>NC_053035.3:25705240-26418057 GCF_002575655.3 Aegilops tauschii subsp. strangulata | reverse complement strand
ATACGGAAACTCGTCTGTTACAAAGGTATTTCAATCTTTTTGAACTTATTTGAACTCCATAGTTTTTCTGTGTTCAAAATGCACCATTCAAAGACACATCATCAATTTACAACCCTTTCTGACTTCATTTCTTTTTTTTCATGCATTTACTGATTATTTTGAGCCATAAGACCCTGAAATTGAAAAGCATTTGAAATGAACTCTGAAAAGGTTCCAAATTGGTATGGTATCATCATTTCACCCACATAGCATGGGCAAGAAAGTAGAGAGGGTTACGTCAAAAACTGGATGCACTTCCTGTACAAAACGGACAATATCTTTCAAAGTATCAGGGTTTCATACGGAAACTCGTCTGTTACAAAGGGATTTCATTTTTTTTGAACTTATTTGAACTCCATAGTTTTTCTGTGTTCAAAATGCACCATTCAAAGACACATCATCAATTTACAACCCTTCCTGACTTCATTTGTTATTTTTCATGCATTTACTGATTATTTTGAGCCATAACACCCTGAAATTGAAAAGCATTTGAAATGAACTCTGAAGAGGTTCCAAGTTGGCATGGCATCATCATTTCACCCACATAGCATGGGCAAGAAAGTAGAGAGGGTTACGGCAAAAACTGGATGCACTTCGTGTACAAAACGGACAATCTCTTTCGAAGTATCAGGGTTTCATACGGAAACTCGTCTGTTACAAAGGGATTTCATTTTTTTTTTAACTTATTTGAACTCCATAGTTTTTCTGTGTTCAAAATGCACCATTCAAAGACACATCATCAATTTACAACCCTTTCTGACTTCATTTGTTATTTTTCATGCATTTACTGATTATTTTGAGCCATAAGACCATGAAATTGAAAAGCATTTGAAATGAACTCTGAAGAGGTTCCAAGTTGGCATGGCATCATCATTTCACCCATATAGCATGGGCAAGAAAGTAGAGAGGGTTACGGCAAAAATTGGATGCACTTCGTGTACAAAACGGACAATCTCTTTCGAAGTATCAGGGTTTCATACAGAAACTCATCTGTTACAAAGGGATTTCATTTTTTTTGAACTTATTTGAACTCCATAGTTTTTCTGTGTTCAAAATGCACCATTCAAAGACACATCATCAATTTACAACCCTTTCTGACTTCATTTGTTATTTTTCATGCATTTACTGATTATTTTTAGCCATAAGACCATGAAATTGAAAAGCATTTGAAATGAACTCTGAAAAGGTTCCAAATTGGCATGGTATAATCATTTCACCCACATAGCATGGGCAAGAAAGTAGAGAGGGTTACGGCAAAAACTGGATGCACTTCCTGTACAAAACGGACAATATCTTTCGAAGTATCAAGGTTTCATACGGAAACTCGTCTATTACAAAGGGATTTCATTTTTTTTGAACTTATTTGAACTCCATAGTTTTTCTGTGTTCAAAATGCACCATTCAAAGACACATCATCAATTTACAACCCTTTCTGACTTCATTTGTTATTTTTCATGCATTTTCTGATTATTCTGAGCCATAAGACCATGAAATTGAAAAGCATTTGAAATGAACTCTGAAAAGGTTGCAAGTTGGCATGGCATCATCATTTCACCCACATAGCATCGGCAAGAAAGTAGAGAGGGTTACGACAAAAACTGGATGCACTTCTTGCACAAAACGGAGAATCTCTTTCGAAGTATCAGGGTTTCATACGGAAACTCGTCTGTTACAAAGGGATTTCAATTTTTTTTGAACTTATTTGAACTCCATAGTTTTTTTGTGTTCAAAATGCACCATTCAAAGACACATCATCAATTTACAACCCTTTCTGACTTCATTTGTTATTTTTCATGCATTTACTGATTATTTTGAGCCATAACACCCTGAAATTGAAAAGCATTTGAAATGAACTCTGAAGAGGTTCCAAGTTGGCATGGCATCATCATTTCACCCACATAGCATGGGCAAGAAAGTAGAGAGGGTTACGGCAAAAACTGGATGCACTTCGTGTACAAAATGGACAATCTCTTTCGAAGTATCAGGGTTTCATACGGAAACTCGTCTGTTACAAAGGGATTTCATTTTTTTGAACTTATTTGAACTCCATAGTTTTTCTGTGTTCAAAATGCACCATTCAAAGACACATCATCAATTTACAACCCTTTCTGACTTCATTTGTTATTTTTCATGCATTTACTAATTATTTTGAGCCATAAGACCATGAAATTGAAAAGCATTTGATATGAACTCTGAAAAGGTTCCAAATTGGCATGGCATCATCATTTCACCCACATAACACGGGCAAGAAAGTAGAGAGTGTTACGGCAAAAACTGGATGCACTTCGTGTACAAAACGGAGAATCTCTTTCGAAGTATCAGGGTTTCATATGGAAACCCGTCTGTTACAAAGGGATTTCATTTTTTTTGAACTTATTTGAACTCCATAGTTTTTCTGTGTTCAAAATGCACCATTCAAAGACACATCATCAATTTACAACCCTTTCTGACTTCATTTGTTATTTTTCATGCATTTACTGATTATTTTGAGCCATAACACCCTGAAATTGAAAAGCATTTGAAATGAACTCTGAAGAGGTTCCAAGTTGGCATGGCATCATCATTTCACCCACATAGCATGGGCAAGAAAGTAGAGAGGGTTACGGCAAAAACTGGATGCACTTCGTGTACAAAATGGACAATCTATTTCGAAATATAAGGGTTTCATACGGAAACTCGTCTGTTACAAAGGTATTTCAATCTTTTTGAACTTATTTGAACTCCATAGTTTTTGTGTGTTCAAAATGCACCATTCAAAGACACATCATCAATTTACAACCCTTTCTGACTTCATTTCTTTTTTTTCATGCATTTACTGATTATTTTGAGCCATAAGACCCTGAAATTGAAAAGCATTTGAAATGAACTCTGAAAAGGTTCCAAATTGGTATGGTATCATCATTTCACCCACATAGCATGGGCAAGAAAGTAGAGAGGGTTACGGCAAAAACTGGATGCACTTCCTGTACAAAACGGACAATATCTTTCGAAGTATCAGGGTTTCATACGGAAACTCGTCTGTTACAAAGGGATTTAATTTTTTGAACTTATTTGAACTCCATAGTTTTTCTGTGTTCAAAATGCACCATTCAAAGACACATCATCAATTTACAACCCTTTCTGACTTCATTTGTTATTTTTCATGCATTTACTGATTATTTTTAGCCATAAGACCATGAAATTGAAAAGCATTTGAAATGAACTCTGAAAAGGTTCCAAATTGGCATGGCATCATCATTTCACCCACATAGCATGGGCAAGAAAGTTGAGAGGGTTACGGCAAAAACTGGATGCACTTCCTGTACAAAACGGACAATATCTTTCGAAGTATCAAGGTTTCATACGGAAACTCGTCTATTACAAAGGGATTTCATTTTTTTGAACTTATTTGAACTCCATAGTTTTTCTGTGTTCAAAATGCACCATTCAAAGACACATCATCAATTTACAACCCTTTCTGACTTCCTTTGTTATTTTTCATGCATTTACTGATTATTTTGAGCCATAAGACCATGAAATTGAAAAGCATTTGAAATGAACTCTGAAGAGGTTCCAAGTTGGCATGTCATCATCATTTCACCCATATAGCATGGGCAAGAAAGTAGAGAGGGTTACGGCAAAAATTGGATGCACTTCGTGTACAAAACGGACAATCTCTTTCGAAGTATCAGGGTTTCATACAGAAACTCATCTGTTACAAAGGGATTTCATTTTTTTTGAACTTATTTGAACTCCATAGTTTTTCTGTGTTCAAAATGCACCATTCAAAGACACATCATCAATTTACAACCCTTTCTGACTTCATTTGTTATTTTTCATGCATTTACTGATTATTTTTAGCCATAAGACCATGAAATTGAAAAGCATTTGAAATGAACTCTGAAAAGGTTCCAAATTGGCATGGTATAATCATTTCACCCACATAGCATGGGCAAGAAAGTAGAGAGGGTTACGGCAAAAACTGGATGCACTTCCTGTACAAAACGGACAATATCTTTCGAAGTATCAAGGTTTCATACGGAAACTCGTCTATTACAAAGGGATTTCATTTTTTTTGAACTTATTTGAACTCCATAGTTTTTCTGTGTTCAAAATGCACCATTCAAAGACACATCATCAATTTACAACCCTTTCTGACTTCATTTGTTATTTTTCATGCATTTTCTGATTATTCTGAGCCATAAGACCATGAAATTGAAAAGCATTTGAAATGAACTCTGAAAAGGTTGCAAGTTGGCATGGCATCATCATTTCACCCACATAGCATGGGCAAGAAAGTAGAGAGGGTTACGACAAAAACTGGATGCACTTCTTGCACAAAACGGAGAATCTCTTTCGAAGTATCAGGGTTTCATACGGAAACTCGTCTGTTACAAAGGGATTTCAATTTTTTTTGAACTTATTTGAACTCCATAGTTTTTTTGTGTTCAAAATGCACCATTCAAAGACACATCATCAATTTACAAACCTTTCTGACTTCATTTGTTATTTTTCATGCATTTACTGATTATTTTGAGCCATAACACCCTGAAATTGAAAAGCATTTGAAATGAACTCTGAAGAGGTTCCAAGTTGGCATGGCATCATCATTTCACCCACATAGCATGGGCAAGAAAGTAGAGAGGGTTACGGCAAAAACTGGATGCACTTCGTGTACAAAATGGACAACCTCTTTCGAAGTATCAGGGTTTCATACGGAAACTCGTCTGTTACAAAGGGATTTCATTTTTTTGAACTTATTTGAACTCCATAGTTTTTCTGTGTTCAAAATGCACCATTCAAAGACACATCATCAATTTACAACCCTTTCTGACTTCATTTGTTATTTTTCATGCATTTACTAATTATTTTGAGCCATAAGACCATGAAATTGAAAAGCATTTGATATGAACTCTGAAAAGGTTCCAAATTGGCATGGCATCATCATTTCACCCACATAACACGGGCAAGAAAGTAGAGAGTGTTACGGCAAAAACTGGATGCACTTCGTGTACAAAACGGAGAATCTCTTTCGAAGTATCAGGGTTTCATACGGAAACCCGTCTGTTACAAAGGGATTTCATTTTTTTTGAACTTATTTGAACTCCATAGTTTTTCTGTGTTCAAAATGCACCATTCAAAGACACATCATCAATTTACAACCCTTTCTGACTTCATTTGTTATTTTTCATGAATTTACTGATTATTTTGAGCCATAACACCCTGAAATTGAAAAGCATTTGAAATGAACTCTGAAGAGGTTCCAAGTTGGCATGGCATCATCATTTCACCCACATAGCATGGGCAAGAAAGTAGAGAGGGTTACGGCAAAAACTGGATGCACTTCGTGTACAAAATGGACAATCTATTTCGAAATATAAGGGTTTCATACGGAAACTCGTCTGTTACAAAGGTATTTCAATCTTTTTGAACTTATTTGAACTCCATAGTTTTTCTGCGTTCAAAATGCACCATTCAAAGACACATCATCAATTTACAACCCTTTCTGACTTCATTTCTTTTTTTTCATGCATTTACTGATTATTTTGAGCCATAAGACCCTGAAATTGAAAAGCATTTGAAATGAACTCTGAAAAGGTTCCAAATTGGTATGGTATCATCATTTCACCCACATAGCATGGGCAAGAAAGTAGAGAGGGTTACGGCAAAAACTGGATGCACTTCCTGTACAAAACGGACAATCTCTTTCGAAGTATCAGGGTTTCATACGGAAACTCGTCTGTTACAAAGGGATTTCATTTTTTTGAACTTATTTGAACTCCATAGTTTTTCTGTGTTCAAAATGCACCATTCAAAGACACATCATCAATTTACAACCCTTTCTGACTTCATTTGTTATTTTTCATGCATTTACTAATTATTTTGAGCCATAAGACCATGAAATTGAAAAGCATTTGATATGAACTCTGAAAAGGTTCCAAATTGGCATGGCATCATCATTTCACCCACATAACACGGGCAAGAAAGTAGAGAGTGTTACGGCAAAAACTGGATGCACTTCGTGTACAAAACGGAGAATCTCTTTCGAAGTATCAGGGTTTCATACGGAAACCCGTCTGTTACAAAGGGATTTCATTTTTTTTGAACATATTTGAACTCCATAGTTTTTCTGTGTTCAAAATGCACCATTCAAAGACACATCATCAATTTACAACCCTTTCTGACTTCATTTGTTATTTTTCATGAATTTACTGATTATTTTGAGCCATAACACCCTGAAATTGAAAAGCATTTGAAATGAACTCTGAAGAGGTTCCAAGTTGGCATGGCATCATCATTTCACCCACATAGCATGGGCAAGAAAGTAGAGAGGGTTACGGCAAAAACTGGATGCACTTCGTGTACAAAATGGACAATCTCTTTCGAAATATAAGGGTTTCATACGGAAACTCGTCTGTTACAAAGGGATTTCATTTTTTTGAACTTATTTGAACTCCATAGTTTTTCTGTGTTCAAAATGCACCATTCAAAGACACATCATCAATTTACAACCCTTTCTGACTTCATTTCTTTTTTTTCATGCATTTACTGATTATTTTTAGCCATAAGACCATGAAATTGAAAAGCATTTGAAATGAACTCTGAAAAGGATCCAAATTGTCATGGCATCATCATTTCACCCACATAGCATGGGCAAGAAAGTTGAGAGGGTTACGGCAAAAACTGGATGCACTTCCTGTACAAAACGGACAATATCTCTCGAAGTATCAAGGTTTCATACGGAAACTCGTCTATTACAAAGGGATTTCATTTTTTTGAACTTATTTGAACTCCATAGTTTTTCTGTGTTCAAAATGCACCATTCAAAGACACATCATCAATTTACAACCCTTTCTGACTTCATTTGTTATTTTTCATGCATTTACTGATTATTTTGAGCCATAAGACCATGAAATTGAAAAGCATTTGAAATGAACTCTGAAAAGGTTCCAACTTGGCATGGAATCATCATTTCACCCACATAGCGTGGGCAAGAAAGTAGAGAGGGTTACGGCAAAAACTGGATGCACTTCGTGTACAAAACGAACAATCTCTTTCGAAGTATCAGGGTTTCATACGGAAACTCGTATGTTACAAAGGGATTTCATTTTTTTGAACTTATTTGAACTCCATAGTTTTTCTGTGTTCAAAATACACCATTCAAAGACACATCATCAATTTACAACCCTTTCTGACTTCATTTGTTATTTTTCATGCATTTACTGATTATTTTTAGCCATAAGACCATGAAATTGAAAAGCATTTGAAATGAACTCTGAAAGGGTTCCAAATTGGCATGGTATAATCATTTCACCCACATAGCATGGGCAAGAAAGTAGAGAGGGTTACGGCAAAAACTGGATGCACTTCCTGTACAAAACGGACAATATCTTTCGAAGTATCAGGGTTTCATACGGAAACTCGTCTATTACAAAGGGATTTCATTTTTTTTGAACTTATATGAACTCCATAGTTTTTCTATGTTCAAAATGCACCATTCAAAGACACATCATCAATTTACAACCCTTTCTGACTTCATTTGTTATTTTTCATGCATTTTCTGATTATTCTGAGCCATAAGACCATGAAATTGAAAAGCATTTGAAATGAACTCTGAAAAGGTTCCAAGTTGGCATGGCATCATCATTTCACCCACATAGCATGGGCAAGAAAGTAGAGAGGGTTACGACAAAAACTAGATGCACTTCTTGCACAAAACGGAGAATCTCTTTCGAAGTATCAGGGTTTCATACGGAAACTCGTCTGTTACAAAGGGATTTCATTTTTTTTGAACTTATTTGAACTCCATAGTTTTTCTGTGTTCAAAATGCACCATTCAAAGACACATCATCAATTTACAACCCTTTCTGACTTCATTTGTTATTTTTCATGCATTTACTGATTATTTTGAGCCATAACACCCTGAAATTGAAAAGCATTTGAAATGAACTCTGAAGAGGTTCCAAGTTGGCGTGGCATCATCATTTCACCCACATAGCATGGGCAAGAAAGTAGAGAGGGTTACGGCAAAAACTGGATGCACTTCGTGTACAAAATGGACAATCTCTTTCGAAGTATCAGGGTTTCATACGGAAACTCGTCTGTTACAAAGGGATTTCATTTTTTGAACTTATTTGAACTCCATAGTTTTTCGGTGTTCAAAATGCACCATTCAAAGACACATCATCAATTTACAACCCTTTCTGACTTCATTTGTTATTTTTCATGCATTTACTAATTATTTTGAGCCATAAGACCCTGAAATTGAAAAGCATTTGAAATGAACTCTGAAAAGGTTCCAAATTGGTATGGTATCATCATTTCACCCACATAGCATGGGCAAGAAAGTAGAGAGGGTTACGGCAAAAACTGGATGCACTTCCTGTACAAAACGGACAATATCTTTCGAAGTATCAGGGTTTCATACGGAAACTCGTCTGTTACAAAGGGATTTCATTTTTTTGAACTTATTTGAACTCCATAGTTTTTCTGTGTTCAAAATGCACCATTCAAAGACACATCATCAATTTACAACCCTTTCTGACTTCATTTGTTATTTTTCATGCATTTACTGATTATTTTTAGCCATAAGACCATGAAATTGAAAAGCATTTGAAATGAACTCTGAAAAGGTTCCAAATTGTCATGGCATCATCATTTCACCCACATAGCATGGGCAAGAAAGTTGAGAGGGTTACGGCAAAAACTGGATGCACTTCCTGTACAAAACGGACAATATCTCTCGAAGTATCAAGGTTTCATACGGAAACTCGTCTATTACAAAGGGATTTCATTTTTTTGAACTTATTTGAACTCCATAGTTTTTCTGTGTTCAAAATGCACCATTCAAAGACACATCATCAATTTACAACCCTTTCTGACTTCATTTGTTATTTTTCATGAATTTACTGATTATTTTGAGCCATAACACCCTGAAATTGAAAAGCATTTGAAATGAACTCTGAAGAGGTTCCAAGTTGGCATGGCATCATCATTTCACCCACATAGCATGGGCAAGAAAGTAGAGAGGGTTACGGCAAAAACTGGATGCACTTCGTGTACAAAATGGACAATCTCTTTCGAAATATAAGGGTTTCATACGGAAACTCGTCTGTTACAAAGGGATTTCATTTTTTTGAACTTATTTGAACTCCATAGTTTTTCTGTGTTCAAAATGCACCATTCAAAGACACATCATCAATTTACAACCCTTTCTGACTTCATTTCTTTTTTTTCATGCATTTACTGATTATTTTTAGCCATAAGACCATGAAATTGAAAAGCATTTGAAATGAACTCTGAAAAGGTTCCAAATTGTCATGGCATCATCATTTCACCCACATAGCATGGGCAAGAAAGTTGAGAGGGTTACGGCAAAAACTGGATGCACTTCGTGTACAAAACGGAGAATCTCTTTCGAAGTATCAGGGTTTCATACGGAAACCCGTCTGTTACAAAGGGATTTCATTTTTTTGAACTTATTTGAACTCCATAGTTTTTCTGTGTTCAAAATGCACCATTCAAAGACACATCATCAATTTACAACCCTTTCTGACTTCATTTGTTATTTTTCATGAATTTACTGATTATTTTGAGCCATAACACCCTGAAATTGAAAAGCATTTGAAATGAACTCTGAAGAGGTTCCAAGTTGGCATGGCATCATCATTTCACCCACATAGCATGGGCAAGAAAGTAGAGAGGGTTACGGCAAAAACTGGATGCACTTCGTGTACAAAATGGACAATCTCTTTCGAAATATAAGGGTTTCATACGGAAACTCGTCTGTTACAAAGGGATTTCATTTTTTTGAACTTATTTGAACTCCATAGTTTTTCTGTGTTCAAAATGCACCATTCAAAGACACATCATCAATTTACAACCCTTTCTGACTTCATTTCTTTTTTTTCATGCATTTACTGATTATTTTTAGCCATAAGACCATGAAATTGAAAAGCATTTGAAATGAACTCTGAAAAGGTTCCAAATTGTCATGGCATCATCATTTCACCCACATAGCATGGGCAAGAAAGTTGAGAGGGTTACGGCAAAAACTGGATGCACTTCCTGTACAAAACGGACAATATCTCTCGAAGTATCAAGGTTTCATACGGAAACTCGTCTATTACAAAGGGATTTCATTTTTTTGAACTTATTTGAACTCCATAGTTTTTCTGTGTTCAAAATGCACCATTCAAAGACACATCATCAATTTACAACCCTTTCTGACTTCATTTGTTATTTTTCATGCATTTACTGATTATTTTGAGCCATAAGACCATGAAATTGAAAAGCATTTGAAATGAACTCTGAAAAGGTTCCAACTTGGCATGGAATCATCATTTCACCCACATAGCGTGGGCAAGAAAGTAGAGAGGGTTACGGCAAAAACTGGATGCACTTCGTGTACAAAACGAACAATCTCTTTCGAAGTATCAGGGTTTCATACGGAAACTCGTATGTTACAAAGGGATTTCATTTTTTTGAACTTATTTGAACTCCATAGTTTTTCTGTGTTCAAAATACACCATTCAAAGACACATCATCAATTTACAACCCTTTCTGACTTCATTTGTTATTTTTCATGCATTTACTGATTATTTTTAGCCATAAGACCATGAAATTGAAAAGCATTTGAAATGAACTCTGAAAGGGTTCCAAATTGGCATGGTATAATCATTTCACCCACATAGCATGGGCAAGAAAGTAGAGAGGGTTACGGCAAAAACTGGATGCACTTCCTGTACAAAACGGACAATATCTTTCGAAGTATCAGGGTTTCATACGGAAACTCGTCTATTACAAAGGGATTTCATTTTTTTTGAACTTATATGAACTCCATAGTTTTTCTATGTTCAAAATGCACCATTCAAAGACACATCATCAATTTACAACCCTTTCTGACTTCATTTGTTATTTTTCATGCATTTTCTGATTATTCTGAGCCATAAGACCATGAAATTGAAAAGCATTTGAAATGAACTCTGAAAAGGTTCCAAGTTGGCATGGCATCATCATTTCACCCACATAGCATGGGCAAGAAAGTAGAGAGGGTTACGACAAAAACTAGATGCACTTCTTGCACAAAACGGAGAATCTCTTTCGAAGTATCAGGGTTTCATACGGAAACTCGTCTGTTACAAAGGGATTTCATTTTTTTTGAACTTATTTGAACTCCATAGTTTTTCTGTGTTCAAAATGCACCATTCAAAGACACATCATCAATTTACAACCCTTTCTGACTTCATTTGTTATTTTTCATGCATTTACTGATTATTTTGAGCCATAACACCCTGAAATTGAAAAGCATTTGAAATGAACTCTGAAGAGGTTCCAAGTTGGCGTGGCATCATCATTTCACCCACATAGCATGGGCAAGAAAGTAGAGAGGGTTACGGCAAAAACTGGATGCACTTCGTGTACAAAATGGACAATCTCTTTCGAAGTATCAGGGTTTCATACGGAAACTCGTCTGTTACAAAGGGATTTCATTTTTTGAACTTATTTGAACTCCATAGTTTTTCGGTGTTCAAAATGCACCATTCAAAGACACATCATCAATTTACAACCCTTTCTGACTTCATTTGTTATTTTTCATGCATTTACTAATTATTTTGAGCCATAAGACCCTGAAATTGAAAAGCATTTGAAATGAACTCTGAAAAGGTTCCAAATTGGTATGGTATCATCATTTCACCCACATAGCATGGGCAAGAAAGTAGAGAGGGTTACGGCAAAAACTGGATGCACTTCCTGTACAAAACGGACAATATCTTTCGAAGTATCAGGGTTTCATACGGAAACTCGTCTGTTACAAAGGGATTTCATTTTTTTGAACTTATTTGAACTCCATAGTTTTTCTGTGTTCAAAATGCACCATTCAAAGACACATCATCAATTTACAACCCTTTCTGACTTCATTTGTTATTTTTCATGCATTTACTGATTATTTTTAGCCATAAGACCATGAAATTGAAAAGCATTTGAAATGAACTCTGAAAAGGTTCCAAATTGTCATGGCATCATCATTTCACCCACATAGCATGGGCAAGAAAGTTGAGAGGGTTACGGCAAAAACTGGATGCACTTCCTGTACAAAACGAACAATATCTCTCGAAGTATCAAGGTTTCATACGGAAACTCGTCTATTACAAAGGGATTTCATTTTTTTGAACTTATTTGAACTCCATAGTTTTTCTGTGTTCAAAATGCACCATTCAAAGACACATCATCAATTTACAACCCTTTCTGACTTCATTTGTTATTTTTCATGCATTTACTGATTATTTTGAGCCATAAGACCATGAAATTGAAAAGCATTTGAAATGAACTCTGAAAAGGTTCCAACTTGGCATGGAATCATCATTTCACCCACATAGCGTGGGCAAGAAAGTAGAGAGGGTTACGGCAAAAACTGGATGCACTTCGTGTACAAAACGAACAATCTCTTCGAAGTATCAGGGTTTCATACGGAAACTCGTATGTTACAAAGGGATTTCATTTTTTTGAACTTATTTGAACTCCATAGTTTTTCTGTGTTCAAAATACACCATTCAAAGACACATCATCAATTTACAACCCTTTCTGACTTCATTTGTTATTTTTCATGCATTTACTGATTATTTTTAGCCATAAGACCATGAAATTGAAAAGCATTTGAAATGAACTCTGAAAGGGTTCCAAATTGGCATGGTATAATCATTTCACCCACATAGCATGGGCAAGAAAGTAGAGAGGGTTACGGCAAAAACTGGATGCACTTCCTGTACAAAACGGACAATATCTTTCGAAGTATCAGGGTTTCATACGGAAACTCGTCTATTACAAAGGGATTTCATTTTTTTTGAACTTATATGAACTCCATAGTTTTTCTATGTTCAAAATGCACCATTCAAAGACACATCATCAATTTACAACCCTTTCTGACTTCATTTGTTATTTTTCATGCATTTTCTGATTATTCTGAGCCATAAGACCATGAAATTGAAAAGCATTTGAAATGAACTCTGAAAAGGTTCCAAGTTGGCATGGCATCATCATTTCACCCACATAGCATGGGCAAGAAAGTAGAGAGGGTTACGACAAAACCTGGATGCACTTCTTGCACAAAACGGAGAATCTCTTTCGAAGTATCAGGGTTTCATACGGAAACTCGTCTGTTACAAAGGGATTTCATTTTTTTTTGAACTTATTTGAACTCCATAGTTTTTCTGTGTTCAAAATGCACCATTCAAAGACACATCATCAATTTACAACCCTTTCTGACTTCATGTGTTATTTTTCATGCATTTACTGATTATTTTGAGCCATAACACCCTGAAATTGAAAAGCATTTGAAATGAACTCTGAAGAGGTTCCAAGTTGGCGTGGCATCATCATTTCACCCACATAGCATGGGCAAGAAAGTAGAGAGGGTTACGGCAAAAACTGGATGCACTTCGTGTACAAAATGGACAATCTCTTTCGAAGTATCAGGGTTTCATACGGAAACTCGCCTGTTACAAAGGGATTTCATTTTTTTGAACTTATTTGAACTCCATAGTTTTTCTGTGTTCAAAATGCACCATTCAAAGACACATCATCAATTTACAACCCTTTCTGACTTCATTGTTATTTTTCATGCATTTACTAATTATTTTGAGCCATAAGACCATGAAATTGAAAAGCATTTGATATGAACTCTGAAAAGGTTCCAAATTGGCATGGCATCATCATTTCACCAACATAACACGGGCAAGAAAGTAGAGAGTGTTACGGCAAAAACTGGATGCACTTCCTGTAAAACGGAGAATCTCTTTCGAAGTATCAGGGTTTCATACGGAAACCGTCTGTTACAAAGGGATTTCATTTTTTTTGAACTTATTTGAACTCCATAGTTTTTCTGTGTTCAAAATGCACCATTCAAAGACACATCATCAATTTACAACCCTTTCTGACTTCATTTGTTATTTTTCATGCATTTACTGATTATTTTGAGCCATAACACCCTGAAATTGAAAAGCATTTGAAATGAACTCTGAAGAGGTTCCAAGTTGGCATGGCATCATCATTTCACCCACATAGCATGGGCAAGAAAGTAGAGAGGGTTACGGCAAAAACTGGATGCACTTCGTGTACAAAATGGACAATCTATTTCGAAATATAAGGGTTTCATACGGAAACTCGTCTGTTACAAAGGTATTTCAATCTTTTTGAACTTATTTGAACTCCATAGTTTTTCTGCGTTCAAAATGCACCATTCAAAGACACATCATCAATTTACAACCCTTTCTGACTTCATTTCTTTTTTTTCATGCATTTACTGATTATTTTGAGCCATAAGACCCTGAAATTGAAAAGCATTTGAAATGAACTCTGAAAAGGTTCCAAATTGGTATGGTATCATCATTTCACCCACATAGCATGGGCAAGAAAGTAGAGAGGGTTACGGCAAAAACTGGATGCACTCCTGTACAAAACGGACAATATCTTTCGAAGTATCAGGGTTTCATACGGAAACTCGTCTGTTACAAAGGGATTTCATTTTTTTGAACTTATTTGAACTCCATAGTTTTTCTGTGTTCAAAATGCACCATTCAAAGACATATCATCAATTTACAACCCTTTCTGACTTCATTTGTTATTTTTCATGCATTTACTGATTATTTTTAGCCATAAGACCATGAAATTGAAAAGCATTTGAAATGAACTCTGAAAAGGTTCCAAATTGTCATGGCATCATCATTTCACCCACATAGCATGGGCAAGAAAGTTGAGAGGGTTACGGCAAAAACTGGATGCACTTCCTGTACAAAACGGACAATATCTCTCGAAGTATCAAGGTTTCATACGGAAACTCGTCTATTACAAAGGGATTTCATTTTTTTGAACTTATTTGAACTCCATAGTTTTTCTGTGTTCAAAATGCACCATTCAAAGACACATCATCAATTTACAACCCTTTCTGACTTCATTTGTTATTTTTCATGCATTTACTGATTATTTTGAGCCATAAGACCATGAAATTGAAAAGCATTTGAAATGAACTCTGAAAAGGTTCCAAGTTGGCATGGAATCATCATTTCACCCACATAGCGTGGGCAAGAAAGTAGAGAGGGTTACGGCAAAAACTGGATGCACTTCGTGTACAAAACGAACAATCTCTTTCGAAGTATCAGGGTTTCATACGGAAACTCGTATGTTACAAAGGGATTTCATTTTTTTGAACTTATTTGAACTCCATAGTTTTTCTATGTTCAAAATACACCATTCAAAGACACATCATCAATTTACAACCCTTTCTGACTTCATTTGTTATTTTTCATGCATTTACTGATTATTTTTAGCCATAAGACCATGAAATTGAAAAGCATTTGAAATGAACTCTGAAAGGGTTCCAAATTGGCATGGTATAATCATTTCACCCACATAGCATGGGCAAGAAAGTAGAGAGGGTTACGGCAAAAACTGGATGCACTTCCTGTACAAAACGGACAATATCTTTCGAAGTATCAGGGTTTCATACGGAAACTCGTCTATTACAAAGGGATTTCATTTTTTTTGAACTTATATGAACTCCATAGTTTTTCTATGTTCAAAATGCACCATTCAAAGACACATCATCAATTTACAACCCTTTCTGACTTCATTTGTTATTTTTCATGCATTTTCTGATTATTCTGAGCCATAAGACCATGAAATTGAAAAGCATTTGAAATGAACTCTGAAAAGGTTCCAAGTTGGCATGGCATCATCATTTCACCCACATAGCATGGGCAAGAAAGTAGAGAGGGTTACGACAAAAACTGGATGCACTTCTTGCACAAAACGGAGAATCTCTTTCGAAGTATCAGGGTTTCATACGGAAACTCGTCTGTTACAAAGGGATTTCATTTTTTTTTGAACTTATTTGAACTCCATAGTTTTTCTGTGTTCAAAATGCACCATTCAAAGACACATCATCAATTTACAACCCTTTCTGACTTCATTTGTTATTTTTCATGCATTTACTGATTATTTTGAGCCATAACACCCTGAAATTGAAAAGCATTTGAAATGAACTCTGAAGAGGTTCCAAGTTGGCGTGGCATCATCATTTCACCCACATAGCATGGGCAAGAAAGTAGAGAGGGTTACGGCAAAAACTGGATGCACTTCGTGTACAAAATGGACAATCTCTTTCGAAGTATCAGGGTTTCATACGGAAACTCGTCTGTTACAAAGGGATTTCATTTTTTTGAACTTATTTGAACTCCATAGTTTTTCTGTGTTCAAAATGCACCATTCAAAGACACATCATCAATTTACAACCCTTTCTGACTTCATTTGTTATTTTTCATGCATTTACTAATTATTTTGAGCCATAAGACCATGAAATTGAAAAGCATTTGATATGAACTCTGAAAAGGTTCCAAATTGGCATGGCATCATCATTTCACCCACATAACACGGGCAAGAAAGTAGAGAGTGTTACGGCAAAAACTGGATGCACTTCCTGTGCAAAACGGAGAATCTCTTTCGAAGTATCAGGGTTTCATACGGAAACCCGTCTGTTACAAAGGGATTTCATTGTTTTTGAACTTATTTGAACTCCATAGTTTTTCTGTGTTCAAAATGCACCATTCAAAGACACATCATCAATTTACAACCCTTTCTGACTTCATTTGTTATTTTTCATGCATTTACTGATTATTTTGAGCCATAACACCCTGAAATTGAAAAGCATTTGAAATGAACTCTGAAGAGGTTCCAAGTTGGCATGGCATCATCATTTCACCCACATAGCATGGGCAAGAAAGTAGAGAGGGTTACGGCAAAAACTGGATGCACTTCGTGTACAAAATGGACAATCTATTTCGAAATATAAGGGTTTCATACGGAAACTCGTCTGTTACAAAGGTATTTCAATCTTTTTGAACTTATTTGAACTCCATAGTTTTTCTGTGTTCAAAATGCACCATTCAAAGACACATCATCAATTTACAACCCTTTCTGACTTCATTTCTTTTTTTTCATGCATTTACTGATTATTTTGAGCCATAAGACCCTGAAATTGAAAAGCATTTGAAATGAACTCTGAAAAGGTTCCAAATTGGCATGGTATCATCATTTCACCCACATAGCATGGGCAAGAAAGTAGAGAGGGTTACGGCAAAAACTGGATGCACTTCCTGTACAAAACGGACAATATCTTTCGAAGTATCAGGGTTTCATACGGAAACTCGTCTGTAACAAAGGGATTTCATTTTTTTTAACTTATTTGAACTCCATAGTTTTTCTGTGTTCAAAATGCACCATTCAAAGACACATCATCAATTTACAACCCTTTCTGACTTCATTTGTTATTTTTCATGCATTTTCTGATTATTCTGAGCCATAAGACCATGAAATTGAAAAGCATTTGAAATGAACTCTGAAAAGGTTCCAAGTTGGCATGGCATCATCATTTCACCCACATAGCATGGGCAAGAAAGTAGAGAGGGTTACGACAAAAACTGGATGCACTTCTTGCACAAAACAGAGAATCTCTTTCGAAGTATCAGGGTTTCATACGGAAACTCGTCTATTACAAAGGGATTTCATTTTTTTTGAACTTATTTGAACTCCATAGTTTTTCTGTGTTCAAAATGCACCATTCAAAGACACATCATCAATTTACAAACCTTTCTGACTTCATTAGTTATTTTTCATGCATTTACTGATTATTTTGAGCCATAACACCCTGAAATTGAAAAGCATTTGAAATGAACTCTGAAGAGGTTCCAAGTTGGCATGGCATCATCATTTCACCCACATAGCATGGGCAAGAAAGTAGAGAGGGTTACGGCAAAAACTGGATGCACTTCGTGTACAAAATGGACAATCTCTTTCGAAGTATCAGGGTTTCATACGGAAACTCGTCTGTTACAAAGGGATTTCATTTTTTTGAACTTATTTGAACTCCATAGTTTTTCTGTGTTCAAAATGCACCATTCAAAGACACATCATCAATTTACAACCCTTTCTGACTTCATTTGTTATTTTTCATGCATTTACTAATTATTTTGAGCCATAAGACCATGAAATTGAAAAGCATTTGATATGAACTCTGAAAAGGTTCCAAATTGGCATGGCATCATCATTTCACCCACATAACACGGGCAAGAAAGTAGAGAGTGTTACGGCAAAAACTGGATGCACTTCGTGTACAAAACGGAGAATCTCTTTCGAAGTATCAGGGTTTCATACGGAAACCCGTCTGTTACAAAGGGATTTCATTTTTTTTGAACTTATTTGAACTCCATAGTTTTTCTGTGTTCAAAATGCACCATTCAAAGACACATCATCAATTTACAACCCTTTCTGACTTCATTTGTTATTTTTCATGCATTTACTGATTATTTTGAGCCATAACACCCTGAAATTGAAAAGCATTTGAAATGAACTCTGAAGAGGTTCCAAGTTGGCATGGCATCATCATTTCACCCACATAGCATGGGCAAGAAAGTAGAGAGGGTTACGGCAAAAACTGGATGCACTTCGTGTACAAAATGGACAATCTATTTCGAAATATAAGGGTTTCATACGGAAACTCGTCTGTTACAAAGGTATTTCAATCTTTTTGAACTTATTTGAACTCCATAGTTTTTCTGTGTTCAAAATGCACCATTCAAAGACACGTCATCAATTTACAACCCTTTCTGACTTCATTTCTTTTTTTTTCATGCATTTACTGATTATTTTGAGCCATAAGACCCTGAAATTGAAAAGCATTTGAAATGAACTCTGAAAAGGTTCCAAATTGGCATGGTATCATCATTTCACCCACATAGCATGGGCAAGAAAGTAGAGAGGGTTACGGCAAAAACTGGATGCACTTCCTGTACAAAACGGACAATATCTTTCGAAGTATCAGGGTTTCATACGGAAACTCGTCTGTTACAAAGGGATTTCATTTTTTTTGAACTTATTTGAACTCCATAGTTTTTCTGTGTTCAAAATGCACCATTCAAAGACACATCATCAATTTACAACCCTTTCTGACTTCATTTGTTATTTTTCATGCATTTACTGATTATTTTTAGCCATAAGACCATGAAATTGAAAAGCATTTGAAATGAACTCTGAAAAGGTTCCAAATTGGCATGGCATCATCATTTCACCCACATAACACGGGCAAGAAAGTAGAGAGAGTTACGGCAAAAACTGGATGCACTTCGTGTACAAAACGGAGAATCTCTTTCGAAGTATCAGGGTTTCATACGGAAACCCGTCTGTTACAAAGGGATTTCATTTTTTTTTGAACTTATTTGAACTCCATAGTTTTTCTGTGTTCAAAATGCACCATTCAAAGACACATCATCAATTTACAACCCTTTCTGACTTCATTTGTTATTTTTCATGCATTTACTGATTATTTTGAGCCATAACACCCTGAAATTGAAAAGCATTTGAAATGAACTCTGAAGAGGTTCCAAGTTGGCATGGCATCATCATTTCACCCACATAGCATGGGCAAGAAAGTAGAGAGGGTTACGGCAAAAACTGGATGCACTTCGTGTACAAAATGGACAATCTATTTCGAAATATAAGGGTTTCATACGGAAACTCGTCTGTTACAAAGGTATTTCAATCTTTTTGAACTTATTTGAACTCCATAGTTTTTCTGTGTTCAAAATGCACCATTCAAAGACACATCATCAATTTACAACCCTTTCTGACTTCATTTCTTTTCTTTCATGCATTTACTGATTATTTTGAGCCATAAGACCCTGAAATTGAAAAGCATTTGAAATGAACTCTGAAAAGGTTCCAAATTGGCATGGTATAATCATTTCACCCACATAGCATGGGCAAGAAAGTAGAGAGGGTTACGGCAAAAACTGGATCCACTTCCTGTACAAAACGGACAATATCTTTCGAAGTATCAAGGTTTCATACGGAAACTCGTCTATTACAAAGGGATTTCATTTTTTTTGAACTTATTTGAACTCCATAGTTTTTCTGTGTTCAAAATGCACCATTCAAAGACACATCATCAATTTACAACCCTTTCTGACTTCATTTGTTATTTTTGATGCATTTACTGATTATTTTGAGCCATAACACCCTGAAATTGAAAAGCATTTGAAATGAACTCTGAAGAGGTTCCAAGTTGGCATGGCATCATCATTTCACCCACATAGCATGGGCAAGAAAGTAGAGAGGGTTACGGCAAAAACTGGATGCACTTCGTGTACAAAATGGACAATCTATTTTGAAATATAAGGGTTTCATACGGAAACTCGTCTGTTACAAAGGTATTTCAATCTTTTTGAACTTATTTGAACTCCATAGTTTTTCTGTGTTCAAAATGCACCATTCAAAGACACATCATCAATTTACAACCCTTTCTGACTTCATTTCTTTTTTTTCATGCATTTACTGATTATTTTGAGCCATAAGACCCTGAAATTGAAAAGCATTTGAAATGAACTCTGAAAAGGTTCCAAATTGGCATGGTATCATCATTTCACCCACATAGCATGGGCAAGAAAGTAGAGAGGGTTACGGCAAAAACTGGATGCACTTCCTGTACAAAACGGACAATATCTTTCGAAGTATCAGGGTTTCATACGGAAACTCGTCTGTTACAAAGGGATTTCAATTTTTTTGAACTTATTTGAACTCCATAGTTTTTCTGTGTTCAAAATGCACCATTCAAAGACACATCATCAATTTACAACCCTTTCTGACTTCATTTGTTATTTTTCATGCATTTACTGATTATTTTTAGCCATAAGACCATGAAATTGAAAAGCATTTGAAATGAACTCTGAAAAGGTTCCAAATTGGCATGGCATCATCATTTCACCCACATAACACGGGCAAGAAAGTAGAGAGTGTTACGGCAAAAACTGGATGCACTTCGTGTACAAAACGGAGAATCTCTTTCGAAGTATCAGGGTTTCATACGGAAACCCGTCTGTTACAAAGGGATTTCATTTTTTTTTGAACTTATTTGAACTCCATAGTTTTTCTGTGTTCAAAATGCACCATTCAAAGACACATCATCAATTTACAACCCTTTCTGACTTCATTTGTTATTTTTCATGCATTTACTAATTATTTTGAGCCATAAGACCATGAAATTGAAAAGCATTTGATATGAACTCTGAAAAGGTTCCAAATTGGCATGGCATCATCATTTCACCCACATAACACGGGCAAGAAAGTAGAGAGTGTTACGGCAAAAACTGGATGCACTTCGTGTACAAAACGGAGAATCTCTTTCGAAGTATCAGGGTTTCATACGGAAACCCGTCTGTTACAAAGGGATTTCATTTTTTTTGAACTTATTTGAACTCCATAGTTTTTCTGTGTTCAAAATGCACCATTCAAAGACACATCATCAATTTACAACCCTTTCTGACTTCATTTGTTATTTTTCATGCATTTACTGATTATTTTGAGCCATAACACCCTGAAATTGAAAAGCATTTGAAATGAACTCTGAAGAGGTTCCAAGTTGGCATGGCATCATCATTTCACCCACATAGCATGGGCAAGAAAGTAGAGAGGGTTACGGCAAAAACTGGATGCACTTCGTGTACAAAATGGACAATCTATTTCGAAATATAAGGGTTTCATACGGAAACTCGTCTGTTACAAAGGTATTTCAATCTTTTTGAACTTATTTGAACTCCATAGTTTTTCTGTGTTCAAAATGCACCATTCAAAGACACATCATCAATTTACAACCCTTTCTGACTTCATTTCTTTTTTTTTTCATGCATTTACTGATTATTTTGAGCCATAAGACCCTGAAATTGAAAAGCATTTGAAATGAACTCTGAAAAGGTTCCAAATTGGCATGGTATCATCATTTCACCCACATAGCATGGGCAAGAAAGTAGAGAGGGTTACGGCAAAAACTGGATGCACTTCCTGTACAAAACGGACAATATCTTTCGAAGTATCAGGGTTTCATACGGAAACTCGTCTGTTACAAAGGGATTTCATTTTTTTTGAACTTATTTGAACTCCATAGTTTTTCTGTGTTCAAAATGCACCATTCAAAGACACATCATCAATTTACAACCCTTTCTGACTTCATTTGTTATTTTTCATGCATTTACTGATTATTTTTAGCCATAAGACCATGAAATTGAAAAGCATTTGAAATGAACTCTGAAAAGGTTCCAAATTGGCATGGCATCATCATTTCACCCACATAACACGGGCAAGAAAGTAGAGAGTGTTACGGCAAAAACTGGATGCACTTCGTGTACAAAACGGAGAATCTCTTTCGAAGTATCAGGGTTTCATACGGAAACCCGTCTGTTACAAAGGGATTTCATTTTTTTTTGAACTTATTTGAACTCCATAGTTTTTCTGTGTTCAAAATGCACCATTCAAAGACACATCATCAATTTACAACCCTTTCTGACTTCATTTGTTATTTTTCATGCATTTACTGATTATTTTGAGCCATAACACCCTGAAATTGAAAAGCATTTGAAATGAACTCTGAAGAGGTTCCAAGTTGGCATGGCATCATCATTTCACCCACATAGCATGGGCAAGAAAGTAGAGAGGGTTAAGGCAAAAACTGGATGCACTTCGTGTACAAAATGGACAATCTATTTCGAAATATAAGGGTTTCATACGGAAACTCGTCTGTTACAAAGGTATTTCAATCTTTTTGAACTTATTTGAACTCCATAGTTTTTCTGTGTTCAAAATGCACCATTCAAAGACACATCATCAATTTACAACCCTTTCTGACTTCATTTCTTTTTTTTCATGCATTTACTGATTATTTTGAGCCATAAGACCCTGAAATTGAAAAGCATTTGAAATGAACTCTGAAAAGGTTCCAAATTGGCATGGTATCATCATTTCACCCACATAGCATGGGCAAGAAAGTAGAGAGGGTTACGGCAAAAACTGGATGCACTTCCTGTACAAAACGGACAATATCTTTCGAAGTATCAGGGTTTCATACGGAAACTCGTCTGTTACAAAGGGATTTCATTTTTTTTGAACTTATTTGAACTCCATAGTTTTTCTGTGTTCAAAATGCACCATTCAAAGACACATCATCAATTTACAACCCTTTCTGACTTCATTTGTTATTTTTCATGCATTTACTGATTATTTTTAGCCACAAGACCATGAAATTGAAAAGCATTTGAAATGAACTCTGAAAAGGTTCCAAATTGGCATGGCATCATCATTTCACCCACATAACACGGGCAAGAAAGTAGAGAGTGTTACGGCAAAAACTGGATGCACTTCGTGTACAAAACGGAGAATCTCTTTCGAAGTATCAGGGTTTCATACGGAAACCCGTCTGTTACAAAGGGATTTCATTTTTTTTGAACTTATTTGAACTCCATAGTTTTTCTGTGTTCAAAATGCACCATTCAAAGACACATCATCAATTTACAACCCTTTCTGACTTCATTTGTTATTTTTCATGCATTTACTGATTATTTTGAGCCATAACACCCTGAAATTGAAAAGCATTTGAAATGAACTCTGAAGAGGTTCCAAGTTGGCATGGCATCATCATTTCACCCACATAGCATGGGCAAGAAAGTAGAGAGGGTTACGGCAAAAACTGGATGCACTTCGTGTACAAAATGGACAATCTATTTCGAAATATAAGGGTTTCATACGGAAACTCGTCTGTTACAAAGGTATTTCAATCTTTTTGAACTTATTTGAACTCCATAGTTTTTCTGTGTTCAAAATGCACCATTCAAAGACACATCATCAATTTACAACCCTTTCTGACTTCATTTCTTTTTTTTCATGCATTTACTGATTATTTTGAGCCATAAGACCCTGAAATTGAAAAGCATTTGAAATGAACTCTGAAAAGGTTCCAAATTGGCATGGTATCATCATTTCACCCACATAGCATGGGCAAGAAAGTAGAGAGGGTTACGGCAAAAACTGGATGCACTTCCTGTACAAAACGGACAATATCTTTCGAAGTATCAGGGTTTCATACGGAAACTCGTCTGTTACAAAGGGATTTCATTTTTTTTGAACTTATTTGAACTCCATAGTTTTTCTGTGTTCAAAATGCACCATTCAAAGACACATCATCAATTTACAACCCTTTCTGACTTCATTTGTTATTTTTCATGCATTTACTGATTATTTTTAGCCATAAGACCATGAAATTGAAAAGCATTTGAAATGAACTCTGAAAAGGTTCCAAATTGGCATGGCATCATCATTTCACCCACATAACACGGGCAAGAAAGTAGAGAGTGTTACGGCAAAAACTGGATGCACTTCGTGTACAAAACGGAGAATCTCTTTCGAAGTATCAGGGTTTCATACGGAAACCCGTCTGTTACAAAGGGATTTCATTTTTTTTGAACTTATTTGAACTCCATAGTTTTTCTGTGTTCAAAATGCACCATTCAAAGACACATCATCAATTTACAACCCTTTCTGACTTCATTTGTTATTTTTCATGCATTTACTGATTATTTTGAGCCATAACACCCTGAAATTGAAAAGCATTTGAAATGAACTCTGAAGAGGTTCCAAGTTGGCATGGCATCATCATTTCACCCACATAGCATGGGCAAGAAAGTAGAGAGGGTTACGGCAAAAACTGGATGCACTTCGTGTACAAAATGGACAATCTATTTCGAAATATAAGGGTTTCATACGGAAACTCGTCTGTTACAAAGGTATTTCAATCTTTTTGAACTTATTTGAACTCCATAGTTTTTCTGTGTTCAAAATGCACCATTCAAAGACACATCATCAATTTACAACCCTTTCTGACTTCATTTCTTTTTTTTCATGCATTTACTGATTATTTTGAGCCATAAGACCCTGAAATTGAAAAGCATTTGAAATGAACTCTGAAAAGGTTCCAAATTGGCATGGTATCATCATTTCACCCACATAGCATGGGCAAGAAAGTAGAGAGGGTTACGGCAAAAACTGGATGCACTTCCTGTACAAAACGGACAATATCTTTCGAAGTATCAGGGTTTCATACGGAAACTCATCTGTTACAAAGGGATTTCATTTTTTTTGAACTTATTTGAACTCCATAGTTTTTCTGTGTTCAAAATGCACCATTCAAAGACACATCATCAATTTACAACCCTTTCTGACTTCATTTGTTATTTTTCATGCATTTACTGATTATTTTTAGCCATAAGACCATGAAATTGAAAAGCATTCGAAATGAACTCTGAAAAGGTTCCAAATTGGCATGGCATCATCATTTCACCCACATAGCATGGGCAAGAAAGTAGAGAGGGTTACGGCAAAAACTGGATGCACTTCCTGTACAAAACGGACAATATCTTTCGAAGTATCAAGGTTTCATACGGAAACTCGTCTATTACAAAGGGATTTCATTTTTTTTGAACTTATTTGAACTCCATAGTTTTTCTGTGTTCAAAATGCACCATTCAAAGACACATCATCAATTTACAACCCTTTCTGACTTCATTTGTTATTTTTCATGCATTTACTGATTATTTTGAGCCATAAGACCATGAAATTGAAAAGCATTTGAAATGAACTCTGAAAAGGTTCCAAGTTGGCATGGTATCATCATTTCACCCACATAGCGTGGGCAAGAAAGTAGAGAGGGTTACGGCAAAAACTGGATGCACTTCGTGTACAAAACGGACAATCTCTTTCGAAGTATCAGGGTTTCATACGGAAACTCGTATGTTACAAAGGGATTTCATTTTTTTGAACTTATTTGAACTCCATAGTTTTTCTGTGTTCAAAATGCACCATTCAAAGACACATCATCAATTTACAACCCTTTCTGACTTCCTTTGTTATTTTTCATGCATTTACAGATTAGTTTGAGCCATAAGACCATGAAATTGAAAAGCATTTGAAATGAACTCTGAAAAGGTTCCAAGTTGGCATGGTACCATCATTTCACCCACATAGCATGGGCAAGAAAGTAGAGAGGGTTACGGCAAAAACTGGATGCACTTCGTGTACAAAACGGACAATCTCTTTCGAAGTATCAGGGTTTCATACGGGAACTCGTCTGTTACAAAGGAATTTCATTTTTTTGAATTTATTTGAACTCCGTAGTTTTTCTGTGTTCAAAATGCACCATTCAAAGACACATCATCAATTTACAACCCTTTCTGACTTCATTTGTTATTTTTCATGCATTTACTGATTATTTTGAGCCATAAGACCATGAAATTGAAAAGCATTTGAAATGAACTCTGAAAAGGTTCCAAGTTGGCATGGTATCATCATTTCACCCACATAGCATGGGCAAGAAAGTAGAGAGGGTTACGGCAAAAACTGGATGCACTTCGTGTACAAAACGGACAATCTCTTTCGAAGTATCAGGGTTTCATACGGAAACTCGTCTGTTACAAAGGGATTTCATTTTTTTTGAACTTATTTGAACTCCATAGTTTTTCTGTGTTCAAAATGCACCATTCAAAGACACATCATCAATTTACAACCCTTTCTGACTTCATTTGTTATTTTTCATGCATTTACTGATTATTTTGAGCCATAAGACCATGAAATTGAAAAGCATTTGAAATGAACTCTGAAAAGGTTCCAAGTTGGCATGGTATCATCATTTCACCCACATAGCATGGGAAAGAAAGTAGAGAGGGTTACGGGAAAAACTGGATGCACTTCGTGTACAAAACGGACAATCTCTTTCGAAGTATCAGGGTTTCATACGGAAACTCGTATGTTACAAAGGGATTTCATTTTTTTGAACTTATTTGAACTCCATAGTTTTTCTGTGTTCAAAATGCACCATTCAAAGACACATCATCAATTTACAACCCTTTCTGACTTCATTTTTTTTTCATGCATTTACTGATTATTTTGAGCCATAAGACCATGAAATTGAAAAGCACTTGAAATGAACTCTGAAAAGGTTCCAAGTTGGCATGGTATCATCATTTCACCCACATAGCATGGGCAAGAAAGTAGAGAGGGTTACGGCAAAAACTGGATGCACTTTCTGTACAAAACGGACAATCTCTTTCGAAGTATCAGGGTTTCATACGGAAACTCGTCTGTTACAAAGGGATTTCATTTTTTTTTGAACTTATTTGAACTCCATAGTTTTTCTGTGTTCAAAATGCACCATTCAAAGACACATCATCAATTTACAACCCTTTCTGACTTCCTTTGTTATTTTTCATGCATTTACTGATTATTTTGAGCCATAAGACCATGAAATTGAAAAGCATTTGAAATGAACTCTGAAAAGGTTCCAAGTTGGCATGGTTTCATCATTTCACCCACATAGCATGGGCAAGAAAGTAGAGAGGGTTACAGCAAAAACTGGATGCACTTCGTGTAGAAAACGGACAATCTCTTTCGTAGTATCAGGGTTTCATACGGAAACTCGTCTGTTACAAAGGGATTTCATTATTTTTGAACTTATTTGAACTCCATAGTTTTTCTGTGTTCAAAATGCACCATTCAAAGACACATCATCAATTTACAACCCTTTCTGACTTCATTTGTTATTTTTCATGCATTTACTGATTATTTTGAGCCATAAGACCATGAAATTGAAAAGCATTTGAAATGAACTCTGAAAAGGTTCCAAGTTGGCATGGTATCATCATTTAACCAACATAGCATGGGCAAGAAAGTAGAGAGGGTTACGGCAAAAACTGGATGCACTTCGTGTACAAAATGGACAATCTCTTTCGAAGTATCAGGGTTTCAAACGGAAACTCGTCTGTTACAAAGGGATTTCATTTTTTTGAACTTATTTGAACTCCATAGTTTTTCTGTGTTCAAAATGCACCATTCAAAGACACATCATCAATTTACAACCCTTTCTGATTTCATTTGTTATTTTTCATGCATTTACTAATTATTTTGAGCCATAAGACCATGAAATTGAAAAGCATTTGATATGAACTCTGAAAAGGTTCCAAATTGGCATGGCATCATCATTTCACCCACATAACACGGGCAAGAAAGTAGAGAGTGTTACGGCAAAAACTGGATGCACTTCGTGTACAAAACGGAGAATCTCTTTCGAAGTATCAGGGTTTCATACGGAAACCCGTCTGTTACAAAGGGATTTCATTTTTTTTGAACTTATTTGAACTCCATAGTTTTTCTGTGTTCAAAATGCACCATTCAAAGACACATCATCAATTTACAACCCTTTCTGACTTCATTTGTTATTTTTCATGCATTTACTGATTATTTTGAGCCATAACACCCTGAAATTGAAAAGCATTTGAAATGAACTCTGAAGAGGTTCCAAGTTGGCATGGCATCATCATTTCACCCACATAGCATGGGCAAGAAAGTAGAGAGGGTTACGGCAAAAACTGGATGCACTTCGTGTACAAAATGGACAATCTATTTCGAAATATAAGGGTTTCATACGGAAACTCGTCTGTTACAAAGGTATTTCAATCTTTTTGAACTTATTTGAACTCCATAGTTTTTCTGTGTTCAAAATGCACCATTCAAAGACACATCATCAATTTACAACCCTTTCTGACTTCATTTCTTTTTTTTCATGCATTTACTGATTATTTTGAGCCATAAGACCCTGAAATTGAAAAGCATTTGAAATGAACTCTGAAAAGGTTCCAAATTGGCATGGTATCATCATTTCACCCACATAGCATGGGCAAGAAAGTAGAGAGGGTTACGGCAAAAACTGGATGCACTTCCTGTACAAAACGGACAATATCTTTCGAAGTATCAGGGTTTCATACGGAAACTCGTCTGTTACAAAGGGATTTCATTTTTTTTGAACTTATTTGAACTCCATAGTTTTTCTGTGTTCAAAATGCACCATTCAAAGACACATCATCAATTTACAACCCTTTCTGACTTCATTTGTTATTTTTCATGCATTTACTGATTATTTTTAGCCATAAGACCATGAAATTGAAAAGCATTTGAAATGAACTCTGAAAAGGTTCCAAATTGGCATGGCATCATCATTTCACCCACATAGCATGGGCAAGAAAGTAGAGAGGGTTACGGCAAAAACTGGATGCACTTCCTGTACAAAACGGACAATATCTTTCGAAGTATCAAGGTTTCATACGGAAACTCGCCTATTACAAAGGGATTTCATTTTTTTTGAACTTATTTGAACTCCATAGTTTTTCTGTGTTCAAAATGCACCATTCAAAGACACATCATCAATTTACAACCCTTTCTGACTTCATTTGTTATTTTTCATGCATTTACTGATTATTTTGAGCCATAAGACCATGAAATTGAAAAGCATTTGAAATGAACTCTGAAAAGGTTCCAAGTTGGCATGGTATCGTCATTTCACCCACATAGCGTGGGCAAGAAAGTAGAGAGGGTTACGGCAAAAACTGGATGCACTTCGTGTACAAAACGGACAATCTCTTTCGAAGTATCAGGGTTTCATACGGAAACTCGTATGTTACAAAGGGATTTCATTTTTTTGAACTTATTTGAACTCCATAGTTTTTCTGTGTTCAAAATGCACCATTCAAAGACACATCATCAATTTACAACCCTTTCTGACTTCCTTTGTTATTTTTCATGCATTTACAGATTAGTTTGAGCCATAAGACCATGAAATTGAAAAGCATTTGAAATGAACTCCGAAAAGGTTCCAAGTTGGCATGGTACCATCATTTCACCCACATAGCATGGGCAAGAAAGTAGAGAGGGTTACGGCAAAAACTGGATGCACTTCGTGTACAAAACGGACAATCTCTTTCGAAGTATCAGGGTTTCATACGGGAACTCGTCTGTTACAAAGGAATTTCATTTTTTTGAATTTATTTGAACTCCGTAGTTTTTCTGTGTTCAAAATGCACCATTCAAAGACACATCATCAATTTACAACCCTTTCTGACTTCATTTGTTATTTTTCATGCATTTACTGATTATTTTGAGCCATAAGACCATGAAATTGAAAAGCATTTGAAATGAACTCTGAAAAGGTTCCAAGTTGGCATGGTATCATCATTTCACCCACATAGCATGGGCAAGAAAGTAGAGAGGGTTACGGCAAAAACTGGATGCACTTCGTGTACAAAACGGACAATCTCTTTCGAAGTATCAGGGTTTCATACGGAAACTCGTCTGTTACAAAGGGATTTCATTTTTTTTGAACTTATTTGAACTCCATAGTTTTTCTGTGTTCAAAATGCACCATTCAAAGACACATCATCAATTTACAACCCTTTCTGACTTCATTTGTTATTTTTCATGCATTTACTGATTATTTTGAGCCATAAGACCATAAAATTGAAAAGCATTTGAAATGAACTCTGAAAAGGTTCCAAGTTGGCATGGTATCATCATTTCACCCACATAGCATGGGCAAGAAAGTAGAGAGGGTTACGGCAAAAACTGGATGCACTTCGTGTACAAAACGGACAATCTCTTTCGAAGTATCAGGGTTTCATACGGAAACTCGTATGTTACAAAGGGATTTCATTTTTTTGAACTTATTTGAACTCCATAGTTTTTCTGTGTTCAAAATGCACCATTCAAAGACACATCATCAATTTACAACCCTTTCTGACTTCATTTTTTTTTCATGCATTTAATGATTATTTTGAGCCATAAGACCATGAAATTGAAAAGCATTTGAAATGAACTCTGAAAAGGTTCCAAGTTGGCATGGTATCATCATTTCACCCACATAGCATGGGCAAGAAAGTAGAGAGGGTTACGGCAAAAACTGGATGCACTTTCTGTACAAAACGGACAATCTCTTTCGAAGTATCAGGGTTTCATACGGAAACTCGTCTGTTACAAAGGGATTTCATTTTTTTTGAACTTATTTGAACTCCATAGTTTTTCTGTGTTCAAAATGCACCATTCAAAGACACATCATCAATTTACAACCCTTTCTGACTTCCTTTGTTATTTTTCATGCATTTACTGATTATTTTGAGCCATAAGACCATGAAATTGAAAAGCATTTGAAATGAACTCTGAAAAGGTTCCAAGTTGGCATGGTTTCATCATTTCACCCACATAGCATGGGCAAGAAAGTAGAGAGGGTTACAGCAAAAACTGGATGCACTTCGTGTAGAAAACGGACAATCTCTTTCGTAGTATCAGGGTTTCATACGGAAACTCGTCTGTTACAAAGGGATTTCATTATTTTTGAACTTATTTGAACTCCATAGTTTTTCTGTGTTCAAAATGCACCATTCAAAGACACATCATCAATTTACAACCCTTTCTGACTTCATTTGTTATTTTTCATGCATTTACTGATTATTTTGAGCCATAAGACCATGAAATTGAAAAGCATTTGAAATGAACTCTGAAAAGGTTCCAAGTTGGCATGGTATCATCATTTCACCCACATAGCATGGGCAAGAAAGTAGAGAGGGTTACGGCAAAAACTGGATGCACTTCGTGTACAAAACGTACAATCTCTTTCGAAGTATCAGGGTTTCATACGGAAACTCGTCTGTTACAAAGGAATTTCATTTTTTTTGAATTTATTTGAACTCCGTAGTTTTTCTGTGTTCAAAATGCACCATTCAAAGACACATCATCAACTTACAACCCTTTCTGACTTCATTTGTTATTTTTCATGCATTTACTGATTATTTTGAGCCATAAGACCATGAAATTGAAAAGTATTTGAAATGAACTCTAAAAAGGTTCCAAGTTGGCATGGTATCATCATTTCACCCACATAGCATGGGCAAGAAAGTAGAGAGGGTTACGGCAAAAAATGGATGCACTTCGTGTACAAAACGGACAATCTCTTTTGAAGTATCAGGGTTTCATATAGAAACTCGTCTGTTACAAAGGGATTTCATTTTCTTTGAACTTATTTGAACTCCATAGTTTTTCTGTGTTCAAAGTGCACCATTCGAAGCCACATCATCAATTTACAACCCTCTCATGAATAGATAAGTGATCAAATTAATAGAAGTACATCATCACATTAAAACCAAAGTACATACATAGTTCTCATTGAACAACATATAGCTCTGCAGTGCATCTAATTAAACCATACATTGAAATTTTGTAAAACATTTCAATGCAACAACAAATGCGATAATAATCGCAACCAAGGTAACAACTAATCCAACAGCATAATGATATCAAGCCTCGGTATGGATGGCATATTTTCTAATCTTTTTAATCTTCAACCGCATTGCATCCATCTTGATCTTGTGATCATCGACGACATCCGCAACATGCAACTCCAATATCATCTTCTCCTCCTCAATTTTTCTTATTTTTTCCTTCAAGTAATTGTTTTCTTCTTCAACTAAATTTAACCTCTCGACAATAGGGTCGGTTGGAATTTCCGGTTCAACAACCTCCTAGATAAATAAAATCTATGTCACATTGCTCGGCATAATTGTCATAAACTATAAATGAACCAAATAGTTATGAAAAGATATATATACCACATCTGAATCATAGATAGGACGAGGGCCGATAGGGGCGGATACCAAAACCATCGCACTATATAATAACAAGGAATAATAAAAGTAAGAAAATTAGACAAGTATCTATCTGAAGTAAGAATTTTTTTCTTTCAGAAAGAACAGAAGAACAAGAGGCTCATCACGGTGGTGCCGGCGACGAGATCGGCGCGGGCGATCGACGGCGGTGAAGACGGGGACGGGACGTGACGGACCGCTAAACCTAGACAAATCTCGGGGAAAATGGAGCTCGGAGGTCGAGTTTCGAGAGGAGAAAGATTAACTAGTGTGGCTCAGACATTTCATCGAACACCTCATGTGCAAGGTGGTGAGCTAGAGAGCACCCAAATGCCCTCCCCTCGCTGGCTGTGAATTGTCTTGCCGCGGCAATGGGGTATATATAGGCGACTCATTTGTCCCGGTTCGTGGCTAAAACCGGGACTAAAGCTCCACCTTCTGTCCCGGTTCTGGCCACGAACCGGGACCAATGGTTGTGGGCCAGGAGCGAGGCCCATTGGTCCCGGTTCGTGCCTAGAACTGGGACAAATGGTTCCCCATGAATCGGGACCAATGCCCACGAGGCCCCGGCCACCCCCCTGGGCCAACGAACCGGGACGAATGCCCCCATGGGTCCCGGTTCTTGTCTGAACCGGGACTAATGGGCTTGTCCTGCCCGAACGAAAGCCCTGTTTTCTACTAGTGCTAGCACCATCTCCTCTCAAACCCTAGTTCATCTCTTGTATCCGATCTTTGTCTCAAAACCTCAGATTGGTACCTCTGGGTTGCTAGTAGTGTTGATTACTCCTTGTAGTTGATGCTAGTTGGTTTATTCGGTGGAAGATCGTATGTTCAGATCCTTAATGATAATTAATACTCCTATGATTATGAACATGAATATGCTTTTTAAGTAGCTACGTTTGTTCCTGAGGACATGGTAGAAGTCTTATTATAAGTAATCATGTGAATTTGGTATTCGTTCGATATTTTGATGAGATGCATGTTGTCTTTCCTCTAGTGGTGTTATGTGAACGTCGACTACATGACACTTCACCATGATTTGGGCCAAGGGGAATGCATTGGGAAGTAATAAGTAGATGATGGGTTGCTAGAGTGACAGAAGCTTAAACCCTAGTTTATGCGTTGCTTCGTAAGGGGCTGATTTGGATCCATAGGTTTCATGCTATGGTTAGATTTATCTTAATTCTTCTTTCATAGTTGCGGATGCTTGCGGGAGGGGTTAATCATAAGTGAGAGGCTTGTCCAAGGATGGACAGCACCCAAGCACCGGTCCACCCACATATGAAATTATCAAAGTAACGAACACGAATCATATGGGCATGATGAAAACTAGCTTGACAGTAATTCTCATGCGTCCTCGGGAGCACTTTGCTTTATATAAGAGTTCGTTCAGGCTTGTCCTTTGCTATAAAAAGGATTGGGCCACCTTGCTGCACCTTAGTTACTCTTGTTACTTGTTACCCGTTACGAATTATCTTATCACAAAACTATCTGTTGCCGATAATTTCAGTGCTTGCGGAGAATACCTTGCTGAAAACCGCTTGTCATTTCCTTCTGCTCCTCGTTGGGTTCGACACTCTTACTTATCGAAAGCACTAAGATAAATCCCCTATACTTGTGGGTGATCAAGACTCTTTTCTAGCGCAATCGCCGGGGAGTGAAGCGCCTTTGGTAAGTGGAATTTGATAAGGAAACATTTATATAGTGTGCTGAAATTTACTGTCACTTGTCACTATGGAAAATAATCCTTTGAGGGGCTTGTTCGGGGTAACTTCACCCCGAAAGGAAGAGCAAAGAGTTTCCCCTCAACCTACTGCACCTACTGAAAATATTTATTATGAAATTCCTTCAGGTATGATAGTGAAACTTCTAGATTATCCTTATGCAGGAGATGGAACATTACATCCTGATATGCATCTAATCTATGTGGATGAAGTTTGTGGATTATTTAAGCTTGCAGGTTTTCCTGAGGATGTTGTCAAGAAAAAGGTCTTCCCTTTATCTTTGAAGGGAAAGGCATCGACATGGTATAGGCTATGTGATGATATTGGATCTTGGAACTACAACGATTGAAATTGGAATTTCATCAGAAGTTTTATTCTATGCATCTGGTTCATTGTGATTGCAATTATATATATAATTTTTGGCCTCGTGAAGGAGAAAGTATCGCTCAAGCTTGGGGGAGTCTTAAGTCTATGTTATATTCATGCCACAATCATGAGCTCTCAAGAGAAATTATTATTTAGAATTTAATCCTCGGCTTTCTCGTAATGATATTTCCATGCTCGATACTTCTTGTATTGTTTATGAAGAAGGATATTGAATTCAAATGGGATTCATTGGAAAGAATTAAATGCAACTCTAAAGATTGGGAACACGACGAAGGTAATGAGTCAGGTATAAACCTTAAAATTGATTGTGTTAAATCTTTTATGGATACCGATGCTTTTCGTGATTTCAGCATTAAATATGGACTTGACTCTGAGATAGTAGCTTCTTTCTGTGAAAATTTTGATAATCATGTTGATCTTCCTAAGGAGAAGTGGTTTAAATATCATCCTACCATTGAAGTGAAAGTTGTAGAACCTATTAAGGTTGAAGAAGAAACTATTACTTATAATGCTGATCCTATTTTTCCTACTGTGTATATTGAGAAGCCACCTTTTCCTGTTAGAATAAAAGATCATGCTAAAGCTACAACTATGGTTCGTAAGAGTTATACTAGAACACCTACACCCCCTGAGAAAATTAAAGTTGAACCTAGTATTGCTATGGTTAAAGATCTCTTGGTTGATAATATTGATGGGCATGTTATTTTTTCTATGATGAAGATGTTAGGATTGCTAAACCCGATATTAAAGATAAACATAGACCCGTCGTTGGCATGCCTGTTGTTTCTGTTAAAATAGGAGATCATTGTTACCATGGCTTATGTGATGTGGGTGCTAGTGTGAGTGCAATTCCTTTTACTTTATATAAAGAAATTATGAATGATATTGCACCTCCTAAGACCGTAGATATTGATGTTACTATCAAGCTTGCCAATAGAGATACTATATTACCAATCGGGATTGTTAGAGATGTTGAAGTCTTGTGTGGGAAAATTAAATACCCTACTGAGTTTCTTGTTCTTGCTTCCCCACAAGATGATTTTTGCCCCATTATATTTGGTAGACCCTTCTTGAATACTGTTAATGCTAAGATAGACTGTGAGAAAGAAACTGTTACTTTAAGTTTTGGGGATATGTCTCATGATTTTAATTTCTCTAAATTTCGTAGACAACCCCATGATAAGGAATTGCCTAGTAAGGATGAAATTATTGGTCTTGCTTCTATTGTCATGCCTCCTACTGATCCTTTAGAACAATATTTGCTAGACAATGAAAATGATATAATTATGAATGAAAGAAAGGAATTAGATGAAATATTTTTCAATCAAGGGCCTGTTTTGAAACATAATTTGCCTGTTGAAATCCTTGGGGATCCTCCTCCACCCAAGGGTGATCTTGTGTTTGAGCTTAAACAATTACCTGATACTTCGAAATATTCTTATCTTGGTGAAAAGAAGATATATCTTGTTATTATTAGTGCTAACCTTTCAGAGCATGAAGAAAAGAAATTATTGAAAACTTTGAAGAAGCACCGTGCCGCTATTGGATATACTGTTGATGATCTTAAGGGCATTAGTCCCACTCTGTGCCAGCACAAAATTAATTTGGAGCCTGATGCTAAACCAGTTGTTGATTAGCAATGACGGTCAAATCCTAAGATGAAAGAAGTGGTAAGAAATGAAATACTAAAGCTTCTGGAGGCAGGTATAATTTATCCTATTGCTGATAGTAGATGGGTAAGTCATGTTCATTGTGTGCCTAAGAAGGGAGGTATTACTGTTGTTCCTAATGATAAGAATGAATTGATCCTACAAAGAATTGTTACAGGTTATAGAATGGCGATTGATTTTCGCAAATTGAACAAAGCTAGTAGAAAAGATCATTACCCTCTACCTTTTATTGATCAAATGCTAGAAAGACTATCCAAACATACACATTTTTGCTTTCTAGATGGTTATTCTGGTTTCTCTCAATTACCTGTGTCGAAAGAGGACCAAGAAAAGACCACTTTTACTTGCCCTTTCGGTACTTTTGCATATAGACGTACGCCTTTGGGTTTATGCAATGCACCTGCTACCTTTGAAAGATGTATGACTGCTATATTCTCTGACTTTTGTGAAAAGATTGTTGAGGTTTTCACGGATGATTTCTCCGTTTACGGAACTTCTTTTGAGGATTGTTGAGGTTTTCATGGATGATTTCTTCGTTTCATGTATGACTGCTATATTCTCTGACTTTTGTGAAAAGATTGTTGAGGTTTTCATGAGTTTTGCAGAGATGTGAAGAAACTAATCTTATCTTGAATTGGGAGAAGTGCCACTTTATGGTTAATGAAGGTATTGTCTTGGGGCATAAAATTTCTGAAAGAGGTATCGAAGTCGATAAAGCTAAAGTAGATGCTACTGATCAAAAGATGCTGTGTCCTAAAGATATCAAAGGTATAAGAAGTTTCCTTGGTCATGCTGGTTTCCATAGGAGGTTTATTAAAGACTTCTCTAAAATTTCTAGGTCTCTCACTAATCTCTTGCGAAAAGATGTTCCTTTTGTTTTTGATGATGATTGTGTAGAAGCCTTTGAAATACTTAAGAAAGCTTTGATTTCTGCACCTATTGTTCAACCACCTGATTGGAATTTACCCTTTGAAATTATGTGTGATGATAGTGATTATGCTGTTGGTGCTGTTCTAGGACAAAGAGTTGATAAGAAATTGAATGTTATTCATTATGCTAGTAAAACTCTAGACACTGCCTAGAGAAATTATGCTACTACTGAAAAAGAATTTTTGGCAGTTGTTTTTGCTTGTGATAAGTTCAGATCTTTTATTGTTGATTCCAAAGTAACTGTTCACACTGATCATGCTACTATTAAATATCTTATGGAAAAGAAAGATGCTAAACCTGGACTTATTAGATGGGTTCTCTTGTTACAAGAATTTGATTTGCATATTATTGATAGAAAGGGAGCTGAGAACCCTGTTGCAGACAACTTGTCTAGGTTAGAAAATGTTCTTGATGACCCACTGCCTATTGATGATAGCTTTCCTAATGAGAAAATAGCTGTCATAAACGCTTCTCGTAATACCCCATAGTATGCTGATTATGCTAATTACATTGTTGCTAAATTTATACCAACTAGTTTCACATACCAGGAAAAGAAAAGGTTTTTCAATGATTTAAGACATTACTTTTGGGATGACCCACACCTTTATAATTGAGTAGACCGTGTTATTAGACGTTGTGTACCTGAGCATGAACAGGAACAGATCCTACGCAAGTGCCACTCCGAAGCCTACGGAGGACACCATGCTGGAGATAGAACTGCACATAAGGTATTGCAATATGGTTTTTATTGGCCTATTCTCCTTAAGGATGCTCGTAAGTTTGTCTTGTCTTGTGATGAATGCCAGAGAATTGGCAATATTAGTAGACGTCAGGAAATGCCTATGAATTATTCAGTTGTTATTGAACCATTTGAAGTTTGGGGCTTTGATTATATGGGCCTTTTCCTTCCTCTAATGGGTATACACATAATTTAGTTGATGTTGATTATGTTACTAAGTGGGTAGAAGCTATTCCAACTAGTAGTGCCGATCATAACACTTCTATTAAGATGCTTAAAGAAGTTATTTTTTCGAGGTTTGGAGTCCCTCGATATTTAATGACTAATGGTGGTTCACACTTTATTCATGGTGCTCTCCGTAAAATGCTTGCTAAATATGATGTTAACCATAGAATTGCATCTCCATATCATCCTCGGTCTAGTGGTCAATTAGAATTGAGCAGTAGATAGATTATATGGATTTTGCAAAAGACTGTTAATAGATCGAGAAAGAATTGGTCTAAGAAACTTAATGATGCATTATGGGCCTACAGAACTGCTTATAAAAACCCTATGGGTATGTCTCCATATAAAATAGTTTATGGAAAGGCTTGTCACTTACCTCTTGAACTAGAACACAAAGCTTATTGGGCAATCAAAGAGCTCAACTATGATTTCAAACTTGCCGGTGAAAAGAGGTTATTTGACATTAGCTCGCTTGATGAATGGAGAACCCAAGCCTATGAGAATGCCAAGTTGTTTAAAGAAAAAGTTAAAATATGGCATGACAAAAGGATACAAAAGCGTGAGTTTAATGTAGGTGATCATGTTTTGCTATACAACTCTCGTTTAAGATTTTTTGCAGGAAAGCTTCTCTCTAAATGGGAAGGTCCTTACATTATCGAGGAGGTCTATCATTCCGGTGCCATCAAAATCAACAACACCGAAGGCACAAATCTGAAGGTGGTAAACGGTCAAAGAATCAAACATTATATCTCAGGTACTCCCATAAATGTTGAAACCAATATAGTTAAAGCATAACACCGGAGGAGTACATAAGGGATACCCTACAGAATGTTTCCGACTCTGAAAAGGAATAGGTATGTGGTACGGTAAGTAAACCGACTCCAAAATTGTTCTAATAGTAATTTTTCTCTGTTTTGGAATATTTAGAAATTAGGAAAATTAAAAGTAATCCAAAAGAGACACGAGGAGACCACAAGGGTGGAGGGCGCGCCCTACCCCCCTGGGCCCGCTCCCCTGCCTTGTGGCCACCTCGTGTGCCCTCCGAACTTCGTTTTCTTGCACAATACTTCTTTTGGTCGGTAAAAATTCATTATATAAAGGTTGTCAGAATCGTGATTTTGAATCGGATCGGAGCTCTAATGGTAGGATCGCAAATCGTAGAATCTTTACTATCAGGACCATAGAAACGTAGATTCTATGAACTAAAATCGTAGAATCATAGGGGTTAGTTTGGATCATAAAGTCGTAGAATCGTATAACAGGATCGCGATTCTGACAACCTTCTCCCGAAGGTTTTGACCATCGTACCACGACAAAATCGACAAAATCCTCTGTTCTTTTTTCGAGTTGTTTTTCTGACAGATCTAGATCGCCATGACGTCTTCAAGCGCCCCCAAGGACAAGTTTTTCGAGAAGGTCATCAACCCCTACCTTGCGGAGGTGTTGCGACACCCTCAAACCATTGAGATGCATGAGGGGGTGTTGCACATACGCGATGTTGAGGGGCCGAAGAAGACCGGAAGCGTGGAGACAAGACTCGAAGCAATGGAGCAGCAATTTTCAAGTGTCAAGGTATGGTGGAATGGGAACTCAACGCCAATCACTTGATGATCGCGGAGTTCACCAACAATCACAAGCTGGATGCCAAGAACATCGGGGAGGCCATCTTCAAGCTTCATTAGAAAATCAAGCATCTCCAAGCCCAGATCTATGACCTGCAAAACCAAAACTGTGAGTATGAATACAGATTTAAGAGGATGCGTTTGGCTGCAGATTTGAGGATCCCGGAGACTCGTTCATCTTTCTATGATGGTGAGCCTATGCCTTGGAATATGGATGACAAACCAACTACATTAACAACTCCATCTTCACCACCTCCTAAGAAAGAAACATAAATACATGGGTATAGGCACTCCCCTTGGCAACTGCCAAACTTGGGGGAGGTGCCCCGGTATCGTATCACCTTCACACCTTTACCAATATCGTTTTTCTTATTAGTTTGATCCTTTTGGTTATATCTTGATCTAGTAGAATGAGTTTTAGTATGATCTAGCTTTGAGTTTTGTTTTGAGATCTATCTATGTAATCGAGTCCCTAAGCTATATAATAAAGAGTAGTTTTGAGTTGAGGGCTTTGCTTTCTTGCTATGATCTTGAGGGAATTAAAGAAAAGAAGGGAATAAAAAGAAATAAAAAGATCATATAATGATCTTATGGAGAGTAATGACTTCACATATAAAGAGTGTGATGAATAAAAGTTTTTGAGAGTTGACAAACATAGTTTTGGTCATTGTTTCAATTAATAGGAAATAATAAAGAAAGATAGGTTTTACATATAAATATACTATCTTGGACATCTTTTGTAATTGTGAGCACTCATTAAAATATGACGTGCTAAAAAGTTGATGTTGGACAAGGAAGACAACATAATGGGTTATGTTTTCTTATATCTGAATAGAAGTTATATTGTCATGGATCCTCCAACATGTTGAGCTTGCTTTTTCCTCTTATGCTAGCCAAATTCTTTGCACCAAGTAGAGATACTACTTGTGCTTCAGTTTTGCCATGAGAGTCCACCATACCTACCTATGGATTGAGTAAGATCCTTCAAGTAAGTTGTCATCGGTGCAAGCAATAAAAATTGCTCTCTAAATATGTATGATCTATTAGTGTCAAGAAAATAAGCTTTATACGAACTTGTGATATGGAACAAATAAAAGCGACAGACTGCATAATAATGTTCTTTATCACAAGCGGCAATATAGAGTGACGTTCTTTTGCATTAAGATTTTGTACTGTTGGGGATCGTAGCAGAAATTTAAAATTTTCTACGCATCACCAAGATCAATCTATGGAGTCATCTAGCAACGAGGGAGAGGAGTGCATCTACATACCCTTGTAGATAGCGAGCGGAAGCGTTCAAGTGAACGGGGTTGATGGAGTCGTACTCGTCGTGATCCAAATCACCGATGACCGAGCGCCGAACGGACGGCACCTGCGTGTTCAACACACGTACGGAGCAGCGACGTCTCCTCCTTCTTGATCCAGCAAGGGGGAAGGAGAGGTTGATGAAGATCCAGCAGCACGACGACGTGGTGGTGGAAGTAGCGGGGATCTCGGCAGGGCTTCTCCAAGCTCAGCGAGAGGGAGAGGTATCACGGGAGGGAGAGGGAGGCGCCAGGGGCTGTGGTGCGGCTGCCCTCCCTCCCCTCCACTATATATAGGGGCCCTGGGGGGCGCCGGCCCCTGGGAGATCTGATCTCCAAGGGGGGGCGGCGGCCAAGGGGTGGCTTCCCCCCCAAGCCAAGTGGGGGGCGCCCCCACCCCTAGGATTTCCAACCCTAGGCGCAGGGGGAGGCCCAAGGGGGGCGCACCAGCCCACCAGGGGCTGGTTCCCCTCCCACTTCAGCCCATGGGGCCCTCTAGGATAGGTGGCCCCACCCGGTGGACCCCTGGGACCCTTCCGGTGGTCCCGGTACAATACCGGTAACCCCCGAAACTTTCCCGGTGGCCGAAACCGGACTTCCTATATATAATTCTTCACCTCCGGACCATTCCGGAACTCCTCGTGACGTCCGGGATCTCATCCGAGACTCCGAACAACTTTCGGGTTACCGCATACTAATATCTCTACAACCCTAGCGTCACCGAACCTTAAGTGTGTAGACCCTACGGGTTCGGGAGACATGCAGACATGACCGAGACGACTCTCCGGTCAATAACCAACAGCGGGATCTGGATACCCATGTTGGCTCCCACATGTTCCACGATGATCTTATCGGATGAACCACGATGTCGAGGATTCAATCAATCCCGTATACAATTCCCTTTGTCAATCGGTATGTTATTTGCCCGAGATTCGATCGTCGGTATCCCAATACCTTGTTCAATCTCGTTACCAGCAAGTCACTTTACTTGTACCGTAATGCATGATCCCGTGACCAACCACTTGGTCACTTTGAGCTCATTATGATGATGCATTACCGAGTGGGCCCAGAGATACCTCTCCGTCATACGGAGTGACAAATCCCAGTCTCGATCCGTGTCAACCCAACAGACACTTTCAGAGATACCTGTAGTGTACCTTTATAGTCACCCAGTTACGTTGTGACGTTTGGTACACCCAAAGCACTCCTACGGCATCCGGGAGTTACACGATCTCATGGTCTAAGGAAAAGATACTTGACATTGGAAAAGCTCTAGCAAACAAACTACACGATCTTTGCGCTATGCTTAGGATTGGGTCTTGTCCATCACATCATTCTCCTAATGATGTGATCCCGTTATCAATGACATCCAATGTCCATAGTCAGGAAACCATGACTATCTGTTGATCAACGAGCTAGTCAACTAGAGGCTCACTTGGGACATGTTGTGGTCTATGTATTCACACATGTATTATGATTTCCGGATAACACAATTATAGCATGAACAATAGAAAATTATCATGAACAAGGAAATATAATAATAACCATTTTATTATTGCCTCTAGGGCATATTTCCAACATGTACATCCAACCATAAAAGTTCATGATAACCTCTGCTTCCCTCTGCAAAGGGCCTATCTTTTACTTTTATCTTCTACTCTTATACAAGAGTCATGGTGATCTTCACCTTTCCTTTTTCTCACTTTTTTTCCTTTTGGCAAGCACTATGTATTGGAGAAAGATCCATATATATATATATATATCCACTCGGATGTAGATTATCATAAAGTATTATTGTTGACATTAACCTTGAGGTAAAAGGTTGGGAGGCGAAACTATAAGCCCCTATCTTTCTCTGTATCCAACTAAGGCTTTGAACCCATAAGTATCGCGTGAGTGTTAGTAATAGTGAAAGATTAAATGATAGTTGAGTATGCGGACTTGCTGAAAAGCTCTTAAATTGACTCTTTTCGATGTTATGATAAATTGCAATTGCTCCAATGACTGAGATCATAGTTTGTTAGTTTTCAATGAGGTTTCTGATTCATACTTTACCTTGTGAATGAATTGTTACTTTGGCATAAGAAATTATATGACATTATATATTGTTGGTCTAAATATGATCATGATGCCCTCATGTCCGAATTTTATTTTATCGACACCTCTATCTCTAAACATGTGGACATATTTTCCGATTTCGGCTTTCGCTTGAGGACAAGCGAGGTCTAAGCTTGGGGGAGTAGATACGTCCATTTTGCGTCATGCTTTTATATTGATATTTATTGCATTATGGGCTGTTATTACACACTATAGCATAATACTTATGACTTTTCTCTCTTATTTTACTAGGTTTACATGAAGAGGGAGAATGCCGGCAACTTGAAATTTGGACTGGAAAATGAGCAAATATTAGAGACCTATTTTGCACAACTGCAAAAGTCCTGAACTTCATGGAGAGTCATTATGGAATTAATAAAAAATATTGGGCGAAGAAAGCACCAGAGGGGGGCCAGCAGCCATCCACAAGGGTGGAAGGCACGCCCCCCTGCCTTGTGGGCCACCTAGCAGCCCCCCGATGCCCATCTTCTACTATATGGTGTGTTTTGACCTGGAAAAAATCAGAAGGAAGCTTTCGGGATGAAGCGCCGCCGTCTCGAGGCGGAACTTGGGCAGAACCAATCTAGGGCTCCGGTGGAGCTGTTCTACCGGGGAAACTTCCCTCCGGGAGGGGGAAATCGAAGCCATCATAATCACCAACGATCCTCTCATCGAGAGGGGGTCAATCTCCATCAACATCTTCACCAGCACCATCTCCTCTCAAACCCTAGTTCATCTCTTGTATCCGATCTTTGTCTCAAAACCTCAGATTGGTACCTCTGGGTTGCTAGTAGTGTTGATTACTCCTTGTAGTTGATGCTAGTTGGTTTATTCGGTGGAAGATCGTATCTTCAGATCCTTAATGATAATTAATACTCCTCTGATTATGAACATGAATATGCTTTGTGAGTAGTTACGTTTGTTCCTGAGGACATGGGAGAAGTCTTGTTATAAGTAATCATGTGAATTTGGTATTTGTTTGATATTTTGATGAGATGTATGTTGTCTTTCCTCTAGTGGTGTTATGTGAACGTCAAGTACATGACACTTCACCATGATTTGGGGCTAGGGGAGGGCATTGGGAAGTAATAAGTAGATGATGGGTTGCTAGAGTGACAGAAGCTTAAACCCTAGTTTATGTGTTGCTTCGTAAGGGGCTGATTTGGATCCATATGTTTCATGCTATGGTTAGATTTATCTTAATTCTTCCTTTGTAGTTGCGGATTCTTTTGAGAGGGGTTAATCATAAGTGGGAGGCTTGTCCAAGGAAGGACAGCACCCAAGCACCGGTTCTCGGTGTACTAAAATAGGGGCGCTCTTTTGTACCCCTTATTTGTGCACGGGCAGTCAGAGCCGCGCCCACGGCCACACTTAAGTAGGGCGGAGACAGGGAATCAGAGCCACAACACGGTAACAAGACAACGCCAAAGACCAAGACCACAGAGAGCAGATGGAAGAAGCAGGTTTCCCCGGCAAGACCCTTGCCGGCGCAGCCTCAGCAGCCCCGGCAAGACCCTTGCCGGGGCGGCTCGCCCACACCAGCGGAGTGAGCCACCCTCGAACCCACGGTCTCCAACACCATCAACCACGTTGGGCCAGCACTCAGGAGGCACCTCCATGGTGACATGCAGACCTTTGTGAAGACAAAGAACATTCGAGATCAGATGAGGATTGGAAAGCAACGATCCTCACAAGATTCTTGCCGAGGAAACCCACAAGACCCCCTGCAAGATCCTTGCCGGGGACGACAGCGCGCCACGGCAAGACCCTTGCCGGGCCACCCGGCAAGGCCCTTGCCAATGGCGTCGGCGGGGCCACTGCCAGGCCCGCACCAACCGAGTCTCCACCGCCGTTCACATGCAGCTGCCAGCTCAACCAGCTGGGCAGGCACCTGCGTGGCAACATGCAGCTTCCAGGCAAGGGCGCCTGCGTGGCGGCATGCAGATCTTCGTGAAGGCTCCACCACCGCGCCACCTCAGCTGCTTGCCTACCTACATGGCGCCGCATGCATCACTGGCCAGGGCGCGTGTCGAAGTGAGGAGGAACAGCGACGGACGGGACGGGCCTCGCTCCCGTCCCCGATAAAGCAAGAGGACACGTAAGCTATGCATTAAATGCGTCTTGTCCCGTAATAGCTAGCGATAAGCTTAACCACAGTACCCCGATGCCACCTCTTGGTGCCACTGTGGCGATCCTTTCACCTATAAAAGGAGACCCAGGGCATCCAGGAGAGGGATTCGGCTCTTTGGAACCACACGGCCATCGTAGCTAGTTCAAGAGCTCAAGAACATCCAATACACCCACCAAAGCAGGACTAGGGTTTTACGCATTCCCCGCGGCCCGAACCAGGGTAGACGATCCTTGTGCTGATTGCTAATCCTGCTCTTCTCAGAACCCTGCGCCCCCGCAACCGCAGAAGGGATCCTCGTGATCCCATAGGTGTCGTTTCCCACCGACCTCTTTGGCGCGCCAGGTAGGGGTAGCAGTAGTGAGCATCTGGTTTTGCAGTCAGTGGCACAGTTCTTCATCACCATGGCTCCCAAGAAGAAGATGACCACGGCGATCGGTTCGTCCGGGACCGGACTTCCTGTACTGGTGCGAACCAGTAGCGGGCCAGTCGCGGAGAGAACCCGTGGCGTGGCTCGCGAACATCCACATCACCCTGGCAGTCCAAGCCTGGTGAGAGGCATCGTTCGTACGCCAGGCGATGAGCCACGTGTCGCGAGCTCCAGAGACGGAGTTGGGCCCCCCGCAGGCGGCGCGGGGCTCTCCAGGGGTGTCGTCGTGCCACCAGACGGCGGCACGGCGACCTCCAAGAAACCAACACCGGCGCCCACGGCGCGCTCTTCTCAGGTCGTGCGGGATGAGCAGCGCCGCCCCGCTGGTGACCCTGGGCGCCTCCCTGGGAAGAGTCCCATGTGCCCTTCACATGATGAGGAGGGCCAGCATGCGCGTCGAGGTACTGGCGGAGGTGGCGGACAGCCGCAGGGCCGTGATGGGGCTCCTTCTAACGCGGTTAGAAGTCGAAGCGCATCGCGGTCCACACAGCTTTCATCGCTGCCCACGCCAGCAGAAGCCCTAGCCCGCGCGGAGCTGCTCCTCGACTTTCCTCCCGCTGCGGAGAAGCTTGACGAATGGAGGGCCACCGTCCGGAGCCTCGTCGGCATCGCTAACAATGACGAGTTGCGGCCGGCGGGGCCCGTAGGTCGTCGCTCCGTCGAGCCACCGCATGCCAGCGGTAGACGGGTCGGAGGCGATGCGGCCACGGTGCACTCCCCTCCTCCATACCAGCCACCGCGGGTGTCGGTTTGTCGCGACGACGCTCGTGATGACGTCTCCATAGCGTCGTCCGACCCGCGAACCCACCGCGACCAATGTCAAGTTCTTCGGGAGCGAGCTCATGAAGACGCTCGAACCACCATCGAGCGCCGGCGTGACGCGCGCCACCAGTCGAACAGGCGGGCAGGGCCCACTATGGACCACCCAGCACCAGGAGGCTACGGTGGCCTACCCTACAAGGTGGGTTGTTCGGCCTTCACCCGTGAGCTGCGGCAGTTCCAGTGTCCCTCCCACCGCACGTTCAAGCCCGACGTTGGCGAGAAGTACAACGGTAAGACTCACCCGTCGGAGTTCCTCAACATCTACACCATCGCGATGCAAGCTGTTGGGGCCCGCGACGATAAGGTGCTTGCCAATTACTTTCCGTTGGCACTCAAGCCCAATGTTATGTCATGGTTGATGCACTTGCCGGTGGACTCCATTTCTTCTTGGGCGGATCTGTGTCATGAGTTTGTTGGCGCCTTTACCGCAGGCCACCAAGCTCATGGCCAGGCGAGTGATTTGCATATCATCCCCCAGAAGGAAGGAGAAAACTTGCGCAAGTACATCCAAAGGTTCAATCGGGTGCAGTACAACATCCCCGACGTTCATCCTGCCGCCGTGATCAGTGCATTCCATCAGAATGTGCGCAATCGCAAGATGCGTGAGGAGCTAGCGATGAACAAGGTCAAGGATGTTGTCGAGCTTTATGTTCTGGCCGATCGGTGCGCTCAAGCTGAAGAGGGAAGGAAGTACCCCGGCGAAGACGCCGGCGCGGAAACCGACTCCACAGATGATACCGCCACCCCGGCGAAGAAGGGCCGGCGCCGTAACCGGAAGCGCAAGGGCAAGACCATGCTTGTCGTCGAGGGGTCCGACGATACCGGCGCCACCAAGAAAGCCAAGGCGAGCGACCCCGACAAGGAGGTTGCCGGGTGTGTCGCTTGCCGGGCCTTGGCGGCTGCCGACAAGCCAGGGGGCTCCGACAAGCAGTATTGCAAGATCCACCGCACCAAGGGCCATGACCTCCAGAACTGTCGGCAAGTGGAGCTGCTCGCTGAGAAGCAGAAAGCCGAGTATGAGCGGCGGGACAAAGAGAAGAGCCAAGAGGGTGCCGAGGGAACCGGCAAGAAGCGTGGCGGCCAAGGAGGCCGCTGCGGCAAAGATAATCAGCAGGAGAGGCCCTCCCGGGGCCGCGACAAGAAGCAGCAAGACGATGATCATGACGAGGACGATGAGTCCAGCGACCACGAGTTCCAGAAAGCCACAGAGGCCATGTGCGTTGATGGTGGCGCCTCGCTGCATACATCCCACTGCCAGCTCAAGCAGTGGGCGCGTGAGATCACAGCGGTGGAGCCGTCGTTCAACGCACGGAAGCCGCTGAAGTGGTCTAGCACGCCTATCATCTTCGACACCGAGGACCACCCTGACCGCACTAGTGCGGTCGGGTGCTTGCCGTTGTTGGTCTCACCAACAATCCGCAACCTCAAGGTGACGAAGATGCTAGTTGACGGCGGGGCCGGTCTGAACTTGATCTCGCCTGTTGTGATCAAGGGGCTGCAGATTCCTGATGGAGACCTCGAGGATACGGGCACGTTCCAAGGGGTCAATCCAGGGAGGAGCCCGTCGAAGGGAAAGGTCACGCTGCCCGTGACGTTCGGAGGCGAGCTGAACTACAGGACGGAGAGGATTGTCTTTGATGTAGCCGAGATCCCCTTGCCCTACAACGGGATCCTTGGCCGCCCGGCACTAGCTAAGTTCATGGCGGCTTCTCACTACGCCTACAACACGCTAAAGATGCCTGGGCCGATGAACATCGTCACCGTCGCCTCCGACAAGAAAGATGCGTTGATTTGCGCCGACCAACTCTACCGGGAAGCGGTTGCAGCAGCCGCCGCCAAAGCACCTGCTCCTGCCGAGGGAGTCCCGGGAGGAAAAAAGACCGGCGAGACCCCTCGCACCCACTCCGGCAAGCACACCTCTTCGGGGTGTTGCGCTCCCGTTGAGGACGTGCCAGAGAGCTCCACCGGCAAGAGCAAGAAGTCCAGAGCTGCACCACCAGAGACCAAGAAGGTGTCCGTCAAGGAGGACGGCATGGGGGGGGCTTTTACCATAAGCTCCACCCTCGACGGCAAATAGGAAAGCGAGCTCATCACTTTCCTGCGGGCGAATGTCGATGTGTTTGCATGGCAAGCATTCGACATCCCCGGCATTCCCAGGGAAGTGATTGAGCACCATCTTGATGTCTGTCCTCATGCATGGCCCGTCAAGCAGAAGGTCAGGAAGCAAGCTCTGGAGAGGCAGGAGTTCATCACGGAGGAGATCAGAAAACTAGAGGCGGCAGGCTTGGTAAGGGGGGTGCTCCATCCGACGTGGTTGGCCAACCCGGTGGTGGTGCACAAGGCAAACGGGAAGTGGAGGCTGTGTATTGATTACACAGACATCAATGAAGCCTGTCCAAAGGATCCCTTCCCGTTACCGCGCATCGACCAGATTGTTGACTCCACGGCCAGGTGTGACCTGTTATCATTGCTCGACGCCTACTTAGGGTACCACCAGATCTTCATGACAAAAGAAGACGAGGAGAAGACAACATTCATCACCCCATGTGGTATGTATTGCTTTTTACGGATGCCTTTCGGGTTGAAGAGTGCTGGCTCAACCTTTGCAAGAGCAGTCCAAATTGGTTTTGAGCCCCAGCTACATAGAAATATGGAAGCTTATATGGATGACATAGTGGTCAAAACCAAGGACAAAGCAACACTTGTGCAAGATCTAGAGGAAACATTTGCAAACCTGCGCAAGATCAACCTCAAGTTGAACCCTGAGAAGTGTGTCTTCGGTGTCCCCTCCGGAAAGCTTCTTGGGTTCTTTGTGTCACAGCGCGGGATTGAGGCATACCCAGATAAGATCAAGGCCATCGAGCAGATTGAGGCACCTAAGCGAATCAAAGACGTGCGTCGGCTCACTGGCTGCGTTGCCGCCATGAGCAGATTGATCTCCAAGTCCGCGGAGCGTGCCCTTCCCTTTTTCAAGATCTTGAAAAAGACGGGCCCAATGGAGTGGACCCCGGAGGCCGAGGCAGCGCTGCAGGATTTGAAGAAGTACCTCTCCTCTACCCCAGTACTGGTTGCGCCCAAACCACAAGAACCGTTGCTGCTGTACCTAGCGGCAACGAATCAGGTGGTTAGCGCCGCACTGGTGGCGCAGAGAGAGGTCGACGAAGAGGCAGCGGTGGCGGCAGAATCAACGGATGGCGAGCTGGAACCCTCCTCGGCAAGGCTCGGTCCCGGCAAGACTGAGTCCCCGGCAGAGGCTGACGGCAGTGCGACAGGGCCCGCGCGACTAGGTGAAGTGGCGCAAAAGAAGAAAATGGTGCAGCACCCAGTTTACTTCGTCAGCTCCCTCTTCCAGGGGGCTAGGTCGAGGTACTCAGGTCTGCAAAAATTGCTCTTCGGCCTCCTTATGGCCTCGAGGAAGCTGCGTCATTACTTCCAAGCGCACGAGATCACCGTGGTCACCCGCCTCCCGTTGCAACGGATACTGCATAACCCAGATGCAACGGGGGGATCGTGGAATGGGCCCTGGAGCTGTCGAGTTTCAGTTTAAAGTTCGAAAGCTCCTCGACGATTCAGAGTAGAGTCTTGGCGGAGTTCGTTGCAGAATGGACCTCGACGCCCGACGAAGAGGTACAGGAGACCACTCTCCCCGGCAAGGAAACGAGCCGCAACTGGATCATGTGCTTTTATGGGGCTTTTTCGCTGCAAGGCGCCGGTGCTGGCGTGCTGCTTGTCGCACCCACCGGAGAGCACCTCAAGTATGTCATCCAAATGCACTTTCCCCGGGAGATGTCAACTAACAACACCGCCGAGTATGAGGGCTTGCTTGCCGGACTCAGGATTGCAGCGTACCTCGGAGTCAAGAAGCTCATCGTCAGGGGTGATTCGCAGCTCGTCGTCAGGCAGATCAACAAAGATTATCAAAGCCCATTGATGGAAACTTATGTGGATGAAGTGAGGAAACTAGAGGAGCGCTTTGACGGTATACAAGCAGAGCATGTCCCTCGGACGGAGAACGACATCGCCGACTACCTGTCAAAGCGTGCTGCCCTCAAGCTACCTGTGGAACCAGGTACTTTTGTGCTTCGATTAACTCAACCATTCGTCGAACCATCAACCGGGCAGAACAAGCGGAGGAAGCTAGGCCCCGGCAAGTACTTCCCCACCGAGCTCCCCGGAGCCGCTGGCGAAGATGTTGCCGTGGATGCCAATCCTGCCATGGGGCAACCAACTCCGGCAGGGCCTCGGGCCATGGCCGTAGAGATGGCCGCTCCCTTGGCAGAAGAGATGCCTTTGGTCCTTGCCGTCGAGCCACAGGCTCCGGCATGGGCGCAGCACACCGTCCGATTCCTCCAAATAGGAGAGCTTCCTGAGGAGCAGGAAGAGGCAGAGAGAGTAGCCTGCCGGTCTGCTCTGTACCAATTCGTTGACAACGTCTTGTACAGAAAAACACCGAATGGGGTGAAATTGAAGTGCATCTCCCGGGAGGAAGGACTAGGGCTGTTGGCAGAGATACATGGAGGCATATGTGGCTCCCACATAGGGTCGAGGCCCTTGCTGGCAAGGCCTTCCGGCAAGGTTTCTTCTGGCCCACTGCCCTCCAAGATGCAATGGCACTAGTAACCAAGTGTGAAGCGTGCCAGTTCCATTCGAAGAAGCTTCAACAACCAGCTCAAGCCCTTCAAACCATCCCTCTCTCCTGGCCCTTCTCGGTCTGGGGGCTCGATATATTGGCCCTTTCCCTCGTGCCATCGGGGGCTTTGAGTACTTGTACGTTGCAATCGACAAGTTCACAAAGTGGCCAGAGGTGGAAGCGGTGAGGAAGGAGACAGCGCAGTCAGCCATCAAGTTCTTCAAGGGGCTAGTTTGCCATTTTGGTGTACCCAACAGGATCATTACCGATAACGGCACACAGTTCACAAGCCACGCCTTCATGCAATACATTGAGGATCTCGGCAGCAAGGTATGTTTTGCTTCCGTGGCACACCCACCAAGCAACGGCCAAGCAGAGAGAGCAAATGCTGAAGTTCTGTGAGGCTTAAGAACGAAGACTTTTGACAGGCTGCGCAAGAGTGGAAGGCGCTGGATTGACGAGTTGCCGGCGGTTCTTTGGTCGATCAGAAAGACGCCAAATCGAGCCACCGGCCAGACACCATTCGCCCTGGTCTACGGGGCAGAAGCAGTTCTCCCCACGGAACTCATATACGGGTCACCTCGAGTGCTCGCTTATGATGAGCTTGAGCAAGAGCGACTGCGGCAAGATGACGCAACGTTCCTTGAGGAAGATCGTCTCCGGGAGGCTATGAGAGCAGCACGCTACCAGCAAGCCTTGCGCCGCTACCATAGCCGCAAGGTTCATGCCCGGAGCCTTGAGGAAGGCGACCTTGTTCTTCGGCATGTTCAGTCGGCCAAGAATTCCAACAAGTTGACACCGAAGTGGGAAGGCCCTAATCGGGTAACACAAGTCACCAGGCCCGGCGCAGTCCGCCTGGAGACCGAAGATGCCATTCCAGTGAGCAACTCCTGGAACATCGAGCATCTTCGCAAGTTTTACCCATAAGGCGCAGCTGCCGGGCCTCCCGGCAAGCCACCTTTTGTACAAGCCTTGTCGACAAGGCATGTAACCCTCTGTACAAAGCCAGGCGCAGACCCTGAGCATAAATAAACGAAGCGCTGGCGCCCTAAGTCATAGCATGCATGCTAGATTGAGTCTCTCCCTCGGTTAGGGTTGATAGTGCTTAGCGGTGACTAACCCCTAGCATAAGAGGTCGAGTTTGCGTCATTTTATTCCTATCCATCCTCTTTGCTACGCAGGGTACATGGTATGTTCCCGCCAAGCCAAGTGGAAGGAAGAGAACAAGCCAGCGCCCCAGGCCCGGCAAGCCGAGCTTGCCGAGGGCAGAAGACACGGAGGTCCACCCACGGCAATCGAGGTTGCCGGGGGCTGCAGATTCAGATAAGTTTTCCCATCCCGTGTCATGCATTTCCGTATGAAACTTGGGACATATGGAACCTCGTTTTGTTCCAAGGCTGTCGTGCTCCCCTCGTTCCTATCACCCAAGAGCTTCTTGGATCGGAATATGGCTGTAGCTGCGGCGGCAAGGAAGCAAGCATAGGGCCCACCCCCACTTTGTCCCTGCTTCCGCCAAAGGCGTGAGTATGGACGAATGGAGTGGGGGAACGGCAAGGCCTGCTGCCGGGAAACGATGCTTATATTAAAAACAACAAGGATTTGTTCCTTGGTCTGGGCTTTGCTCGCACGCATGCATAAGACTCGGCAAGCACCCTTTTTCATTAATATGTTCCATACAGGTACAGTAAGTACGGAACATAAACATGAACAGGGAGATTACAGGTTTTAGATCTAAATAAGGCCCGTAGGCTTACAAGTTGAAAAAAGATAAGGTGCCCGTAATCCCTTTCTTGTCCCTCTCCTCAGGAAATGAAACAAGAAAGCAAAAGGGCAAAAGGGGCGCCTAGGCGAGGTATGAGCAGCAGAAGACACCAGGAGACCATCCCGGGGGGCCACCCCGAAGGGAAGCTGGTGATGATGATGACGGGAGAAGAGCTGGAAGACGAGGCGGCAGGACCGGCAATACGCGACGAAGGCGTCGGTGCCCGCGTACTCCGGCTTGACGGCCCGCCGCCTGCCCTCGTCGTCTTCTCCGGCCTCCCAAGCCAGCCTCCCAAGGAGACGACCCCGAGAAGTTCAAGGAGCCGGTGACACGGATGATGAGGTCGCCGGTGTCGCCACGGAGCGGCGCGCCCGACGCCTAGTCGGACCCGTCGTCCTGCCGCCCGTTACCCTCATCGTCGCTGCCGCTGTCCTCCTCGTCACTCTCGCTTGAGGAGGAGTCTTCGTCATCAGAGGAGCTCTCCACGCAGCACCTTACGCGAGTCCCAAAGACCTTGACGGAAAGGAGGCCGCTCTCCATTAACTTGAAATGGAGAGTGAGCCCCTCCGTCAGGCTGTGGATGCAGGAAAAGGTCTTCCACCCTCGGCGAAGATACATGACGTGAGGGGCGGGGTGTTGGAAATATGCCCTAGAGGCAATAATAAAAGGTTATTATTATATTTCTTTGTTCATGATAATCGTCTATTATTCATGCTATAATTGTATTGTCCGGAAATCGTAATACATGTGTGAATACATAGACCACAACCTGTCCCTAGTAAGCCTCTAGTTGACTAGCTCGTTGATCAACAGATAGTCATGGTTTCCTGACTATGGACATTGGATGTCATTGATAACGGGATCACATCATTAGGAGAATGATGTGATGGACAAGACCCAATCTTAAACATAGCATAAAAGATCGTGTAGTTTCGTTTGCTAGAGCTTTTCTAATGTCAAGTACCTTTTACTTAGACCATGAGATCGTGCAACTCCCGGATACTGTAGGAGTGCTTTGGGTGTGCCAAACGTCACAACGTAACTGGGTGACTATAAAGGTGCACTACGGGTATCTCCGAAAGTGTCTGTTGGGTTGGCACGGATCGAGACTGGGATTTGTCACTCCGTGTAACGGAGAGGTATCTCTGGGCCCACTCGGTAATGCATCATCATAATGAGCTCAATGTGACTAAGGCATTAGTCACGGGATCATGCATTGCGGTACGAGTAAAGAGACTTGCCGGTAACGAGATTGAACAAGGTATTGGGATACCGACGATCGAATCTCGGGCAAGTAACATACCGATTGACAAAGGGAATTGCATACGGATTGATTGAATCCTCGACACCGTGGTTCATCCGATGAGATCATCGTGGAGCATGTGGGAGCCAACATGGGTATCCAGATCCCGCTGTTGGTTATTGACCGGAGAGGCGTCTCGGTCATGTCTGCATGTCTCCCGAACCCGTAGGGTCTACACACTTATGGTCCGGTGACGCTAGGGTTGTAGAGATATATGTATGCGGAAACCCGAAAGTTGTTTGGAGTCCCGGATGAGATCCCGGACGTCACGAGAGGTTCTGGAATGGTCCGGAGGTGAAGAATTATATATAGGAAGTCAAGTTTCGGCCACCGGGAAAGTTTCGGGGGTTACCGGTATTGTACCGGGACCACCGGAAGGGTCCCGGGGGTCCACCGGGTGGGGCCACCTATCCCGGAGGGCCCCATGGGCTGAAAGTGGAAGGGAACCAGCCCTTAGTGGGCTGGGGCGCCCACCTTGGGCCTCCCCCCATGCGCCTAGGGTTGGGAACCCTAGGGGGGGAGCTTCCCCCTTGCCTTGGGGGGCAAGGCACCCTTTCCACCCCTTGGCCGCCGCCCCCACCAACCCTAGATGGGTTTTGGCCGGCCCCCCCTCCCAAGGGGGCCTATATAAAGGGGGGGAGGGAGGGAAGAAACCTACAGCCTTGGGCGCCTCCCTCCTCCCCTGCAACACCTCTCTCTCTCTCGCAGAAGCTCGGCGAAGCCCTGCCGGATACCCACTAGATCCACCACCACGCCGTCGTGCTGTTGGATCTCCATCAACCTCTCCTCCCCCCTTGCTGGATCAAGAAGGAGGATACGTCGCTGCATCGTACGTGTGTTGAACACGGAGGTGCCGTCCGTTCGGCACTCGGTCATCGGTGATTTGGATCACGGCGAGTACGACTCCGTCATCCACGTTCATTGGAACGCTTCCGCTCGCGATCTACAAGGGTATGTAGATGCACTCTTTTCCCCTCATTGCTAGTATACTCCATAGATGCATCTTGGTGAGCGTAGGAAAATTTTAAATTATGCTACGATTCCCAACAGTGGTATCAGAGCCAGGTTTATGCGTAGTTACTATGCACGAGTAGAACACAAAGTAGTTGTGGGCGTTGAGTTTGCCAATTCTTCTTGCCGCTACTAGTCTTTTCTTGTTTCGGCGGCATTGTAGGATGAAGCGGCCCGGACCGACCTTACACGTACACTTACGTGAGACAGGTTCCACCGACTGACATGCACTAGATGCATAAGGTGGCTAGCGGGTGTCTGTCTCTCCTACTTTAGTTGGAATGGATTCGATGAAAAGGGTCCTTATGAAGGGTAAATAGAAATTGGCAAATCACTTTGTGGTCATACGTAGGTAAGAAACGTTCTTGCTAGAAACCTACAAACCACGTAAAAACTTGCAACAACAATTAGAGGACGTCTAACTTGTTCTTGCAGCAAATGCTATGTGATGTGATATGGCCAGAAGATGTGATGAATGATATATGTGATGTATGAGATTGATCATATTCTTGTAATAGGAATCACGACTTGCATGTCGATGAGTATGACAACCGGAAGGAGCCATAGGAGTTGTCTTTATTATTTTGTATGACCTGCGTGTCATTGAATAACGCCATGTAAATTACTTTACTTTGTTGCTAAACGAGTTAGCCATAGAAGTAGAAGTAATCGTTGGCGTGACGACTTCATGAAGACACAATGATGGAGATCATGATGATGGAGATCATGATGATGGAGATCATGGTGTCATGCCGGTGACGAAGATGATCATGGTGCCCCGAAGATGGAGATCAAAGGAGCATGATGATATTGGCCATATCATGTCACTATTTGATTGCATGTGATGTTTATCATGTTTTTGCATCTTATTTGCTTAGAACGACGGTAGCAAGTAAGATGATCCCTTATAATAATTTCAAGAAAGTGTTCACCCTAACTGTGCACCGTTGCGAAGGTTCGTTGTTTCGAAGCACCACGTGATGATCGGGTGTGATAGATTCTAACGTTCGAATACAACGGGTGTTGACGAGCCTAGCATGTACAGACATGGCCTCGGAACACACGCAATACACTTAGGTTGACTTGACGAGCCTAGCATGTACAGACATGGCCTCGGAACACGGAGGACCGAAAGGTCGAGCATGAGTCGTATAGAAGATTCGATCAACATGGAGATGTTCACTGATCTTGACTAGTCCGTCTCACGTGATGATCGGACACGGCCTAGTTAAACTCGGATCATGTTTCACTTAGATGACTAGAGGGATGTCTATCTAAGTGGGAGTTCATTGAATAATTTGATTAGATGAACTCAATTATCATGAACTTAGTCTAAAATCTTTACACTATGTATTGTAGATCAAATGGCCAACGTTGTCCTCAATTTCAACGCGTTCCTAGAGAAAACCAAGCTGAAAGATGATGGCAGCAACTATACGGACTGGGTCCGGAACCTGAGGCTCATCCTCATAGTCGTTATGTCTTAGAAGCACCGCTAGGTGATGCACCAATCCCACAGAACCAAGACGTTATGAATGCTTGGTAATCACGTGCTGATGATTACTCCCTCGTTTAGTGCGGCATGCTTTACAGCTTAGAGCCGGGTCTCCAAAAGCGTTTTGAGAAACATGGAGCATATGAGATGTTCGAGGAGCTGAAACTGGTTTTTCAAGCTCATGCCCGGGTCGAGAGATATGATGTCTCCGACAAGTTCTTCAGCTATAAAATGGAGGAGAACAGTTCTGTTAGTGAGCACATACTTAGAATGTCTGGGTTGCACAACCGCTTGTCTCAGCTGGGAGTTAATCTCCCGGATGACGCGGTCATTGACAGAATCCTCCAGTCGCTTCCACCAAGCTACAAGAGCTTTGTGATGAACTACAATATGCAGGGGATGGAAAAGACCATTCCCGAGGTATATTCAATGCTGAAATCAGCGGAAGGGGAGATCAGAAAAGAACATCAAGTGTTGATGGTGAATAAAACCACCAAGTTCAAGAAGGGCAAGGGTAAGAAGAACTTCAAGAAGGACGGCAAGGGAGCTGCCGCGCCCGGTAAACCAGTTACTGGGAAGAAGTCAAAGAATGGACCCAAGCCCGGGACTGAGTGCTTTTATTGCAAGGGAAGTGGTCACTGGAAGCGGAACTGCCCCAAATATTTAGCGGACAAGAAAAAGGCCGGCAACACCCAAGGTATATGTGATATACAAGTAATTGATGTGTACCTTACCAGTACTCGTAATAGCTCCTGGGTATTTGATACCGGTGCGGTTGCTCATATTTGTAACTCAAAGCAGGAACTACGGAATAAACGGAGACTGGCAAAGGACGAGGTGACGATGCGCGTCGGGCAAGGTCGATGTGATCGCCGTCGGCACGCTACCTCTGCATCTACCCACGGGATTAGCTTTAAACCTCAATAATTGTTATTTAGTGCCAGCTTTGAGCATGAACATTGTATCTGGATCTCGTTTAATTCGAGATGGCTACTCATTTAAATCCGAGAATAATGGTTGTTCTATTTATTTGAGAGATATGTTTTATGGTCATGCCCCGCTGGTCAATGGTTTATTTTTGATGAATCTCGAACGTGATGTTACACATGTTCATAGTGTGAATACCAAAAGATGTAAAGTTGATAACGATAGTCCCACATACTTGTGGCACTGCCGCCTTGGTCACATTTGTGTAAAGCGCATGAAGAAGCTCCATGCAGATGGACTTTTGGAGTCTCTTGATTACGAATCATTTGACACGTGCGAACCATGTCTCATGGGTGAGATGACCAAGACTCCGTTCTCCGGAACAATGGAGCGAGCAACCAACTTATTGGAAATCATACATACCGATGTGTGTGGTCCAATGAGTGTTGAGGATCGCGGAGGATATCGTTATGTTCTCACTCTCACTGATGATTTAAGTAGATATGGATATGTCTACCTGATGAAACACAAGTCTGAAACCTTTGAAAAGTTCAAAGAATTTCAGAGTGAGGTTGAGAATCAACGTGACAGGAAAATAAAATTCCTACGATCAGATCGTGGTGGAGAATATTTAAGTCACGAGTTTGGTGCACACTTAAGGAAATGTGGAATAATTTCACAACTCATGCCGCCTGGAACACCTCAGAGAAATGGTGTGTCCGAATGTCGTAATCGCACTCTATTAGATATGGTGCGATCTATGATGTCTCTTACCGATTTACTGCTCTCATTTTGGGGTTATGCTTTAGAGACTGCCGCATTCACTTTAAATAGGGCTCCGTCGAAATCCGTTGAGACGACACCGTATGAATTATGGTTTGGGAAGAAACCTAAGCTGTCGTTTCTGAAAGTTTGGGGATGCGATGCTTATGTCAAGAAACTTCAACCTGAAAAGCTCGAACCCAAGTCGGAAAATGCGTCTTCATAGGATACCCTAAGGAAACTATTGGGTATACCTTCTACCTCAGATCCGAGGGCAAGATCTTCGTTGCCAAGAACGGGTCCTTTCTAGAGAAGGAGTTTCTCTCGAAAGAATTGAGTGGGAGGAAAGTGGAACTTGATGAGGTGATAGTCACCCCTTCCGAACCGGAAAGTAGCGCAGCGCAGGAAAATGTTCCTGTGGTGCCTACACCGACTGGGGAGGAAGTTAATGATGATGATCATGAAGCTTCGGATCAAGTTACTGAACTTCGTAGGTCCACAAGGACACGTTCCGCACCAGAGTAGTACGGCAACCCTGTCCTGGAAATCATGTTGTTAGACAACGGTGAACCTTCGAACTATGAAGAAGCGATGGCGGGCCCGGATTCCGACAAATGGCTAGAAGCCATGAAATCCGAGATAGAATCCATGTATGAAAACAAAGTATGGACTTTGACTGACTTGCCCGATGAGCGGCGAGCCATAGAAAACAAATGGATCTTTAAGAGGAAGACAGACGCGGATGGTAATGTGACCATCTACAAAGCTTGACTTGTCGCTAAGGGTTATCGACAAGTTCAAGGGGTTGACTAGGATGAGACTTTCTCACCCGTAGCGAAGCTGAAGTCCGTCCGAATCATGTTAGCAATTGCCGCATACTATGATTATGAGATATGGCAGATGGACGTCAAAACGGCATTCCTTAACGGCTTCCTTAAGGAGGAGTTGTATATGATGCAGCCGGAAGGTTTTGTCGATCCTAAGAATGCTAACAAATTATGCAAGCTCCAGTGCTCAATCTATGGGCTGGTGCAAGCATCTCGGAGTTGGAACATTCACTTTGATGAGATGATCAAAGCGTTTGGGTTTACACAGACTTATGGAGAAGCCTGTGTTTACAAGAAAGTGAGTGGGAGCTCTGTAGCATTTCTCATATTATATGTGGATGACATACTATTGATGGGAAATGATATAGAATTCTTGGAAAGTATAAAGGCCTATTTGAATAAGTGTTTTTCAATGAAGGACCTTGGAGAAGCTGCTTATATATTAGGCATCAAGATCTATAGAGATAGATCAAGACGCCTCATTGGTCTTTCACAGAGTACATACCTTGACAAGATATTGAAGAAGTTCAGTATGGATCAGTCCAAGAAGGGGTTCTTGCCTGTATTGCAAGGTGTGCAATTGAGCACGGCTCAATGCCCGACCATGGTAGAAGATATAGAAGAGATGAGTGTCATCCCCTATGCCTCGGCCATAGGGTCTATTATGTATGCCATGCTGTGTACCAGACCTGATGTAAACCTTGCCGTAAGTTTAGTAGGAAGGTACCAAAGTAATCCCGGCAAGGAACACTGGACAGCGGTCAAGAATATCTTGAAGTACCTGAAGAGGACTAAGGATATGTTTCTCGTTTATGGAGGTGACGAAGAGCTCGTCGTAAAGGGTTACGTCGACGCTAGCTTCGACACAGATCTGGATGACTCGAAGGCACAGACCGGATACGTGTATATTTTGAATGGAGGAGCAGTAAGCTGGTGCAGTTGCAAGCAAAGCGTCGTGGCGGGACCTACATGTGAAGCGGAATACATGGCAGCCTCGGAGGCAGCACCGGAAGCAGTCTGGATGAAGGAGTTCATTACCGACCTAGGGGTCATTCCCAATGCGTCGGGCCCGATGACTCTCTTCTGTGACAACACTGGAGCTATTGCTCTTGCGAAGGAGCCCAGGTTTCACGGGAAGACCAGGCATATCAAGCGTCGCTTCAACTCCATTCGTGAAAGTGTTCAAAATGGAGACATAGATATTTGTAAAGTACACACGGACCTGAATGTAGCAGATCCGTTGACTAAACCTCTCCCTAGAGCAAAACATGATCAACACCAGGACGCAATGGGTGTTCGATTCATCACAATGTAACTAGATTATTGACTCTAGTGCAAGTGCGAGACTGTTGGAAATATGCCCTAGAGGCAATAATAAAAGGTTATTATTATATTTCTTTGTTCATGATAATCGTCTATTATTCATGCTATAATTGTATTGTCCGGAAATCGTAATACATGTGTGAATACATAGACCACAACCTGTCCCTAGTAAGCCTCTAGTTGACTAGCTCGTTGATCAACAGATAGTCATGGTTTCCTGACTATGGACATTGGATGTCATTGATAACGGGATCACATCATTAGGAGAATGATGTGATGGACAAGACCCAATCTTAAGCATAGCATAAAAGATCGTGTAGTTTCGTTTGCTAGAGATTTTCCAATGTCAAGTATCTTTTCCTTAGACCATGAGATCGTGCAACTCCCGGATACCGTAGGAGTGCTTTGGGTGTGCCAAACGTCACAACGTAACTGGGTGACTATAAAGGTGCACTACGGGTACCTCCGAAAGTGTCTGTTCGGTTGGCACGGATCGAGACTGGGATTTGTCACTCCGTGTGACGGAGAGGTATCTCTGGGCCCACTCGGTAATGCATCATCATAATGAGCTCAATGTGACTAAGGCATTAGTCACGGGATCATGCATTGCGGTACGAGTAAAGAGACTTGCCGGTAACGAGATTGAACAAGGTATTGGGATACCAACGATCGAATCTCGGGCAAGTAACATACCGATTGACAAAGGGAATTGCATACGGATTGATTGAATCCTCGACACCGTGGTTCATCCGATGAGATCATCGTGGAGCATGTGGGAGCCAACATGGGTATCCAGATCCCGCTGTTGGTTATTGACCGGAGAGGCGTCTCGGTCATGTCTGCATGTCTCCCGAACCCGTAGGGTCTACACACTTAAGGTCCGGTGACGCTAGGGTTGTAGAGATATATGTATGCGGAAACCCGAAAGTTGTTTGGAGTCCCGGATGAGATCCCGGACGTCACGAGAGGTTCTGGAATGGTCCGGAGGTGAAGAATTATATATAGGAAGTCAAGTTTCGGCCACCGGGAAAGTTTCGGGGGTTACCGGTATTGTACCGGGACCACCGGAAGGGTCCCGGGGGTCCACCGGGTGGGGCCACCTATCCCGGAGGGCCCCATGGGCTGAAAGTGGAAGGGAACCAGCCCTTAGTGGGCTGGGGCGCCCCCCTTGGGCCTCCCCCCATGCGCCTAGGGTTGGGAAACCTAGGGGGGAGCTTCCCCCTTGCCTTGGGGGGCAAGGCACCCTTTCCACCCCTTGGTCGCCGCCCCCACCAACCCTAGATGGGTTTTGGCCGGCCCCCCCTCCCAAGGGGGCCTATATAAAGGGGGGAGGGAGGGAAGAAACCTACAGCCTTGGGCGCCTCCCTCCTCCCCTGCAACACCTCTCTCTCTCGAGAGAAGCTCGGCGAAGCCCTGCCGGATACCCGCTACATCCACCACCACGCCGTCGTGCTGTTGGATCTCCATCAACCTCTCCTCCCCCCTTGCTGGATCAAGAAGGAGGAGACGTCGCTGCACCGTACGTGTGTTGAACGCGGAGGTGCCGTCCGTTCGGCACTCGGCCATCGGTGATTTGGATCACGGCGAGTACGACTCCGTCATCCACGTTCATTGGAACGCTTCCGCTCGCGATCTACAAGGGTATGTAGATGCACTCTTTTCCCCTCATTGCTAGTATACTCCATAGATGCATCTTGGTGAGCGTAGGAAAATTTTAAATTATGCTACGATTCCCAACACGGGGAACTCGATGTCAGCCCATGTACCGCTGTTCCCGCAGCCCCTCAAATGCAGCCGCAGTGCCTGCGGTGGGTCCAGCTCCATCTCCCGCGCAAATGGGGTCGGGAGACGAAGACGACGGTGCGGCGGCTGGCGCAGCCTGAGGAGGAACTTGTAGGGGTTTTCCCCGACGTGGCACTCCACCGGTGTGGCACCCCGGCTCAGAGAAACCGGAACGCCCCGTATTCCAGCCCAGAGATCGAGGAGAAGTCTTCTGGAATACGGCACTGCTTAGCATAGAACAAATCATCTCTTTATTGCAATCTATTGGGGTACAAGGGATTACATCGGCACGGCGACACTACGCCTGCCATGGTTGCTCCATGCAAGCAGCAGAACAACACGATACAGCGGAATGACTACTGATAGCGGAAAAGCGACGATGGTGGTGAACTCCACTCCGCAGGGACTCTGGCTGGAATGCTTATCCTAGCTCGCAAACAAGGAATCCACGGCAAACAAGCAATCATATCCGGCATGACCTACAAACTGGCATGACACGCCAGGTTAGTACTTTGAATGTACTTGCAAGCTCACAGCAACCAAAGCAATCAAGACAAACAATAGCATGGCAATTACAGATTATTAAGCAATGATTAACAAGATACTATTAGAACAACATGGCATGGATAACATGATACAGCTAGAACAATACGAGCATGGCATAAACATATGAACATGATGGGACTAGCATGCAACATGATGAAACTATCATGCACCAACTTACTCTGCTCGGGTTACATTGTAACCATCACGTGTAGCACTTACCATCGCTGACATCACACGATCATCTCGGGATCAAATCAAGCTTGGCATTAACAATACCGTAGTGATCATTTATGACCACAAGGAGCTTGACCTTTACCCTTGACTCTCGCATAACACCACAAGTATCCAACAAGTCGGTTTTCACGATACCTCAGTGATCCTCTCATGATCACATAAGTATCAACCAACTTCTTTCATCATAGAATTGGGGTTGTTATTAAGCAAGTTATTATTACTACTGTTGACCCACAGTGTGACCGACACGAACTGGGCCCATATCCGCGGGCGCGGCTATCGATAGATTTAACACACACACTCTGCAGAGGTTAGCACACTGTACCCACACCACGGAACCCTGGCCTCGTACTCCCATTCGGGTGGACCAAAGCGTTCCGACAAAACCGTCCTACTGCCATGACACTCTCCCGGCCACTCCGACCAACTCCCCTTTGGGCTAGGTCCTGGGTGGCCCCGTGCCTACCAATGGCACCAACGGCCACCGTCATGGCAAAAGGGTCCCAAATGGGGACAAGGATCCATAAAAAAATGAGCACACAAGGTATATGCCGTCCTACCTGGCCAAGGTAGCGCCCGCGCATAACCTTCCCTCGCGGGAGGCACGGGTGAGAGGCATGACAATAGACCCAGTTAGGGCCTTCCCATAAGGCAAGCGTGGCTGCACTGGTCAGCATGATATGGTGGCACCATGACTCAGCCAACAGTTGCTCAAGTTCAATTTAATCTGATTAAACTTGAATGCAAAATGCTGAGCCATGATAAAATAACATGATGCAACTACAATGCATGAACATGATATCAACATGAGCATGGGGGTGCAACATAATCAACGAGCATAATAACAACATCTAATCATTTAACCAGATGAGCATGGCATACTAACGAGCATGAAATTCACAACTAGAACACTACTCATAGCATGAAATGAACACTAGCATCAATAATAAATATCATGCAATAACATAAAACTACCATGCAAGCATTTAACCTACTGGATGCAAAGGAACATGCATAACAACGGTATTCGGAACAGACGATAGTCATGCAACGAAGACTAGCACCAACAGGTACTACTATCAAGCACGGCATATGAAAGTAATACTAGCATGAAGAACATAATAACACAGTGAAAGAAAACATATCATGACGGTAAACACCGATCCAGAAGCATAACCAAAATACCGACAGCAGTAGCAAAACAAACAGAAAGTTATTAGAGGTTCAAGTTGAAAACCAAGGCTTTTGCATGGCTATCATGCAAATGGTGGTTGTGACTTGCCTGGGGATGAAAAAGGCTCCGGGGAGATGTGCGGTGAAGCCGCGGAAGGATTTGCCGGAAAACGTTCTCTCTCGGAGGGGGCTGATTAGGGGCAAGGGCAAAATGGTCATTTTTGGAATGTTAAAACATAGTGAAAATGGTACCAAAAGTTTGGGCTCGGAGAGACGAAGACGTGGGCGTTGGATTCACCTAAATCGGAGTTACGGTTGAAAAGATATGAGGTGTAGAAGTTCATGGACTTTTCTGTAAAAATAATATTCACAGACGGGTCCCTGAGTGGATAAGGCAGAGGTGCAAATCGAAAATACGCTTTCAGGAAGGGAAAACGAATTTGCACGAATGCGCTTCCACTTGTCCACGTCAGCGTGGACGGGTCAACGCGGGGCTGGCGGCTGGCTCACTGACGTGCGGGGCCCGTGGGGCCTGCTAGCCAGCTGGAAGGGAGGGGCGTGGGCGTCGTCTCCTTCCCTCGTCGTTCGCCCGACGGAGCAGAGGACAGGACCGGCGCCGGTGGCCGTGCTCCCAGCTCTGGCCATCCCTGGCGACGCTCCGGCCACCGGAGTGACCAGGACGACTAGACGCTCCTGCTCGACCTACTCTCGCGCGCTGAAATGCATCGGATCGGCCACGACCTTGGCCGTGGCGGACGGCGGTGTCGGCCAAAACTGGAGACGGCGCCTCGGTGGTGTAGGTGAGGGGAGGAGCTACGGGGAGAGGTCTAGGATGATGGTGTAGGTCTCTGGTGTTGGCTAGGAGGAGGAGAAGGGCTCGGGTGACTCAGATTTAAGCCGAGCTTCGCGGCGGCCATGGCGGCCATTGAGGTCGGGAAGAGCTTCTGGATCTCGAAGAAGAGGTTGGGGAGGGCTCTGGGAGGATGAGGAGCTCGATGAGGTGCTCAGGAGGTCTCGGGGCTGCTGGTTATAGCCGGGGTAAGGCGGTTGGCTTGGGTGCCGCCGCGGACGCGTGTCCGGCGCCGCAGACGCGTGTGCGCACTCGGGAGCTCTAAGGAAGACGACGGAGGGGGCAGGGAGTAGGCTCACGGGCAGGAGACGACGAGGGGCACGGAGGAGAAGCAAACAGAGGAGGAATACAACCAATCTACAGCGCATCCGTGGGCGCACTCCATTCACGACGGAGACGGCTCACCGGGGAATAGGACGGAGGGGTCAAGCGCTCCAGAGGGACGGCGACTGCTCGGGGAAGCTGCTAGACAAGGTTAGGCGATGAGGGGACAAACGCACAGCGAGGGGAAAAATGACAGAGTCGCTAGAGCGCGCGGGTGACATGCCAAAACGGTGGTCACCGCATGAGCTGGCAAGGAGAAGGGGCCAAGGGCTGCCCTGAGATGTCTAGTGATTAGTCCTTGCATACTAGAGGCCGAGGGAAGTGATGGATCGACAAAAGGAGCCAAGGAGAGATGTGAGTGATCGCCTGAAGTTTGTTGTATCAGTTTTGGCTGAGCACTGCTGATCAACAGGGATTTGATTGGGTCAAATGGAGTTATCTGGGAGGTTTAGATTAGAAAGTACTACGGTTCTGGAAAAGTTGAGGTGATGTGGACCAAAATTGAATACACTTGCTTTGCAAATGCACAATCTGGTCCAGAATAGAGATGATGAAGTGGCACTCACTAGGAGTAACCACTTGAGATGAAAATGGGCAAGGCTAGATGATTTGGTCATATGAAGATGCTGTAAAGGTTTCATACCAATTGGATAAACCAAAATGGTACTTCCTTCACAAACATTTCCACTGACCAGAAACTTGCAAAAATTCTAGAGGGAAAATGGATAGATGAAATATGCCCAAATTGGGTGGATATAGGTTATATGGATAAGAGAAGGCCTAGGAAAATGTACAGCCATAATGGAGCAAGATAAAATATACTTGCTTCACAAACTGAAATTTTGGACAGAAACAAAGATTTGAATTTGTGATCACATGGAGGCATTACATGAGCTCAGCTTTGGTGGAGGGCTATGATTTGATGATATGAAGGACCATGCAAAAGTCCAACTCATTTGGATATGCCTAGTTTGTACCTCCTTCACAAAGTTTCTTGCTGGACAGAATCTTTGGAAAATTATAATTAAATGACTACTAGGCAAATGAGGTCGTATTTTGGCATGTGGCAAAGATATGGACAGGAAAAGGTGTCCAAGGAGTTTGAGGTCAATTGGGCAAAGGAAAATAGCACTTCCTTCACAATGTGCCATTTAGGGCAGAATGGGAAAAGAATTATTGGAGGAATATTTTTGAACAGGGCAATAATTTATTTTGCCATATTTGTTGAATAAAGGACCCAAAAAAATTTATGATAATTATTTGGGAATTTTAGGAGTGATGGAAATATAGGTTGCTTCACAACCTAGGGCAGACAGGGTTATTCTTTTAATAGAAAAAGGAATATTCCCTAGCAAAAGAATTTTAGGATTGGGCTAGGATGGAAATGATATGATCTAGGGAAGGATTTGAGTTTGACAAGCCACTCTGGAAACAAAGAAGAGGTCATCTTCTTCAGTTTGCAGACCACAAAGCCACGGAGAAAGAAAACTCAAGCAAAAATCTCAGAAAAACAAATGAAAAAGAAAGGGCCAAAAATCAGGCTGTGACAAACCTTCCCCCCTTAAAGAAATCTCGTCCTCGAGATTTGGTTGCTCAGGGAACAAGTATGAATATACTGACTTGAGGAAACCGTTTCTAGCTCGGGTATCCTTTTTCCTTTATTGATTGTTCCCATTAAATTCTGCATCTGACTTGCCTGACTGGTTCTGGGGTGGTTTGCTTCACTGTATCTTCACCTTTTCCTACTTATACTGGCCCCAATTCTGTTCATAGCTGCTGACTAATCTGAGATTTACCATGTCTGAAATATATATTTGTCTCATGAATCCGAGGGTGATTTCCGATTTCTGTGTCTGTACTGAAAACTATCCATGAATTGGTGATCAGATTTTCTAGATGAACACCCAAGCTCTGACATCCTTGCATTGGGTTCCTCCATTAAATCCAGGTTCTTTGGGTTCCAAACAGAGAGGTGAGGCATAACTGCTTTCCTGACAGATTCTGACTTATCGCAGGAATTTCTGAATCATGCTGACTGGCTCCACTGTGTTGAGTCTCAGATTCATTCCAAATATTTGACTGTCGCTCGTTGATGCTTCACATAAGTGAGGGCACATGCTTCCAGACTGTTATTCACCATCCAAAACAGAGCAGACCCTTTAGGTGAATATCCATGGTGATCCATACTGACTCAGACTGTCCGGGGTATCTGCACCATTTTCATATCTGCACCACTGGTCTTGCTTCTTCATTATTGTTTTCTTGATCTGGATCCTTGGTTGAAAGAGCTTGGTCATATTGCTTTTTCGTGTGACCATAGGTTCTATCGGGTGCTATATTCTGACCGGGGGAAAATGATCATCTGAACCCTTGCAAGAAGTCGGCAAATAAATCAGTAGCCACTAGAACGGTCTTCACAACTCAGATCTGGGACATTACTGAAGTAACTCAACCACGGCTCAAGACGGCTGAAAAGCAGCTCAGAGCATGAGACCGGGTCGATAAGAAGAAATTGGCAGCTCCCTAAAATAGCCAAAAAGCAGCAATAGGGCTACTGTCACAAAAAGAAACTCAACTGATGTACGAGACGGCCGGAAAGCAGCTTAGAACTCGTGACAGCCATTGAAGAGAGAAATAAAAATCGGCATGCACCCTGAACGGCCAAAACAGCTTAGAACACAGGCGTGGTGCCGTTACCAAAGAAAAGAAGACAAGGGCTCATCAGGATCATATTCCAGGTTCACCGGTACTTGTACAGAGCTCAGTGTTGTCGTCAATCCTCATAGTCCTTTGTCACACTGAGGTGTATATCTGGCTTCCTTCACATATATCTGAGATTTTGATTCCTGAGGCAGACTTGTGTTCTGACTGATTCTTGCTTCTGACCAACTGTTGTGGATCTGATTCTTGCTTCTAAACAACGGTTGCGGATCTGATTCTTGCTTCTGACCAACTGTTGCGGATATGATTCTTGCTTCTGACCAACTGTTGCGGATCTGATTCTGCCATCTGCTGTCAATTTACAATGTACTGTCTTGCACCATTGCCGTACTGAGGACGATTGGATGGCTTATGCTTTGACTGAAACTGCACTGTTGATCCTGCCCATAGCTTATCTTCTTGCTGATCTGATCATTACTGCCATGAGGAGTGCACACTGAGGTAGACTTGATTATCCGGACTGTTGCTGATGCAAACATGATACTGACTGTCCATCCAGGATTCCTTTTCCATTCAGACGAGATATTCCAAATTTCACTGCAGTCTGCTGATAACTTCATTCCCTTTATCTGAGCTTCCAAGTATTTGAATTCCTTGCCGATTCTTCGGGTCCAGTGTCGGTTGATGAGCAACTTTATTAAGGGGAAGAATAATGCCACACCGAAGGCCCAAAGAAAGAAGCAAATGAAACGACGGAAACAACAAAACAAACACACAAGCATACAAATAATATAAATAATCAAGCAACATCACATATCCGTGCTACTCACACAATAATATGCATGCATACCTAATCACACAAATCTCGCGGAAACTCCAGTATTACGGTCTAATATGCTGTGGCGATGTGCACGAAAGTGAGTCTTTGTGTGGAAAGAGTTGGCGTAACCAAGGCTACACCAAGCGTTGGCTGAACACCGGCTGGATCTGGATGAATATAGAGGCGAGGACGGACTTGGTGATGATGCAGCGAGACACAAGGTCATGACCACATCATCATCAAGCGTACGAAAGGGAATCGTACATGTCCAAAGAATGGGACGACAGGGCAATATAGGGGAGAAAAAGCAAGTCTTGATGGCATTGCCCTTTTCCGACAACAAGTATCAGTGAGGGTTGACAAAGGGACGAGATGGATGGCATGATTCGGGATAGAGACAAGTCTATCACCGCAACGATATGGGTGAGTGGCGGAAAGATATCGATGTGATACCTAAGCATAACTCCTGCAAATGGTGTCTGGAACACTTGGTACCAGGGCATCACTCTGCTGGGATAGAGATGACGCCAACACCAAAGAGCAGGCATGCAAAGGAGGGTGCAGGTAGTGGATCGAAACCGATGCCACCTACACTAACAAGATGAACCATTAGCGACAAGATACTAATCTATATGCATGCTATGCAACAAACAAATGCAGCAATCAAGTGCAACAAACCAACGGGGCTCTATACTACTGTATTCTGACGTTCGCGCGGGCTAGGGCATCCTACAGCCAGACCTGCTCTGATACCAAGCCTGTGGCACCCCGGCTCAGAGAAACCGGAACGCCCCGTATTCCAGCCCAGAGATCGAGGAGAAGTCTTCTGGAATACAGCACTGCTTAGCATAGAACAAATCAGCTCTTTATTGCAATCTATTGGGGTACAAGGGATTACATCGGCACAGCGACGCTACGCCTGCCACGGTTGCTCCATGCAAGCAGCAGAACAACACGATACAGCGGAATGACTACTGGTAGCGGAAAAGCGACGACGGTGGTGAACTCCACTCCGCAGGGACTCTGGCTGGAACGCTTATCCTAGCTCGCAAACAAGGAATCCACGGCAAACAAGCAATCATATCTGGCATCACCTACAAACTGGCATGACACGCTAGGTCAGTACTTTGAATGTACTTGCAAGCTCACAGCAACCAAAGCAATCAAGACAAACAATAGCATGGCAATTACAGATTATTAAGCAATGATTAACAAGATACTATCAGAACAACAAGGCATGGATAACATGATACAGCTAGAACAATACGAGCATGGCATAAACATATGAACATGATGAGACTAGCATGCAACATGATGAAACTATCATGCACCAACTTACTCTGCTCGGGTTACATTGTAACCATCATGTGTAACACTTACCATCGCTGACATCACACGATCATCTCCGGATCAAATCAAGCTTGACATTAACAATACCGTAGTGATCATTTATAACCACAAGGAGCTTGACCTTTACCCTTGACTCTCCATAACACCACAAATATCCAACAAGTCGGTTTTCACGATACCTCAGTGATCCTCTCACGATCACATAAGTATCAACCAACTTCTTTCATCATAGAACCGGGGTTGTTATTAAGCAAGTTATTATTATTACTGTTGACCCACAGTGTGACCGACACGAACTGGGCCCATATCCGCGGGCGCGGCTATCGATAGATTTAACACACACACTCTGCAGAGGTTAGCACACTGTACCCACACCACGGAACCCTGGCCTCGTACTCCCATTCGGGTGGACCAAAGCGTTCCGACAAAACCGTCCTACTGCCATGACACTCTCCCGGCCACTCCGACCAACTCCCCTTTGGGCTAGGTCCTGGGTGGCCCCGTGCCTACCAAAGGAACCAACGGCCACCGTCGTGGAAAAACGTCCCAAACGGGGACAAGGATCCATAAAAAAACGAGCATACAAAGTATATGCCGTCCTACCTGGCCAAGGTATGCCCGCGCATAACCTTCCCTCGCGGGAGGCACCGGTGAGAGGCATGACAATAGACCCAGTTAGGACCTTCCCATAAGGCAAGCGTGGCTGCACTGGTCAGCACGATATGGTGCCACCATGACTCAGCCAATAGTTGTTCAAGTTCATTTTAATCCGGTTAAACATGAATGCAAAATGCTGAGCCATGATAAAATAACATGATGCAACTACAATGCATGAACATGATATCAACATGAGCATGGGGGTGCAACATAATCAACGAGCATAATAACAACATCTAATCATTTAACCAGATGAGCATGGCATACTAACGATCGTGAAAATCACAACTAGAACACTACTCATAGCATGACATGAACACTAGCATCAATAATAAAATATCATGCAATAACATAAAACTACCATGCAAGCATTTAACCTACTGGGTGCAAAGGAACATGCATAACAACGGTATTCGAAACAGACGATAGTCATGCACCGAAGACCAGCACCAATAGGTACTACTATCAAGCATGGCATATGAAAGTAATTCTAGCATGAAGAACATAATAACAGAGTGCAAGAAAACATATCATGACGGTAAACACCGATCCAGAAGCATAACCGAAATACCAACAGCAGTAGCAAAACAAACAGACAGTTATTAAAGGTTCAAGTTGAAAACCAAGGCTTCTGCATGGCTATGATGCAAATGGTGGTTTTGGTTTGCCTGGGGTTGAAAAAGGCTCCTGGAAGATGTGCGGTGAAGCCGCGGAAAGATTTGCCGGAAAACGTTCTCTCTCGGAGGGGGCTGATTAGGGTCAAGGGCAAAATATTCATTTCAGAATGTTAAAACATAGTGAAAATGGTACCAAAAGTTCGGGCTCAAAGAGACGAAGACGTCGGCGTTGGATTCACCTAAATCGGAGTTACGGTTGAAAAGATATGAGGTCTAGAAGTTCAAGGACTTTTCTGTAAAAATAATATTCACAGACGGGTCCCTGAGTGGATAAGGCAGAGGTGCAAATCTGAAATACGCTTTCGGAAAGGGAAAACGGATTCGCACGAATGCGCTTCCACTTGTCCACGTCGTCGTGGACATGTCAACGCGGGGCCGGCGGCTGACGTGCGGGGCCCGTGGGGCCTGCTAGCCAGCTGGAAGGGAGGGGCGTGGGCATCGTTTCCTTCCCTCGTCGTTCGCCCGACGGAGCAGAGGACAGGACCGGCGCCGGCGACCGTTCTCCTAGCTCCGGCCATCCCTGGCGACGCTCCGGCCACCGGAGTGACCAGGACGACTAGACGCTCCTGCTCGACCTACTCTCGCGCGCTGAAATGCATCGGAGCGGCCACGACCTTGGCCGTGGCGGACGGCGGTGTCGGCCAAAACTGGACACGGCGCCCCGGTGGTGTAGGTGAGGGGAGGAGCTACGGGGAGAGGTCTAGGATGATGGTGTAGGCCTTTGGTGGTGGCTAGGAGGAGGGAAAGGGCTCGGGTGACTCGGATTTAAGCTAAGCTTCGCGGCGGCCATGGCGGCCATTGAGGTCGGGAAGAGCTTCTGGAGCTCGAAGAAGAGGTTGGGGAGGTCTCTGGGAGGATGAGGAGGTCAATGAGGTGCTCGGGAGGTCTCGGGGCTGCTACTTATAGCCGGGGTAAGGCGGTTGGCTCGGGTGCCGCCGCGGACGCGTGTGCGCACTCAGGAGCTCCAAGGAAGACGACGGAGGGGGGCAGGGAGCAGGCTCACGGGTAGGAGACGACGAGGGGCACGGGGGAGAAGCAAACAGAGGAGGAATACGACCAATCTACAGCGCGTCCGTGGGCGCACTCTGTTCACGACGGAGACGGCTCACCGGGGAATAGTACGGAGGGGGAAAGCGCTCCAGAGCGACGAAGACTGCCCGGGGAAGCTGCTAGACAAGACTAGGTGACGAGGGGACAAACGCACAGCGAGGGGGAAGATGACAGAGGCGCTAGAGCGCGCGGGTGACATGCCAAAATGGTGGTCACCGCATGAGCTGGCAAGGAAAAGGGGCCAAGGGCTGCCCTGAGATGTCTAGTGCTTAGTCCTTGCATAATAGAGGCCGAGGGAAGTGATGGATCAACAAAAGGAGCCAAGGAGAGATGTGAGTGATGGCCTGAAGTTTGCTGTATCAGTTTTGGCTGAGCACTACTGATCAATAGGGATTTGATTGGGTCAAATGGAGTTGTCTGGGAGGTTTATATTATGAGGGACTACGGTTCTGGAAATGTTGAGGTGATTTGGACCAAAATTTAATACACTTGCTTTGCAAATGCACAATCTGGTCCAGAATAGAGATGATGAAGTGGCACTCACTAGGAGTAACCACTTGAGCTAAAAATGGGCAAGGCTAGAGGATTTGGTCATATGAAGATTCTGTAAAGGTTGCATACCAATTGGATAAACCAAAATGGTACTTCCTTCACAAACATTTCCACTGACCAGAAACTTGCAAAAATTCTAGAGGGAAAATGGCTAGATAAAATATGCCCAAATTGGTTGGAGATAGGTTATATGGATAAGAGAAGGCCTAGGAAAATTTACAGCCATATGGAGCAAGATGAAATATACTTGCTTCACAAACTGAAATTTTGGACAGAAACAAATATTTGAAGCTGTGCTCACATGGAGGCATTACATGAGCTCAACTTTGGTGGAGGGCTATGATTTGATGATATGAAGGACCATGCAAAAGTGAAACTCATTTGGATATTCCTAGCTTGTACCTCCTTCACAAAGTTTCTTGCTGGACAGAAACTTTGGGAAATCATAATTAAATGACTACTAGCCAAATGAGGTTGCATTTTGGCATGTGGCAAAGATATGGACAGGAAAAGGTGTCAAAGGAGTTTGAGGTCAATTGGGCAAAGGAAAATAGCACTTGCTTCACAATGTGCCATTTAGGGCAGAATGGGGAAGAATTATTGGAGGAATATTTTTGAACATGGCAATGAAAAGTTTTGCCATATTTGATGATGATAGGACCCAAATAATGTATGAGAATTATTTGGGAATTTTAGGAGTGATGGAAATATAGGTTGCTTCACAACCTAGGGTAGACAGGGTTATTCCTTTAATAGAAAAAGGAATATTCCCTAGCAAAAGAATTTGGGATTGGGCTAGGATGGAAATGATATGATCTAGGGAAGGATTTGAGTTTGACAAGCCACTCTGGAAACAAAGAAGAGGTCATCTTCTTTAGATTCCAGACCACAAAGCCACGGAGAAAGAAAACTCAAGCAAAAATCTCAGAAAAACAAATGAAAAAGAAAGGGCCAAAAATCAGGCTGTGACAACCGGGGGAGGGGCCGCTGGCGGAGGCGAGGCTGATGCGCCGCCCCGTCCGCCTCTTCCCCGAGCACCGCGACAGCCTTGACCTCGCCCCCTCCCCCTTCCTCTAACGGCCGGCTCTGCCGCCATGAGCTCTTGGGGAGGAGCGATGCGTTGTCTAGCCGAGACCCTCGCCGCCACCGATGAAGCGTCGCCGCGCCCCCTCGCCATGCCAGAAGGAAGGAGGGAGCAGGAATGGAGAGAAGCAGGTGACGAAGGATTGAGAGGCGCCGTTCCTCCCGCTCCCCTCTTTATAAAGGGGCGGGGGCGGGGCTCGGCCGCCCCTTTCGGCTAATCCGGCTCATTGAAGTGACAGTGGGCGGGGCCGCCGACCGCCCTCCCCGCCCAATTGAAGGCGCGTGGGAATCAACCCACGCGCGCGCGACTTCCCGTATCCCGCGCGCCTGTCATTCGCTCTGCGTCATGCATGCAGCAAACGTGGCGCAATAGACGGGCGTAATGGGACGAGTGGAGCAGCGATTCCCCAAGTGCGGAGAGTAAATGAGCAGCGACCCTGCGGTCTCGAAGAGACACGCAGGCCACCTCTTTACTGTTCGCCAAAGATGGCGTCAGCATGCTTTGGTCACCCACGCGCGCAACCCCCACGTCACGCAATCAACGCGGATCATGGGGAAGTGCAGCGGGCGGAAAGTTACTGCGGTAAAAAACCGCCCCGCCTGCCCGCGCACCGTTCTGGGCGTGGCCCAACAACGCGGTAACAAGACAACGCCAAAGACCGAGACCACAGAGAGCAGATGGACGAAGCAGGTTTCCCCGGCAAGACCCTTGTTGGGGCGGCTCACCCACACTAGCGGAGTGAGCCACCCTCGAACCCACGGTCTCCAACACCATCAACCACGTTGGGCCAGGACTCGGGAGGCACCTCCATGGTGACATGCAGACCTTTGTGAAGACAAAGAACATTCACGATCAGATGAGGATTGGAAGGCAACGATCCTCGACAAGATTCTTGCCGAGGAAACCCACAAGACCCCCAGCAAGATCCTTGCCGGGGACGACAGCGAGCCATGGCAAGACCCTTGCCGGGCCACCCGGTAAGGCCCTTGCCAAGGGCGTCGGAGGGGCCACTGCCAGGCCCGCACCAACCGAGTCTCCACCGCCGTTCACATGCAGCTGCCAGGTCAACCAGCTGGGCAGGCACCTGCGTGGCAACATGCAGCTTGCAGGCCAACTCAGCACACGCCTGCGTGGCGGCATGCAGATCTTCGTGAAGGCTCCACCACCGCGCCACCTCAGCTGCTTGCCTGCCTACATGGCGCCGCATGCATCGCTGGCCAGGGCGCGTGTCGAAGCGAGGAGGAGCGGCGACGGACGGGACGGGCCTCGCTCCCGTCCCCGATAAAGCAAGAGAACACCTAAGCTACGCACTAAATGCGTCTTGTCCCGTAATAGCTAGCGATAAGCTTAACCACAGTACCCCGATGCCACCTCCTGGTGCCACTGTGGCGATCCCTTCACCTATAAAAGGAGACCCAGGGCATCCAGGAGAGGGATTCGGCTCTTTGGAACCACACGGCCATCGTAGCTAGTTCAAGAGCTCAAGAAAATCCAATACACCCACCAAAGCAGGACTAGGGTTTTACGCATTCCCCGCGGCCCGAACCAGGGTAGACGATCCTTGTGCTGATTGCTAATCCTGCTCTTCTCACAACCCTGCGCCCCCGCAACCGCAGAAGGGATACTCGTGATCCCATAGGTGTCGTTTCCCACCGACACCGGTCCACCCACATATCAAATTATCAAAGTAACGAACGTGAATCATATGGGCATGATGAAAACTATTTTGACAGTAATTCCCACGTGTCCTCGGGAGCGCTTTGCTTTATATAAGAGTTCATTCAGGCTTGTCCTTTGCGACAAAAAGGATTGGGCCACCTTGATGCACCTTAGTTACTTTTGTTACTTGTTACCCGTTACGACTTATGTTATCACAAAACTATCTGTTACCGATAATTTTAGTGCTTGCAGAGAATACCTTGCTGAAAAACACTTGTCATTTCCTTCTGCTCCTCGTTGGGTTCGACGCCCTTACTTATCGAAACGACTACGATAGATCCCCTATACTTGTGGGTCATCAATACACGGCGTGGGAGACTCGCGGGAAAAGAACGACAAGCATGGCGCGCCCGATGCTGCGGGGAAAAACACCTCAAGTTATTCTCCATATGATCTACAGCTGCAGCAACAGCCTGCTGTAGCAACTCATTTTTCTCCTCAGCTGCTTTTTTCGCATCCTCAGCTGTTTTTTCTCAAAAGCAAGCTTCACCTTCTCGTCGATGCCCGCCTGACTGAACTTCTTTTTCTGCTTCTTGGCCTCCGGGCCCTTGTTGTAAAAGACCTTCCATGTGGCGCAGTCTCCGGCTCCGTGCACACGTCCATATTGCGGCCGCTGGTCCAAAGGGAGTCCCTTAAGTTTGTTCAAGGCCCGGTTGAGAGGGGTGTCCCACTTGGGCCTCATCGACGAAGACTGGCTTTCGGCTGCAAGCTTGTGTTGCCTGTCCTGCAGAAGGAACGTGAACCATTTACGAATGTGTAGTCGACTTAATCAGAAGCTAAATGTAAGGTGGTAAAAGAATAATTACCAGTATTCTAATCAATTTCCTCATGATCGGGTCCGTGTAAAAAAACTTCTTTTCCTTGTCCCACTTGTAGCGGGCCCTGATGAAGTCACGCTCCAAGGGGTTGGTGAACTTCGCGAAGGGGCCTGGAAGACCCGCGGCTTCACGTTCCGCGTCCTCCTTATCCCATATGGGCCTTTTTCCAAGGCAGCCACGGCTTCCGAGGTATTGGTTCCTCGTGTTCCTTTGCTGAAGGCTCTTGAATTTCACAGCCTTAGCCTTGGCTGCCTCGGTAGCGCAAGTGTCCATGAACTTTTGGAACTCCTCTTCCGTAAGTGTCGGATTTTCCTCCAGAATCTTGGACAGGGGTTCCTCAGCCTCAATAGCTCATTTCACCCTCCCTTTCTAGGGGGCCAAATCATTGTTGAACATGCCCATGGCGTGGTTGTTAATCTTTTTCATCTTCGGATCATCCCACGGGTGTTCTATGTCGACATCTTGGTCAGTGAACTTGAATCTCTTGTGTAGCTTCGTCAGGAGCAACTGCTTCAAATGTTCTTTACACCTTAAGTCATCGTCGTTGATGCTTGCGCATTCCTGTAGGATGCATCCGACTTGGTTCCCGTAGCACTTGCGAGGTTCTTCCGGCTCTAATGGCTCAAACTTGCCAGGGGGCATCTTTTGTGATCACCAGTCGTCCGATGCCGAGTTTGTTAGGTTTTCGTATCCTCTGCTTCTTCTGCTTCCTATTTTCGGTAGCGGCTTCGGCATCGGTACCTTCACCGTCGGTATCTTCCCCGCCAGTCTCGGCGCCGCCATCGATGCCGGCGTCGTCGGTGTCGATGTCGGCGTCAGTACCATCATCGAGGCCGCCCTACAAACCTTGACTGTGCTTAGCAGACAAAAAGTTGAGGTACTATTGTTCACCCTCATAATCCATCTCGTCTGCATCATGATCAGAAGGCCCGGTTTCTTCGCTGTTCGACATGTTTCCTACGATTAAGTCTCCTTGTTTAATTCTTAAACTATAATAAAAATGAGTAATGACATAAAAAAGGTCTATGGTTTGCCGAAATGTCGTTTCCCAGCAAATACCGGCACTCGGTATGCCTACTTTCTAGCACAAGTCATGCCAAAATTCACGGGAAATTTCGGCATGACCTTTGCTAAAAAGTGGACATATCAAGCGCTTGAAATTCACTGGAACGGAAATGAATCAATATTCCGGTGAAATATAGGCCACTCGGATCATTTACCCAGCACATAACCATCATTTTCCAAACATCACATGTCCAAAATATCATATGTCCAAATTCCAAACATCACATGTCCAAAATATCATATGTCCAAATTCCAAACATCACATGTCCGCATATCAGATGTCCACTTCAAATTTGCATATAACAGCAACAAAAATATAGAACTTGAAGAAAATGCAAGAAGTCCTTTTTCTTCACAATATTTGAAACTAAATTCAGCCTACCTATATTTCTGTCCTAATTTGAAACCTAGCTAAATTTCTGTCCTAATTTGAATACCTAGGGTTCATACTAATTAACTAGGTTCATACTACCTAATATGTCCTAGGGTTCATACTAATTCACCTAGGGTTAATCAATTCTATTTTATATTTAAATAGCAACAATTGATTTAACTAAAAAAATCAAATACCTTGAATTCTGTTAACTACACCTAAAACACCTAAAATACCGAGAATTCATTTAACCCATACTAATTCTGTTTTTTACTAGGGTTCATACCAACTAATTAACTATATGGTTCATACTAATTCTATTTTTTTAATAGCAACAATTGCTTTAACAAAAAATAGCAATAGTTTAAAACCTAGGGTTCATACTAACTACCACTAAAAGATAGCCACTAATATGTCCTAGGTTTTTTTAAACTAGGGTTCATACTAATTCTAATTAACTAACTAGCACTAAAAAATAGCCTAGGGTTCAAACTAATTCACAGTAACTAGCACTAAATAGCTAGGGTTCATACTAACTAAGGGAGAGAGAGAGAGCAGAGAGCAGAGAAGAGGGAAGGGGAGAGGGCTTACAGAGGGCAGAGAGAGATGGGGTCAGGGGAGACGGCGACACCGAGGCGTGTCAGAGGCGAGGCGGGGTCGTGGGAGACGGTGACTCCGGTGAGGGCGAGGTCGAGGAGGAGGAGGCAGAGACTCTGGCGAGGGCAAGGGGCAGGGCTCCGGCGGCGCTTGAGGCAAGGGCGCGGCGAGGGCACGGGCTCCGGCGGTGACGAGGAGGGAGAAGGGAGAGTGGAGATTTGGGGGAGGAAGCAGAGGAGGGCAGCCCGCGGGGGGGGGGGGGGTATGTCAACATAGGATTAGCGCGTTTCTAAAAACACGCTATAGCTAAGGTAGCTATAGCACGTTTTAGGAAAAAGTGCTACTGCTATCTAACATAGCTATAGCACGTTTCCAGAAATGCGCTACTGCTATAACCAGTAGCTATAGCGCTTTTCTTCAACCAGAGCTACTGCTGTTGTTTTCTTTTCCTGCTTGTTTCTCCTATTTTTTTCCTTTTCTTTTCTTCTTTTTCTTTTCTTTTCCTTTTTTCCGAGAGCAGGAACGAAGGCAAGGTGATACAATGTATATAACTAAGGCGATATATATTGCATCATTTGATGGTTAAGTGTGTATACAAAATAGGAACATATATATTACATCATTTGACCCATATGCATAACGGTTAAGTGTGTACACAAAATAGGAACATATATATTACATCATTTGACCGATAACGGTTTCTCATCGTTGACGTTTTCGTTTTTGAGTGAGCTTCTTTCCCTTCTTGTTCATTGACGAATAATTGAGCCCCTCATTGTGACTTTTCCTTTTCCATGGAGTACGATCTTTCTTAGGTAATGTAGTATTGATTCTTCTTTTGGCGTATACTTCATTGTCATCATCATCTTCCCTCATCGGGTTGTCGTACTGGTTGTAGTCTTCCTCGCTGGTGACTCCATCCATTCCAATGATGTTCCTTTTGCCTCTCCTCACAACAACACGGCTCGGATTGCTCGGGTCGGTTATGAAGAAGCATTGTGTCACGTGCTTAGCGTGTACCCATGGCTTGTTTTTTTCGATGGCGTTCACGATAGCGCTCTTGGCGTCGGGTATAGTCATGGTAGTGAAATACCGGTTTCTCTTTCGACATTCTTAGCCCATCTGACACGGAACATCATCGTGTTGTGCAGTCCTGAGTAGTCAAGCTCCCAGATCTCCTCGACCCTTCCATAGAATCTCTTAGTTGCGCCGTTGTCGCTGCCGGTCATGCATTCCATCGTCACCCCTAAGTTCTAAAAATCACTGTTCATATCTTTGGCCTCCGTGTAGAACATGTATCTGTTGATATCGTATGCCTGATAGGTCGCGAGGTTGGCCGAGGGGCCATGTGCTAAGGCGTATATGAGCAATCCTTCCTTAGAGCCCTCTTCCGGGGGATTAGCAAGACTATGATCTTTGAACCAATGCCGGAAAGTGGAGTTGTGCTCTGTAGTAACTTTGGCGTCTGTCCTGCATAGCCCCCAGTCATGATACTTTTTGCGATGGTTTCTTTGTGCAGTGTCACGAAAGGATCTACCTCGTCTAGGTGTTGTAGCACTACTAAGTTTGCTCTGTCAAGTCGTTGCATCCATTCGAGTAGGCCACATGCGGTTCCCTACGACTGTTGGACCTTCTCCTTTGAGCCTCCCAAGGTGCTTAACGGGCAAACCAACACCAGGCCGGTCTCCGCCATATAGATAATTCTCGCAGAAAGAATTACACTCTTGTGTCAGATAGCCCTGGACGATGCTTCCATCCGGACGGGACATGTTACGAACGAATCCTTTGATGACCCCATTCATCCTCTCGAACGGCATCATGTTGTGTAGGAATGACGGCCCCGGGTCTATTACGTCGTCCACAATATGGACACACACATGCACCATGACATCAAAGAACGCGGGCAGGAATTACATCTCAAGCTCATTTAGTATCACAACGATCTCTTCATGTAGCCTTCGGAGCTGCTTCACACTGGACTTTCAAGAGATGGTCGAAAAAGTTGCAGAGACCAATAAGTGTGTCACGGACGTGCTTGTCCATTATCCCTCTAAGGGCAGCAGGTAGTATTTGCGTCATCATCACATGACAGTCATGGGACTTCATCCCGCTGAACCTTTTCTTCTTCGTGTCTAGAAATCTGCATACCTTCTACAGTAACCGGAACTAACTTTGATTCCAGTAAGGCACTTGAAGAATTGATCGATCTCAGCCGGACTTAAGGTGGAGCAAGAAGGGGGGCAATAATCCTCTTACTTCACTTTTTTACCCTTCTTCTCCCGCGCCTCCGTCTCCGTCTCTGACTCCTCTGACTTTTTATGGGGCGGCATGTGCAGATCTGCCCTAATATTCAAATCTTGCAAGTCTCTTCTTGCCTTAGGCCCATCCTTGGCCTTATCCGGCATGTTCATTAGTGTCACAACCAAGCTCTCAAGGACATTCTTACAGATATGCATTTGATCAAGGCAATGAGGCATGTCGAGCTTGTGCCAGTAGTCCAAGTCCTAGAAAACAGACCTTGTCTTCGATACCTTCAGCAGCAGCTCCGGCGCCTTTTTCATCGTCTTTCTCGGCGCAGGGCACTATTCCCAGTTTTTGAACAACTCACAATTTCGGCGCCGCTCCGCTTACGTGGAGGTCCTCGATGCTTAGCCTCACCATTGAATAGATCTCCATGATTTCTCCATGGGTCGTCCTTCTAGAGCCATCTTCGATGGCCGATGTACACGATTTTCCCAGACCCACCATCTTTCCTTAATTTTAGCTGTTGAGACGCCGTATCTGAAGGAAATATGCCCTAGAGGCAATAATAAAGTTGTTATTTTGTATTTCCTTATTCATGATAAAGGTTTATTATTCATGCTAGAATTGTATTGATCGGAAACCTTAATACATGTGTGAATACATAAACAAACATCGTGTCCCTAGTAAGCCTCTACTAGACTAGCTCGTTGATCAAAGATGGTTAAGGTTTCCTAACCATAGACATGAGTTGTCATTTGATAACGGGATTACATCATTAGGAGAATGATGTGATGGACAAGACCCATCCATTAGCTTAGCATAATGATCGTTCAGTTTTATTGTTATTGCTTTCTTCATGTCAAATACATATTCCTTTGACTATGAGATTATGCAACTCCCGGATACCGGAGGAACACCTTGTGTGCTATCAAACTTCACAACGTAACTAGGTGATTATAAAGATGCTCTACAGGTATCTTCAAAGGTGTTTGTTGGGTTGGCATAGATCGAGATTAGGATTTGTCACTCCGAGTATCGGAGAGGTATCTCTGGGCCCTCTCGGTAATACACATCATAAGCTTGCAAGCAAACAAATAAGGAGTTAGTCATGAGGTGATGTATTACGGAGCGAGTAAAGAGACTTTCCGGTAACGAGATTGAACTAGGTATGAAGATAACGACGATCGAATCTCAGGCAAGTAACATACGGATAGACAAAGGGAATAACGTATATTGTCATAACGGTTCGACCGATAAAGATCATCGTAGAGTATGTAGGAGCCAATATGAGCATCCAGTTTCGTTGTTGGTTATTGACCGGAGAGGTGTCTCGGTCATGACTACATAATTCCCGAACCTGCAGGGTCGCACGCTTAATGTTCGTTGACGCTAGAGTAGTATTGGGATATTTGATGAGTGGTAACCAAATGTTGTTCGGAGTCCCAGATGAGATCCTGGATGTCACGAGGAGTCTCGGAATGGTCGAAAGGTAAAGATTTAAATATGGGAAGTCATATTTTGGGTTCCTGAAAAAGATGCAGTTTTTTCGGTATTGTACCGGGAAGCTTCTAGAAGGTTCCAGAGGATTCCGGAGGGGTCCGGAAGTCCACAAGTGGTTCCACCATGAACCAAGGGCTAGCATGGTCTGCGGGGAGGCACCCTGGCCTTATTGGGCTAGGCGCATCAAGTCCTCAAAAGCCCATGTGGTTAGGGAAGGCAAAAAAGGAAGGAGTCCAAGTAGGAATAGGATTGGACTTGGAGTCCAAGTCCTCTCCCCCTTAGCTGCACCCTAGGGCTTGGAGGGGCTGTTTACCACGCCCCTCCACCTATACATAGAGGGTAGGGGGTTCTCCAAGAGAACACACCAAGCCCTTGGCGCCCCTCTCTCTCCCGTTACTCCGTAGTTCCACCGCCTCGTCCCGGCGATGCTTAGCGAAGCGCTGTCGGTGTTCCACCACCACCATCACCACCATGCTGTTGTGTTGGTTGTGATCCCATCTACTTCTCCTTTCCTGCTTGCTGGATCAAGAAGGAGGAGACGTCATCGAGCCGCACGTGTGCTAAACTCGGAGGTGCCATCCGTTCGGCACTAGATCGGTTGGATCATGATCGGATCACGAAGAGTATGACTACATCAACCACGTGATAAACGCTTCCGCTTAATGGTCTATGAGGGTACGTAAGCACACTCTCCCCTCTCGTTGCTATGCATCTCCTAGATAGATCTTGTGTGAGCGTAGGGAATTTTTTGAAATTGCATGCTATGTTTCCCAACAATGGTATCAGAGCCAGGACTATGCGTAGATGATATGCACGAGTAGAACACAAAGAGTTGTGGGCGGTCATAGTCATACTACTTACCACCAATGTCTTATTTTGATTCGGCGGTATTGTTGGATGAAGCGGCCCAGACCAACCTTACATGACCACGTTCATGAGACCGGTTCCACCGACAGACATGCAACTAGTTCTGCATAAAGGTGGCTGGCAGGTGTCTCTTTCTCCAACTTTAGTTGAATCGAATTCGACTGCAGCCAGTCCTTGTTGAAGGTTAAAACAGAAAATTTGACGAAACACCGTTGTGGTTTTGATGCATAGGTAAGAACGGTTCTTGCTAGAAGCCCGTACCAGCCACGTAAAACTTGCAACAACAAAGTAGAGGACGTCTAACTTGTTTTTGCAGGGCATGTTGTGATGTGATATGGTCAAGACATGATGTGATATATGTTGTTGTATGAGATGATCATGTTTTGTAAAAGTTATCGGCAACTGGCAGGAGCCTTATGGTTGTCACTTTATTGTATGAAATGCAAATGCCATGTAATTGCTTTACTTTATCACTATGCGTTAGCGATAGTTGTAGAAGCAATAGTTGGCGAGACGACCATGACGCTACGATGGAGATCAAGGTGTCAAGCCGGTAATGATGGAGATCATGATCGTGCTTTGGAGATGGAGATCAAAAGCACAAGATGATGATGGCCATATCATGTCACATATTTGGTTGCATGTGATGTTTATCTTTTATGCATCTTATTTTGCTTAGTACGACGGTAGCATTATAAGATGATCCCTTAACTAAATTTCAAGGTATAAGTGTTCTCCCTGAGTATGCACCATTGCGAAAGTTCTTCGTGCCGAGACACCACGTGATGATCGGGTGTGATAGGCTCTACGTTCACATACAACGGGTGCAAGACAGTTTTGCACATGCGGAACACTCGGGTTAAACTTGACGAGCCTAGCATGTACAGACATGGCCCCGGAACACTGGAGACCGAAAGGTCGAATGTGAATCATATAGTAGATATGATCAACATGGAGATGTTCACCATTGAAGACTACTCCATTTCACGTGATGATCGGACATGGTTTGGTTGATTTGGATCACGTGATCATTTAGATGACTCAAGGGACACATAAAAAAATACACTTCCGTGATGATACGTGTTTGTCATAGTAGGTCGCGTTTTTTGTCATGCATGTACATCCATGACAAATTTATAACAGAATCAAGATAGTCATACATGTGCTGTCGTAGAAGTGTTCCTGACATTACCAAAATTATCATCATGGAAGTGTCCACTTCCATGACGATAAATCGCGCGTCACAGAAGTGCTTTCATCAAGGGTGATCGACACGTGGCATCCACCGTAACGGAATGCCGGTAAGCTATCGGGTCGGGTTTTGGATCCGATAACCCGTTAACAGCCGCGACCAATGGGCATTTTCCACGTGTAAAATCATCATTGGCTGGAGGAAACACGTGTCGGCTCATCGTTGGGACAGATGTCATCCAGTCACTGGACAGAAGGCGCCTATGATACGTCGACACATGGCACGGCCCGTCAAGTTTAAATGGGCCGGCCCAACTAAAGGCCCACAAGATTTTGCGGACCATAATGGGCCGGCCCAGCTAAAGGCCCACGAGATTTTGCGGACCATAATGGGCCGGCCCAGCTAAAGGCCCACAAGATTTCGCGGGCCATAATGGGCCGACCCAGGTAAAGGCCCACAAGATTTTTGTGTGCCATAATGGGCCGGCCCAGGTAAAGGCCCACAAAATTCTTGCGGATCGTATGGGTCGGCCCAGCTAAAGGCCCACGAGATTTCGCCGACACTAATGGGCCGCCCAGCTGTAGGCCCACAAGATTTTGAGGACCCTAGTAGGCTGGCCCATTAACTGGCTGCCATGTTTTGGGCTAAATGCCGACCCATATTTGATCCGGTCCATTAATTGCCTGCCACGTTCCGGGCCTAATAATGGCCCATATGAGATCCGGCCCATTAAAATCCTCCCATGTTCTGGGCCAAATCACGGCCCAGATCAAGTCCGGCCCTTTAAGAGGCTTTGGCCTCAATTATGGCCCATATCAGATTCGGCCCGTTAACTGGACGCTATGCTTTTGGGCCCACTTGCTAAAGGCCCATTTAGTAATTCGGCCTGATATTAGTTTCGGCCTGTTAAGGGCCCGTTTAACATTTCGTCCCTATATTAATTTCGGCCTGTTAAAAGCTCATCATATAGTTGGGCCTCACTACGGCCCGGTTTGCATCCGGCCTGCTTGCAGCCGATATCTGGTTGGGCCAAACAAGACCGAGACAATTTTGGCCTGTTAAAAGCCCATGATTTGATTCGCACAATCATGGGCCGGGGTCCATTTCGGGCTGCTGCCAGCCCGTGAGCTGTTCGGCACGTTTCAGGCCCAACCTACTTCTCAGTCTCCTAAAAGCCCATTGAGTTTTCTTGCGAAAAGAGGGCCGGGGGTTACTCGGCCTATTAAAGGCCCGAATCTACTAGTGGGCCAGTTTGACGGGGCCCATGATGCGGATCATAAATCGTGATTGCATGACGGCCCGATTATGTACCGTAATTTTACGGTTTGGCGGGTTTACTGCGAAGACATGATATATATACAGTAAAATAACTGTAGCATCGTGAATAAGAAAAAACCTAGACTATACAATAAAGAAATTACGGTATATTACATCCACTGGGCATCAAAGTTCGCCACTATGATAATAAATCACAAGTAGACAGCAGATTACATACACTGGGCATCAAAGATCGCCACCAGTGCAAATAAACACGCCGACAAAATAATATACAAAACCGACAGCACTTCAATAGAGTTCAAGAAAGGTTAGCCCTGCTGGCGAGCTGCAGCGCAAGCACCTGAGCAAGATGATGAGACTACGCTTGTTCAACACATATATCTTCCTCACTCTGAAAGATAAACAAGCAGACAGATGACATGTTTTGCACATAAATGTATCAGTGCTGACAATTCATCACATTACTTACTGACGAATAAAGTGACACAGTTTAAAATTGCATTAACACAATATGGTATTGTTCAGGTCAAGACATGGCAGGAAATGACATTGTGAAGGAGTTGGCAGCTTCACGACACCACTGGATTACAGATCAAGAACTCATAAGTATCAATGGTTAGTGTGCTATCAATTTATCCCATTTCAGAATGGCAAATAAAGAGATGGTTTAAATAATAGTAGAATGATATGACATTGTTCATAGTTAAGACATTGCAGAATATGACATTGTGCTGTAGTGGGTAGGTTCACCACACCACTGGATTACGGATGAAGAACAGAAGCATACATGCAGTGCAAAAGAAGATCACTTGCTCTATATAGTTTAATTTACATGGTATGAAGAAGGAACTTGGTTGTACAACTGAAAACTTAAATTGAGAAGGACAAACTTTTGTTTATGAACTACATAATAAACTTTAAACATGCAATTTGATGCAAACACCAAAAATAAACAGCTGTTGCAGTCATGCCTAACCAAATATACACAACAAAGTTTGAAGGCTTGAGAAGGACAAACTTACATTACTGGTGAAGACAGGCTCTATAAAGCCCTTGTCCATGCTGATGGGGGGGGGCAATTCAAGAAGTTTACCACAGAATCTTCTTCATAAGCATTGCCTTTATTCTACATTTTGTTAAGAGTAAATATAGATGTGATAATATACGAAAAAATGGAGAATATTTAAGATAAGATGAAGAGTGATGCTACATAACCAAGTAGCTATAAATGTATGTGCAGCGATACAGGCAAAAGGCACAGCCAAGAGCAATGCACAGCTAAACTTCTTCAGTACCAACCTTATGGTAAGAGTAAATATAGATCTGATGTGTAGAAAATGGAGGGCAAAGGAAAATAAGCTGCAGAGTGATGGTACATGAACAACTACCTGTCAATATAAGTACACTGATAAAGGACGGCATGTACTTACAAGAACAATGCAGAGCTAAAAAAATTCATTGGCATTGATATATTCTACACTAATGTAACCATTCATACAGATCAGATAATTTGGAGCGAACAATTGATAAGCAAGCTATCATGCATACTGCTGTCACATAATGAACCAGGTATGTATGCAAGTACAGTGATACAGGACAACAGGTACTAACAAGAGCAAAGCAGCGGGCAGCATATTTGCGATATCCTGTCATTCTTTTCAAACCGGAATTCTTCTTCGAGCAGATTTCCTGCAAAAAAGATCCGTAAGGCACATGCGGAAAAGTACAAGTTCAAATTGTCATGTGATTTCATAGACAGTACCTCATCCTGGGAACGAGACCAGTGCATAACAAGGTTTTTCCATTCAATGTCTTCTAAATTTAGCACAGGAGACTTCACAGGAAATTCGTTTATAGACTTGCCATCAAAGTGTGATTTCCTCAGGTAACACCGATACTGCTGCAATGCTTCCTTGAAAAGCACAAGCAAGCTTTGCTCGTCATGACTATCCAGATTGACCCTCGCCTAGTTACAACAATGTAATGTAAATCATTGATGTGTTCGATCAGCAGTAAACAGGAAAATAATAACCATGAATAATAGCACTTACACGTAAGTTGGACAGGAAGATGTGAAAATGGTGTTTGTCTTCACTACAATCTTCCAATGATGGGAATATACGCACGTAGTCCCTAACAACATTGAAAGCATTGTCTTTTAAACTAGGAATAAATGGAATGGGGTTCCAATCTGCAGGAATTAGCCGTCTCTGCAGTTGGGATAGGTCTTCGGCCGGTGGGCTTGCTGTACTTTTTGCTGGAGTGGGATTTTTCTGTGGTACGGCTGGTGCTATGGCAAATGAAATCGGTAATACCTTTTGCTGGAGTGCAGGTCCTGTGTGGTGGGGCTAGTGGTGTGGCCAGTGAAGTATGGGTACAGTCTGCTGGAGTCGGTCCTACGTTTTGTGTCACTGGTTGTACAACCAATATAAGTGGGGCGTTGTCTGATTTCTTCGGCACCACCATGTTTTTCAAGGACTTTGCTGGTGCTCCTTCAGGTTCGGCAATCACCCTCTTCCTTTTTGATGTATGATGCACAAGAACAACATTTGAGTGGAAAAACATGGTATGATGACAGATGGAATATGTATTGATAATGGATGGGCATGGCATCTCGAGTTATATGATGAGTAAACTAAGCAGATGGTGGTGTAACAAAGTAGAAGAAATGCAAGACAACATATGCAAGATACACGCAATCAATAAAACCTTGCCAAATTAGAACAGGCACCTTGATGGGTGAACAGGACAGGCCATCTGCCTTTGACTCCTCGAGGTTAGAATAGTCATTAGGATGATATTCTGAACAAGAATCAACAGGTGGGGAGCGTATGAGTTTCATTGCTTCCAGAATGGCACTCAATGCCTTGGTGCCAATTTTGTAAGTCATTGCAGTGTTCCACAATATTCTTCTGATGCGCGGATTCTGATATTCACTGTAATTGCGTATAATATCTGAGAACCATGGAAACATAAATAGTTGTGAGATTATCTTTGTAATGCAGATGATATTCTAATATAGGGGCGCCCCTGTAAACACTTGTGTGCTATCACTGGATTCTGATGAGAGAGCTCATGTGTGCTGTAATATGGTGTGTGCATTTATATAATCTGGCACAAGTACACAAAAAAATAGGCTCCAGAAGTAAGGATAGCTTGCAAATGATAGGTTCATAATATACTGTATAGAGAGTTTATTGCCAAACCATGATAACAAGAGCACACAGCAACTAGGCAGATCATAGTGTACATAACAGGGGTACACCATAACCACGATATATAAACCGGGAAAGTGGAACTGGCTTGAAAATACGGTGTTGTATTGCCGCTAGTAATTGAAAGCCTATCGATCACGTACAGGCCAGCTCTATCAGTTGTTGACTGCAGATGTCCCTGCGGCCCTTCCTGACAAGGAACATACTGTACGTACTAAATACAGAATAAACAAAGAGGAACATGTTAAAGAACAGAAGAGGAAGCATATTCTTGAGGTTCCGCTTCATTGCATACAATGTTGGTTGCCCACTCATGATGAATCACAGGGCCCAAAGAAATGCAATTCCATGTTGTCTCTCTATATGTGGCAATTTTGAACAAGAGTCATTAGGATCATATTCTGAACAAGAATCAACAGGTGGGGAGCGTATGAGTTTCATTGCATCCAGAATGGCAGTCAATGCCTTGGTGCCAATTTTGTAAGTCATTGCAGTGTTTAGCTTCAAGAGTGGACTGCTGCTAGTGCGACACAAAGCAGCTACACAGATCATAGTGTAGATATAACGAGGAAAACCGTAAGCATCAGAGTAAAATCAGCAAAGTGGAACTTGCTGGAATATATGTGCTAGTATTGCCGGTACGGCTAGAAAGGCTTCGGATACCAGCTCTCTTCAAGTGAAGATGCGGTACTGTTAATATCACTGTTACTCTCAAAGGCGACACAGCTCCCCGCATTTCCTTGCTATTCTTATAGGATTCAAGTGGGCAGGTGACTACAAATCCTATTCCTATGTTTACAAGATCCTACGAATCAAAGAGGCTCAAAGTGTCCATCACAACCGACCGTATAGACCTCTACACTGCAAATATCCCTGCTCATCTTCAGTACAAGGAACATACTGTACTACTAGCATACTCCCTCCGTTCCAAAATATAAGTCTTGGTAGAGATTTCCACTATGGATCACATACAGATGTATCCAGATACATTTTAGAGTGTAGATTCACTCATTTTGCTCCATATGTAGTCCATGGTGGAATCTATACAAAGACTTGTATTCAGGAACGGAGAGAGTACATATTAAAGAAGAACGGAAGAAGAACATGGTAAAGAAGAGCAAGCAGATTTTGGATAATAAAATGTTGGTTGCGCAGTGCCCACACATGATGAACCAGAGCGCATTAAGAATGCAACTCCCAGCTGTCTCTCGACCATTTCAGGCGGTTGGATGAAGATCCTACGTCTCCTAACCCATCTTCTTCCTCGTCTCTGATTCTTCCCATACAGAACACCGCACGGGCCGCCGGCCCCCGCCGCCTGTGTTCCTCCGCCACCCCCACCCCCCACCCCGCCCCAACCCCCACCCGCGTCGAGTTTTCTTCGTTCGGCGAGGCCCCACAACCACCCAAGCCCCTTCGTTCGCACCGGCGAACTCCGGCGAGCTCTGAAAAATCGACTGACCCAATTTTGAAATTTAGTCTACTGTGATTTAACTAGTGTGGAATATAAAAGGGGAAAACCATAAGCATTGGGAGTATAGTATGGAGCGTGCCATGGCGGATCTGAAGGTGCAAACTGGACAAAGGCAACTTCGCAACCAAGACAAGAAATCAGAGTAAAGCAGTGGCGATCTATTTTCTTGCTGCGATAAATAAGTTGAGTAGATACGAAAGAGTACCGCCTCTGGTGCGGCGCCGTGTACGCATCTGCTGAGAATTTGACGGTGCTGCAGTAGCGATGGCTGTCGGCGGCGTGGAAGCAGATCTAGGAGGGTAGACAGTGGCGGTTGGGCGCGGTGGACGAGACTGTCGTAGGAGCGGCGCCGGCAAGGTGGACGACGGCGGGGATGAAGCGAGAGGACGGGATGCAAGGATCCCGGTCCGAAGCCGTGGATGAGAGAGGTCGATCTCTTGTAATGGACGGCGGCGTCGGGGTATCAGCTCCGGCATGGTGGAGGAGGACGGCGGTGGATGGGGTGGCGGACGGAGGAGGGTGGGGTGGAGAGGGTGTTTTGGCGCCCATGGAGTACGAATGGGGAAAAGGGAGGTAGAGAGGAAGGGGGGACCATGTATTCAGGGCGCGCTTGTCTCAAATGCGAGGAAATTTACAAACTTAGCCCCCGTTTCAAATTTCTACTACATCACAGCAATATTAGTCGGTTGGGGATAGGACGGTAATCTCGCATACACCGAATATTTGCCGACGAGAGTTTGTTTGTGGCGCCCACCATGTATGAATATGAATCTGGGAGGGAGTCGATTTCTGCCGAGGACACACTGTGTTTTGGCGCCCACCGTGTATGAATCCGGGTGAGAGGCGGTTACGTCACATTTGGCTGAAACTACAAACCTACCCCTATCGAAACCTATAGAAATCCAACAGATAGGCTTTGCGTGGCAGAGATAGGCAGTAGTAGTAATTTCCATCTCGCAGATTTGGGTTTCGGGCGGTTACTGCGACTTTCCCCGCTTCCTTCAAATTTTGCAGAGTGCACGTTTACCGTGCCAACTCAATTTGAATCCCGTTTGTATTCTATTTTTTCGGGCGGGATCCATTTTCAATTGGAATTACATTCTATATACATCATTTTTTATATATACTTTCAAAAGCACAACAAAGAATTCTGCTCCTTTATATGTATAATATGATTTACAAATACAACGATCTCAAAATCTTAAGGTTGAATTCGAAAAAATTTAACCAAATTATGTTCTACTAAAATGTATGGATCAGTAATATCTACATATTAAATAACATAGATGTGCGTGAATTCATATGAGTATGCATGTTTGATAGATCAATTTTGGTTCGAGTATGGATTACATGTATCATCATCTCGAATTCAAATATTTGAATCCCTTTTTTTGTTCATTCCTTTCACGCCCATCTCTCTCGCATGCATGCTCCTTCAGGTAGCTATCACTCTCTTTTCTCCAGCTCATCCGCACGCTCACTTCATGTTTCTCCTATCCTCGCAAACATGGTCTCTCGACGTCTCCCTTGAGAAGTGTCACACTCTCCCTATCATTATACATTACACGGTTTTCATTATCTCTCACGTCTCTACTCTTCTCTAGTATCACTCGGTACCTAAGCTTTCTTTTTCACCGCCACACACACAGTATCCACTCATCTTTCACTTTGTCTTTCTCTCTATGGGATTCTCTCACACACCCTATATGTCTCTACATATTACTCATACCACTAAAATTACTTTCTCCTCTCTCTCTCCTGTAGACACAATATTTGTTGTGGTCTCTTTTTCGTCTCCATCCCAGACTGAAATTATTCAATTGTTTGCCGATCAGACAACGCCGACTACCGTCTCCTCTCTCTCTCTCACAGACACACACACAACTCCTGCTTCCACTCCCCTTCCCGACTACCGTCTCTCTCTCACACACACAAAACTCTCGCTTTCGCACCCCGACTCGTATTTCTCTCACAGACATTTATCGACTAGCTAGCCTCTAGATAGGTTTATACACCCGCACACCCGTGCTTCCACTATCGCATACATGTCTCTCTCCCGCTCCTTGTATCCACTGGCGGAGGATCCCAGTGGGCAAGGTGTGGCGGCCGCCACACCTTGATTCGGCACCAATTCTTTTTATACATAAGCATACACTTTTTGTTCATGAGAATACCTAAGCATATACTGCTTGTTTGTTTTAGATCACACTAGATCGATTCACCCAAGAAAAGCTAGACGGAAGCACACAAGTTAGATCAGAAGCAGATAAGCAGGCAAATTGATTGATGTGCTGCATAGCACATGCACATCTCACCCTGTAGACGTACGTGAACCAGCCCGCTTCAGCTGCACAATGATCGGATCGATTCTCTCGGCGGCTTGCCCTTACAGCATCTACAACCGGACCTATCAAAACCACCTCATACGCCCGGGCAAGCCGCCCGGTCACTGCTTGATCATGATTTTTTGACCCAGACGGGCTCCTCAAACAACCCTCAAACGCTCGGGCTAACCGGCACCCCCCATATCCAACCCAAATATGGGGCAGATATGGGGCGCTCGGGCACTCCCGCCACGTCGGACCCGACCACCCGACCCTACCCCAAAATGCACCAAATCCACCCCGAAGACCATGCCAGATCCATTTGCTATCTCCTCTCTTCTTCCTCCTCCGCGCCGTCCGTCTCGCGCTCCCACACCGCGCCCGCTCCGCAGGCGTTCTCAGGCTCTGCGCCGCCAGCTCTGGAAGAGCGCTCCTGTCCTTGTCGTGGGGGACGTCGTCGCCGGACTGGACACCACCATGGTACGTTTGGCAACTTCCGGCTCCTTAAGCTGACAGTTCGCCACATCTTAATTTTTTTTGTCCTCCGCCTCTACTTGTATCTATGTAGATTTTTCTTCCCTTCTTGAGACATGCCCTCTCGATCGTGCACACACACACTATCGCCTCATTTTAAGCTGATACCTATCGCACACACACTCCTTGTGTCTTTGTCACACATGCACTCCGTCCTCCTCCACTCTCACTCTCTCTCACACACACATGGGCTTTTTGCAACAACTAGCAAGATGCCCATGCGTTGCACGGAACATCAAGATGCATTTGTATGAGTAGTTTATCTTGTGGGGGAAAAGGATGAACGAGGGAAGACCTTATTTGCAAATGTGGAGAGGGGTGTGGGTATCTTTTTGCAAAATTGCCATAGTTTCCTTCCTATCCGTCAGATATAGATCGGACGGCCTATATTGCAGGATGGCAGGCACACGATCATCACCGACAATGCTTTTTTATAAGAGTAGGGATAAAAAATAGAGTTGGTGATGATGGTGGGCCTGCCATCCTGCAATGTAGGTCGTCCGATTTATATCTGACGGATAGGAAGGAAAATATGGCAATTTACCCGCACTCTTCACCACGTTTGCAGATAAGGCCTTCCCTCGTTCATCCTTTTCTCCCACAAGATCTTGATGTTCCCTGCAACGAACGGGCATCTTGCTAGTAAGAGTACATATTAGACATATACCACTTCTCGAATCTTGAAACCAACAACATACCTTCCTTATCTCATCAAAACCGCCAAAGGAATATATTTTGAGTGACACATAACATATTTTTAGTGATATACGTATTTCAAAACTAGACTTTTTTCCTATCAAATCGGTGAATATGTATTAATCTACTTTGATCGTGTGGCAACGCATTGGCACATTGCTAGTAGTTATTATAATTTTTTGGACACCAAACAAACGGTGGAGTACATATACGAAGAGAAGAGGCGCACGCACGCAGTCGGCCTCTCGTTGTCTCGCACACATGAGTGTTACGTAAAGGCGACATTAACAAATAAACCCTAAAACCCTAGGTGCACGATTGCTGCATTCGTGGGTACCGGGTACGTGGTGGGGCACCTTTGTAGGAATAGTCAGCTCGCGTGATAATTTGATCCGTAGGAGTTGATGGTCGGGACCACAGGTGCACGACTTGGAGCGCGGTGGCTCGCCAGTTGCCACAGATCGAGTAGCCACGTTTAAAATATCGTTTTTTAGCGGGGTTAAGAGTTCCGATTTTCAATGGCGCGTTATAAGTAGTAACTAGTTTTTAGAACGATTGGTATGGAGCGAAAATGGAATTCATAGTATTGCGTACGTCCTTGGCGTATGGTTGTATGGGTTTATGTTGCGATATGTTGAACCTGGTAGTTCTAGGGCAAATACTATGGTTTAGATTTAGATGCTAGTTTTCAGTAATGAAAATCGGAAGGGGAAACCCTTCTTTGATTAAAAAAAACTACTACCTCCATTCTGGTTTACTAGTCCCCATCGTACTTTGGGTCAAAGTTTGTACACGAATTTTACTTGTAAAATGTGAATGGGAAACAGGATTTTGTTATACCCAAACAAAAAAGGACTGGAGGGAGTGATTGCTCTGACAAGGACGCGACCTCTGATAGCGAGGCATTGAACTGGCGCGCCGGCCAAGAGGGCCGCACTCGCTGCAGGCCCGGCTGAGCACGCCTCCTCGCCGCGTGCAACCAGCTTAAGACTGCCCCGCCTGCCTTCATTGAATCCGCGCGTGTGCCGGCAACACGTCCTTCCGCGAGCCGGCAGGCATTTTAGAACACAAAAAATGACTAAAATATAATTAATTTATGCATGGTCTTGACTTGTTGTGCTCGCACTGGTAGCAGGAACTAGTAGAGGTTTTTCTTTATTTATAACTCTCCTCACATTTTTTTGGCTTTGAAGTGAATCATGGTTGTGGACATTACGTATGAATGTGCAGATATCTGTGAACATGAGTTTGATGTGGAAGTTGAACTTGGAATGTCGGGCTTGCGCGTGAACTATACCATGTCCAATGCTTCGTCTGTTATTGTTCGGAAAGTAATTGCTGTTATTACATGACCCGAAAAAACATTTTGTGCCACATTAGTAGATGCACGGACATCACAACAGGCATGCTGACTAGATAAACATTTGAACCTAGCTATTATGAAGGAAATTTTGTATTGACAACAGTTTTAGATAGCAGGAGACGCCTAGCCTACTCTGCCTCTGCTAGCTTATTTCTGGCTTCTTCCATCTCTTCTTTGGCTTGCGTGAAGAGAGCATCTGATTGCTCTTTTTGCTTCTTCAGGAACTCAGCTACATTCTCAAAGGCTGCTGCACGCTTTCTTTCAGCCTTTACTAATGCCACGAGGACACGAAGAGCTGACGACTCCACCTGGCTTGTGTGTAATCCAGCATCATCTGGGAATTTGCACCTTGTGTCTAATCCAGCATCATTAGGGAACGGGCACCTTGTGTGTAATCCAGCCTCATTTTGGAAACATGATCTCGAGGTTGACCATACTTCCCTCCTCGCAGGAACTGCATCCTGACATGAAGTTACTTCTTTTTTAGATCAATACTCAAAGCAACCTAGATCCAGTTAGTAGAAGCCAGATAAACAGAACTCGGAGAAGTGAATTCAAAAGGAAAAAAATATAAAAACAGACTACAAGGTGAGAACACCCACTTCCTACATCAAGCTAAAAACAAAAGCATTACGACGATTAGGACTCTTCTTATTACACATCGAAGAACACCACGTTTAAGAGAAACCGAAACTACAACATATACACATCAAAGAACACGAGGCTAAACGAAAGTAATTGAAAGGGTGTTACTTACCAAAGCTCGTTTTACAGGTTCGGTGCAGCTCCTCTTTAACTTGCCACGCTCCTTGAAGATGTCCCGAATATCCCGTGTTTGGTCTTCATTGCTCCTCTGCATGTTTGCACTCGTGGTTTTAAAATCTCAACATTGCAAGAAAAATATACTACTAGTAATACTCGCGCATCTTGTGGGCAACATTAAAGCACTCGTCTGCCATGTTAGAGCATCTCCAACAGAATCGCAACGCGCGGCGCTTTAAAAAAGCGTTAACAGTGCTGAGATCGAGAAGTAGATACTAGAGAGTAGAGGATAGTTCTCAGCACAGATAGATAAAAAAAGATAATTCAACTACTCCTCGTCGTCCGACTCCTCCTCGGTGATGTCCTCCTCTGACGTCTGACTATAGGCGTGAAGATACCGATCATCGTCGGCTTCCTAGGGCGACGCTGCTCCTAGCCTCATGTTGAATTGAGCGTCCGCTTTTCGCCTACGCTTGCCCCCGCGATAGGCGGCTCGCTCCGCCCTCCTCTTATCCCTCTCCGCCCTCCTTTGCGCGTAGAACTCGCGCTCGTTGATGATGTCCTGCGCAAAGTGTTGGCCCCATAGCGTCATGGGTTACTTGTCTATCTCGGCGATGCCGAGATGGTGCTCCCGCCTCCGGTTGTCGCGACGATCCTCGTCGGTGCTAAGCAGCGGTAGAGGCGCGAGATCCTGCGCCTGCTCCCGCGTCGGCACGTTGGGGAAGTTCAATGTTCTATGAGGCCACCGGAGGCGCCACGCCGCCGCGTCGTACGCGCGGGTGGCCTCGTTGGCGGTGTCGAAATTGCCGAGGCCGAGGCGCATCCCGCAGAACCGGATCTCGGCGGAGAAGCCGCCAGAGGGGCGCGCGCGGACACCGCGGTATCCCCAAGTTTCCCGGTGACGCGGCGGCATGGTAGCGCGGCGACGGTGAGGCGAAAAAGAGCGGGGAGAGAGCGGTGGTAAGGCACAGAGCGGTGGGAGGGCGTTGGATTTTATAAAGCGCGCCGGACGCCGCGCGGCAAAACTAGCGCACGCCCGGCCGCTTTTTCCCGCATGCGCGCGATCCTTTCCCGACGTCTCTGCTATCTCTACTCTCTTCTCTACTGTTATATTTATTTTATATTTAATATTTAATATTTATCTCTACTTCCTTTATTGTCTACTTTTTTTTCTCTATACTTTTTTTCTTGCAATATAGGCCGTCTGATTTATATCTGACAGATAGGAAGGAAACAAATGGGAATTTTGCGAAAAGATACCCATACCCCTCTCCAGATTTGCAAATAAGGCCTTCCCTCGTTCATCCTTTTCTCCCACAAGATAAACTACTCATACAAATGCATCTTGATGCGTGCAATGCATGGGCATCTTGCTAGTTCTAAAAACCTTTCCATCATTTGCCACACTATTGGTTGCAGATGAAAAACCTACCCAAGCACAGCGCGATACAGGAGTGACGCACAATTACAAGCTGATATTCTGTTGGACAATGGAGGCTATAACCAATTACTTTTACGGGAACAATAGCACCCAGGAAATTTGAAGGGTAGGTATCAACAAAATTGGAACTGCACATGTACTGCTAAGTGATTCAATACACACATTACCAATCGAGGAGGAGAACGATGGTCACGGCGGCCTCTGGGAGTCATGGTCGGCAACGGGAGTCAGTTCATTGTCCACGACGGTGGTACTTCTGCGCTTGGCGTCGGCTTCCGGGAAGCATGTCCGAGACCGTGGAAGACGATGCCGGGGAAGAGGCTCCGTGTACGACGACGACGGTGGACCGGCTCCAGTGCGGCGTACGAGGTCGTCGATGAGGCAGATGCGTTGCGGTGGATGAGTGCGCCCATGTAAAGGGGAGGAGTATGAAGGCTGCGGTGCCGTGGAGAATCTATTTTGCGGTGGGGATAGAAAATGGGGAGTATTCAGGTGTACTACTCTGGGTGCCAGGGTGGGGTTGGCTGGGTACGGTGAAACTGAAGTTACGAAAACAGCCCCCTACTAAGCGTCATTCGTAGGCCTATTCCGAAGGCTATGATGGTAACTTCCCACTGCTCGAATCAGGGTCGCGGGAGATTTTCCCGCCGGCCTCAAAATTTTGTGACACTGGACTCCCCATGTGGCGTGTTGAGTGATTCGGCTAAGCAAGTAGCGAGTAGTAGTAGTAAACTCTGCATATTAGGTTTGACCGAAGTCAAACTTCCTAAAGTTTGACCAAGTTTATAGAAAAATATAAACATTTACCATAACAAATATGTATGATGTGAAAGTACATTCAATAATGAATCTAATGGTATTTATTTGTTATTGTATATGTTAATGTTTTTTGTTATAAGCTTTCTGAGAGTTTACAAAACTTGACTTTGACCAATGCTAATACGCGGACTTAAATAAAAACGGAGGGAGTACACATTTGTTTTCTTAGTTTGTAGTGAACTAATCATTTGTTGAAATTGTGAAATAAATATATTAGGCTATTGACTTCGAATGTAATGGTCTATACAATTTAATAGTTACAATCATTGTCGAATCCCAAGATGTATACAAGGTCTATAGTACTTCACAACATGCTCAAACTCACATAATCCCAGTCAAATGAGAATCTAAATGCATTTCATAGTTATTACTTTGTAGGATGCAACAAAAACAACCATAACTCTACATCAGCCATTATAGAAGCAACATTTTGACATATCCCAATGTGTGAATGAAACGTGTAGAGAGAGCTTTTGAAGATGGAGCAGATAGGGCGGGAAAGATTGTATGTATGTGGACAAGAGAGTAGGAGACAAACCTAACGAGACAGAGAGAGAGAGAGAGAGATAGAGAGAGAGAAAGAGAGAGGAAGAAGTTAGGTATGTGAGAAAGATGGAGACAAGTAATATACGTGAGATGCGTGTGCATCCGGATTATGTATACGTGGAAGGAGAAGAGACAACATGTTTGATGAGAGAGCTGGAAAAACATGGACGAGAGGGGAAGGATCTCGTGGGTTGAGGGATTGACAATTTTGTGCGGCGGAGAGAGGGATTGGTAATTTTGTGCAAGAGAGAGAGAGGGTGGGGGGAGGAGTCAGTCAGCGGTCGTCACATCACCCTGCTTCCAAATGACCCCACATTCTCTAGCGCGGTGTGGTCGCCGTCTTCGATATGCTCGATGCCCTCTTTGAAGATTGAGGTGTTGTGCATGTTGGGGTGCAAAGAAGCACAAGCGAGAGTGGTCGCCGTATAACCTTGGATGGGGATGAACTGTGTGCTCGGGGGAGGGTGTGTGTGTGTGTTGTGCTGCGCGTGTGTGTGTGTGTGTGATATTGAGAGAAAACAAACCTAAGGAGAGAAATGGGTATTCACGAAGAGATTGTGTGGGCCTTGAGGTGGGCAGGGGCCGGGTGAGGGTGTCAAAATGTGCACGTTGATGCATGTGTTGCATGCGATCGTGCGAGGGACGGACGAATCGAGAGAGATGGTTGTTGTGTTACGGATGCTCCTCTCTCTCTGTCTCTCTCTCTCTCTCACACACACACACAAGTAAACTAGAAGACCGTTCTCTCATGTATACACAACGTATCGGCATCTGTCTATGTCTCACTCATGCATGATCATTTGCACATTCACACCTCTCTATGTCTGTATCACACGCACACCGTCTCCACATTGCCCTTCCGCCACAACACACATATGGACACATACACACGTTCTCTCTCAGTCACACACAAAATCAGTATTAAAAAAAACTAGGGCGCACCTAAAACGTCCAAATCCAAATAAACACGAACTGGAGCTGAATTCAAATATATGGAAATATTGCAGCGTCAAGAACTTTCCCAGGAAAAAAAGTTGAGTAATATTCGAGGATTGTTTTCACACACACAAAAAGGTTCGGTGGATGTCCTTCGAGCGCGACACGGTGACGCACCGTTCGATCGACCGCGCGGCCGCGGTTCACGCGCTTGCACAGGATTTCGTATCGTGGCTATGGTGCTAACTAATAAAAGCACTGCCTAAGTCTAATGTTTACGTGTACTAGTACGGTTTTCTTTTAAGTTAGACCAACCTTATATAAAACTAAAGTAATCTCCCACATGCGCACTCATCAATATGCCGCCGCCGCCGTTGCACATGCCGGCGCCCGCCTGGTCCGGCCAACAATTTCTCGCCCATCACCTCCGTGTCGCCGCCATCCCTGTGCCATGAAGCCGAAGGCTCGCCCGCTCACGTCGTTTGCAGTCCCTCCTCGCGATGCCGCCGCGCTCCCAAGCACGTGAGCAGCTGGTGGAGCCGCATCTATGCATGCAGCATACGAAGAGGAGGACGAGCACGTGCTCCAGCACGCCGGCGAGGAGGAACTAGCATGTCATTGTCGTCTCCGCCCACGCGGAGGAGGCGCACATGGTGGCTGTCGCGGCGGAAGCCGGTCGCGCACACGTCGAGCCCGCAAACCGGGTGCGGGCGCGGAATCTACCTTCGAGACCTTGAATGCCACGTGGATCCTGCAATCTGAATGAGCAATTTGGGTCAGTCGACTCATGTGAGCCGTTTGATGCAACATGGATGGCTAGAAGGGCTTCTTCCACCTCTTCTGCCGTCTTCTTCCTTCGCTCCGTCGAACTTCTTTCACAAATCGACTGACCCAAATTATACTACTAGTACGAACGTATTAAGCAAAGTAGGAACACGAAGATACGAACAGTAGTACCAACTACAAGAAGAACAGTAGTAAGACATAGTACTAGTACTACTGTACGTACTAAAGAGTTCAAATAACGAGAAAGAACATAAACATAGTTCTGCTGGGGCCTCAGCACAACACACCCTTGAAAATAAACTAAGCAACTAGTCCACTTGACACTGTAGTAGAACCAGCATGAGCGACGGCACTGCCACCTACTCGGAGTCCGAGTCCACGTCCTCGACTTCGTCCTCGTCCCTCTTCCTCTTCGCCAACGCTTCTTTGCTTGAACCGGACACTGGGCTCTGCTTCTTCATCCAAACCTTGTAGATATTTAAACAAAGGTAGGCATCCATTGCTGCGTACAGGATGTGATCTTCATCTAATGTCTTCGACTCCCATGCATGATGAAACTCGTGATGAGGTTTCTTCAGTTTAGCGTACGAAGGATCAATCATGGCTGCTGCCAGGGTCAGCATTGAAGGTTGAGAGGAGGACACCGGGCTTGCCTTCTGGAGATCGAAGGGCTGGCCTACAACGAGACCTATCCGACGCAGGACATCCCTGTCATTCTTAAAGCCTACAGTAACGAATTTCACTCTTTTGTCCTTGAGGAAGTTCTTAAAATCCTGGCACTCAACGTCGGCATGGCATATGTGGTAGACCAAGCAAACGTTATGTACGCAAACCTGGATCACGGCGGGCTTCTTCCTCTCTTCGTCCTTTAGATCATTCTCTCGTCCCAGGACTGTGGTGTACTCAACATCTAGCCCAGCGACCCACTCATCCGTTGAATTGTTGAACATGCGTAGGAAGCGAGCAAGCGATGCTTTCACCGTCGCGGATCCACGTGTGTAGATGACGATGAACTGATCACCGGTGATGGCTCTAACCTGGTACTCAGCGGCGACCATGGAGATTTGGGAGGCCATGTATTTTGGAGGAGGGTTAGGAGAAGTTGAACTGTTGTACCCAGCAAAAAAAAACTGGGAGCGAACTAATGTGAAAGGACGGGACGACTAGGAGCGAACTGTTGTAAGGTAGAAGACGGGGACGAGTAGGGCGTGCGAACAGCATGGGGTTGCTGGCTTGCCCGGTGGATAAACGGCTGCAAGGCCCCAAAGAGTTCTCGAGAACTATGCGGGACCCACTAGATGTCATGTCTACTAGACCCATATCGTAGGCCTGACGGTATAGCTTCTGCCTGTTCACACGCCATGCCGGCGCGTGGATGTAACGTCACTTAATTCCGTCAACCGTCGCACCTCCCACGACCTTCGCCTCCCTCGCGTGGTCGCGCCCTTTGAGACTTCGACCGGCTATAAATGAGCAAATTTTTTTGCCTACTCCGCATGCATGATAATCCCTCTGGTCCTTTTTACTCCCGTCAACCATTTGCAAAGTGTTTGACCAAATTTATACTTTTTTTGAACACCACCTTATATTAATTAACCAGCCACACCAGTACACTCATTCGATACAATATTCACCACACAAGGCGGTACGTTATTTACAAGAATACCATCTAATCTATTGTCAAAGCTATACTTGCGATTAAGTGTGCCACCTTATAAGTGTACATTTTTCTATAAGTCTGGTGAAAGTAGAGGTACATTGACTTCAGACAAAACTTAAATGCACAATGCAGACTAGTTCCTCCGTCCAGGTGCGTGCCATGTCCTATCTTGTCATCACAACAAGGTTATCTATTAGAGTACCACTACCTCCCTTCTAGTTTAAAGGGCTCGATTCAAAAATTTCACCTACTCTTAGCCAGATAGTAGAGGCAGTGGAATAGTTTTTGAAGTCTGCAAAAGTACTCAACTAATGCTGTCGTTCTTCTAAAAAAACGTGTTTACCAATGCATGCATGAACACTAGTTACTCTAACCCCCCTCTCTTCTTTAATTCTTTTCCACATCAGCATGTTTGCTATTCCTGTGTGCATGATACCAGCTAAGATACCACCATTATGGCCAGCCTTAATCATCGCATGTAATAATTTAGTGCACCTTGAAATATGAACATGTGTGGGGCGTGTATGTTTTTAAAGACTTGAGACTATACCTAGCCCGGCATGAAAGATGACTTATTACGCACCGTTCCCCATACCTGCAGGAAGCCCGTTCGTCTCCAAATCTTTTCCTCTCCATGTGTGGAAACAATATATGCCTGCCAAACTCTCCTTCTCCCTCCGGCGGTCCCACCACTCCACCCCGTGTGAAAAAATCTGCATGCATGACTCTCCTCCCCCCACGCTCGTCCAATCCGTTGTGACCAGCAATATTTCCACCCCTTCCCTCCCCCGTAATTTACTCCAACAAATATGCCCACGTAGCTGTTACTTAACTGCAGGTGCATTGGGTCACTAACATGTGGGCCCAACAGGGGTCTGGCCCACATGTCAATGACGCAACTGGACCTGCAGTTAAGTCAGTGCAGCTCAGTCCATATCTTACGTAGGTGTGCCATTGCTCGCTATAAATACTGCGCCTCCCATGACATTGCTATCTCCTCCCCCTCACGTTCACGTTCATCGCTATCTCCTCCCCCTCCCTCTCACGTCGACCACCATGGCATCGCCCCTCCCAAGCCCTAGGAGCCCCTCGCTGCACCGCGCGGATGGTCACGCGTCGCTGTTACGTTCCTCGCCACCACTAGTCGAGGAGGACACGTCGGTGTTCCGCTCCTCGCCGCTACGCGACGCGTCGTCGTTCCGTTCCTCGTCGCCGCTAGTCGAGGAGGACGCCTCGGCGTTCCGCTCCTCGCCGTGATGCAACGCGTCGCCGTTCCGTTCCTCGCCGCCACTAGTCGAGGAGGACGCATCGGCGTTCCGCTCCTCGCCGCGACGCATCAAGGTGGACGCATCGGCGTTCCCAATCTCGCCAGCACGCGCGTCGGAGGACGCGTCGGCTCCCCGCTACGAGGAGAACGCCGCGCCGCCCGCTGAGCCCCCCAGCCTTGAGGAGCTTTGGAAAGAAATGGGTCTCGCCTTGTGGGAGGCTTTGCCTGCAGCAGAGCGAGCCAAAATAGAGGCGGAGAAGAAGGCCGAGGAAGAGAAGCGCATCGCGGAACAAGCTGCCTGGGAGGCCTATGTCGCGTCCGAGAGAGTCAGGCAATTGGCTCTTTGGCAGAAGGCTCGTGCGAGGGCCGTGAGGGTGGCGGAGGACGCCCGTGCCGACGCTCTGAGTGCAGTCAGGCCCAAGCGCCTCATCTATGCTTGGCGGTATGTGGACCGGGTGCACGCTTCCAGCGAGGAGGAGTACCTGTTGGCGCCGGATCGCCACACGGGTGAGATCGCGCTCGCCCACCGACAAGCCGCCAATCAGCACCTCGCGAGTTGCGAGGCTGAGGAAGAGGCGTTGTGTCGGCGCGCTGGGAAACGACCGCGCACCAAGGCACTCGTGGCGCGCCGCAAGCGCTCCTGCGAGTGCCGTGGCTTTTAGGAGGAGTATAATTTTTGTTTCGTAAGGCGATCTCATTAGTTTTGGGACGCAAATGATAAATCCCAAACGTTCAGGAATTTTTAGCGTCCTTAATTAAGTATGTAAAAAGGAAAGTTTGGAAACCTTGTGTATTCGTACGCATTTTGCAAGTACGTGCATATAGCACAAACTTTACTATATACTATCGCACTACACGTCTCTCTCGATATATGCTTGCAGACTGTGCTACTCCCTCCGTCCAGGTCAATAAGTCATCTTTGGTTGTGCACCGTGACCAAGAAGGAGGGAAGACTTATACACCTAGACGGAGGGAGTACTACTATTACTTATGTACGTGTAAATGCACGTTTTAACATTACGATGCGGTTTTTGTAAAAGTAGAAAAACAACACTAGTCAAGCTTGTGAAACGATTCAATGCAAAACAAATGCAAAAATGCTCGTTTGATTGTTTACTTTTAGCTTCCTTCTCTGTGGTTATTGACTTATTTCTCTGTCGTACTTTGTACGGAGTATCTCACTGGTTGGAAAGGCATGCAAATTCCCAAACCGCTTCCTACACCTGTATCGAATTTTTTGCCTAACAAGTTGTGCCGTGCAGTTGGAATTCCAACTTGAGTACTACTACTAGTAGGAGTACCAGGGGCCAGTTCTTTTAGGCTTCCAGATTAGTAATCCCATAACTACTTACCTCCGTCCTGGTTTATTGGTCTCCATTGTAATCTGTGTCAAATTTTGATCATAAATTTAACTAATGAAATGTTAGTGCATGTCACATGCACTACTTCATCCTTCTAGGTGAGTAAGTCATCTTAGGCTATGCATCTTAGGCTATGCAGCGTGACCAAGGAGGAGGAGAAAACGAGAAACGTTAATGTTTATTTGCTAATTAATAGTATTGCATGCAATGAACTAACCACTGCATGTCGTGTTTGATATCTAAGTCATTAAAAGCATGCACACTCTTTATCTCTTATTGGTTGATATGTCAAGAAACAAGAAACGAGGTAGAAGTTAATGCACCGCGCCTAAGTGTTTTGGGATTATTTGGTTTTCGTAAGACGACTTACACACCTAGACGGAGGGAGTAACATTTTATCAGTTAAATCTTTGGTCAAAATTTAGCACAAATTACAATCGTGAGGAATAAACCAGGACGGAGTAGTAGTTTAGAAGCCCAAATAAATGAGTGAGGTGCCTTATTGTTACTCTCCACTGTGACTAGTCTTATGGGAAAAGCTGGGGAAGCCGCCAAAAGACTGGCCCTAGGAGTAGTAGCTAGGGATCGAGTGTGCGAGATGAACCGGAGAAAGTAAATGTAGAGAGATGAAATGCAAAAAGACGGAGGGATGTGATGGTTGCTTGTCCGTTTATTTTAGCAGGCCACTTATTACTGGGAGTGGTTTGGTTTTGTGATATGACGGCTTTACTACCGCGCCACGAGCGGGGTGAGAGGTGAGACTCCCGTGCAGCGTCGCCCTCTACACTTGTACTACATCGGTCGTGGTTTATTAGTCCCCCGTTGAATTTGACTGAAGATTTAACTGACAAAATGTTAGTGCATGTCAACAAAAACTATATCGTTGGATTCGTATTTGAACATAGTTTTGAATGATATAATTTTAGGTGACATGCATCAGCATTTATCGTAGTTCAATTTTTGGTCGTACTAATCTATAGTAGTAAGGTGCTCGTGCATTGCACCGAAGAGTGAAATGCATTGATCGGGGAGTTGTTTATTTTGACAAAGGATGTTGGGGTCATCTCATGTGTAACGGGTATCGATAGGTTTCTTCGGATATTATTTCATCTCTAGAGCACACAAACATCTAGGTGAAATAGATAAAAAGGTATCTTTTGCAAACAAAAGCGCTCAACTATTCAACCTGCATCCAAAACTTGTGAAGAAATAACACTTATTGTGCTTTGCAAGAAATGATCTTTAAGAATTAGTTTTTGAGTATCGATTGTTATACATGTTGGCTACAGATGACATGGCACTTTCTTATAGTCAACAGTTGGCTATACTATTAAGTAATATTAACCATGCCCTTATTCACCTAGACGGAGGGATTAAATCAGGATGACTTGCAAGGGGGCAGAGGAGATGTAAGAACTGGTTCATCGTAAGTCTTTCACCAGTACTGTAGTAAAAATTCATACATGGAAGATTCTAGACTAAACCATAAACGGATACACTTTTATTCATGCTCTCCACATGCTTAGACAGCGGATTACATTGAGCGAAGACTAATGATCAACATTTAACTTGATAATACGTATGTCCAGGTGAACCTCCTTGGAGTCCCCGTGCACCGCGTCGGCGGGTAAAGGATGCCATGGGTTTTCCATGTCCACATTGGCGGGATAGTCCCAGCTCCCCAGAGTCCAAGTCCGTTCGATGAGGCCGGTGTCGCCGCCCACGTGACCTGGAGGGGTAGTAACACTGACCACGCACCCGTACATCGGCCTTGTGTCAGTGTCAGCGTCAGCGGCGTCGCCCCTGACGCACACTACAGAGACGGGGCGGTGGCCTGCGCGGGCCTCGCCGGTGCCCACGATCAAGAGGAAGACGCTGCCGTCCTCCTCTGAGACTAGCAGGCGCGGTGATCCTCCAGCGACTCCGGCATGGTGAATGGGTAGCACGTCTCGTACTTGATGTTCTCTGCCAAGGGCCAGCAGTGACCGCTGCACGCATCCGTGAGGTGATGCACCATGTCCGCCGGCGAGCCCCAAAACGGCATCGGGCACTCATAGCAGTGGACGAAGGGCTCCTTGGAGGCATCAACCAGGCCGTCCATGAAATGGGAGTGGCTGTAGGGGATGTTGCGCCAGTTGAATATATGAGCAAGTTACTACGAGATTTAATCCAAATAAGCACAAAATAAATCATGACGGCTATAACAGAGATGAAACTAATCATGTGGACTAGCATAGTAGTAGGATACAGAGTAGAAACATGAATTCTACCATGATTTTGAACAGGAAGGACAGAAACACATACGGTGCAACGGGAGCAGCACCGTTGGCGTTGAGGTTGTCGCCCATGTCGTTGAGCAAGAGGTTGCCGAGGTTGGGGAAGAAGTCATCATCGGTGAAGTGGTGGCTGCCAACAGTCGCGAGAGTGCGCTCCCCAAATTTCAACAGCGCCCGCCGAATGGAGCGCAGGAGGGAGTGGTTGTAGGGGACGTTGCGGCCGCCGAATGGAGCGCGGGAGTAGCACACGAAGCAGTAGATGGTGTCCTTAGTAGTACTCCCTAAGTCTCTATCTATATATATCTACTCTTATAGAAAACCAAGTTGGTGATGATGGTATGCCTGCCATCTTGTAATATAGACCGTCCGATCTATATCTGACGGATAGAAAGCCAACTATGACAATTTTACAAAAGATACCCGCACCCCTCTCCACATTTATAGATAAGGCCTTGCCTCGTTCATCCTTATCTCCCACAACCTCGTGCTCCTCCCTAAGTCTCTATCTCTACTACTCTTCTTTGTTTTTTATAACAAATCGAGTTGGTGATGATGGTGTGCCGTGCAATGCACGGGCATTTGCTATTTTTTTGCATATAAGTCCAAACACCACGTAGACACAGTCTTTGATCACGGTTTGTAGTCGTTCCACGCTCGGGCATTGAAGTTTGTAACTATTTTAGATTATAATATACTACTCCTCCGATGCTAGTAGTAGAGCAGAGTCCTACTCTACTACTCTACTCAAGCTAGTTAGGGCATAGTACTGTTGTAGGTACTGTAGGGAGTACCAGTACTGTGATCACTCAAGCAAGTTGTCTGGCATCGATATGACCCTACGCTGCTGGTATGTGTCTCGTAAGTCAAGCGGCGTGCTGTAGTCATCATCACATGTCCACTTCCGGCAGCACATATTCGCTTCTCCATCTTTGTCCCCACATAATCTCGTCCAATCTTCCATCCCTGCTAAGGCGCCTCCCCCCTCGTCCGAAACCCAAGCACTAACAATGGCAGAACCGAGCAGCGTCCGCCGAAAGAGTGGCTGGAATTTGCTCCCCACAGAGGTAATCAAGCTCATTGTTTCACGTGTGGACAATCTCAGTACCATGCCGCTCGCCGCGTGCTCGTCGGGGCTGTACCGTTTACTCAAAGCCCTCAGGCCGGAGCTTTTTAAGCCAGCTCCTTGCTTGCTGATGCCGCCTGATCTTCAGAAACGGCGTGTCACGCAGCATAACGATCGTAGGGTGGCGAGCATCAACCCCCTTGACTGTGATCCAATCCCCGTCAGCCTCAACTACATTAACGGTATGTACTGGGTCGGTATGAACACGTCTTGGATGGTGCTCGTCGACGGTCGCGGCAGCTGGATGCTCGTGGAGGTCTACACCCGGCGATTGATCCCCTTCCTTCGATTAACACTGCACTGCTTTGGCACCGCGGCCCAGAATACTCGGAATCTTACAGTAGCCAACATGATACCAAGTTTGATTTTCTCAAGGTTGTAATCTGCCAAGTGCCCACAAGATCTGCGAATTATAAAGACTCCAGGCTAATTGCGTTCTACAACCGTGGTCTCACCTATCTGACAGGTCACTGCGGTAAGTGGATAAATCTGCACGTCCATCGCAGGATCATACATCCTCCATGGTTCTCTGATGCCATTGAACACAAGGGCTTCATTTACGATGTTGACTCCTTCTATGGCTGGATGTATTGTTGGCCTACTCCAGTCATCGCTACAAACGGCTGTTGCAGCAGTATGTTACTTTCCTATGATATCATGATGGCTTGCTTATATTACTGTCAACATTTACTGAAAAAATATTCATGCTCATAACATGTTGTTCTTAAGATTGACTAAATCAAGAGCCCTTTTTTATTTGACTCCAACTTGATATGATGTTGTAGGCCACCTGTTGTCCCTACCCTTCCTAATCCCAAAACCTTTCAAAGAAAAGCGGCATGGCAGTTGCAGGTGGTTCCTGGCTCGATCAGACGACAGCGAAAGATTGATGATCCTTTGCACGTACCAGACGTGTTGTTTTGCGGAACACAATCACAGTCACTGCAAGGTCTTTGAGCAGGATCCCAGCTTCTCTGGGCCTTCAGGAATTTTTGACTGGAGGCTGGTAAGTAGCCTTGGTACACGCTCTATTTGTCGGACTAAATTATCCGATTAACCAGGAGATTGAAGGAAAATATGCCCTAGAGGCAATAATAAAGTTATTATTTATTTCCTTATATCATGATAAATGTTTATTATTCATGCTAGAATTGTATTAACCGGAAACATAATACATGTGTGAATACATAGACAAACAGAGTGTCACTAGTATGCCTCTACTTGACTAGCTCGTTAATCAAAGATGGTTATGTTTCCTAGCCATAGACACAAGTTGTCATTTGATTAACGAGATCACCTCATTAGGAGAATGACGTGATTGACTTGACCCATTCAGTTAGCTTAGCACCCGATCGTTTAGTATGTTGCTATTGCTTTCTTCATGACTTATACATGTTCCTCTGACTATGAGATTATGCAACTCCCGTTTACCGGAGGAACACTTTGTGTGCTACCAAACGTCACAACGTAAATGGGTGATTATAAAGGTGCCCTACAGGTGTCTCCAAAGGTACTTGTTGGGTTGGCGTATTTCGAGATTAGGATTTGTCACTCCGATTGTCGGAGAGGTATCTCTGGGCCCACTCGGTAATGCACATCACTATAAGCCTTGCAAGCATTCTGACTAATAAATTAGTTGCGGGATGAAGTGTTACGGAACGAGTAAAGAGACTTGCCGGTAACAAGATTGAACTAGGTATCGAGATACCGACGATCGAATCTCGGGCAAGTAACATACTGATGACAAAGGGAACAACTGTCGGGACCCCGATTCCAAGTCACATCGATCTAGCCGGTAACACCTCATATCACTTTGCGGCCTCACGCACGGTATTCCCACGGGTGTCGCCTTACCATGGCCCGGGACCGTTTGCGCCTTTTGGCTCATGTATATGATAGTGTCGCTAGCATCCATATGACAGAGAACCCGGGCCGACATGACTAGTCGTGAACCCAAAGTGGCACTAACTTACGGGGACAGGCATACATGAATCAACATCGAGCATGTCGGTCAGCAGCGTGCGAATCCGGGCTGTAGCACTGGGCTAACAGGACTCCGGTGAACCGGGCTGTAGCAGGCTAGGCATGACTCCGGATGTCACCGCGTGACATTTCCCCGAAGGGACAGACACAGGAATGAAGTGAATCACATGCCGGCCAGTCAAGTGTTCCGGAGCAGTAGTGCTGGGCTAGCAGGACTCCGGTGAACCGGGCTGTAGCGGACTACTATGGCTCATGGAAGCACAAGACTACATTTCCCCATAAGAGAGGCTACCAAGGATAAACAACTAGGTTGTCGGATCCCACTCATACCAAGCATTTCAATCATACACACAATATGCTCGATATGTGCAAATACAACATGGCATCACAACAAGACTCTACAACTCAGAGTATTTATTCATTAGGCTCCGAAGAGCGAGATATTACAAACAAGGGTCTCATGACCCAACATTCATAGCATACAAGTCAAAGCACATGCGGAAGCTTAACATGTCTGAGTACAGACATCTACAAATGAAAAAGGCTGCGAAGCCTGACTATCCACCAGATCCTGCCGAGGGCACAAGATCGTAGCTGAGGTAACAAGCTAAACGTCGAAGTCCACACGGAACTACTAGCGAGACTGACGTCTCTCTGCAAAACATAAAATAAGCAAATGTGAGTACAAATGTACCCAGCAAGACTTACATCAGAACTATCTACATATGCATCGGTATCAACAAAGGGGGTGGTGGAGTTTAACTGCAGCAAGCCAGCTTTGACTCGGTGGCTATCCTGAACTACGACTGCAAGTAACTCTTTTGAGGTGGCGCACACGAGTCCACATATTCACCATATCAATACACCACTATGGATCCGCTCCCGTCTCCCTACGAGAACGCCATCCATAGCACTCACGCTTATCTTGCGCATTTTAGAGTATCCACTTTCACTTGTCTACGAACTGTTATAGGCAACCCAGAAGTCCTTTACCGCGGACACGGCTATTCGAATAGATCATATTAACCCTGCAGGGGTGTACTTCGTCACACACGCTCTCGCCACTTACCACCATGTACACGTCGTGTACCTCGGCAACCTTCAAGCGGAAGCCTGGCGAGGGAGTCGGCCACGACCTGACTGTCCACACAAGTCTCTCGTCCAGGTTTATCGCCTATTCGGGTTCCATCCGCAAGGAGATCCGGCCGGGGTGTCGCTCACGGCCCCAAACGATGTGTGCAGGGTTCCCGAGCCCACCATCCGGGTGCCACTCGGTACACCAGGCGACGTGTGCCTAGTCTGTCCCAAGCCCACCTGTACCGGGTGCCACTTGGTAGACTACTAACACTACCTACAAACACCAGAAACTAGTTGCAACTCCTGGACAGAGATCAGGTTGATTAATAAGTCGAGAGAGCTTGGAGCGCCCGGAGCCCAATGTGTGGTAGTAACTGTTCATGGATCACAAACACAGAACTCAGTTCCTGAGGACGGTTTCAATGAGACAACCCACCATGTACTCCTACATGGCCTCTCACCGCTACCTTTACCAAATCGTGTTCACACACTTAGCTCTCACACAGTAGGACATGTTCACCACTTTCCAATTCATCCCCGATGGATCAGACCTGACACAACTCTAAGCAATAGCAGGCATGACAAACAAGCATGAATGAGTAGGCACATCAGGGCTCAAACAACTCCTACTCATGCTAGTGGGTTTCATCTATTTACTGTGGCAATGACAGGTCATGCAGAGGATAAAGGGGTTCAGCTACCGCAGCAAGTAACAGATGAATCGTTGTTGTCCTAATGCAGTAAAAGAGAGCAAGAGCGAGAGAGTGGGATTGTATCGGAATGAGCAAGGGTGTTTTGCTTGCCTGGCACTTCTGAAGATAGCATTGAGTCTTCATCAGTGTCAACGATCACAGCGTCGGAACAACGTCTATCGAGAGGGGACAATTACCGGCAACAGAGAAGGAAAACACAATCAATGCAATGCACAATATGATGCATGATCATGACATGTCAATATGCTGTGTTTTAAGCTAATGCAACTAGCAACATGTTAAATGGAGTTGGTTTGAACCCTAGGTTCAAATTCAAACTCCATATGTGAGGGTTTAAATGCCATTTATATGATTTGGCCTAAACAGCAGCCATAAGTTGTTCTAACATGCATGAAAACAGTACAGATGGATAGATTGAATTTTTCTGATAATTTTTCATATATAATTTATCTTATTTGGAGCTATGGTTGAATTTCTATGAATTTTAAATGTTTTGGGCATTTTCTGGAATTCCCTGTATAAACATAATTCCAGTAATTAAATTACTGCGTCAGCGCTACGTCAGGATGACGTCATCCGGTCAACAGAGCGGTCCAGGTCAAACCTGACCTATGGGGCCCGCATGTCATCTGGTCAGCTAATTGACAGGGTTAATTAACACTAATTTAATCCTAAACTAGAAATTAGTGAGGGGTTGGCCCCACATGTTAGTGACTCAGGGGGAAGTCAAACAGGGTCAACCCGGGTCAAACTCGCCGGAGTTGACCCGGGGCTCGTCGCCGGCAGGGCCAGAGACGGCGGAGGGGCTCGGGATTCCTCCTACGGCGACCAAATGGCCGGCGGAGGGCATCTATGCGACGGGGAGGCTCGTCCGCGTCGAGTGGTGCACGCAGCAGCGGCTCCAGTGGCCTAAGTCGACGGCGGCAGCGACTTGCGTGGCGGCCGGAATTCGGGAGTGCTTGGACTCGGCGTTGTGGTGCACGGTGGGACGAACGGGTGGGCTAGTTCGGTTCCTGGGAGCAGCACGAGCGCGATGACGTGCTCAGGGGCTAGCTGAGCTTGCTCTAGCCACGGTGACGACTTCGCCGGTGGCGTGAAGCTCACAGGCATGGCGGAGAGAGATGCTACGGTGAGCTACAGGCCACGGGGATAGGGGGAGATGATGAAGGATCTCACTGGGAGGTCGAAGAGCAGCTCCGTGGGCTCGGGGAGGCGCTCGTGGAGGCGAATCGACGACGACGATCTTCGGTGGCCGACGAGGGAAACGGCGGCGGTGGCGGCGCAGCAGTGCTTCTGGCGCCGCGTGACTCGGTGGAGAGGACGAATACGGCGAGGCGGAGATGCCTGGGACGGAGAGGGAGTGAGGGAGTGGTTGTGGCCGCGGCGGTGCACGGCGGCGCTCTCTGATGCGTTCGGGTCCGGGCGGGAGAGAGAGCAGAGGAGAGGGAAGGCACGGGGGGAGAGTGAGGGGGTACGGGGCTGGCGCGTGGCCACTTCCAGAGACGTCCGGGCAAGCAGGCAGAGAGGAGGTGGCCGGGCGCGTGCGTGCGCGCCGGGGGCACACGCCCTCGTGCCTACTGGCACGATGTTGAAGACAGGGGAGGAGTTGGGCTGGGCTGGCTACAGTGTTGGGCCGCACAGGTGAGGCCCAGGTGGGTTTCTCTCTCTCTCTCTCCTTTATTCTGTTTCAGTTTTCTATTTATTTGCTTTGTTTTGATTTAGTAATAGTACTAAACCATTTTTAAAACTCCTGAGAAAATTTGTGGGCACTTTTAAAATGTTTACTAACAGCCCTCAAATGTTTTCAGAATTATTGAAGCATTTAAAAATTTATAGCCATTAGATGCTCCAATTCAAATACTTATGATTTAATCCAAAAATGATCTAAGAATAGATTCATCATTTTTGGCAGAGGTTTCCACCTTAACCAGAAATCATGAACTTTTCTTAGGGAAATTTTGGGTTTATTGAAAAGATTTTAATCCATCCTAGTTGAGTTGATTTAATGCTAGGGTTTTAACATCCCCATTTCAAGTTTCATTCAAATATTAAACATGATGCACACATGACTAGCTAGTCTAGAGCAAACTAGAACTAGGGATGTGACAACAACGTATGTTGTTATGCGGTCTAACCGATAAAGATCTCCGTAGAATATGTGGGAGCCAATATGGGCATCTAGGTCCCGCTATTGGTTATTGACCGGAGACGTGTCTCGGTCATGTCTACATAGTTCTCGAACCCGTAGGGTCCACACGCTTAAAGTTACGATGACAGTTTTATTATGAGTTTATGTATGTTGATGTACCAAAGGAGTTCGGAGTCCCGGATGAGATCGGGGACATGACGAGGAGTCTCGAAATGGTCGAGACGTAAAGATCGATATATTGGACGACTATATTCGGACTTCGGAAAGGTTCCGAGTGATTCGGGTATTTTTCGGAGTACCGGAGAGTTACGGGAATACGTATTGGGCCTTATTGGGCCATACGGGAAAGAAGAAAAAGGGCCTCAAGGGTGGCCGCACCCCTCCCCTTGGTCTGGTCCGAATTGGACTAGGGAAGGGGGGCGCCCCCTTCCTTCCTTCTCTTTTTCCCTTCCTCTTTTCCTATTCCATATGGGAGGTGGAATCCTACTAGGACTAGGGAGTCCTAGTAGGACTCCACACTTGGTGCGCCCCCTCCTAGGGCCGGCCTCCTCCTCCCTTGCTCCTTTATATACGGGGGCAGGGGGGCACCCCAGAGACACAACAATTGATCCTTGAGATCTCTTAGCCGTGTGCGGTGCCCCCCTCCACCATATTACACCTCGATAATACCGTTGCGGAGCTTAGGCGAAGCCCTGCGCCGGTGGAACATCATCATCGTCACCACGCCGTCGTGCTGACGAAACTCTCCCTCAACACTCGGCTGGATCGGAGTTCGAGGGACGTCATCGAGCTGAACGTGTGTAGAACTCGGAGGTGCCGTGCGTTCGGTACTTGATCGGTCGGATCGTGAAGACGTACGACTACATCAACCGCGTTGTGATAACGCTTCCGCTGTCGGTCTACGAGGGTACGTGGACAACACTCTCCCCTCTCGTTGCTATGCATCACCATGATCTTGCGTGTGCGTAGGAAATTTTTTGAAATTACTACGTTCCCCAACAGTGGCATCCGAGCCTGGTTTTATGCGTTGTTGCTATGCACGAGTAGAACACAAGTGAGTTGTGGGCGATATAAGTCATACTGCTTACCAGCATGTCATACTTTGGTTCAGCGGTATTGTGAGATGAAGCGGCCCGGACCGACATTACGCGTACGCTTACGCGAGACTGGTTTCACCGTTCGGAGCACTCGTTGCTTAAAGGTGACTAGCGGGTGTCTGTCTCTCTCACTTTAGTTGAACTGAGTGTGGCTACGCCCGGTCCTTGCGAAGGTTAAAACAGCACCAACTTGACAAACTATCTTTGTGGTTTTGATGCGTAGGTAAGAACGGTTCTTGCTAACCCGTAGCAGCCACGTAAAACTTGCAACAACAAAGTAGAGGACGTCTAACTTGTTTTTGCAGGGCATGTTGTGATGTGATATGGTCAAGACATGATGTGATATAATGTGTTGTATGAGATGATCATGTTTTGTAACCGAGTTATCGGCAACTGGCAGGAGCCATATGGTTGTCGCTTTATTGTATGAGATGCAATCGCCATGTAATAGTTTTACTTTATCACTAAGCGGTAGCGATAGTCGTAAAAGCAATAAGTTGGCGAGACGACAACGATGCTACGATGCAGATCAAGGTGTCGCGCCGGTGATGATGGTGATCATGACGGTGCTTCGGAGATGGAGATCACAAGCACAAGATGATGATGGCCATATCATATCACTTATATTGATTGCATGTGATGTTAATCCTTTATGCATCTTATCTTGCTTTGATTGACGGTAGCATTATAAGATGATCTCTCACTAAAATTTCAAGATAAAAGTGTTCTCCCTGAGTATGCACCGTTGCAAAAGTTCTTCGTGCTGAGACACCACGTGTTAATCGGGTGTGATAGGCTCTACGTTCAAATACAACGGGTGCAAAACAGTTGCACACGCGGAATACTCAGGTTAAACTTGACGAGCCTAGCATATACAGATATGGCCTCGGAACACAGAGACCGAAAGGTCGAGCGTGAATCATATAGTAGATATGATCAACATAGTGATGTTCACCATTGAAACTACTCCATCTCACGTGTTAATCGGACATGGTTTAGTTGCTTTGGATAACGTAATCACTTAGATGATTAGATAGATGTCTATCTAAGTGGGAGTTCTTAAGTAATATGATTAATTGAACTTAAATTTATCATGAACTTAGTCCTGATAGTATTTTGCAAATTATCTTGTAGATCAATAGCTCGCGTTGTTGCTTCCCTGTGTTTATTTTTTGTTCCTAGATCAAAATTTATGTTGAAAGATGTTAGTAGCAAAGATGCGGATTGGATCCGTGATCTGAGGATTATCCTCATTGCTGCACAGAAAAATTATGTCCTTGATGCACCGCTAGGTGACAGACCTATTACAGGAGCAGATGCAGACGTTATGAACGTTTGGCTAGCTCAATATGATGACTACTTGATAGTTTAGTGCACCATGCTTAACGGCTTAGAATCGGGACTTCAAAGACGTTTTGAACGTCATGGACCATATGAGATGTTCCAGGAGTTGAAGTTAATATTTCAAGCAAATACCCGAGTTGAGAGATATGAAATCTCCAACAAGTTCTATAGCAAAAAGATGGAGGAGAATCGCTCAACTAGTGAGCATGTGCTCAGATTGTCTGGGTACTACAATCGCTTGAATCAAGTGGGAGTTTATCTTCCAGATAAAATAGTGATTGACAGAATTCTCTAGTCACCATCACCAAGTTAGTAGAACTTCGTGATGAACTATGGTATGCAAGGGATGACGAAAGTAATTCCCGAGCTCTTCGTGATGCTGAAATCGACGAAGGTAGAAATCAAGAAAAACATCAAGTGTTGGTGGTTGACGAGACCACTTCAAGTGTTGATGGTTGACGAGACCGCTAGTTTCAAGAAAAGGGCAAAGGGAAAAAGGGGAACTTCAAAAAGAACGGCAAGCAAGTTGCTGCTCAAGTGAAGAAGCCTAAGTCTGGTCCTAAGCCTGAGACTAAGTGCTTCTACTGCAAAGGGACTGGTCACTGGAAGTGGAACTACCCCAACTATTTGGTGGATAAGAAGGATGGCAAAGTGAACAAAGGTATATTTGATATACAGATTATTGATGTGTACTTTACTAGTATTTATAGCAATCCCTCGGTAATTGATACTGGTTCAGTTGCTAAGAGTAGTAACTCGAAACGGGAGTTGCAGAATAAACAAAGACTAGTAAAAGTGAACAAAGGTATATTTGATATAGAGATTATTGATGTGTACTTGACTAGTGTTTATAGCAACCCCTCGGTAATTGATACTGGTTCAGTTGCTAAAGAGTAGTAACTCGAAAACGGGAGTTGCAGAATAAACAGAGACTAGTAAAAGGCGAGGTGACGATGTGTCTTGGAAGTAGTTCCAAGATTGATATGATCATCATCGCACACTCCCTGTACTTTCGGGATTAGTGTTGAAACTAAATAAGTGTTATTTGGTGTTTGCGTTGAGCATGAATATGATCTGATCATGTTTATTGCAATACGGTTATTCATTTAAGTTAGAGAACAATTGTTGTTCTGTTTACATGAATAAAACCTTTATGGTCATACACAGCAACGAAAATGGTTTGTTGGATCTCGATCGTAGTGATACACATATTCATAATATTGAAGCCAAAAGATGCAAAGTTAATAATGATAGTGCAACTTATTTGTGGTACTGCCGTTTAGGTCATATTGGTGTAAAGCGCATGAGGAAACTCCATACTGATGGGATTTTGGAATCACTTGATTATGAATCACTTGATGCTTGCGAACCGTGCCTCATGGGCAAGATGACTAAAACGCCGTTCTCCGGAACTATGGAGAGAGCAACAGATTTGTTGGAAATCATACATACAGATGTATGTGGTCCGATGAATATTGAGGCTCGTAGCAGGTATCATTATTTTCTGACCTTCACAGATGATTTGAGTAGATATGGGTATATCTACTTGATGAAACACAAAGTCTGAAACATTTGAAAAGTTCAAAGAATTTCAGAGTGAAGTGGAGAATCATCGTAACATGAAAATAAAAGTTTCTACGATATGATCGCAGAGGTAAAATATTTGAGTTACGAGTTTGGCCTTCAGTTAAAACAATGTGAAATAGTTTCACTACTCACGCCACCTGGAACACCACAGTGTAATGGTGTGTCCGAACGTCATAACCGTACTTTATTGGATATAGTGCAATCTATGATGTCTCTTACCAATTTACCACTATCGTTTTGGGTTATGCATTAGAGACAGCTACATTCACGTTAAATAGGGCACCATCAAAATCCGTTGAGACGACGCCTTATGAACTGTGGTTTGGCAAGAAACCAAAGTTGTCGTTTCTTAAAATTTTGGGGTTGCGATGCTTATGTGAAAATATTTCATCCTGATAAGCTCAAATCCAAATCGGAGAAATGTGTCTTCATAGGATACCCAAAGGAGACAGCTGGGTACACCTTCTATCACAGATCCGAAGGCAGGACATTCGTTGCTAAGTATGGATCCTTTCTAGAGAAGGAGTTTCTCTCGAAAGATGTGAGTGGGAGGAAAGTAGAACTTGATGAGGTAACTGTACCTGCTCCCTTATTGGATCACAGAAATCTGTTCCTGTGACTTCTACACCAATTAGTGAGGAAGTTAATGATGATGATCATGTAACTTCAGATGAAGTTACTACCAAACCTCGTAGGTAAACCAGAGTAAGATCCGCACCAGAGTGGTACGGTAATCCTGTTCTGGAGGTTATGTTACTAGACCATGACGAACCTACGAACTATGAAGAAGCAATGGTGAGCCCAGATTCCGCAAAATGGCTTGAGGCCATGAAATCTGAGATGAGATCCATGTATGAGAACAAAGTGTGGTCTTTGGTTGACTTGCCCGATGATCGGCAAGCAATTGAGAATAAATGGATTGTCAAGAGGAAGACGGACGCTGATAGTAGTATCACTATCTACAAAGCTAGAATTGTCGCAAAAAGGTTTTCGACAAGTTCAAGATGTTGACTACGATGAGAGTTTCTCACTTGTATCTATGCTTAAGTCTGTCCGAATCATGTTAGAAATTGCCGCATTTTATGAAATCTGGCAAAGGGATAAACAAAACTGCATTCCTTGATGGATTTATTAAAGAAGAGTTGTATATGATACAACCAGAAGGTTTTGTCAATCCTAAAGGTGCTAACAAAATATGCAAGCTCCAGCGATCCATCAATGGACTGGTGCAAGCATCTCGGAGTTGGAATATACGCTTTGATAAGTTGATCAAAGCATATAGTTGTATACAGACTTGCGGTGAAGCCTGTATTTACAAGAAAGTGAGTGGGAGCACTACAGCATTTCTGATAAGTATATGTGAATGACATATTGTTGATCGGAAATAATGTAGAATTATTCTGCAAAGCATAAAGGAGTGTTTGAAAGGAGTTTTTCAAAGATAGACCTCGGTGAAGCTGCTTACATATTGAGCATCAAGATCTATAGAGATAGATGAAGACGCTTGATAAGTTTTTCAATGAGTACATACCTTAACAAGATTTTGAAGTAGTTCAAAATAGAACAGTCAAAGAAAAGAGTTGTTGCCTGTGTTACAAGGTGAGAAATTGAGTAAAGACTCAAAGCCCGACCAAGGCAAAAGATAGAAAGAGAATGAAAGTCATTCCCTATGCCTTGGCCATAGGTTCTATAAAGTATGCCATGTTGTGTACCAGATCTATTGTATACCCTACACTGATTTTGGCAAGGGAGTACAATAGTGATCTAGGAGTAGATCACTGGACAGCGGTCAAAATTATCCTTACTGCAATAAGGATATGTTTCTAGATTATGGAAGTGACAAAAGGCTCGTCGTAAAAGGTTACGTCGATGCAAGTTTTGACACTAATCTAGATGACTCTAAGTCTCGGTCTAGATACATATTGAAAGTGGGAGCAATTAGCTAGAGTAGCTCCATGCAGAGCATTGTAGACATAGAAATTTGCAAAATACTTACGGATCTGAATGTGACAGACCCGTTGACTAAAATTATCTCACAAGCAAAACATGATCACACCTTAGTACTCTTTGGGTGTTAATCACATAGCGATGTGAACTAGATTACTGACTCTAGTAAACCCTTTGGGTGATGGTCACATGACGATGTGAACCATGGGTGTTAATCACATGGTGATGCGAACTATTCATGTTAAATCACATGGCGATGTGAACTAGATTATTGACTCTAGTGAAAGTGGGAGACTGAAGGAAATATGCCCTAGAGGCAATAATAAAGTTATTATTTATTTCCTTATATCATGATAAATGTTTATTATTCATGCTAGAATTGTATTAACCGGAAACATAATACATGTGTGAATACATAGACAAACAGAGTGTCACTAGTATGCCTCTACTTGACTAGCTCGTTAATCAAAGATGGTTATGTTTCCTAGCCATAGACATAAGTTGTCATTTGATTAACGAGATCACCTCATTAGGAGAATGACGTGATTGACTTGACCCATTCCGTTAGCTTAGCACCCATCGTTTAGTATGTTGCTATTGCTTTCTTCATGACTTATACATGTTCCTCTGACTATGAGATTATGCAACTCCCGTTTACCGGAGGAACACTTTGTGTGCTACCAAATGTCACAACGTAAATGGGTGATTATAAAGGTGCCCTACAGGTGTCTCCAAAGGTACTTGTTGGGTTGGCGTATTTCGAGATTAGGATTTGTCACTCCGATTGTCGGAGAGGTATCTCAGGACCCACTCGGTAATGCACATCACTATAAGCCTTGCAAGCATTGTGACTAATAAGTTAGTTGCGGGATGATGTGTTACGGAACGAGTAAAGAGACTTGCCGGTAACGAGATTGAACTAGGTATCGAGATACCGACGATCGAATCTCGGGCAAGTAACATACTGATGACAAAGGGAACAACGTATGTTGTTATGCGGTCTGACCGATAAAGATCTTCGTAGAATATGTGGGAGCCAATATGGGCATCCAGGTCCCGCTATTGGTTATTGACCGGAGACGTGTCTCGGTCATGTCTACATAGTTCTCGAACCCGTAGGGTCCGCACGCTTAAAGTTACGATGACAGTTTTATTATGAGTTTATGTATGTTGATGTACCGAAGGAGTTCGGAGTCCCGGATGAGATCGGGGACATGACGAGGAGTCTCGAAATCGTCGAGACATAAAGATCGATATATTGGACGACTATATTCGGACTTCGGAAAGGTTCCGAGTGATTCGGGTATTTTTCGGAGTACCGGAGAGTTACGAGAATACGTATTGGGCCTTATTGGGCCATACGGGAAAGAAGAAAAAGGGCCTCAAGGGTGGCCGCACCCCTCCCCTTGGTCTGGTCCGAATTGGACTAGGGAAGGAGGCGCCCCCTTCCTTCCTTCTCTTTTTCCCTTCCTCTTTTCCTACTCCATATGGAAGGTGGAATCCTACTAGGACTAGGGAGTCCTAGTAGGACTCCACACTTGGTGCGCCCCCTCCTAGGGCCGGCCTCCTCCTCCCTTGCTCCTTTATATACGGGGGCAGGGGGGCACCCCAGAGACACAACAATTTATCCTTGAGATCTCTTAGCCGTGTGCGATGCCCCCTCCACCATATTACACCTCGATAATACCGTTGCGGAGCTTAGGCGAAGCCCTGCGCCGGTGGAACATCATCATCGTCACCACGCCGTCGTGCTGACGAAACTCTCCCTCAACACTCGGCTGGATTGGAGTTCGAGGGACGTCATCGAGCTGAACGTGTGTAGAACTCGGAGGTGCCGTGCGTTCGGTACTTGATCGGTCGGATCGTGAAGACGTACGACTACATCAACCGCGTTGTGATAACGCTTCCGCTGTCGGTCTACGAGGGTACGTGGACAACACTCTCCCCTCTCGTTGCTATGCATCACCATGATCTTGCGTGTGCGTAGGATATTTTTTGAAATTACTACGTTCCCCAATAGAGATAACCAACGGCAAGGATCATGATGGCAGCGCGGTTTCGTTCGTCAGGAAAAAATGTGTGTACACAGCGTACCATGCGTCTCTGCATGCACCATACCCTGATATGTGCCGCCACGCTCAGCAGCCCAAAGTAGGAGAGAGGGTCGCAAGTATTAGACTTTGACCTGCTGGCTGGAGTTTCCCCCGTCAGGCACCCATCTAGTTCAAGCCGTCAGCCAATCTCCACAGCTTAATAAATAGTAACATCTAACTGAGCCAGTTAGTTAGATGCGTACACTTGGTGTAGTAGGATCTTTATTTAGTTTGATGCATACACTTGTTCTTTTTTGGTAGCCCTTTTGTAATGATGGCTGATGTTTGGTTTGGAAGAGAGAGATGCGTCTTCACTCTTCTGGCCTGCTTACTGCTTCTCTTGCACCCCCAGCCCTGGTTGCTGCTGCTGCTGTTTTCAATGTACAATCAGTAGTATAGTTCGTCTGTTGGTTGAATAAATGTGTTGTTAGAACGACAAACACAATGCTTTGGAAGTCGTTGCATGGTTCGATCCTTTAGTGCCCCGTACCTTACGTAGCTCATACGGAGTACTATTTTTCATACGGAACACATTTTCCACTTGTTGATAACATGCAGCCCACTGATGAAGGCCCAATAGAGAAGCCCATAATTAACTGGAAGGAGGCTCTCACATGAATCCGGCCCAGGTACATGTTCATGGTCCCCTAAACATAAATAACTAAATAAATAAACAAATCTAAATGCTCATGCACCAGTTCTTTGGGAAAATAGGTAGCCGAGTATTTCTTTTTGAAGAATACCCAAGCTAGGCCTATTTGTTTTCTCCGAATTATTGGGCTGCAAATCTTTCAAGACGAGGAGGGATGCATTCTGTCCTGGCCAAAGAGAATGGTCAATGTCTGTTAAAAGTAATATCAAAAGGGGTTGAAAATTCCAAAAAAATTATAGCAAATGGGATATTAGTTTCTTTTTTTGTTTTTGTTCTTCACTGATATCTTATACGTATTTCATTGAATTTAACATGACATAGTACTAATTTATTTTTAAATTCGTTTTAGTATGGCTATTAATTTTTGGATTAAGAATATTTCGTTCCCCAGCAAAAATTTGCAAATTTTCAAAATTTCCCACATATTTAGTTAATTTTTTGACCATGGTACTGACCAGAAAATGGCCAACAATTCTAAAAATGGAAAACGGGCTGTAATAAATTCCATATGAATTAGAAAATGAGTAAAAATTATAAAAATAATAGCAAATGGGTTGTACACGCCACAGATTTCGAGGCTGACTTATTTACGCAAGGCTTTGTCAGTGAACACACGATTCTAGCAGCAGTGACTGTTGGATGTCCATCCAACGGCCGACGTGCTTCTTCAATCTCTGATCTTCCTGCTCCAGCCGCCTAAACTAGCGCCGGCGGGACTACCTGCTCCCTCCTCTTGTGGCCCGCTGTGATGCCGCGCAGGCTTCCCCGGCCCACCCTACTCCCTCCGCTGGCCTGGCCGCACGCAATCAACTGCCTCCTTATTACGCGAAAAAATGATTCCTCCCACTGACATCTGGGGCGCACCGGTTGGGAGGCTGACCTGTGGGCCTACTAAGTTGACGCGTACGCAGGGCTTGTCAACTTAGTCAACAAATGATTCTAGCAGCAGTAACCGTTGGATTTGAATCGAACGGTCCTGCTGCTTCTTCAATCGCTGCTCTTCTTGCACCAGCCTCCCAAACCAGCACCGGGGAGACCGCCTGCTCCTGCCTCTAGTGGCCGGCTGTGCTGCCGTTGAGGCCTCATCGCCCCTTACTACTCCCACCGCTAGCCAGGCCCTGCAGCGACGGCAGCCTCACACCGCAGCCGAACCAGTGAACCCTCGTACTCCTCTCCGCGTGGGCATCCACTGCCGCGTCTTCCCCGGCTCCGCGTCGTCCCCTTCCTAGGCCTCGCCGTCGTCCACCGCCTTGGTGTTGGCGGCGCGGCGTGGTCAATTTGGTCAACGAAATTCTATCGGAAGAGTACTGTACGTGGAGAGGCTGACAGCTGGGTCCACGGCCACAGCCCAGTTTTTTTGTGATTTCCCAAGTAAGTCGCTTTGTCAGGCCTGTTGGGGGCTGCAAATCTTTCAAGACGAGGAGAGCTTTCGTCCGGCTGGCCGAGAAAATGGCCCATCAGTAATGAGAAATCGGCTGTACATTTTTAAAACACATCAAACCGGCAATTAGTTTCAAATATCTTTTTTTTTCATTTCAAGATTTTAAATTACATTTATTTTTACGCGTGGAGAATTTGTTGGATTTTATATTGATATACATTTATTTTTAAAATCAGTTTGAATGTGAGTCGAAATTTCGGGATTATAAACAGTTCGGACCGCACCGAAATATGCAAAATTTCGTATAATTTTTTAACTGTGGCCACAATATGGGCTGTAATGCTAACAAAAAGAATATGGGCTAAAAAAACCTTAAGAATTAGCAAATGGGCTGTAAATTATTAGAAATAATGGCAGATGGGCTGTATGCTGTTTTCCACAGATTTGAGGCTTTCCTAAAAAAAGGTTGACGCACAAGCAGTGATTGTTGGATGTCCATCGAACGGCCGTCGTGCTTCTTCAATCTCTGCTCTTCCTGCTCCAGCCGCTCAAACAAGCGCCGGCGGGACTGCCTTCTCCCTCCTCCCCGCGGCCGGCTGTGCTGCCGCGCAGGCTTCACCGCCCCGCCGTACTCCCATCGCTGGCCTAGCCATCCCTCTACTCACCCACACCTGCTGTTATTCTCCGGCGACGGCAGACGAACCAGTAAACCCTCGTACAGTCGTAGTCCCCTCCGCGTGGGAAACAACTGCCGAGTCTTCCCTACCTCCGTGTCGTTCCCTTCCTAGGCCTCGCCGTCGTCCACCGCCCTGGTGCTCTCGGCGCGGCCTGGTAAATGTGGTCAAAGCGACATGCATCTGAAGTGGACTGTACGTGGAGAGGCCGACAGCTGGGTCCACGGCCACATGCAAGGAAATGCCTCCTTATTACGCGCAAAATAATGATTCCTCCACCTGACATCGGGGACCCACCGAAAGGGCCTCTGTATTTCGCGAAAAAAAGTTACCGCCGCTGACAGCTCGGACCCACCAGCTATATCTTCGCACGCAAGGAAGTGCCTCCTTATTACGCACAAAAAAATGAATACTCACCCTATTAGCTGGGACCCAGTATAGTGGCAGGCTGACTTGTGGGCCTACTAAGTTGACGGGGATGGAGGGCTTTGTCAACTTAGTCAATATGCACGATTCTAGCTCCAGTGACCGTCCGATGTCCATCCAACGGCCGTAGTGCTTCTTCAACCTCTGGTCTTCTTGCTCCAGCCGCCCAAACCAGCGTCGGTCGTGCCTCGTGCTCCTGCCTCCCGTGGCCGGCTGCGATGCGGCGGAGGCCTCACCGCCGCCTACTACTCCCACCGCTAGCCAGGCCATCCCTCTACTCACCCACACCCCCTGTTATTCTGCGGCGACGGCAGCCTCACACCGCAGCGAACCAGTGAACCCTCGTAGTCCTCTACGCATGGGCATCCACTGCCGCGTCTTCCCCGGCTCCGCGTCGTCCCCTTCCTAGGCCTCGCCGTCGTCCACCGCCCTGGTGCTCTCGGCACGGCATGGTCAACGTGGTCAAGGAACGGCTTCCAACGGACGTGGACTGTACGTGGAGAGGCTGACAGCTAGGTCCACGGCCGCAGCAAGGAAGTGCCTCCTTATTACGCGCAAAATAATTATTCCTCCACCTGACAGCAGGGACCCACCGGACGCGCCACCGTATTTCGCAAAAAAATGTTTCCCCCTGACTGCTGGGACCCCACCAGCTACATCTTCGCACGCAAGGAAGTGCGTCCGGGCAAAAAAAAACGATTCGCCCCCCTGACTGCTGGGACCCACCAGCTACATCTTCGCAGGCAAGGAAGTGCCTGACAGTCGGGACCCACCTGGTCGAAGCGTACGTAGTGTTGTCATTCTGGTCGCGAATGTGTACGTACATATATACTGGTCGATGTAGAGGCGCGCACGTGTCGTAGTAGAGGCGCGCACGTAGCATGTACACGTACGTACAACGGCCAGTGTGCAAGAAACAAAATACGGCCACGTATGTGTACATACGGGCGGGGTCTCGAACGCCTACTCGCGCATACGTATGGCCAGGGCTCGTGTACATGGCTGGGTCGGAACGGAGAAACAACGTCGTCGTCGTGTTCATGGGGAGGCAACGGAATGCGTCATGTTCATGGGGAGGCAATGGAATGCGTCGTGTTCATTGGGAGGCAACGGAACGCGTGGGGGCCAACCGGCTGGGTCGAAACGGAATGCGTGGTCGTGTTCATCGGGAGGGCTTGGACGGAACAGGCGATGGAAAGGAGGCCTGGCGTACCCCAGAACGGAGGAAACGGCCTTGTGTTCGACCGGCAACGTTCGAAACGGGATCCTGTTGATCAGGAGGGGTGTGGCGTACCGCAAAACGGAGGAAACAGACCTCCTACGGTCGAAACGGGGGTCCTGTTGATCGGGAGGGGTGTGGCTTACCGCAAAACGGAGGAAATGGACCTCCTACGGTCGAAACGGGGGTCCTGTTGATCGGGAGGGGTGTGGCGTACCGCAAAACGGACGAAACGGACTTGTGTTGGAGCGCTACGGTCGAAACGGGGGTCCTGTTCATCGGGAGGGGTGTGGCGTACCGCAAAACGGGACTCCACGGGATACTGTTCATCTCCACCGTCGACCTCCTCCAGCCTCCACGGGCTACCGTCGACCTCCTCCAGCCTCCACGGGCTACCGTCGACCTCCTCCAGCCTCCACGGGCTCCTGTTCATCCAGCCTCCACCGCACGCTACTCCACCGGCTACTGTTCAACCACCCCTCCACGGGCACCCCTCCACCGTCTACTGTTCATCCAGCCCTCCACACCATGGGGTCCTGTTCAACCACCCCTCCACGGGCACCCCTCCACCGTCTACTGTTCATCCAGCCGTCCACACCACGGGGTCCTGTTCAACCACCCCTCCACGGGCACCCCTCCACCGTCTACTGTTTATCCAGCCTCCACACCACGGGGTCATGTTCATCCAGAGGCAACGCCACCGCTCACTGTTCATCCAAACACCCCCCCTGCAACGCTCACTGTTCATCCAATCGATCAACTTCAGTTAGCAGCAGTAGCGAAGGAATCGCTCGATCGGGTTCAGTTAACAGCCATCGATCGATCGCTCGGGTTCAAGAACACGTAGCCTGCAGTGCAATCGCTCGGTTTCAGTTAGAGCCCAACGCCTCGCTCGGGTTCAGTTAGAGCCAACGCCTCGCACACACGCGCGTATGTGTACGAGAGAAATGCGCATCGCTCAGCCCCCGACCTCCCACCGTAACCGGAAACTCCCCGAAATTTTCCTCCCCCTCGCTTCTACCACGGTTTTTTCCGTCATGGACGGCCCAAAGAATGTCATGCAGCTGCGTCTCCGGCCCGCCCAGGACAAAAAGCCCATTTTCTGTCATGATTTTTTGTCATAGAAGTAGGAGCCCACCACATCTATGATGATACCGGGTTTTGTCACAATTATCGTCATAGAAGTGTCATATGTATGACAGGAAAAAATTCGTTCGGCCCAAAATGTCACGGATGTGTCTTTTTTTTGTAGTGGGATGTCTATCTAAGTGGGAGTTCTTAAGTAATATGATTAATTGAACTTAATTTATCATAAGCTTAGTCCTGATAGTATTTGCATAGCTATGTTGTAGATCAATAGCTTGCAATGTAGCTCTCCATTTATTTTTGATATGTTCCTAGAGAAAAATAAGTTGAAAGATGATAGTAGCAAAGATGCGGACTGGGTCCGTGATCTGAGGATTATCCTCATTGTGGTACAGAAGAATTATGTCCTTGATGCATCGCTAGGTGACGGACCTATTGCCGGAGCAGATGCAGACGTTATGAACATTTGGCAAGCTCAGTATGATGACTACTTGATAGTTTAGTGCGCCATGCTTTACGGCTTAGAACCGGGACATAAAAAACGTTTTGAACGCCACTAAGCATATAAGATGTTCCAAGAGCTGAAATTGGTATTTCAGACTCATGCTCGAGTCGAGAGGTATGAGATCTCTGACAAGTACTTTGCCTACAAGATGGAGGAGAATAGCTCAATCAGTGAGCATGTGCTCAGAATGTCTGAGTACTACAATCGCTTGAATCAAGTGGGAGTTAATCTTCCAGATAAGATAGTGATTGACAGAGTTCTCTAGTCACTATCACCAAGTTACTAGTACTTTGTGATGAACTATAATATGCAAGGGATGACGAAAAAGATTCCCGAGCTCTTCGCGATGCTAAAATCGGCGAAGGTAGAAATCAAGAAAGAGCATCTAGTGTTGATGGTTAACAAGACCACTAGTTTCAAGAAAAAGGGCAAACGAAAAGAAAGGGAACTTCAAGAAGAATGACAAGCAAGTTGCCACTCCCGTGAAGAAGCCCAAAGCTAGACCTAAGCCTGAAACTGAGTGCTTCTACTTCAAAAGGAATGGTCACTGGAAGCGGAACTACCCCAAATAATTGGCGAATAAGAAGGATGGAAAAATGAACAAAGGTACATTTGATATACATGTTATTGATGTGTACTTTACTAGTGTTCATAGTAACCCCAAGGTATTTGATGTCGGTTCAGTTGCTAAGATTAGTAACTCGAAACAGGAGCTGCAAAATGAACAGAGACTAGTTAAGGGCAAGGTAACGATGTGTGTTGGAAGTGATTCCAAGGTTGATAAGATCACCATCGCATACTCCTTCTACCTTCGGGATTAGTGTTGAACATAAATAAATGTTATTTGGTGTTTGCGTTGAGCATGCATATGATTGGATCATGTTTATTGCAATACGGTTATTCATTTAAGTCGAGGAATAATTGTTGTTCTATTTACATGAATAAAACCTTCTATGGTCATATACCCAACGTAAATGGTTTATTGAATCTTGATCGTAGTAATACACATATTCATAATATTGATGCCAAAAGATGCAAAGTTGATGATGATAGTGCAACATACTTGTGGCACTACCGTTTAGGTCATATTGATGTAAAGCACATGAAGAAACTCCATGCAGATGGGCTTCTGGAATCACTTGATTATGAATCATTTGATACTTGCAAACCATGCCTCACGGGCAAGATGACTAAAACTCCGTTCTCCAGAACAATGGAGCGAGCCAATGACTTATTGGAAATAATACATACCGATGTATGCGGTCCGATGTGTGTTGAAGCATGCAGCGGGTATCATTATTTTCTGACCTTCACAAATGTTTGAGTAGGTATGGGTATATCTACTTGATGAAACACAAGTCTGAAACATTTGAAAAGTTCAAAGAATTTCGGAGTGAAGTAGAAAATCAGCGTAACAAGAAAATAAAGTTTCTATGATCTAATCGTGGAGGCGAATATTTGAGTTATGAGTTTGGTCTTCATTTAAAACAATGTGGAATAGTTTCACAACTCACGCCACCTGGAACACCATAGCGTAATGGTGTGTCCGAACGTCGTAACTGTACTTTATTGGATATGGTGCGTTCTATGATGTCTCTTACCGATTTACCACTATCATTTTGGGGTTATGCATTAGAGACAGCTGCATGCACATTAAATAGGGCACCGTCTAAATCCGTTGAGACGACATTGTATGAACTGTAGTCTGGCAAGAAACCTAAGCTATCGTTTCTTAAAGTTTGGGGTTGCGATACTTATGTCAAAAGGCTTCAGCCTGATAAGTTCGAACCCAAACCAGAGAAGTGCGTCTTCATAGGATACCCTAAGGAAACTATTGGGTACACCTTCTACCACATATCCGAAGGCAAGATCTTTGTTGCTAAGAATGGGTCCTTTCTAGAGAAGGAGTTTCTCTCGAAAGAAGTGAGTGGGAGGAAGGTAGAACTTGATGAGGTAATTGTACCTTCTCTTGAATTGGAAAGTAGCACATCACAGAAAACCGTTCCCGTGATACCTACACCAACTAGAGAGGAAGCAAATGATAATGATCATAAAACTTCAGCTCAAGTTACTACCGAACCTTGTAGGTCGACCAGAGCACGATCCGCATCAGAGTGGTACGGTAATCCTGTCCTGGAAATCATGTTACTTGACCATGGAGAACCTACAAACTATGAAGAAGCTATGATGAGCCCAGATTCCAACAGATGGCTTGAGGCCATGAAATCTGAGATAGGATCCATGTATGAGAACAGAGTATGGACTTTGGTGTATTTGCCCGATGATCGGCAAGCCATAGAGAATAAATGGATCTTCAAGAAGAAGACTGGCGCAAGCATCTCGGAGTTGGAATATACACTTTGATGAGGTGATCAAAGCATATGGTTTTATACAGACTTACGGTGAAGCCTGTATTTACAAGAAAGTGAGTGGGAGCTCTGTAGAATTTCTGATATTATATGTGGATGGCATATTATTGATTTGAAATGATATAGAATTTCTGGATAGCATAAAAGGATACTTGAATAAGAATTTTTCAATGAAAGACCTCGGTGAAGCTACTTATATATTGAGCATCAAGATCTATAGGGATAGATCGAGACGCTTAATAGGACTTTCACAAAGCACATACCTTGACAAGATTTTGAAGAAGTTCAAAATGGATCAGTCAAAGAAAGGGTTATTGCATGTGTTGAAAGGTGTGAAGTTGAGTAAGACTCAAAGCTTGACCATGGCAGAAGATAGAAAGAGAATGAAAGTCATTCCCTATGCCTCGGCCATAGGTTCTATAAAGTGTGCCATGATGTGTACCAGACCTATTGTGTACCTTGCCATGAGTTTGGCAAGGGGGTACAAGAGTGATCCAAGAGTAGATCACTGATCAGCGGTTAAAATTATCCTTAGTTACCTAAGAGGAGTAAGGAAATGTTTCTCGGTTATGGAGGTGATAAAGAGTTCGTCGTAAAGGGTTACGTCAATGCAAGTTTCGACACCAATCCGGATGACTCTGAGTCTCAATCTGGATACATATTGAAAGAGGGAGCAATTAGCTAGAGTAGCTCCATGCAGCGCATTGTAGAGATAGAAAAATTGCAAAATACATGTGGCTATGAATGTGGCAGACCCGTTGACTAAAACTCTCTCACAAGCAAAACATGATCACACCTTGGTACTCTTTGGGTGTTAATCACATAGCGATGTGAACTAGATTATTGACTCTAGTAAACCCTTTGGGTGTTGATCACATGGTGATGTGAACTATTGGTGTTAATCACATGGCGATGTGAACTAGATTATTGACTCTAGCGCAAGTGGGAGACTGAAGGAAATATGCCCTAGAGGCAATAATAAAGTTGTTATTTTATATTTCCTTATTCATGATAAAGGTTTATTATTCATGCTAAAATTGTATTGATCGGAAACCTTAATACATGTGTGAATACATAAACAAACATTGTGTCCCTAGTAAGCCTCTACTAGACTAGCTCGTTGATCAAAGATGGTTAAGGTTTCCTAACCATAGACATGCGTTTTCATTTGATAACGGGTCACATCATTAGGAGAATTATGTGATGGAGAAGACCCATCTGTTAGCTTAGCATAATGATCGTTCAGTTTTATTGCTAGTGCTTTCTTCATGTCAAATACATATTCCTTCGACTATGAGATTATGCAACTCCCGGATACCGGAGGAATACCTTGTGTGCTATCAAACATCACAATGTAACTGGGTGATTATAAAGATGCTCTACAGGTATCTCCGAAGGTGTTTGTTGGGTTGGCATAGATCGAGATTAGGATTTGTCACTTCGAGTATCGGAGAGGTATCTCTGGGCCCTCTCGGTAATACACATCATAAGCTTGCAAGCAAACGACTAAGGAGTTAGTCATGAGGTGATGTATTACGGAACGAGTAAAGAGACTTGCCGGTAACAAGATTGAACTAGGTATGAAGATACCGACGATCGAATCTCGAGCAAGTAACATACCGATAGACAAATGGAATAATGTATGTTGCCATAACGGTTCAACCGATAAAGATCTTCGTAGAATATATAGGAGCCAATATGAGCATCTAGGTTCCGCTGTTGGTTATTGACCGGAGAGGTATCTCGGTCATGACTACATAATTCCCGAACCCGCGGGGTCGCACACTTAACGTTCATTGACGCTAGAGTAGTATTGGGATATTTGATGAGTGGTAACCAAATGTTGTTTGGAGTCCCGCATGAGATCCCGGATGTCACGAGGAGTCTCGGAATGGTCGAGAGGTAAAGATTTATAGATGGGAATTCATATTTTTGGTTCTAGAAAAAGATGTTGTTTTTTCGGTATTGTACCGGGAAGCCTCTAGAAGGTTCCGAAGGATTCTGGAGGGGTCCGGAATTCCACAAGTGGTTCGACCACGACACAAGGGCTAGCATGGGCCACGGGGAGGCGCCCTGGCCTTATTGGGCTAGGCGCATCAAGTCCTCAAAAGCCCATGTGGATAGGGAAGGCAAAAAAGGAAGGAGTCCTAGTAGGAATAGGATTGGACTTGGATTCCAAGTCCTCTCCCCCTTAGATGCACCCTAGGGCTTGGAGGGTCTGTTTACCACGCCCCTCCACCTATATATAGAGGGGAGGGGGTGCCCCAAGAGAACACACCAAGCCCTTGGTGCCCCTCTATCTCCCGTTACTCTGTAGTTCCACCGCCTCGTCCCGGCGACGCTTAGCGAAGCGCTGTCGGTGTTCCACCACCACCATCACTACCATGCCGTCGTGTTGGTTGTGGTCCCATCTACTTCTCCTCTCCCGCTTTCTGGATCAAGAAGGAGGAGACATCATCGAGCCGCACGTGTGCTAAACTTGGAGGTGCCGTCCGTTCGGCACTAGATCGGTTGGATCGTGATCGGATCGCAAAGAGTACGAATACATCAACCGCGTGATAAACGCTTCCGCTTAACGGTCTACGAAGGTGCGTAGACACACTCTCCCCTCTTGTTGCTATGCATCTCCTAGATAGATCTTGCGTGAGCATAGGAATTTTTTTTAAATTGCATGCTATGTTTCCCAACAGTATCATCCATGCACCGTGTGCATCCGTAATATCTGTGGCACACTTGGCCCGCGGCATATCCGTAACCGAGATAGTCGTGCACCGTCTTGATCAGCGTGGCTCTCATATAGAAATACTTTCCTTTGCTGGCGTCCCATGTCTTGGCCGGTGTTTTCCATAACATGTCTAACTCCTCTTGAAGTAGCCCCAGATGTAGATTAATATTATTTCCCAGTTGTTTCGGCCCTTAAATCAGCATGCTCATGTGTATGTACTTCGAATTCATGCACAACTAGGGGGGATGTTGTACATCCATACATTCACGGGCCATGTGCTATGGTTGGTGTTATGGTTGCCAAACGGATTCATGCCATTGGTACACGCGCCAAGCATGATGTTCCTTGCATCACATGCGAAATATGGATATTCGCCATTGAACGCTCTCCACTGGCTTCCATCCATGAGGTGTCTCAGCTTCGGATCATCTCCATCGTCGGGCTTTGTCCTCTGCGCGTGCCAACGCATGAGCTTTGCTTCCTTGGGATCTACAAAATAACGTTGCAGAGGGGGAGTGATCAGTAAGTACCATATAACTTTCTGGGGAGATTTCTTCACGGCCTTCTTGTATCGAGAAGCATTGCACATCAGACAGCTGGTTTTTTCCGTGTGCTCCTTCTGATAAATTATGCAATCGTTGATGCATGCATGGTATCTAACGTGCGACAGATCAAGAGGGCACACGATCTTCTTGGCCTCATCCACACTAGTAGGACATAGATTCCCCGCGGGAAGAACATCCTTTAGGTACTTGAGAAGCTCATCGAGGCTAGTGTCGGTTCATTTGTTTTTAGCCTTCGTCTTCAGAAGTTCGAGCGTGAAACTCAAGGGGGTCACCTCGGGATCACAACCATCATACAATGGAGTGTTCGAGTCTACCACCAGTTGCTCCAGCTTGTCCTCCTCTCCAGAAGCAGCTATGTCAGTACTCGTCTCCTTGCGAAGCAGTTCTTGAACATGAGGGTCCCGCACGATTGAACTTAGTACCGACGAAGTCTGCGGCGTGGAGTCCATGTTTTCTCCACCGCCATGTCCGGCCTCTTCTCCGCCGCCATGTCCGGCCTCTTCCCTGCCGACATGCCTGGCCCCTTCTCAGCCGCCATTATCGGTCATCTCTTCGTCTTGCCCCGTGTCGTCATTGCCTGCCCCGTCGGTGTCCTCATCATCATCTTCTTCAATTATCCACCGAGTATAGCCATCCATGAAACCAGTCATGAGCAGGTGTGCTATCACACGACCATCCTCATAGGGGTCGAGCCAAACTCCTCCTTTGCATGTTCGACACGGACATAAAATATTTGTCCGGTTATTTTCATTCATGTCCTGCACCACCAACCGCAACCACCTTTCCACCATCGTTCCACTGACCATCATGGACCCCTGCACGGTAATAATAAACAAATTGATTATAAAAATGCATGCATCAAAGTCATACAAAAATCCGGCATGACCTTCCCTAAAAATAGGACATATAGTGTTTGCCCGAAATTCACCGTACGAAAATAAATCGACATTTCGGTAAAACATAGGCAACTCAAGCACAATTCGGCGACAACTCATGCCACACACACAATTTCCAGCATATCGCCCGATTATGTCATATCGCACATATACGCACATTTCCCTTCTTGCAAAAGCACAAATTTTTAGTCACCTATCTCGAGATCGAGCACGGTGATGATGATGTCGACCGGTGTCGCCACACACCTAGGGAATGATCAAAAGTGGACAAAGCTTACTTCTTGACATGACTAGATCTAGTTAGGGAGGTACATAGGTCACTTCACTAAATGCTAGATCTACCTAGCTAGTTTGGGAAGGAGACGAGTTCAACTAGTGGAGGGGGAAGGAAAAAGAGAAAGGAGATGCATTAATGGAGGTGGTGTAGTTAGCTAGGAGCAATAAAGAGAGAGAAAGAGAGGTAGAAGAAAGAGAGTAATGGGGGGAAAATAGTGAGGAAGAAGCAAAGTGAGGGAGAGAGGAGGTGGGAGTTAGGGGAAAGTGAAGGAAGAGAGGATGGGGGAGGGGGGAAAGGTGGTGGCTGCGGTTTAGCAGTAGCACTAGGGAGTAAAACACGCTTCTGCTAAAAAGATACACTACTGGAATCAGCTAATTTGCCATCTGCCAGCTCTTTGCCGTCTGCTAGCTGACGGCAAAGAAGCTCTTTGCCGTCTGCCAGCTCTCAGCCATCAGCTACCCAAAAGCAGACGGCAAAGAAGCTCTTTGCCGTCTGCCATCTCTTTGCCGTCGGCCAGCTGACGGCAAAGAATCTTTGCCGTCCGCTGGCGGACGGCAAAGAGTGAGGTGGCCCCCACCCCCCGCCCGTTTTTGAAAAACTTAACGGGCCACCTCTTTGCCGTCCGCTAGCAGACGGCAAAGAGGAAAAAAAGCAGACGGCAAAGGGGGGCGGACGGCAAAGAGCCTACTACCTAACGGCCCGTACCCCCGCCCGTTACTCGCTTCTTCCCTCTCCCTCCCACGCCGCCGTTTCTCTCCTCCCACGCCGCCGCCCGCCGCGCGCCGCCGCCGCCCCGTCGCCCCCGCCGCCCCGGCTCGCCGCCGCCCCCAGGCCGCCTCCTCCACCGCCCCGCCCCCTCCTCCACCGGCCTCCTCCACCCCCCAGGTGAGCCCCCATTTTTCAGTTTTTTTTCAGTTTTTTTCTTTTTTTTCCTTTTTAGTTTTAGTTTTAGTTTAGATTTAGTTTTAGTTGTAGTTTTAGGTTTAGTTTTAGGTTTAGGTTGTAGAAGAAAAAACAAGAAGAGGAAGAAGAAGAAGAAGAAGAGAAAAAGAGGAGAGGAGGAGAAGAAGAAGAGGAAAAAGGAAAGGAAGAAGAAGAAGAGGAGGAGGAGAAGAAAAAAGAAGAAGAGGAAGAAGAAGAAGAAAAAAGAGGAGAGGAGGAGAAGAAGAAGAGGAAAAAGGAAAGGAAGAAGAAGAAGAGGAGGAGGAGAAGAAAAAAGAAGAAGAGGAAGAAGAAGAAGAGGAGGAGGAGAAGAAAAAAGAAGAAGAGGAAGAAGAAGAAGAAAAAAGAGGAGAGGAGGAGAAGAAGAAGAGGAAAAAGGAAAGGAAGAAGAAGAAGAGGAGGAGGAGAAGAAAAAAGAAGAAGAGGAAGAAAAGGAAGAATAGGAAGAAGAAGAAAAGGAAAAAAGAGGAAAAAACCCCGACCCGACACGGCACCCCGACCCCGACGCGGCACCCCGACACGACACCCCGACCCCTAGACCCCGACCCCGACACCCCGACCCCGAGCCTGACCCGACACCCCGACCCCGACACCGACACGGCACCCCGACCCCGACCCCGACCCCGACATCCCGACCCCGACCCCGACCCCGAGCCTGACCCGACACCCCGACACCCCGACCCCGACCCGGCACCCCGACCCCGAGACGGCACCCCGACCCGACACCCCGACCCCGAGACCCCGACCCCGAGCCTGACCCGACACCCCGACCCCGACACCGACACGGCACCCCGACCCCGACCCGGCACCCCGACAAGACACCCCGACCCCGAGCCTGACCCGACACCCCGACCCCGACACCGACACGGCACCCCGACCCCGACCCGGCACCCCGACCCCGAGACCCCGAGCACGATACCCCGACCCGGACCCCGACCCCGACACCCCGACCCCGAGCCTGACCCGACACCCCGACCCCGACACCGACACGGCACACCGACCCCGACCCGGCACCCCGACCCGACACCCCGACCCGACACCCCGACCCCGAGACCCCAACCCCGACCCCGACACGGCACCCCGAGACCGACACGACACCCCGACCCCCGACACGTCCCGAAAAGGTGTTCTTTGGCCTTCCAGAAGCCGACGGGGTCATATATTTGTGAATTATTAGTTAGGTCATATATCTTTCGATTTTGTTATGAAAAACATCATATATAATTGTGTTGATCGGGTAGTTTTAAATGTGCAGTTGTTTCATCGCTGCGAGGTTTGGTGTTCGACGACCTGGCCGTGCGTTTGACGAGCTCTGCCCCTTCGTTCGTGGGTGAGCACAAATGACATGTCCTCCTCCCCCATTAATTATTTGATCTATTCCGATGAAACTTGATAGCTAGATATATATGTGTCTTGAATTATCAGTATGCGTAACCAATATGTGTCTCCCGTTCGAAAGCGTCATAGTTATAAATATGCATGCATTTGCATATTTATAACCTTGATTCTTTCGAATTGTCCAACGCTATCCATGGACAGCCCGAGTATGTTTAGATTGGGTTCGTTTTCCCATATGCTTTGCTCCGAATCCGACGCATAAATTTCGTCAGTGCCTCCCCTGTTGTTCTCCGGGTACACATCCTCTCTGTTTATTGCAGAGACGTGTATCAGGAGAACAGCGGGGAGGTGCTGCCGAAATTTTGCGTAGGATCCGGGGCATAGCATGGGAAAATGAACCCAATCTAAACATACTCGGGTGGGATTAGGACCTATCATTACCTATTAGAGTGTAGGTTGCATGGACGTAATAAAATTGACAAAGTAGATCAACTGATGAATACATACATGGTGAATTATATATATATATATATATTTGTTGTGTGTCTAGTAGCTCTGAAAGTCAAGATGAGTGATCGTGCGTGGATGTACACCGGTCACACTGGTCAGAACAAATGGAGCACTGAATGGTTCACAAACACCAAGGGGTTTGTGCGAGCCGCATTTGCAAATGGCCAGAGGAAAACCTGGTGCCCCTGTTTACGGTGCGGCAATTGGGAAAAGAGGACAGAGGCTGAAATGGGCAAACACCTGCAGAAGAGTGGTTTTACGCCCGATTATACGGTGTGGACATTTCATGGTGAGTCTGCCCAACGTGACCGAGCCGAGGTGGATCGTCGTCGCACCGACGAGCATGGTACCGGTATGGAAAACATGGTGCAAGACTTTGATGATGCTCGGGATTCGGACGAGGAGATGGAGGAATCTGCAAAGGCCTTCAATGAAATGTTGGAGTCTGCAAAACGTCCGCTCCATGAGCACACTGAGCTTTGTCAGTTGGATGCCATCTCACAAGTAATGGCTCTGAAGGCTCAGTTCAACTTGGGCAGAGAATGCTATGATGCAATGATGACAGTATTTGGACGCTTTCTACCCAAAGGCCATGTAATGCCTGCAAACCTGTACCAGTCGGACAAAATCCTCCGTGCACTGAAGATGCCCTATGATAAGATACATGCCTGTGAGAAAGGATGTGTCTTGTTTAGGCTTGACTATGCGGACTTGAACTGTTGTCCCATTTGCAAGTCTTTCAGGTATGTTGTGGTAGACAACGGTATGGGTGAGAAGACACAGACCAAAATCCCCGTTAGTGTTCTTCGGTATATGCCAATCGTACCAAGACTTCAACGTCTTTTCATGGTCGAAGAGACGGCCAGACAGATGACATGGCACAAAACGGGCAAAAGAACCGAACTAGATGCAGATGGGAATCTGATGATTGTACACACATCGGATGGTGTTGCGTGGAAAAAGTTTGATGAATTACATGGTGACAAAGCGGCAGATCCGAGGCATCCTCGAGTCGGCATCAGCACGGATGGGTTCAGTGTGTTTGGTATGACGGCAGCCCAATACAGTTGTTGGCCCGTATTTGTCTTTCCACTCAATCTCCCCCCCGGACAGATTATGAAAAGAAAGAACATTTTCCTGACGTTGATAATTCCAGGGCCCAACTATCCGGGGAAAAATATGAATGTGTACATGCAACCGCTTAAGGACGAATTGCAAGAAGCCTGGGATAATGGGTTCAAGACATACGATGCCTATAGCAAACGGAACTTCATAATGCGTGTCTGGTACATGTACTCGACGCATGACTTGCCGGCGTATGCGCTATTCGTTGGCTGGTGTGTGCATGGAAGGTTCCCGTGCCCCACATGCAAGGGAGCTCTTGAGTTTCGTTGGCTTCAGGCCGGTCGCAAGTTTTCTTGCTTCGACATGCATAGAGAGTTCCTGAATCCTCGCCATAAGTTCAGGAAAGACAAGAAGAACTTCATTAGAGGTAGAGTTGTCAAAAACTCTGCACCACATGCATTGACAGGCCAACAGACCCTGGATCAGTTAAACGCTCTCGAGCCAGATCCCGAGCGTCCAGGGTACTTCAAGGGGTATAATTCTAAGCGCGCCTGGACTCACAAAACATGCTTATGGGATCTGCCTTACTTCAAAGACCTCCTTTGCCCACACAACATCGACGTGATGCACACTGAGAAGAATATCGCCGAGGCACTTTTTGGTACATTGTTCGGCATAGATGGGAAGTCAAAGGATAATACTAAGGCTAGAGTCGATCTGGAGGCGCTATGTGATAGGCCGTTACAAAACATGAAAGAACCGAAAGGAAAGCAGAACTGGACGAAGCCAAAGGCATGGTTCAATCTTGGAAGGCCGGCTATGAGGGAAATTATCTTGTGGGTGAAAATGCAGTTGATGTTCCCCGATGGGTATGCAGCGAATCTACAGAGGGGAGCCAGTCTTGATAAATTGAAGATATTTGGTCTCAAGAGTCATGATTGGCACATATGGATTGAGCGCGTAATGCCGGTGATGTTGCGTGGCTTCATCCCTGAGGATGAATGGCTAGTACTGGCAGAACTCAGCTATTTCTTCCGTGTTCTTTGTGCGAAAGAACTATCGCCTAGCGTGCTAGAAGAAATGGAAGAGTTGGCGCCGAAGTTGATCTGCAAGTTAGAGAAGATCTTTCCACCGGGCTTCTTTAATCCAATGCAACATTTGATTTTGCATCTCCCGACCGAGGCAAGATTGGGGGGGCCCGTGCAAAATCGTTGGTGCTACCCAACTGAGAGGATGCAGAAGACGCTTCGACAAAAATGTAAAAATAAACGTAGAATTGAAGCATCGATGGCTGAGGCATTCATCACTGAGGAGGCGGCAAACTTCGTGACAGCACACTACGAAGCCAAAAATCGTCATTTGCATAATCCGAAGCCTCGGTACAATGCTGACGACCCTAAAAAGGGTGGATCCAACCTCAGCCTATTCAAAGGGAATCTCGCACCAGCCAGTGTTTCAAATCCAGTATCTTTGGATAACGAACAATGGCGGACCATTTCGTTGTATATCTTCAACAACCTGATAGAAGTGCGGCCGTACATCGAGTAAGTTCTCGGTACATAGTTTCGCAACTTCTATTTCCTTTGAACTACTCTTATTCCTGGATATTTCATACAGTCGATACGTCGCCTTATTCTCGTATGGAGCGGTGATCCAAAAGGATTCTGTCGAAGAGTATGAGCTTCTCGCAAAGCAAGGTGGCGGCTATCCCGGTTTCATCTCTTGGTTCAAACAAACGGTAATTTCTATTAGACTTGTAGGGTAATTTGTAGGCGGCTATCCCGGTTTCATTCGCTAATTTGTGCGTAATGCAACAATCCTTTCATATTAAACTTGTAGGCTAATTCAGAGTCTATGGATGCCGAATTGAGACAAGTCGCTAATGGTTTTGACTATAAGGTCCGTTCATTTGACAAATACGACATCAACGGGTATCGCTTTCGTACCTATGGCAAAGAGCTATCTATGGCCGACCGAAAGTCTACAAATTGTTGTGTATCTGCTATCGGCGAAGGAGGTACCGAGTATTATGGGAGAGTTGAAGCAATTTATGAACTTCTATTCTATGGTGAAAACCCACCGAATGTCGTAGTCTTCAAATGTTATTGGTTTCAGCCGAAGGAGACTAGAAGAACTCATGAACATATAGGGCTAGTTGAAATCAACCAAAGCACCCATTTAGATGTTCCTGATGTCTATATTACGGCTCAACAGGCAACCCAAGTATTCTATCTACCGTGGGCCTGCCAAACTAATCCAAATCTGAAAGGTTGGGATGTCGTTTATGAAGTGCCGCCACGTGCTAGACTATCTCCCCCAAAGGAAGAGGATTATGAACCTCACATTAACCCAGACACATATGAAGGAGAATTCTTCCAAGAGACACGTCTTTCCAAAAAGCGTTTCAAGAACCGCTATACTTCACCCCAAAACATTGAAGTAGACAGTGACAGTGAATCCGACATCACCCCAGAGGAGGAACAAGAAGAGCCGGAACAAGAAGAGGTTACTGCTGCGGATGACCTGTCATTGCTTGACCGATTACGTCAAGGTGGCCTTGCACATGTTGATGCCACTGAACCCTATGAGCCCGTCATTGATTATAGTGATGATGATGATTATGCATTTATTGATGATACTGATCGAGATTATTAGTAGTGTCAGGTATTAAATTTTTTAATGTTGTACTTGATGATGATACACTTAAGTGATACACATATTATTATTCATGTCGGTCTTTTTTTTATGTTGTACTAATTTCGTTTACTGTTTGTCATGGCAGGTGTTGAAAGATGGTGGGCGCTGGTCGGGAGCGCGCCAAGGCTCCTTCTTCCTCGGCGCGTGGTCTGAGGTCTTCGATTCCAGACGTACCTCTTCGCCGAGCGTTGCTGGACAGTATGTCCACACCGCCGGGCCCTTCTTCGTCCACCGCGGTGCCCAGCAGGGGACGAGGTAGGAAGAGAGGAGGTGGGGCACGTGGTCGCGGGAGAGGAGGTAGGGTGACTGCTAGGGCGCCTTCCTCGCCGCCACCCCCAGCTGTTTCACCCGAGCACGTGACTGCTAGGGTGGACTCGTCCGAGGAGGAGGCTACACGGACTCCGGTCCACGAGCCTCCGGTCCACGGGTCTTGGGCCCACGAGCCTCGGGTCGACTGGCCTTCGGCCCACGAGAGTTCGGCCCACGAGACCCCGGAGGAGCACACGTCCGGATGGGGTACCTGGCCGGATCAGCCCGAGGAGCCGAGTGGCCATGCTGATGATGGCGGGGAGCCGACTGATCTTGAGGAGGAGGGTGGCACTGTCTACCAGCGTGGTGCTACACGGCTCCCGTCCGTGCCGGCGACCCGCGAGCAGAGGTGGTTGATCTTCCCTGATGGGGAGAGGTACGTAAGTGCATTTAAAATTTTTGTACCTTCTGCATTCACGTTTCTTCAAATAACTAATGCGTTGGCCTTGTCATGCTGCAGGGGTTGGGACCACCATCATAGTGTCCGCCGGCCCAACTCCGTCCTTGGAGTTCTTTGCCGGCAAAACTTCCCGGGGTTTGTCACGTTGCCTGGTGAGGGTCGGCTTCCAGAGCATGGGTTGAGCTGGGAGCACTACGTGGCTGCCCCGGCCCCGCCGGATGTCATTATCGACGGTGTCGTGTGCGACACGAGGGCAGACATGGTGATCAGGACGTTCTGGGTAATTTCTCCTTTACACATTTCAAAATCTTCAACTAGCTAGTTATTAATTGTACTAATCAATATTGTCTCATTTGATTGCAGACATTCTACAGGTGTGAGGAGGGATACGAGGAGGACTGCGCAAATGTTATCGAGAACGTCTGCAAGCGCCTACTCCAGAACTTACGGCACGAGGCTCGGGTGCAGGCTGTTCGAGACTACTACGCCTTGCGTGGTATCAAGAAGACCAAGCCGGCGTGCCGCGATAAGTTCCTGAGTAAGGAGCAGTACATGAAGGTAATTCTTAAGGCCTTCTACTTAAGTTCCTTCATTTAGTAATTCTTAGCCGTAGCGCTCAAGTTTCTATTTGCTAACTTAGGGGCCTCCGAGATGGTGTGCGGATCGGATGGATTGTTGGGAGGTGTTGGTCGATGAGTGGTGCTCACAAGAATGGCTAGCCCTCCACAACCAGGCCAAGGACAAACGTGCCCAAATGGAAGGTGTGCCACACCATCAAGGCAGCTCCAACTTATATCAGTTCGGGCGCAACTGGGTATGTGGTTTGCTTCATGATTCATGCAATTCATTCATCATGCTAGCTTGAGCCCTTTAATTACTAACTTTCATTGCTTCTCTCTTTCAGGCACGCCACAATAAGGCGGATAAGGTGCCAGAGGTGTACGACCTGTATGCCATGGCCCACACTGGCTCTTACAAGAAAGTCAAGGCTTTCTCTCAGTCTGACCTCGATGATGCAAACAACTTCACCAACATCTCCTCCCACAACAAGCTCGTGAGATATAGAGATGAGGGGAAGGCGAGGAAAGTGGAGGACTTTAACCCGAGCCAGGGTCCCATTGATCCAGAGCTGGTGATGATATCTGGTGGCGGGAGGTCCCATGGCTCCATAGCCATTGGAGATGGACTTATCTGTTGTCCTAGCACTCTCCCAGAGATCAAGGCGCGCCAGTCGAGCTCCGCTCCTGAGATAAGGCCTCGTGAACGGCCAATGCAACTCGCCATCAAGGTTAGTGATACGTACTCAGTTATCTGTCTCCATTACATTGTGTGCGCTTCCATCAATGATTACAAATGGTCATGTGAGTGGTGTTGCAGGCTGCTATACAGACTGAGAGAGATAGAACGGAGAAACTTCTGGCGGAGGCGGCGGAGAGGCAGCGGGAGATGGAGGAGAGGACGAGAAAGATGATGGAGGAGGAGAGGGCACGGAATGACATGCAGGCAAGGGCCATGTACGAGCTCCTTGTGGTAAGTTTCTTCTGCAGATTACTTGCTAGTCTTAACATTTGAGTCTCATTACTAACTAGTATGACTCTGTTCTGAAAACCAAATGTGCAGTCTGTGTGCGAGAAGTCCGGTCAGCCCGCTCCGCCGATGCCAGTGATTGCTCCTGGGAGCACGGTGAGTTTAGTTTGAATGGACATTAGTTGGTAGTCTCAACATTTGAGTGTCGTAATGCTAACGAGACATTGAAAATGATCTTTGTTGCAGCTTAACTCCAGAAACGCATCGCACGATCCTTCTCCAGGTAGCGGCACTAGCCACCCCGGTCCTACACCTCCCTGATCACGGTAAGTTTCTCTAGTGTTTTGCTTAACAAATGCATAAAGACCTAGACTTAGCTTTATTTCCTCCAATATGCTTACCATAATGACCTAGAGTTAGCTTATTTTCCTCCAAAATGACCCATTTTACCTAGGTTAGCTTATAAATGATGCAGTTCATCCAAGTTAGCTCAAAAATGACCCATTTCACCTAGATTAGCTCCTAAATGATCCATTTTACCTATGTTAGCTTTAAAATGGCCCATTTCACCTACGTTAACTCCAAAATGACCCATCTTACCTAGGTTATCTCATAAACGATCCATTTCAACTAATTTAGCTCATAAACGATCCATTTGACCTAAGTGAGCAAAAAAAACGATCCATTTCACCTAAATTAGCTCTTAAATGATCCATTTCACCTAAGTTAGCTAAAAAACGATCCATTTCAACTAAATTAGCTAAAAAATGATCCATTTCAACAAAGTTAGCTCATAAACGATCCATTTCAACTAAGTTAGCTCAAAAACGATCCTTTTGACCTAAGTGAGCTAAAAAACGACCCATTTCACCTTAGTTACCTCAAAAAAGATCCATTTCAACTAAGTTAGCTCAAAAACGATCCATTTCTAACTTTCTTATTTTGCCATTTTGCAGATTTCATTATGTGCTGGATGGAGTGCTTGTTCTACTCTTCTTCTTCTTGTCTTCTCATTCTTGTCTTCTCATTCTAGTCACCTTAGCTATGGAGTGCTACTTTATGTATGGATGGAACTTCTTTATGTATGAAATGATGGATGGAACTTGTTTATGTATGAAATGATGGATGGACCTTGTTTGTGTATGAAATGATGTATGAACTTGTTTATGTGATGAATGCCTGTGAAATATATCTATATGTCATATATATTTTCTGTGCAAATTGTGGGATTTAACAAAAAACAGAAAAAACAGACAATATGCAGGCTCTTTGCCGTCTGCCACCGACGGCAAAGAGCTCTTTGCCGTCTGCCGCAGACGGCAAAGAAGCCACGTGGCAGCCAACTGTGCTTCCTGGGAGCTGACCCATTTGGTCAGTTTGCCTACAGTGGCAGACGGCAAAGACTTTGCCTACAGTGGCGGACGGCAAAGAACCTGCAGTTTGCCTACAGTGGCAGACGGCAAAGAACCTGGCATCTAGTGACGTGTAGATGACATCATAAGGCGGACGGCAAAGACCAAAGGCTCTTTGCCGTCTGCGGCGGACGGCAAAGGTCTGCCGTTAGCCACTTAACGGACTGACAGCTTCTTTGCCGTCCGCCGCAGACGGCAAAGAGCCTTTGCCGTCCGCCGCCAGGAAGCAGACGGCAAAGAAGCTGTTTACCGTAGCCTTCTTTGCCGGAGCCTTTTGCCGTCCGCGGCTGACGGCAAAGGTCTTTGCCGTCCGCCTTTCGAGCCTTTGCCGTCCGCCATGGCAGACGGCAAAGTAGCTGTTTCCTGTAGTGATAGCAGTAGCACGCCCCTGGGAGACGCACTACTGCTAAGTGGGGCCCGCCTTGTGGCTAGGTTCAAACTTAGTCGTAGCGCCCTACCCAAAAAACGCGCTACTACTATTAGGTTAGCAGTAGCGCGGTTATCTGAGGCGTGCTACTACTAACCTAGCCTGGTAGCAACAATGGGGCAATTTTAGTAGTAGCGCTCTTTTTTCTTGCCGCGCTACTACTAAGTCGATAGCACTAGCGCCTGCTCTGGACACGCGCTACGGCTAAGTAGCAGTAGCGCCTCATTTTATCCAGCGCTACTGCTAAAGTTCTGTGTATAAGGTTTTCCCTAGTAGTGAAATATAGATATATGCCATCAGCTAGGTAGTATCTCTTGGTGTATGGGTGGTCATTGATCTCATAGTTGACCTCTGGAGTATTGCCTTCTACAAGTCTAGAGAACATCGAAGAGCGTTGAATCACATTTATGCCATGCCAGAAAAAAGAATGCAAAATCTAGGTATCTTGTGATACCACAACTTGAAGTATGACTCTGCACTCTCCAACATGTTCCTTATATTTCCCATGCCAGCGGATGGACAGTTTTTTCACTCCCAATGTGTACAATCTATATTTCAAGCATCCTCTTGAAACATTTATCAATAACAATCGGGTTGTATCAGCAACTTTGGTTCGGTCAAGTAATCTTGGCCAAACACCTGAATCACGGCATTGTAGAACTTGTACATTGCATCAAGGCATGTGGACTCACTCATGCACATGTAGTCATCAACAAGATCACCAGCAACTTCTTATGAAAGCATCCGAACAGCTGCAGTGCATTTCTGATACGAGGAGAAACCAAGCTTCCCAACAACATCTTTCTTGCATTGGAAGTAATCATCATAAGCCATCACTTCCTGGTGAATACAATTGGACACATGTCTCGCCATTCAGAAGCATCACTAGAAAAAAATGAGAGGGTATAGTGGCTTTGTATGATGGAAGTAGTCTTTGTAGAGTTGGACATGACCACCTTCTCTGTTACGACCCAATGGATCCACATGTCACTTTACTGAGCCCCTCAAGCTTGGTCAATGCTTCTCATTGTGGTCATGGATGAGAAGAGCAACATCCAAAACATCACTATCATTGTCGAGCGATGATGAATCGATGAAATGCTGGTAGAAAAACCCATCTGAACTATCTGCCATGATATCTGGGAAGTGAATTTGTATTATTCAACTAGTCCGGGAAAACGGCCGAACACGTTTTGGGCAGCACAAATCACGGGCGTGGACGAGCCTACAGCCGGCGAAATCAACCTCGTCCGGCACCGGTCCTGGTCGATTCCGGGAGCAGAGCCAATGAACTCGAACTTCTCCGGCGCTAGTGTGGACTCGGGTGCCCACTGGTAGAAAAAAGCCCTTTAGTCCCGGTTCGCAACAGCCTTTAGTCCCGGCTGTGCAACCGGGACTAAATATGTGCGACTAAAGACCCCCCCCCCCTTTAGTCACGCCTCTTACGGACCGCGACTAAAGGCTTTAGTCCCGGTTCTTGTGGCTGACCGGGACTAAAGGCCCGTCCACGTGGGCGCCCGTGGTCCGTCGGGGCGGAGGACCTTTAGTCCCGGTTCTCGTGGCCAACCGGGACTAAAGGCCTCCACCGCAGGTTTAGGGTTTTAGCCCCCCTAAACCTGGTTTCTTTTTAGTTTGGAGTGTTTTATTTCTTTTATATTTTATTTTGTGTTTTATTTTAATTTTGATAAAGTTTCAGTACACATATTCTACGCTACTATATACATGCATATGAAATTTCAAACAAGAAGAATTCAAGAGGAATATAAAATATATATTCAATCTCGGGTGACCATATACAACTTCAAACAAGTTTCCATACACAATTAGGATGGATGACCATATACAACTTCGAACAAGTTTCAATCTCGGGTATGCATATAAATTTCTTCGTCCCCGGTATAGTGTTCTCCTTTAGGATTGATGACTTCCCTCATGAAAAATCCTGCTAATTCTTCTTGAATTGGTCGGAAGCGAGCTTCTGGACTAAGCCTCCTCCGCAAGTTATCCGTCCCGTTCCGCACGCTATCCGATGCCTTCCGCTCAGAGGTGTGTCTCCGGATGTTCTCACAAACATAGTATCCACATAGATTGGTCCCCGGTGGCTGCTTATCCACATTAACTAACCTTCTGAAATCTAGCTCATGTTTGAATTCACCGACAATTTCTTCTGAGAACCGTCTCCAAACCCTACAGGGCAAAGAAAATTAAATGAACAAGGGAGTTATTAGTTACTTGATATTAGGAAATGAACGAAAGAGACCGATCGATATAGAGCTCAAATGATTGAAAATAATTACTTTTGCAGCATTTTTCTCATGTCGGCCCAACGCTTTGGATCCGAATCCATAGAGTCCATGATTAGAACTCTGGAGGTGTGAAGTTCAATATTTAGCAGAATCCAGTGGAACCTGCGGACACGTTACATGCACAGTCATGCATAACTCATCGATTAGACATACCATGCATGGAGTAAACAAAAGAGAATGGGCACAAGAGAGAAACACTCACCCAAAATGGTAAGGAAATAGAATATGACTTTTGAGTTGATGCTTTCTAAGAAACTTGCACAAGTCTTTCTCCACGTCTTCGGGGTGATGTTGTAACACATGTCCATTAACGATATGTGGGTCAATGAACCCAACATCATGGATGTTTCTTATTTTGCATTCCCAAATCTTCAATCTGCATAATAGCATACGCAACAATATAGTTAGGACAATATATATATATATATAGTGCAGGCAATGAAGAACGAGATGAGGTAGAAATAAATCACTTACAGAACGTAGCAACTCAGCATAGATTTGTCGAGGTCGCGCAGATTGAACAGCTGGAACAATTCACTCATATGAACTTCTACAGAGTACCGTTTGGTGTGATGCTCATCTGTAACATCCGCATAAACATATTCTTTGTCGGCCCATGTTATGAATTGCTTGTACCAACGTAGCAGATTTCACATTTGTGGTGGTAGACTCTTTTCCCGCGCAGGCTCGACGAGAGGCCCATTCCGCACATATTGTAATGCTATCTCACATACTGGCGCATCCTCAAGGCCTAAGAAGGCACGAAGAGTCAAACCCATCTCGGACGCTTGTTTCATGGCACCCGCTACAGTCAATCCAAGTGCTGCCGCAGCTGCTATGATCTCGGGGTCCTCTTCCGGACCGGCTTTCACTATGAGCGGGGGATCGATTGTTTCTTCTGCATCCCGAGCTGGTCAACTTGTTTCCCGCTTTTTTTACTTTCTTCTTTCTCCTCCAATATTTTTGCTTGCCTACGAAGTTCATGTCCATAGTCGTCAGGCATATTCAGCTCGGCTTGGGACGGTGTCGTCAAAAAATCCTTAGCCCACTTCTTTTGCTTCTCAGTGAATACTTGCTTGGGCTCAGGCTCTTTTTTCGCCTTCATATCCGCCTTCCATTTCTCATAATCAGCAGACGCGGCCAATTTGGTTTCAGCTTCACTAAGTTCCCCAGGCCTTGGGAGGAGAGGCTTCAGTGATGGCTCCGGTACCCTTGTGGTCTTAGGTACATAAGGGTCCGGGTTAATAGTCCAGGAGCGGGTTTCCTTGCTGTCCGCCTGCTTCTGCTTCTTCGCCGGAGGTGGATTGGGGGGGGGGGGTCGTACCCGCCGGAGGAGGATTGGGGGGCGTCGTACCCGCCGGAGGTTGTGGATCGGGGGACGGCGTCGAATGGCGTGAAGGAGGTGTAGGTGAACCACCACGACCACCACCACCGCCACCACCGCCACCACCACCACCACCACCATCGAAGGGGGTTGGACTTGCTAGCCTTGGCGCCTCGCCTGGAAACACTATGTACTTCTTTTTCCATAGAATGAACTGGCGCTTGACATCTCCAAGTCTTCTCTCCCCTTCGGGTGTAGGTTTGTCAATCTCCAGGTCCTCAAACCCTTGGACTATGTCTTCCACCGTGACACGAGCAAAGCCATATGCAATGGGGTTGTTGTGGTGGAGTGCTCCAGGTGTACAGGGTAAAGCACTGCCGCTAGCTACCTTCGTGGAAACGTTCCCCACGGGATAATGCAGATCACATTCTTTCATCTCCTTTACATCATCCACGGGGTAGTGAGGCTCCGGTGCACGAATCTCGATCATCGGTGCACTAGCACCAGGCGGGGCATCCGTGGAAGCCACGCTGCTTCTCCGCTGCTGGCTTCCGCGATCCGCTTCATGATCTTCATGCGGCCCTGCAGCCGATTTTTCTTTCACTAGTTCATGCACGGTCTGCTTCAACTCATGGAGTTCCCATGCAAACTTCGTCATAAGATCTGCATCCCGGTCCGTCTTTCTCTTACGGCTTCTGTAACAGTACGGGTCATTGTCCTGGGAAAACCCTACTTTCCACGGAACTTTGCCTTTGCCTCGTACACGTCCTCCGTGTTCATCATTCCCGAGGGCTGTTGTCAGTGCGTCTTTCTCTCTGTTGAACTTGATCAAGCCCTCTTGAGCTTGGGTCATTGCGTCAATAAGGGCTTGGGTGGGAGCAAACTGTCTCTGCCGGTGAACACACACCCCTGTCTCCGGGTCTAGGTATCCCCCATGCCCGTACCACCAGCTTTTGGCCCTTGGGTCCCATCCCTCTGTACCTAGAGGGATTCCTCGCACCCTCAGGTCCTCCTCCATCTTCTGCCACCTAGGCTCCGAAAGGCGGTATCCTCCTGGCCCCATAATATGATGGAACTTTTTCTTACTCGCATTATCCTTATTTTTTTTCGATATTTCCTTGAAATGCTCCGATTGCTTTTGCCTCACAAATTCTGGCCAATCATCTTTCAGTTTCTCATGTTGTCCATTGAAATCCGGAGTCTTGCCCTTGTTGACATAGTCACGGGTTAAATTTTGATTGAAGTTCCGGAATGCTTCGCCCATCTTCTGAAGAGCGAACTCTTTAACTAGCCTCCTCCTCTGACGTCCACCCGGAACCTCGTTACCGAATTCATCGACTTTGTTGTATTCCGGAGGTAGAATGAAATGTTCCATAAGCTTTCTCCAGCAATCCTTTTTCGTTCTCTTGTCGACAAAACTGAAACCAAGACGTGCCTTCTTTGGCTCCTTCCATTCCTGGACGGTGATCGGCACGTTGTCTCTAACAACGACTCCGCATTGGTTGATAAACTTTGAGGTGTGCTGTAGGGGCTTGCCGGTTTCACTGACAAACTCAATGGCATATGTTTCTCCTGTTTTCATCGCCTTGGATTTGCCACGCTTTGTCGTACTCGATCCGGAGTGCTAAAAAAAGAAAGAGAGTCGCGCGCGTTAATACATATGTATTCACATTTCAGTAAGTTTGTATCACGAGAGGCTCAATGTATATATATACCTCGCCGGTGGTGGTTGCTACTTGCAATTCGAGATCGTCGGTTGTTGATGGTTGACCTCCGTCGACAATGTCCGTTCCTTCACCTTGTTGATCATCGACAATCTCTGTTCCACCGTCAAGGTTCAGAAAAGAAGAGACTACATCCTCTTGTTGCTCATATTCTGAGCCCGGCACATAAGGAATCTCGTTGTTGATGATGCCCATTAAATAACGTTCAGCCTCCGGATCCCTAAGCGGCTCGGCTCTATCGTCCGCCATATGTCACTCCTGCATGTAGTAAAAATTCTTTAAGTATAAAGGAATTAAAAAATAAGATTATGGGGACATAGAGGAGGAGGAATTAAAAAATAAGATTCTTTAAGTAAAAATTCTTTTTTTCTTCTTCTTCCTTTCTTCTTCCTCTTTCTTCTTTCTTTCTTCTTCTTCCTTTTTCTTTTTTCTTTCTTTCTTCTTCTTCCTTTCTTCTTCCTTTCTTCTTCTTTTTTTCTTCTTCCTTTTTCTTTCTTCTTTCTTTTGGTTTTCATTTTTTTCTTCTTCCTTTTTCTTTCTTCTTTTTTTCTTCTTCCTTTTTCTTTCTTCTTTCTTTCTTCTTTCTTTTTTTCTTCTTCCTTTTTTTCTTCTTCCCTTTTCTTCTTTCTTTCTTCTTTATTTTTTTCTTCTTCCTTTTTTTTTCTTCCTCCTTTGTTTTTCTTCTTTCTTTTTTTCTTCTTCCTTTGTTTTTCTTCTTCCTTTGTTTTTCTTCTTCCTTTTTTTTTCTTCCTCCTTTGTTTTTCTTCTTCCTTTTTTTCTTCTTCCTTTTTTTTCTTCTTTCTTTTTTTCTTCTTCCTTTGTTTTTCTTCTTCCTTTGTTTTTCTTCTTCCTTTTTTTTCTTCCTCCTTTGTATTTCTTCTTTCTTTTTTTCTTCTTCCTTTTTTTCTTCTTTCTTTTTTTCTTCTTCCTTTGTTTTTCTTCTTTTTTTTCTTCCTTTTTTCCTTTTCCTTTTTTCTTCTGTTTTTTTCTTCTGTTTTTTCTTCTGTTTGTTTTTCTTGTGTTTTCTTTTGTTTTCTTTTTTCTTTCTTCTTCCTTTTTCTTTTTTTTCTTTTTTTTCTTCCTTTTTCCTTTTTTCTTCCTTTTTCTTGTTTTTCTTCTGTTTTTCTTTTGTTTTCTTCTTCCTTCTTTCTTCTTCTTCCTTTTTCCTTTTTCTTTCTTCTTCTTCTTCCTTTTTCTTCTTCCAGCTTCTTCTTCTGCCGGCGCACGGAGAACGGCAGGCAGGGGCAGCGGGCAGCAGGGCGTCGGGCGGCGGGCGACAGGGCGTCTGGCGGCGGGCGGCAGGGCGTCGGGCGGCGGCGGCGCTCACTGGGGACGGGGGCGGCGGCGCGCAGGGCTTCGGCGTCGGCGTCGGCGTCGGGGCAGGGCTTCGGCGTCGGCGTCGGCGTCGGGGCAGGCCTTCGGCATCGATCGGCGTCGGGGCAGGGCTTCGGCGTCGAGAGAGGAAGAATGGGAAGTGGCGGAAACTGCTAAGTGCAGTATTTATAGACGTACCTTTAGTCCCGGTTGGGGAGGCGGACCGCGACTAAAGGTACCCTTTAGTCGCGGTTGGCCACACCAACCGCGACTAAAGGGTACCTTTAGTCGCGGTCCGCCTCCCCAACCGGGACTAAAGGGTTTTGGCGCCGCTTTCGTTCCCGCGCAGAAAGACCCTTTAGTCGCGGTTGGGGACAACAACCGCGACTAAAGGGTACCCTTTAGTCGCGGTCCGCCTCCCCAACCGGGACTAAAGGCATTGTGCTGGAACTGGCGCAGTGCGGTGGGATGTTTAGTCCCACCTCGCTAGCCGAGAGGCTTCGACAGTGGTTTATAAGCGCGGCTGCGCTCACCACTTCGAGCTCCTCTCAAATGCAAGCTTACGGGCCTATTCTGTCACTATGTGCTTGAGGGCCTACTGGGCCTTCTGCGGGCCTGAATCCTGGCCCATTGATGGGTTTCTAGTCGTATTCAGGCCGTGGTGGCCCAGTAGGAGGCATATTTTTTATTTTTTGCCTCTTTTTTGTTTTCTTTTTTGCTTTATTTATTTTGTTTTGTTTCTACTTACAACAAAAAACTTATTTATTTTATTTTATTTTGTCTCTAATTACTTATTTATTTTACTTTATGATAATTATTTTTGCTATTAAAGTTTCTAACAAAAAAAGTTCTTTATGAAAATTATTTTTGCTATTAAAGTTTCTAACAAAAAAAGTTCTTTATGATAATTATTTTGTTTCTAATTCATTTTAAAATCTTAAAAATACAATTATATATCAAAAAAATCAGAAAATAAAACTAATTCATTTTAAATTCTTAAAAATACAAATAATATATCAAAAAAATCAGAAAAATAAAACTAATTCATTTTAAAATCTTAAAAATACAATTATATATCAAAAAATCAGATAAATAAAACTAATTCATTTTAAAATCCCTTGAAGGTTTGACAAAAGGTTTGATACATCATTCAGTTCATCGACCAAATACAAAGTTTGGTACAATAAATTATTACACATCAATTCTTCCCTTGTGTCCCTGCTTGCTTACGATTGTGCCGTATCCATGGAGCATCCTCATCATTTAACTTAATGCTTGGGTCAGTGTTCACTTTGAAGGGCGGAATTTCACCAAACATATTATAATCTTCTGACATGTCTGTCTTGTCCTCCACTCCCACGATGTTTCTTTTCCCTGAAAGAACAATGTGGCGCTTTGGATCATCGCATGATGTACTGATCGTTTTCTTATCTTTCCGTTTCCTCGGTTTGCTACTCATGTCCTTCAAATAAAAAACCTGAGCGACATCTTTGGCAAGGACGAATGGTTCGTCAAGGTAACCAAGATTGTTGAAATCCACCATTGTCATTCCGTATTGCTCGTCCACCTTTACCCCACCTCCTGTTAGCTTGAACCATTTGCACCGGAACAAAGGGACCTTCAAGGAGGGTCCATAGTCAAGTTCCCATATCTCCTCTATGTAACCATAATATGTGACCTTTCGCCCATTCTCGGTTGCTGCATCAAAGCGGACACCACTGTTTTGGTTGGTGCTCTTTTTATATTGGGCGATGGTGTAAAATGTATTCCCATTTATCTCGTACCCTTGGAAAATCGTTATAGTCGAAGATGGTTTCTTGGCCAACATGTACAGCTGATCTCCAACATCATTGTCATTCATTAAATGTTTTCGCAACCAACTGCCGAAAGTCTCCATGTGGGCCTTTCTAATCCAGGATTCAGGCTTCCCCGGGTTGTCCGAGCGTAAAATATTCTTGTGTTGCTCGAAGTACGGAGCCACAAAGCTGGAATTTTGCAGAACTGTGTGGTGTGCTTCAGTCATAGAATGACCGTCCATACATATCATGGATTTCCTTCCGATCTTGCCTTTTCCACTTAGTCTCCCCTCGTGCCGCGATTGAGGAATACCAATCGGCTTAAGGTCAGGAACATAGTCAATACAGAACTCAATTACCTCCTCATTTCCATAGCCCTTGACGATGCTTCCTTCTGGCCTAGCACGGTTACGAACATATTTCTTTAATACTCCCAAGAACCTCTCAAAGGGGAACATATTGTGTAGAAATACAGGACCGAGAATGGAAATCTCTTCGACTAGGTGGAGCAGGAGGTGCGTCATAATATCGAAGAAGGATGGTGGGAACACCAACTCGAAACTGACAAGGCATTGGACCACATCGTTCTGTAACCATGGTAGATCTTCTGGATTGATTACCTTCTGAGAGATTGCATTGAGGAATGCACATAGCTTCACAATGGCTACTCGAACATTTTTCGGTAGGAGCCCCCTCAAAGCAATCGGAAGCAATTGTGTCATAATCACGTGGCAGTCGTGAGACTTTAGGTTTTGGAACTTTTTCTCCGCCATGTTTATTATTCCCTTTATATTCGACGAGAAGCCAGACGGGACCTTCATACTGCTCAGGCATTCAAAAAAAATGACCTTCTCTTCTTTGGTAAGAGCGTAGCTGGCACGACCTTGAAACCATTCCGGATGCCGGTCATCTGGGTCTTTCAAAAGTTGCTGGTCCTGCCGTGCTTCCTTTGTATCATTTGTCTTCCCATACACGCCCAAGAAGCTTAGCAGGTTCACGCAAATATTCTTCGTAACATGCATCACGTCTATTGCAGAGCGGACATCTAGGACTTTCCAATATTCTAGCTCCCAAAATATAGATTTCTTCTTCCACATGGGTGCGTGCCCGTCAACTCCCCGCGGAACTGATTGTCCGTCAGGACCCTTTCCAAAGATGACTTTCAAATCCTTGACCATATCAAATATCTCAGCACCAGTACGTTCTGCAGGCTTCGGCCGATGATCTGCCTTGCCATTGAAATGCTTGCCTTTCTTTCTTACGTTATGATTTCGGGGAAGAAATCGACGATGACCCAGGTACACGTTCTTCTTACAATTAACCAAACGTACACTTTCAGTCTCATGTAAGCAGTGCGTGCATGCATTGTATCCCTTATTTGTCTGTCCCGAAAGGTTACTGAGAGCAGGCCAATCGTTGATGGTTACAAAAAGCAACGCTTGTAGGTCAAATTCCTCTCCTTTGTGCTCATCCCAGACACGTACACCAGGTCTGGCCCACAACTGTAAAAGTTCATCAACTAATGGCCTTAGGTACACATCGATGTCGTTCCCGGGTTGCTTTGGACCTTGGATGAGCACTGGCATCATAATGAACTTCCGCTTCATGCACAACCAAGGAGGAAGGTTGTAGATACATAGAGTCACGGGCCAGGTGCTATGGCTGGAGCTCTGCTCGCCAAAAGGATTCATGCCATCAGTACTTAGACCAAATCTTATGTTCCTTGCGTCAGCTGCAAAATCTTTGAACACTCTGTCGATCTTTCTCCATTGCGTTCCATCAGCGGGGTGTCTCAACTCCCCGTCAGACTTACGGTCCTCTTTGTGCCATCGCAACGACTTGGCATGCTTTTTGTTCATGAACAGATGTTTCAACCGTGGTATTATAGGAGCATACCACATCACCTTGGCGGGAACCCTCTTCCTGGGTTTCTCGCCCTCAACATCGTCACCAGGGTCATCGCCTCTGATCTTATAACGCAATGCAGTGCATACAGGGCATTCATTCAAATTCTCGTATTCACCGCGGTAGAGGATGCAGTTGTTAATGCATGCATGTATCTTCAGAACCTCTAAACCTAGAGGGCAGACAACCTTCTTTGCTTCGTACGTACTGGCGGGCAACTCGTTATTCTTCGGAAACATATTCTTCAACATTTTCAGCAAATTTTCAAATGATGAGTCACCTACACCTTCCTGTGCCTTCCATTTTAACAAATCCAGTGTGCAGCCCAGCTTTTTCAGACTATTACCGCATCCTGGATACAACGACTTTTTGTGATCCTCTAACATGCGATCCAAATTCTCCCTATCCTTGTCAGTTTCGCAGCGTCTCCGTGCATCAGCAATGGTCCAACCAAGATCATCAGCGGGCTCATCATGTGCCTCTTCTTCACCTTCACCTAACCCTTCCCCACCTTCAGCATCATCCTCCATGAAAGTATCACTGAAATGATCATGATAGTTGTCATCGATATCATCCCCTTCTTCATCTTCTTCCATTCTAACCCCTCTTTCTCCATGCTTGGTCCAACAATTATAGCTTGGCATGAAACCGTGCCGAAGCAGGTGCATGTGAACGTCTCTTGAGGAGGAGTAACCCTTCTGATTCTTACAGACAGCACATGGACAGATAATAAAACCTTGCTGCTTGTTCGCATTTGCCACTACGAGGAAATCTTTCAAACCCGTAGTGAACTCGCCGGAGAGTCGGGGACCGTACATCCATTGCCGATTCATCTGCATTATTATTATATAAAGTATATAATTAACCATCATGCATTTGTTAAACTAACTAGCTAGAAATAATACAAATTAAACAATGAACTACACACATGCATATTTTATCAATGACACATGAAAGGTTCAAGTTGCTAACCGCGATCGCGGAGGAAAAATAAATGAGAAAGCTCAAGTGTGGCTCGGACACTTCATATCATGTTTGTTTCAGGCTCTCGGGCATTTCATCGAACACCTTGTGTGCATAGGAGGAACCAAAAGCAAACCCACCACCCCCTTCTGAAAATTGTGAAGTGAGCTGAGTGAAGTGAAGTGAGCTGAGTCCTATATATAGGGATGGGCCTTTAGTCGCGGTTGGCCTGGCCAACCGCGACTAAAGGCCTTCGGGGACCTTTAGTCCCGGTTGGCCAGGCCAACCGCGACTAAAGCCCCTCCCGTCCGCCAGCTGTGGACCGAGCGCGCTGGGCCCAGATAGTTGGTCGCGGGTCTCCTCCCGAACCATGACTAAAGGCCCCTTTGGTCGCGGTTCGATTGTTTTGGGGACTAATGGGGGCGTATGGAAGCCTCTTTTTCTACTAGTGGCCGGTGGCAATGACGACAATGACCCGGGTTGAAGGGGGCAAAGGTTGCATGGCCTAGCTATCCTGGCCTTGGCAATAAATAGAAGCGGCACCAGATCAAGGCTTGATCTCGTCCGGCTAGTGGCGGCGACGGGTGCGGTGGCGGAACAAGCGAGGAGCTTTGGCAGGTGATGACTGCTTGTGCGATCATGCACAACATTTATCGTGGAGGATGAGCGTGATGACAACATCTACAATTAAGGGTTTGATTTTCAGGATGAAAATATTGTGCCAGAGCACCAAGAACCGGCAACGTTTAAACAGTTCACCCAATTCCATCGTGAAATGCATGATTGGCATACTCATATGCAGCTCCAAAATGACTTGGTTGAACACATGTGGACTCACATTGACAACGATCGGTTCTATTTCTTTTCATGCAAGACAATTCCAATTGGGTTGTAAGACTATCTAATTATGTTTGCCGATGTACATGAAGGGCAGTCCATTCATCATAAACTAGTGCATGCTGCATCTTATTTCATCCCGGATGAAAGTAATAATGTTATACCACTACTATACCGCGGACTAGCTAGCTGGCTATAATCCATAAATTTTTTTTTGCGAAATACTATAATCCATAATTATTATAACTATAATGGTAGATATCCTTATCGCAATTGTACAATTATTAGGATAATGCCCTTGTGTTGCTACGGACAGAAGGTGAGAAATGACACACACGTTACAAAAATCATTACAATTACTCTCCCATATCCCACCTTCTCACCGACACTGTGGTTCCCAAGCAGGCTTAAGTTTTGAAGATCAAATTAAACCACTTAGGAAAGAAGAAGCGAATTACATGATGCAAGAGTTAGACATATTTTGTTTTAATAATAAAGAAACATCATAATTCTGTTTTAGTTATTAAAAAAACATCATAATTCAGTCCGAAAAAACTTGTCTCAATCTTGTCCCTCGAATGGATGTATCTAGCACTAACTTGGTGATAGATACATCCATTTGAGGGACAAGCTTTTTCGGGCGGAGGGAGTACATAATAAGTTTTTCGGGTCGCCGTCACCGTCGTGTGAGGGCATCACCACGGCCATCAAGCCACCGTGGTGTGGGGAGCCTCGCGGCCACCGAGTCGCCGTAGCATGAGGGGCAGCTGCACCGTAGCCGAACCACTGTCATGTGTGGGCGGAACTGCAGTCGCCGAGTCACCTGGTCGTGGTGCAGCGCGTAGGTCGCCAGTCGCCATCCCTTGAGGTGTCGAGCCACCGTCGTGTGTGGGCGGGGCTCCGGCCGCCGAGTCACCTGTGCGTGTGGCAGCGCCCTGACCGCCAGTCGCTGTGGCTCGAGGGGTAGAGACCCCTCCGTGGAGCCGCCGTCGCCATCGTGCGGCTAGGTTATGGAGGCCATCAATTTTCTTGTACGGGATAACTAAATCCTGGAATAATTGAAGAGAGAGGGGGGTTATCTGATAATTTGCGTTTAAGTGGATTGTTAGGAGTCCCACCTGTGATCCATGACGTCCACTATTGATCCAACAGTCCACGGTAGAGTTTTTCAGATTTTCACTGAAAATCCATTTTCACCGGATACTTCGCCGGTTCGCCCATATATGATGCCTGATTGTATACTTATGTTTTCCAATTCTTCATCATTTAAGAAAAACGCTAAATGGGGCTTAGCTCCGCTGTAGCTTTTCATAGCTTCTGGCCGAGCCGCCGCTAAATGGCATAGCTCCCTATTTAAAACATTGAAGAAAATAGCAAAAACACAAACTGCTCAGACTAATAAGTGGGAGGCAGAGATACACAGCTCGCTCTGCTATATATCGATATGCTGCTAGGGAATCCACCGGAGAATCCCCTGAATCAGCAAAGCGATGAATGTGTGTGTGCTGGACAATGATTTGGTGCAGCAGCCGCTTAGGCAGGGGCCTTGTGGCAGCATGAGGAAGCTCTGACGAATTCGGCAGATCGATGATTGATTTCGAGTCCATTCAATTACAATGCTGCAAAAATACAAGGATCCGTCAGTACAACACGGTTGAGTTTTTGGGAAAGTGTGATTGAGATCTATTGAAACGACCACTACACACTCAAAACTGACATAAGAAATATGCAGCTACTGACAAAAGACAGGCTCCGGAAAGCAATTCTGATCATCAGTTTAAGTGACCTGAGTTTAATCCACAAACCATGATGTCTGACACATCATAATCAAAGCCTAACAGAATTGAAAAGAGATTCAGATTAAACACAGCACATCATGTAAAATATTCATGGTACACTAGTTGCTAACCCGTGCGTGGGGCTAGTTAATTTTGCATAAAAAAGCAAGGTCGTAGGATATATATATTACTATAATACTCCCTCCGTCCCAAAATAAGTGACTCAACTTTGTACTAAAGCTAGTACAAAGTTGAGTCACTTATTTTGGGATGGCGGGAGTACAAAATAATAGACTGAAATTAGTGCCAATTAGGAAACACTTGCACCTTACAGTAAAATCAAGAATTGCGGTAATACCAAGAACAATTCAAATAAACAAAATGTACAAAAAAAACAATTAGTCAACATGGTGCAGCTAATATATTGCTAGCTCATAGCCTCATACAAATAAATCGCTGCTATGACTGAAGTCACTATTATTATCAGCCAAGTAAGAGACAAATTTGGGTAAATACAGTAGTTCCTATCAATGACGATTCAGTGTAAATTGACCAGATAAGAGTTATATTTGTAACGGTTCTAATGGCTGAAGCATATATTAGATGGTTGAAGCATCTTAAAATAGTATCTAAATCGCATGTTTATATAATTTTTCCACATTATTTGATGTTCCATAGTATAGTATTTAATACAAGTAATGACTTGTCAAGCATGAGCAATCTCCGAACACCAAATCCTCTATCAAAACTACTTCCTGAAGCACTTGACATATTAGGCATTTCTTTTATGTTTTGTAGATACACAAGCAAAAAATGAATGTATTGTAAAGAGAATTGAACATACGTTCTTGAGATGTTCTCTTCCTCTTGTGTCCGTGACCTAGGGTAAAGCTCCTACAAGAAAAGGCCACCAATTTCAGAAAAAATGGAGCTAATACAGAGGAAGCAGTAAATAGCAAGGATGGCACACAATGATGTAAGTCGCTGCGGAGTAGGATATGGGAAGTCGGAAATGATGTAAGCAGGCCTTATGAATCGTGAGTAACTATCATGTCAGTATGCCACCATTCCGTGTCAAACAGGTTAGCAACAGTGAGGCTCAGTTTGAGTTTAATGTGATTTTCTGATCTTCACTTCAAATTGTTGTGAAAAGTCTGTTACTCTGCAGTAGAGCAGATTGAAGTTGAAAATTATGTTATCCAGCAACTGTCTTCTTACATTTCATCGGCGCAACAATGTATACATTTGTAACTGGCCTATGAGAAACGCAGCTAACTAAACGCCCAGATATCTAAAACCTGCATTGTGGTGCTTTTTTTGGTATTGACAAAATAGGTCTTCCCCCCGCTTTATATTGGTATTGGATGATATAACTACTTGAAAGTTGAAAACATCTTTGCTAAAGGCATGTCAGCATCTTCTTGCTAAAAACCATAAAGATTACCATAACTAGACTCCGCACTCTGCAGTACATCACAGCGAGCACAAAACCCTAAAACAATGGTAGAAAATCAACCATCTCAGGAATGCTGATAAATGGGGAAATTATACGAGGGAGATGAGTGTGACATCCCAGCCCACTAAGAAATGAGCACATCGTGGCCCATGTGGGTGTGAGGGAGAGCATGGTTGGGATAGTCCCACCTTGCTAGTTTAGGAGGAGCAAGACTAACATATATAAACTGGTTCCATAGATGGCAACTCCAGCTAGCATTTTGTGTGAAGCGAGGGGTGAGGACAAAAGCACAGGAAGTTGCTACTTGGGCGTGGGCGTGTGGCAACCCGGTATGGGGTTAAGTCTAAGCCAACTTGGAACCTGGGGCATTACAATGAGTCAATTGGAAGTTTAGAGAATCAAATGTAGTTAGAAGCTTAGAGGAACAATTTTATCTAAAGTATCTAGTGCAACTTGGATCACCAGCTACAGCATGATAACTCTATATGCCTGCATCTCAGATCTCAAGTGCTAATAAACAGCACCAGCACATTTAGATAACTAATATTCAAACCTGTTTTCATGTTTGCATTAATCTTGTGGCTTGGTAGTTGACGAAAATCAGAGGAAAAGGTACATGAGGCCTTACAGTTTCAAGCATTTTGACTTCTTGCAACTACAACGCCTGCTTTATTCGCAACTCCATCCTTTTCGTTGAAAAGGCAATGCCTGCTCATAACACGCATATGCTGTGACAAGGCCTGCCAGAACAAGAAAATAAGTTATTTTTGCTGTGATGAGAACATTGACACTTCAGTCAGATTAGTTATAGGTAGTAAAAGCAACCAACAATAGGCAATACATGCAAGATTGAATTCATTTCTATATTATTAGAAAATGGCTGCTAGAGTGCAGAGAGCTAAACCCTACTGGTAAGTTGTTAATATATTAACAATAGATTGTCATAATGGCACCAGGATCTCCTAAATGGTTTTTGTTACAACTTCTCAAGCTTGTAAGTTGTAACATTTAATATACATAACCACTGCTATATCTAGTTAGATAAATAAGCACGCAGCTATTATTTATTGTAAGCCAATATGTTTAATGTATCTGAATTTTTGCATAACAGCAAGAAGTTAGAAGTATAGATACACTTTGGTCCATTGGCAAATATTCACTAGGTTCTTCGAGGGCATTAAAGATTTGATCATTTGACACCAACTGACTTTGACAAGCACCAGGAGCAGTTGGGGCGTATAATCTGGTGCGGACCCTTCAACTGCTCCGTACCAGTAAAGGTGAGGATCATGTGCAGCATTGTTAATATAAGAGCCGCTTGAATCGTCAGGCGACAAGGATTTACCAGAAAATGCATTATCAGCATTTAATATCTCATTCACTAACTCTGTCTCTGCCGACCAGCAAACGCAGCAAATTGCAGCAAATCAGCAAACGCATAAACCATGCATACCCAACCAGCAAACGCAGCAAATCAGCAGGCATTGCTGCAAGGCACGGAGCTGAACAGCAATCGCAAACTAAATCTCTATTTCTTTAACAGGGATGAAAAACTCAGGAATTGGAAAGCAATAGGATCACGGAAGTATTAATTATGCAAAACTACAGTAATGGGCGTTCAGGATAGCAGCGTAAAAACAAAGGAAACAACCCTCTTGAACAGTAACAAGCTGCATCGTGGAACAATGATGGATGACTGTTTTAGCTTTACTGTATTTGGCTACAAGCTGCATCTCTACTAATCTTCCATGGCGCTATGCACACAGCGGAGTTTTTTTAGTAGCAGAGCGTCCAGGCACCTCGGGCATCCTCAAAACCAACAGATCTCAGCAAATGTTAGAATTCCTCTGGAATCTTGTCAAAAAAGTGGGAAAAGTTCCCTTTCCTAAGGAATGGCAGCTGCAGTTTCCTTTGTGCAGAACAGCTGCAAAGGAAAAAAATCCATAGGAAACCAAACCTCCAAAATTCCTTTGCAATTCCTTCATTCAGAACGGGGCCTAAGACCTAGCTAGAGAGTTTTGGAAACCACTAACAGAACACAACCAGCCATACAGTTTCCAATGACCAGACAGACGGGGATCGAAAACAAAAGTACAGACTCCAGTACACCGGCACAGCGTCTAGCCCCTGGTCATTCGCTCATCAGAACCTCGGGAACCCTTCCACCATCTTGCCCTCTTTGAGTGACTTCAGCTGCCTTCTTCATCAGCTTACTGGCTCCACCTGTAATGTTCTAAGCATTCACATCAGCATAGAGACCTGCCCAGTAACCCCATGAGTGAAGCAGCAGTATAAATGATAAGCTTAGGAGATTTCATGACATATATTTCAAAAGTTATTTTGTTACCAGTCGTCCAAATAGATCAAATAATCTCTACCAAAAGCAATGCATAGATTTTTTCATCACCCGGTAAGAACCTATTTAACCAAACTAGGCACTGCTAAATGTTACGGTGTGGCATGTAGTAGTCTCCAAACATGCTCCCAGAATACCCCATACGACCTTAACACTAGCACGTGAGAAAAAAAAAGATGGCTAGAGGTCACAAAATCATCACAAAACGAGCATTTAGGGCACCCCAACCAATTTCGCTTCCTCATATTACCCCTAGTCAAAACAGCATCCTGAAAAGGTTGCCAAAAAAACAATTTAATCTTTACAGGCAGTTTGGCTTTCGAATTTGCTTTGTTATTAGGAATTAAGGACCAAATAACCCAAGAAAAATTAGAATAAAGTACATCAAAGGCTGCAGCTTTAATATCATTACACATTTTTACACTGGTTCATCAGATCAGGAGTCAGCCTTCTCTGAACTGAAAGGGAATAGCAAAGCTAACTTCCGAAGCTGTTTCGTAACATCCCTTACCTCGAGTTCAGTCATGTATCTATCCTGTCAGGTCAATCATTGAAGTCATCTAAAAACCCAAGACTTTGTTGTTGATCATCTGTTGCTTTGCCCTGACCAAAACAAGACAAAAAACCACGGTCAGCTGACTTGATGGTTCTACTCCTAATAGTGCCACTATTCTGATATGCAAATTCACTAGAAGAATTAATCAATATAGGTGTAAATTTTGTTTTTAGATGAACGGGGAGGCAACCTCCCCGGCTCCATTTATAACAGAAAATGAAACCAGTTGATGATTTGCAACACTTGGAAACAGAACCTGTAAAAGCTAGAACCTAGGACCTAATAGTGGTGCTCAACTAAATTATCTTTACCAGACATCACAGTGAAGGGGTGCTGCAGCTCATCCCCAAAGAGATGGGAGCAAGAAAGATAGGCAAGAAAGCGAATAAGAAACCAACAACAGCAAAGAAAATCGCTAGAAACGCACCTCCTGCTGCGGCACTGGGTCTGCTGCTGCTGCTGCCGCCGCCGCCGATGGGTCGCTAGAATCCCCATCTGCACGTGCCTGTGCAAGAAGAAGAGGATTGAAGGTAAGACTCGACAGAACGCAAGAAACGCAAGAAACACCAAGAAATTCACCTCCTCCGCGACGATGGGCAGTGGCGGTGGCGAAGCGTGCTGGGGCGAGGTGGCGACGTCCTCCTCAATCGGCTCCAGTGGAGCAGGCTCCTGAACGGGCGCCGCCGGATGCGGGAGCTGCACCTCCTCCGGCGCGGGCACTGGCGGTCGCGGGAGAGTTCCGCGAGGAGGGCCGGAGAAGCGCATCACCTGCGTCGGCCTGTCTGCCCCAGCGCAACCGGACGGCATGACCGTCGTGTGGACGGACCGCTTGAGAGCGGCCGGCTGACGAGTGCGACGCAGCGCAGCAGTTGGAGCGTTGGGGGCTCCCGTCGGCGGAACGTACTGGTAAGTAGAGACGTCAGGCGGCTGCGGCCGCGTCCCTGGGGCTGCGGGGGAGGCCGGTCCCGGCGGCGGCGGCGGAGACGGGGCTGCGGGGAGGGGCGGTGGCTGCAGCAGCGGCGGCGACGCGGCTGCGGGGGAGGCCGGTGGCTGCGGCAGCGGCGGAGACGGGGAGCGTCGCTGCCACACCGTCGGGGTGGGGGGCCAGCCAACAGGGACGGGCAAATTTGACAATTTTGACCTGGAAACGAAATAAATTCACAGAATGAACTGGGTGCGAAACTATTTCACACCCCTGACCCTTTTGTGTAGCTCCCGCCACGCCGGCGCCACACCCTACGGTGCAGCGCCTAGCTCCGGGGCGTTGCACCTCTGTCCACCGTGGCAGCCCATGGGCCCGCACCCATTAGTGCAACGCCTCCGAGCTAGGCGCCGCACATGTAATGTAATGTGCAGCGCCTAGCCGCTAGGCGCTGCACTGTGACTTATCCAGCCACTTGGATGGCCCCCCCTCCCCCACCCCCCCCCCACCACACACTCTCTCACTCTCTCCCCGAGCTTTGCCCCCTCTCCCACTCTCCCCCCTCTCAAATCTTCTTCCAAATCTTGCAAATTTGAAGAATTTGTCCGTGGATTTCGAAGTCAAACCCTCCCTCAAGGTAATAATCTCCGATCCCCTTGTTTTGATCGAAGTAAAGTTCTCCCATTGCTCATTTTTGGTAGTTTGGGGAAACCCTAGTTTTGTTTGGATCTAGAGATTTGCATGGAGATGTGAGATGTTTTTTTGCCAATTTCTATGATTAGGCTTTGTTAGTATGCTAGGGTTATTCTTATGGGTGTTCTTATGTTGGTGCTAGGGTTAGGTTTAGGGCTAGGGTTATGGTTAGGGTTATGGTTATGGTTAGGGTTAGGGTTGTTGTTTCATATATATATATTAGGGTTTGTATTCGGTGTTAATCCATGGATTAGTACTCATGGAAGCAATGTTACCTTGTGTTCATTGCTTATAGGGATGGGAAGAACATGTGTGTTGGTTCAGCATGGGGACAAAGACGCCTTTTTGAAAGGCAATAAAGAACCGGACCCGGATGAGTTTGACATGGTGTTTGATAGTAGTCCTAGCTATGCGGAGCTCTTGCAACAAGTTAGGAAAGATTTGAATTGGATGGACCCTAGTGATATCATTGAGTTGGAGGGAAGGCATAATGTTGGTTTTGGAATGCACATCCGTTGGAAGACAATGCGTGTAAACTTGGAGCAACGTTGGGTTGCATACAAGGAGACGGTGGCCGAATCACTAGACAAGGCTCTTGAGTTATTTGCAACGAAGAAGGTTGATTCAAGTTTGCATTTGGACTTGAACCGGAACCCCTCCCCTTTGGTTGCTAGTAGCCCCCCATCCTTGAAGCGAGATGAAATTGTTGAACCTCTTTTAACCCAAGAAGTGAGGCCAACATTGAGCCCTTATAGAAACAACCAAGATGAATCTTTGCAAGACGACAATGATGAGTATGCGGACGATGACAATGAAGTTGATCTCCATGACAACAATGTGGGTGATATCGACACATATCATTTGCAAGAGACAATGGACCATTCCATCCCTTTTTCCCGTGCATATGCATCGGACTCGGATGACGATGGTCCCGATGAACAAGTTGATGCGGAGGGGTTCACGGTGAAGGAGGCCGAATCTTTCGAGAAGGTATTTGGTCGGGATCATCGGACTACATTGTTCAAGGATGTTAGTCTCGCGGATGAAGCCGTGGTAGATGGTGGCCAATGTGTACCTCTTGGGGTTAGGCCAAGCTCTCACCGTGATTTGGTAGACGACAAGAACCGGATTGCTAAAGGTTCTAAGTTCGACAGCTTGTTGGATTTGAAGATGTGGCTCGACAACTACTCGGTTACGCATTATCGTCCACACAAGGTGGTGCACTCGGACGTCAATGTGCGCTACACGGTTGCATGTGCATGTGAAGATGAAAAGGAGGTCCAACTTGGACTTACAAGAGGCCGTGGTAGTGGTAGAGGTCGTGGAAAGGAGCTCCAACAAGGAGTGGCAAGACGCCGTGGCGGTTGTCCGTGGATTGTGCGTGCAAGACCATGGAAAGGAGGTCCTACTTGGCATGTAGTGAGTTGTGTGCCAACTCACATGTGCCAAGGCAAAAGGGTGGATGGCAAGATTGTGTCCGAAGACCACAAACAACTCACGTCCGAGTTCATCGCTTACAGGCTCTCCAACTCAATATCCACACTTCCAACAATGAGTGTCCAACATGTCATTGACCTTGTGAAAGCCATCTTTCATTACAAGGTGAAATGCGGCAAGGCATGGAAGGCGAAGCAAGCCGCATTTAAGATGTTGTATGGTACATGGGAGGAAGCACACAACCAAATCCCTAGGTTGTTGTTAGCCATGGCCGCGACAAACCCGGGCATGGTTCATGTGGTCGAGCCTCATGGGCACCAAACAACGGTTCATGAAGGAAGGAAAGTCAGAGTATTTGGCCGTGCTTTTTGGGCGTTCGAGGAATGTGTGAGGGCTTTCGAACATTGTAGGCCGGTCATCACAATTGATGGCACGTTCTTGACCGGACAATACAAGGGCACCTTGTTGGTTGCGATAGCAAGTGATGCCAATAACCGGGTGTTGCCATTGGCATTTGCTTTGGTTGAGGTGGAAAACAATGACAACTGGGAGTGGTTTCTGCATCTTTTGAGGACGAAGGTGTTACCCGCTCAAAGGGAAATTTGTGTCATATCGGATCGGAATCAAGGAATTCTTAACACCGTGGAGATTGACATTCCCGGGCATGCTCCATTGCACCATCGCTGGTGCATGAGGCACTTTTGTTCGAACTTCTATAGGGCATGTGGCCTTAAGGAGTTGGCCGATGATCTTCAAGATTGTTGTCTCGCTTTCTCCGATAAGCGCTTCGTCACTTTGTACAACAAATTGCTCGCACACAAAAAACTTGATCCCGGGGGTCAAGAGTTTCTCAATAGGCACATTCAATACCGGAACAAGTGGGCACGTGCTTTTGATGAAGATGGTCGGAGATACGGTCAAATGACAAGCAATATGGCCGAATGCTTCAATAGGGTGCTCAAAGGTGCACGTGGATTACCCGTGACGGCAATAGTTCAAGACACATTTGACAAGATGAATGCGTACTTTGTAAAGTACTCGATGGAAACTGATGCACAGATAGCGGGTGATAACCCACGGAAGTACAAGTACAAGTTCCCACCCAAAGTTGATGAATGGTTGCTATTTCAATCACGGAAGGCGGACTCAGAAGAAGCTATATTATATGACAATGAAGAGTGGAAGTACGAAGTGAAAGAGCCAGGAGGAACCACAAATGATGGCCGGCAACATGGAGGTCGGGCTTTCAAGGTGTCGTTAACACAATGTGATTGCACTTGCGGGAGGCCATTGTTGCTTCATCTCCCATGCTCACATTTGTATGCCGCCGGCCGCGTTAGGAATGTGGACATCAATCACCCACGCACCATGAGGGAGTCGGAGTTCTCAATCATGACGGTCAAGAAAACATGGGCTCCCCGCTTTCACCCATACTTTGACCAATCACAATGGCCGGAGTATCATGGAGTTCAACTATGGCCGGATCCGAAGTTGAAGGTTGTTAAACGGGGTAGACGTAAGACAAAGCGTCTTAGAGGCGACATGGACGGATGGGGCCATGGTGGGCGCCGCAAAGCGGGCAACGACCAATTCCAAGAGCCTCGTGAGAGCTCCCGTTGTGGGGAGTGCAAAGGTCATGGCCACAACAAAAGAAAATGTACCAAACCAAGGAAAAGGTCCAAGAAAAATGATGCAAGCACAAGCCAACATGGAGCTACACAAGGGAGCCAACCAAGTGGTAGCCAACCTAGTGGTAGCCAACAAGTGCCAAGCCAACCAAGTGGTAGCCAACCTAGTGGTAGCCAACAAGTGCCAAGGCAACCAAGTGGTAGCCAACAAGTGCCTAGCCAACCAAGTGTTAGCCAAACTAGTGGTAGCCAACAAGTGCCAAGGCAACCAAGTGGTAGCCAACAAGTGCCTAGCCAACCAAGTGTTAGCCAAAGAGGATCTAGGGAACAAAGAGGTCGGCAATGCAACTTGGACTTCCAAGAGGCCGTGGTGGTGGTAGAGGTGGTGGTGGTGGTCTCGGCCGTGGTGGTGGAAGAGCTCGACGTGGTGGTAATGGCCGTGGTGATGGTCTCGGCCTTGGTGATGGTCTTGGCCTTGGTGGTGGACTTGGCCGTGGTGATGGACAAGCGCAAGTTCGTTATAGAGGAATGTTTGGATACCTAGATGGACCGTTTCCGTATGTTCCTCACTAACTATAATGTATCCTATGTTCTTGTTTTTTCATATGTTCTTCTTTTTCATATGTGCTTCCATTTGTTCTTATTGTCCTTACTAACCGTTATGTTCCACTCATTGTAGGTATGGCGGCTTCCGAACCCAACAAACCAACGATGAAGGAGGATGGCGAAGATGAGATGGCCGGATGGTGGGAGAAGGCTGCGAAGAAGCTTAGAGAGGAGGATGCAGCCAAGCTAAAGAAGAAGAAGGAAGAGGAGCTTGAGAAGGAGAGGAAGCGAAAACAGAGTGCGGCAAATGCGATGCGCGCTAGGGAGAAAGCATTGATGAGGAAAGTTGAGGAGGCACAGAAGAAGCGTCAACAGGATTTTGAAAAAAGAACCATGAAGCTTTGGGCAATTGCAGCTGAAAAAGAAGAGAGGGACAATCAGATATTCATGGAGAGGGTGGTTAAGGAGGCTCACCTCATAAGAAAAAGGGAGGAGGAAGAGGAAGAAGAGAGGAAGAAGAAGAAGAAGGGAAAGGGGCCTTGCTCTATGCAATAGAGCTATGTCTCCTCTTCGATTTGGTTGTGAACTACTATGTCTCCAATGTGATTTGGTTGTGAACTACTACGTGCCGTGAACTACTATGTCTCCTCCTCGATTTGGTTGTGTGAACTACTATGTGCGGTGAACTACTATGTCTCCTCCTTGATTTGGTTGTAAGAACTACTATGTGTCGTGAAGTACTATGTGTTATAAACTACTATGTGTCGTGAAGTACTTGGGCGCTGCAATCTACCATGTGGCACCTAGCTGTTGTGGCTCTCTGGATAGCAAAAAAATTCACTAAGTCCAAGTCCAAGTGCCTCAAACTGTAAAGTACCTTCTATTCTGGCTGCATAGCTACAGACCAGTGCAGCGCCTAGCCAGGAGGCGCCACACTGTACAGTGCAGCACCTGGGGGCTAGGCGCTGCACTGTATAGTGCGGCGCCTCCGTGCTAGGCGCTGCACAAACACTTAGCGAAATTATTGCCTGAAACTGGAGGCATACCTTCTGGTCCACTCTGGATAGCTACAGACATGTGCAGCGCCTAGCTTGGAGGCGCCGCACTCTACAGTGCAACGCCTAGGCGCTGCACTCGCAGGCGCTGCACTATAGAGTGTGGCGCCTCCGAGCTAGGCGCTGCACATGTCTGTAGCTATCCAGCACGCAACAGAAGTATGGCTAGTTACAGACATGTGCAGCGCCTAGCTTGGAGGCGCCGCACTCTACAGTGCAACGCCTAGCTCGTAGGCGTTGCACTGTAGAGTGCGGCGCCTCCAAGCTAGGCGCTGCACATGTCTCTAGCTATCCAGAAAAGCAACAGAAGTATGGCTAGTTACAGACATATGCAGCGCCTAGCTTGGAGGCGCCACACTCTATAGTGCAGCGCCTGCGTGCTAGGCGTTGCACTGTAGAGTGCGGCGCCTCCAAGCTAGGCGCTGCACATGTCTGTAGCTATCCATAAAAGCAACAGAAGTATGGCTAGTTACAGACATATGCAGCGCCTAGCTTGGAGGCGCCACACTCTATAGTGCAGCGCGTGCATGCTAGGCGTTGCACTGTAGAGTGCGGCGCCTCCGAGCTAGGCGCTGCATATGTCTGTAGCTATCCAGAAAGCAACAGAAGTATGGCTAGTTACAGGCATATGCAGCGCCTAGCACGGAGGCGCCACACTCTACAGTGCAACGCCTAGCTCGCAGGCGTTGCACTGTAGAGTGTGGCGCCTCCGTGCTGGGCGCTGCACAAACACTTAGCATTTTTTTGCCTGAAACTTGAGGCCTACCTACTGTGCCTCCTGCCCCCCCTCTACTGGGTCTTTTTCAGCCACAGTTCAACAATTAGTATAACAAACATTCAGGTTCAAAAAGGGTTCACAAAAGACATCATTTCTTAGAAAGGACCATCACAATAAGTTCCAGTTTACCATAGAGCTACCACCACTCCAAGTTCAACGACATAAAAGGTACGACCACTCCAAGTTCAACGACATAACAAATCGCACTCGAAGTTCAACATTATAAAAAAACTAAGATGACTAGTGCTTTCCACTCTTGCTGGGTCCTCCCCCCCTCTTGACGCTTATCTTCTTCACCTTCCTAGGAAGAGGAACCCGCTCCGGCTCCGCCTCCGCCTCCGGTTCGACATCGTCATCCAAATAGTCATCCAAAGCCACCATCCGCGAGGTGCCGACCGTCCTTTTGCCTCTTTGGGTGAAGTCTTCAGGTGTGTACTTGTTGATTCCCCTCCTAGGCTTCAACTGGTATGCTGACCGAGCCCGGTACGTCCCCAAGGTCATATCATCAGCAACCTATGCATCAACAAAAGATATGGAAAGACCGTGTGTGAGGATATAGTTAGCAATGCATCAACAAATGGATATATATCGTCATGACATACCTCTTGGGTGACCACACCCACATCCTCATCCTCGAAAGGTTCACCATGGCTCTGCCCCGAAGCGGGATCTGATGGTGTCGCCGACCTAGACCGTTCTGGTGATACATACTCGGGGTCACGACAACCGAAAAGGTTTGATAGCCGCCTTAACTTTTGGCCCTGGCGCTGCAACATGTACAAGTGAATGAGACATGGAACGTACCAACAAATGTTAAGTGCTAGTTTGAAGGAGATGTGAAGCTTAATGAATTCTCGAAGTGCACCTTCCCCATCGCTTTTGCCAGCCGGGGTTGTTTCCAGAATAGTCTCGGTCTCGTCAGCTGCTTTCTTGATCTGGGCACGCTATGAATAGAAACGGTATCAAAGTGTTAGGCAAGCGAAGATGTGAAAAGTGCGAATGGAAAAGAAAAAAGGGCTAACCACAAAGTTCATCATTGGAGCTGAAGGGATCACCGAGTTGCCTTTCCTGACTAATGCGTTGTACTGGTGCTGGGCTACCTCATCAAAAACGGTGGGTTCTTCCAGAATCTCCTCAGCATACGCCGGCTGGCATACCTCCACGCGGGTACTTGCAAGAAACCATGCGAGATAGTTGTTGAACGCGATCGGGCAGTGCTCACGAAGCTGGGCTCGTTTTCCAGCCCTTGCTTGCTCCACACTAAGAGCGAACTGCACGACATACTTCCTGTGATGGCTGGCCCAATCCTTGATCTTCCGCTGCTTTTTCCTATCCAACCTGCAAGTTAGAAACAGAATATTAGCATCATCGAAACCGTCGAGAAGCTGCTAAGTGCTCAAGGTTAATTATATCTTACGCGTGTAGCAACTTGTCCGTGTCCTCCCACTCCGGCGGGTGTGGCTGGAACAAACCAAACTGGCGGAACACCCGATGTGGCAGGTGAAGCTCAACCGCCCAGTTGCATATCAGTGGGCACCGCATATGCCAGAGATCCCTATCCCTAATGCACATCGGACTAAGCCTGAACTCTATAGGGTTACCAAAACTCTCTCCTTTTCCATACGGCTCCCATTCCACCTGCAAAATGGGATTGAATACAAAATTGATATCGAGTGAAGATACAAGCATGATAATCACTTATGCAAGGTCGGTTCACCTGCTCAGGAGTGATCGCGTCCAGCTCGCTCTTGTACAACTTGTACATTACCGAGGGATCATCCGTCGTCTCATTTAACACATCCCACTTGTAAGCCCAAGTGGGGAGCCGTAGTGGGTCGTCTTTATCGTCCCAATCCTCGTACTTCACGGTCTTAGGTCGTCCAACCGGCAAACGCTCCCAGCTCCATATGGAAAGTGCGAGCAGACAACCACCAATACCTCTAGTGTGCCTACAACTGGCATCGTCCAACTACACATAAAAAAGAACATGGTCAAATTTGCCGCAAGAGCGCATTGATAATGTATCAATGAAGTGAAAAGGAAACAACTTCATACCTGTCGATACAAGTAAGCTAGTGTCGCCGAACCCCAACTCCATTTGCTATCGAAGACGGTCAACGCCTTCAGCCACATCCATGGAGCATTCTTGCCTGTGCCATCAGCAAACATTGTCCTCGATATCACGTACCACATGTAGACACGAGCATATGTCTTCACCATGTCCTCATTAGCATAATCGGGGCAATGAGCGAAGTTCGATCATATCCACGTGAAAGTAGCGCCCGCTGCGACTCTTTCCTTCTTCTTATCTTCCCTTTCTGGCTCCCGAGGCTCCGGAGGAACCATACCGATAAGGGCATGCATCTGCGCGCGCCACCCTTCAGAATCGGTGTTCATACATAAAGGATTGCCATCGATAGGAAGACCGGTGATCATAGCAATATCCTGCAGCGTCACGGTCATCTCCCCGGTCCGAAGATGGAAAGTGTGTGTCTCCGGCCTCCAATGATCAATAAGCGCGGTGAGTGCTGCAGCATTGTTGGGTGGCGTCGACCGGCGGACCAACTCAATGAAAGGGAGAAGTCCTGCCTCCCTAACATAAGGTGTGTACCGCTCATCACAGCGCATCCCTCCAAGGCTGATCCCGTGAGACCGAAGCTTCAGAGGTGCAAGCTCCTACAAACAAACAAATCATAACATTACATATGGGGCATTTGTGTTTGAAAAACATACAAAATTCATAACACCGGCCACTTTCAGTATTACCCGCTGCTGCACCGACATAGCGTACGACCGGTGTTGTTTGTCCCAATGATCATCGAGAAGCCAAACCATCCTAACAATTTCAACAAAGCATTCTTGTCAACACGATTATCTTTGAAGCATAAGGTGCTTCCCCCTACTTGGGCCTACTTCATACAAATAACTTCTCCATAGAAATAACATTTCAATCTATGTATCCAAACTATATAAATAACATGTCAACCTATGTATCCAAACCACATTCTAATCTAACAAGGGTTCCCCAAATCTAATATATGCAAGATTCAAACAAAGTTTCCCAAATCTAATACATGCAAGATTCAAACAAGGGTTCCCCAAATCTTCAAAATATAATATTTTCTATGGATAGAAAGAAGGGGATCGGAGGAGAGTACCTTCTACGATGGATTGATGAACAAATGCACGGACCAAATCGTCGGATCGGAAGGATTTGGGAGAGGGGATTGAGAGGGGGAGTGCAGATGGCCGCCGCCCTGTTTTTCTGTAACTGCCAATGGGGAGGGTGGGGGAGGAGAGGGCTGGCGCGTTTGCAGATAAGTCACAGTGCAGCGCCTAGCCGCTAGGCGCTGCACATTACACATGTAGCGCCTAGCGGCTAGGCGCTGCACATTACAGGTGCAGCGCCTAGCTCGGAGCTGTTGCACTGCTGGGTGCGGGCCCATGGGCTGCCACGGTGGACAGAGGTGCAACGCCCCGGAGCTAGGCGTTGCACCGTAGGGTGTGGCGCCGGCGTGGCGGGCGCTACACAAAAGGGTTAGGGGTGTGAAATAGTTTCGCACCCAGTTCATTCTGTGAATTTATTTCGTTTCCAGGTCAAAATTGTCAAATTTGCCACAGGGACGCAACATAGTCATCATAGGAAGGCTGCTCCGCTGGCTGGCTAGGCCCAGCGGCAGAGTCGGGACTCGGGGGATCCATGTGGAAATACTTTTTCCAATTTCCAAATACCTACGTTTCCCTATATATATATTTCTACCACGACACGGGCGCCCCTATGGCGGTTATTAAAACTTTTGTATTATTCTTTAAATCATGAACATTTTTTAAGTTGGTGAACATTTTTTCAAATTCGTGAACATTTTTTTAAATCACGAGCATTTTATGAACCGATGAACTAATTTGTGGTCCGGGGATATTTTTTGAATTTCTAGAACATTTTTTAAAACTAATGAACAATATTTGAACTGGCGATAATTTCGTTCAATTTCGTTAACATTTTTATAATACACGATTTTTTTCAAAATATTTGATACTTTTTAATACGCAAAACAAAGTTAGTTTGTAGGTTTGATTTTTTTCCTTTTTTACTTTTCTTTTCCCCATTATATTTCCGGAAAATGGAATTTTAAGGGGTTAATACAGGTAGGGGCTTCCCACACTATCTAATGTCAACTTTCCACTATGAAAAATGAAGTTTCGAGTAATATTACGGCGCCTACGGCGCAAAACTTCTGCTCGTTGACTTTTCATAAAATATTGAAGGGGGACATAAGTCAAAGTATCTGTTGGTCGTACAACGTGTTTGTCGTAATAACCTCACTAGTGCGGAAACGTCTAGCTATGATGTGGCAAAAATGGTCTTGCTGGCGTCGACACCCAACGCCAGCAATATGGCGCCACTGTTAAAAATTAGTGGTGCCGTTGGAGCCCAGGTCAGAAGTATTTCACATGATGATGATGTGCCACGTGGCCAACACTAGCAATAAGTGTACCTTACCACCGTCGTACCTTACTGGCCAACACCAGCAAATTGATCTTTCCCTAATAAAAAATATATTCTACTTCACAAACTAAATAATTCAAATTCATAAAAGATACTAGCTAGTTAAAGAACCCCGTAATTCAACTTCACAAACTAAATAGTCCACTCTTGGTCAAGAATTAACTTCAACTGGCGAATCTTGTGTCTGTCCATCTTTTTTCAAATGATTTATCTCCATCTCGAGGTCATTCCCCTCGGTCCTGAGGAGTTTTCTCTCCTTCTTCAACTTATCCCTCTCCTCGATCAGCTGATCTCTCTCGTTCATCATCCTATTAGTCTTGGAGAAGAGACTAGCCTTCTCGTTCAGCAGTTGACCTGTCTTCGCCTTCACCGAGGCATTCACCTCTTGCAGGCTATTGGTGGTATATAGGTGAGCCTTGAAGAGATTGCGGTTGCCTCTATAATTGGCCATGATCTGATGCACTTTAATTTGTTAGAAAAATAAACAATGTTGTGTTGGGTTGCAAACTATTTTTAAAGTATGTCAAGAACACTACAATACTTTGAGGTGTTTGGCTCTGGGACCATAGAACTATGACAACAAATGACAATTGAACTATGCATGACAACAGTTGCCTACAATATGACATTTGACAATTGAACTATATATAACAATAAGGAAGGAAGCACACACGTGCATGATACATTTGCTAGAGATAACCTCAGCACTAAGGAATTATTCCATCATGTCAAATCAGATCGAATAAGTTATTATGAATAACTCATGATGTGGCATTACTACGAATCAACCAAATTATTCCTAAAAAAGTCCAACTAAACAATAACCATTCACCACAGTTCATGCATACAGAGAACTTAGAAGATTACATACTTTGAAACTTCATAATCAATGTTCAGTATAATAGCTAGAGAGTAACATAACCATATTTCAGCCCATGCCCCCCCATGTTTCCATCTCAAGCTCTGCCACTGAACCCTAACTAATCGAGAGTGAAGAAAACAAATGGGGAGGGAGATGCTCACCGAAGATTGGAGCGTGGTGCGTCGTTAACCGCCTACGTCTTTGTCGCCGTCACCTGCCTTCATCGCCGAAACCCTAACATTTTGGATGAAATAAATTATTAACATAAAATGGTCGATAAATGGCAACGAGATGGGAGGTGTAGATGTATGGCAACGAGTGGGGGAGGCCTAAAAGAATACTTCAGCACCGGAAATGGCTGGAATCATCAAAAGAAGGGGGTCAATCGACGGAGGTGGCGGTGAGAAGGAGAGAGAGAGAGAGAGAGAGAGAGAGAGAGAGAGAGAGAGAGAGAGAGAGAGAGAGAGAGAGTGTGTGTGTGTCGAGTAGTGGAGCGAGGGGACTATGTCCCCCCCCTAGGTTTTGACCTGGGCGCGTCGGAAGTGTAGGGCTAGGCCCAATGGGCCATTTTCAGGAATATAATTAAAAGTTAAAATATATATATAAGATTCAAATAATATAATAAAAAGACTCAAAATTATAAAAGATTCAAAATTCTTGAAGACTTTAAAACAATAAAAAAACTCAAAATATGAAGATTCAAAATTATAGAAAGACTCAAAATTATAAAGATTCAAGATAATAAATAAAAAACTCAAAGCTATAGAAAGACTCAAATTTGTGGTGTATTATAAACTGCTACGCGAGCACTAAAACATTAGCTACAACGTCAGACAGAAATACAACGCCAACATTAGTTTTTGCTTGGTCAGTACAGATTTTTAAAGTACCGAAATATTTTGGTAACCCTGAAAATACCTTCCATATATGTTTTCTTTGTCTATGGACCATTCTGAGACTCCGAATATATATTTTGGTAACCCCATGATGTCCAGGATCCCATCTGAGACTCCGAATAAAAATTCGATAACATCATCTTATTATCTCATCAAACCCTAGCGACACCGAACGTTAAGTGTGTGACTCTACGGTTTCGAGAATATGTGGACATGATCAAGACTCCAGACCAATCAATAACCAATAAAGGGGCCATGGATGCCCATGATGCTTCCCACATATTCGACAAAGATATTTCATCGGCTGAACCACGTTCTCAATGATTTCGATAACCCCGTATACAATTCCATTTGTCTGGCGATATGTTACTTGCTCGAGATTCGATCGTCGGTCTCATCATACCTAGTTTAATCTCGTTACCAGCAAAGTCTCTTTACTCGTTCCGTAATACAATAACCCCGTGACCAAACCCATTAGTTATATGCTTAAAAGCTACTTCGGATGTTGTATTCCCAAGAGGGCCCAGAGATATCTCTCCATCACATGGAGTGATAAATCCCAGTCTTGATCCATGCAACCCAACAAGTACCTTCCGAGATACCCGAAGAGCTTCTTTATGATCACCTATTTACGAAGTGACAATTGATGCCCACAAAGCATTTTTTTCGGTACTAGGGAGTGCCATGATCTCATTGGCTATGGAACAGATACTTGACATTAAGAAAGTTGTAGCAATTTAAACTTAGTGACACGATCAGATGCTAGGCTTGTGATCTGTCCATCACATCATTTCGTAATGATCTGACCTTGTTATTAAATGACAACTCATGTCTATGGCTAGGAAACCTTAACCATCTTTAATCAACGAGCTAGTCTAGTGGAGGCTTACTAGGGACACAATTTTTTTTATGTATCCACACATGTATTTGAGTTTTCAGTTATCCAATTATAGCATAAAGAACAAACACTTATCAAGAACAAGGAAATATGATAGTAACAACTTTATTATTGCCTCTAGGGCATATTACCAATAGTCTCTCAGTTGCACTAGAATCAATAATCTAAGTTTACATTGTTACAAATCTAACACCCATGGAGTTTTGTTGTTGATCATGTTTTGCTCGTGGAAGAGGTTTGGTCAACGGGTCTGCAACATTCAGAACCGTATGAAGTTTGCAAATCTTTATGTCACCTTCCTTGACGTAGTCACGGATGGAGTTAAAGAAACGTTTGATATGCTTGGTTTTCTTGTGAGACAGTGGCTCTTTGACAATGACCATGACACCAGTGTTGTCACAATAGATAGCCATGGGATCCAATGCACTAGGAACCACACCTGGTTTGGATATGAACTCCTTCATCCAGGACACCGTCAGCCGTGCCACCTGGCACTTGTTTGCCGAGTGCCATAGCAGAGGATCTTGGCATACATCACATAAACCGAGTGTTCTATTTTTGCCGAGCACATTGTAGCAGAGACTCGGCAACTACCGGCGTGTGTCGTGTCCTGTTGTCTGCCGAGAGCCACACTCGGCTTACATGGCCTTTATCGTGATCCCGTGGTCTGGTACTCGGCAAACAGCAATGTACTCGGTAACGACGATTTTCCCAGTAGTGATAGAAAACATATGGGCATATGAAACATCAATAAATACAATATGAGAATATATTGTATAATTAGTGATGATCTAAAAGGAAAAAAAATTACTTCAGCTACTTTTTTGGACGACTAGAAAATTTACTTCAGCTTCATAAAAGTGGTCATTAAGAGCAATGTTGCAAAAAAATGTGCTAAACTGCACATGTTGAGAGCTTAAAGTGTCTTTGACAGGGCACAGATCAATGTCATATGTTTAACCCCTAGACATTTAAGCCAGTGATCACATTCCACGACTTGTAGGTATCATATGCTTGACGATCCTCCAAATTTATTTGAAATTTCTCCATTTTTGTAGAAGGCATGTAGATTAGGGTCTCGAGGATTTGAACCAATTTGAATTAGTAATTATGCTCAAACTCTAATTCTTTCACCATTTTACATGAACAAGGAAGTCGTTATTGTGTTTCAATAAGGTATCGGCGTTGTACCCATCATCTGCATGTATGATTTCTCAGCGGAATTTGCAAGGTACTCCCTCCGTTCCTAAATATAAATCTTTTTAGAGATTTCAATGCGGACTACATACGGAGCAAAATTAGTAAATCTACATTCTAAAATATGTCTATATACATCCATATGTAATTCGTAGTGGAATCTATAAACAGACTTATATTTCGGAACAGAGGTACTCCCTGGCATGGATGCATCCAATGCAATTCCAGCCGATGTACAGTAATCTTTTTCATCTATAGTAGTCACTAGCTGCTACTTCTCTAGCCAATTGATCTTGAGATGTACAATTATAAAGAAACTTTGCAATCCAGATGATGTTTATAAATGTATTATTACTGAAACAATCAATATGTAGAGGAGTGCATGCTTATTCACGGAAGCAATGAGCCAGCAACCATGTTGAATAGAATCTTCCTCATGTAACTGAGAATGACTAAATGGCCCTAAAATGTTGGAAGATGCAAATGAAAGGGTGGTACTATTTCAGTTTTTCTGTTCTCAACTACAGAATGAAAACTTGGAAGATATTCAAAATTCATAAGGAAACATCGTTCACGTCAGGCATTTGTGCTAGATTCAATAAAACTTCTAATTAGTTAACTCAAGTGGTAAATTCCCATCCACATTTCAGCACTCCAGCTTCCTGCCTGATTCAGCTCTTTTCTACACAAGTGAGCAAGTTTTACAGCACCTCTATCTTCTACTCGCATAAGTACCATCACATTCAGTTTGAGCAACTACTCTAATGCAAGCCAAAAGAACTTTTGCCTGAGAAAGCATAAAGCACAATCTCTACTCTCATGCTAACCACCATGCTTCACTTGTCAGCTTCATCAGGAGCTTTCATTAATTCCCTGGCTTTCCTGTACAGTGTTAAACCAAAATGGAACAAATTTCAGCTTTAACCCACAGAGCTATATGGAACAATAGCACCAAAAATTGAAATGGAAATGTTAGTCTCCAGTTTGGTGAACTTGAATTGTAGGTATAATGGAATTCGACGCGTTGGTCCAGTGTGCAAACTGCTGGTCGTTAGTATGGAAGTACATATCATTCATGCTTCAAAAGATACAAGTACAAGACAGTAGATTACCGTAGCTCTCTCTCCACCTCTATGTTTCCAGGATCTAATTTTTGAGCATCCAGGAGAGCGTCACAAGCTTGCTTATACTCCTAGACGTAGAGCACATCAAAGGCACGTGAGCGAATGCTTAATAGATTGTAGAGTAGGGAAACATGATGGCAAGCTAGACGTGTAGTAACTCACTTTGAGAAGCATGTGAGCTACAGCCTGACGGTAGCAAGCTTTTGCCCAGTTAGGTCGCATCATTCTGCAGCTGAGAGCGTCTGACAGAGCACCTTCACCATCGTCCAACATCAGTTTACAAAGACTCCTGTTTGCGTACAATGTTGCAGTCGGTGCGGCATCTATTGCCTATGGTCGGTCAAACACAACAGGTTATGCGATTATCTTCTCAGGATGACAGGTTAGGAAGATTAGTCCGGCAAAATAATATTAATCCAACAGAAATACATCATAATGGCAAATTAACAGATAATAAACAGGGAAACTAGAGAACAATATTAGAAACCTTGTTAGCAAACAAATAATGTTCTGCAACCGGTCACTAGAAAAATGCCACCTTCTAAACCACCATTGTCCATAGATAAGGTTTAAGGGGCTTACCAGATCATATGATTTTGATGCAAACTTATAGTCCTTCAGCCTGAATGCATAATCTGCCTGTGACTTGAATATAGCTTTTGCTCGCTCAAGGTGCCTCTGATCCTGAATGATAGAACAATGCAAAAAATTTAGGAATGAAGCGTCGTTTCAAAGATATTCCAATTAAAACAGAAACTTAACAACTCTGTTACACATTCGCCGTAGCTTCGTATCTGATATGCTTATGCTGCAATGCAAAGTGCACATTGAGGTAATTTCTCAAGTATAGCTGTATAGCACAGCAAAAGGCAGCAGTTACTCACACAATAAGAATTTGATCACAAGTATAGCTGTATAGCACATTGTCTATATTTGTATATTTCACAGTTCACAACTTCACATCGACAGTATATATGCTTGTAAAGCACTCCTGTCTCTTGAGGACTACGAATGATGAGAAGTTTACAGCAGTTCATGAATCGATACTGCACAACCAAGTTGCTTTTTTTGAACCATTGAACAGCCAAGAACTAATAAGGGGTCCAAATCTGGTCCTTCCAAAATTATAATTGGTAGTTTGTTCTAAGAGCTTTAACTACTTCAATTTAATGGTTATGATGAGGTGATGCTCTGAAGAGAAACCATAAAAAGGTGATGACTATCATTTTAAGTGTGATCTCATGCATATATAGTAAGTCCAAGTCATAACAGTTGACGGACAAATTCAGGACTGGCGAGCAAAAAATATGACCCGCCATTCAAGTAGTCCCTCCGTCCCATAATATAAGATGTTATTACAACCAATATATGAGGGAGTAAAATTTATCCACAGGGCGCAACAGCAACAAATAACGTACCAGTGGCTTTGCACTTTCAAATTTTTCATATGAGATGATTCCATCTATACTCCAGTTTGGGATAGATGGAATTGGGGAAGTCAAAGGAAACAGCATTTCAACTTGTTCCATACAGTCACGTCTACCAGCATGCTCTATTGGTAACCTACCAAACTGGGCAACAAAAGGAAAAATGTCAACTCTTTTGAAATTAACTACATAACTAAAGGACCCTATAGAATGCAGTAAAAGAATATGAAAATTATGAAAAGATATAACCCATATAATAAACTGCAATGCCATGGGAGAGAACCAGGGTTTACATAATGTTGGTACCAAATGTTTCAACCAGGATTTATCCCAGCAAGCATTTCTAAATTCTAGTAGCAATTTAAACAATCAGTATACTCCGACAATATACCAAAAGGCCATCCTTCAGCAAGGGATTAAAAACAGGCATTTCAGCAAGAATTGAAATTCCGAAGCAACAATAATTTTTAGTGGCATGCCCTTTAGGAGTCCCCATGAATTATATAGATAAAAACAACAAGGACAAATAGCTATACATGAATTTTAATTTGACACTTTAGAGTAATTGAAAAAGTACCAACCGCTGGGATGAACAAAACAAAATAAAGTAAGCTAAGAGAAGTCAAGTCATTTTAGTGATTGCTGGATGAGTACATTTGGAAAATGTGGCTACCCTGAAGCCTGAATGCTGCATTATGAGATGTCGCTATCTCATCAACTGTTAAGTTAAGCACCGGCCTCATATTAAATAGAGAAACACTGACATATCTTGGCTATTTGTGGGCTCAATACAAGGACATCCACCATATTCAAAAACATTTCAGACTAACGATATACATATATACAGGATTGCACAGAACAGAGGATGCTCCAGAACTCAAAATTTGCTACTTCATTCCAAAATATTTTCTAGTTTTCTCCTAAGTCAAACTTCTTTTAGTCAACAACATCAATATGCATTTGTTGATATAAACCGTTAAAATTATAGCTCACACGCCTACCTATTGCCTGCACATAGATAAATGCAAACTTCTCATCACATAGTCAAAGACTAAAAGCACCATGAATTCATTGCTAAAGCTTAACTATCCTCCTTAAGAGTTGAATAATACTGTCAGCATAAGTTTTAGTACAATAGATCAAGAAAATAAGGAAAACATACACCATCAGGAATATTAGGATCCGCTCCTGCCTTTAACAGAAATTGCATAAAGTTGGTGTAGTCTTTGCGCCCTGAAGTGAACACTAACGGAGTCATCAGAAGTGAGGTCATCCGATTGACATCAGCACCACCCTGTGAAAAGGATTGTGGAATAAAACATTTCATGGTTCCATCTCGGTGTAAAATCAGAACATAACAATGAACAAATATAGACAATAGAATACTGGCCTTAATCAGCAGCTTCATGCACTTCAATGAACGGCATAAAAGAGCACCCATCAACGCAGAACCCAAACTGGTGACACTGGTGTTAGCCTGAAAGAAAAACATGAGAATTTCTCTATGGTCCAAGAGTAATAATTATCATCAAATACAAAGGAACAAAATCTAAAAAATGAAATATGAAAATAAGAAATGGTAAGGGTTATATACATCTGCATGGTGTTCCAACAAAATCTTCACTATTTTATCTTGTTCATTGGTAGCAGCTAGATGGAGTGGTGTACCATAGCCATAGTGTATGTCAACAGGTACTCCTTTTGAAAGTAGGAACTCAGTAACCTTACAACTTCCTGCCATGAATAAAATAATTCCATAAGTCATGTGGCTCCACATCTGAGTGTACAGCAGCGAAGTAACTGCTAGTAAAGTGACCACCATGGCATAAAACATAGATGGGACAATTTTATCCAACTTTGACTAATTATATTTCAGAAAAGAGATCTATATTAACTCTATGAAAAATGACTACAATATTTTTCTTCTACAATAGTATTATTGGAGTGCCCTACACAGCGAAAATTGCATGGGTGAGGAGCCAGGGAGCTACCTACGGTTGCTGCATGATGGAGAACAGTTGCGTCATTTACCATCTGCTTTAGTTAGGTCACCGCCACGATCAAGTAAATACTTCACAGTTGAAACATCGTCGGACTGAACAGATGTCATAAAGGGTGTCACGCCTGCAAAGTCTGCAACCAAAAAGCACAACAACACAATTGAGACAACCCATGGTGCCAAACATAGACATGACAGATGCCAATTTCCATAAAAGGGAAAAGGGTTAGATAAAGACCTCCAACTCCAGGAGCAGGAGCATTCACATCTCCTGCCAGTTCCTCCACCAAGTACTTGCAAACTTCAATATGCCCTCTGACGGGTGCGAGGTGCAGCACACCAAGGCCACCCTTGTTGAAAAAAGAGAAGACCGCCCTTGGGTCAGCAAGACTCTTTACAGCACCTTTCACCCAAAGCAAACACCCAAGCATATCAATATATTATTGAAGCAAATTGCCAAATTATAACTTGCTAGACAACCAAAAGAAAAGGATCCCAAATGTGTTGCATAGATGGACAAGAACCCCACTAAGTCAAGCAAGGATGCAAACCATGAGCATCAAGGGAATGAACTAAAATTTGTGATTTTGGAAATTTAGTTCGCTTGAGTGAACTAAAGAGGGGTTGGAGGGTACCCTAAAGGTTTGACATCTGCATCAAGTCTTGGACACACAGTGAATCAACCAGTGCATAGACTTGACAAAAAAAAACAGTGCTCTGATCATAAAGGCATAACATGTACCCCGTGTAAGGACTTGTGTTAAGCAGATTCCCAATAAATAGTACACAATGGCACGATATGTTTTTCATAATTCGGAGAGTAATTAACAGTGTCCTACAAATTAACAGTGTCCTACAAATCAAATAGGGCCCGAATTGGTGTGGCTAACAGAACAGCGGTGGCAATTGCACCATCTCATCCTGTAACGACATACCTAATCCAGCCGCCGGGAACTCAATCACGGCCGCAGCCAGAGCAAAACCCTAGCACAATCCAACAAATTATGGCCAAGCGAGGCTCGGGGAGGCCCAGGAGCATGGGGATGGGGCGGAGGAAGAGGAGGAGAGGCCAACCTCTGAGACGCCGGAGGTCGCCGTAGAAGGCCGCTCGCAGGGCCGCGTCGTGAGCTGCACACACAAATTAAGCGCGCGGGGCAAATCGCCCCTGCTTAGAGAGAGAGACGGAGAGAGTCGAAGAGAGAGAGGGAGTGGAAGGGGAGGGGAGCTTCGCCGCACCCGTGCCTTCGCAAGAGCTGCGGGCGTAGACGAACGGCGGAGCCATGGGCGGGCGGCCTCGCGCTCGTCGCAGTGGCCGGCAGGGAGGCTTCCAGAAGAAGGCTTCGCCGGTTGCGAGCATTTTCTTTTTTTTTCTTTTGAAAACTGGAATGCAAGCGGGGGGTTGGAATTTGGACATCCTCCCTCGCTCTCTCGCTGTGGTTTATTTGTTCTTTTTTGAGGCAACGCTGTGGTTTATTTGGTGCACGCTGGACCCGGCGCACGGCTGTGGGCCGTGGCTCAGGCCGCGGCCCTCTCGTGGGTGTACGCAGACCTGGTTTACTAGGCGCCAGGGATGAAAATGGAGTGGACCGGAAAAACGGAAAGTTTCCACTCCATTATCATCCCTAGCGCCTAGTAACGCGGAACACAAAATTTATTAATGAAGAGGAAATATGAAAACGGAAACGGAAATTTGCAAAATGGAAGTGGAAATGGAACTTTTTTTATGTGGAAACGGAAACAAAAACGGAACGGTGTTTTCCGGTGGAACATGCATGGAAATGGAACATTCCGTTTCCGTGAATATGGAATTTCTGTTTTTACTATAGACATATAGCTGCTTTGTAGCCCAACCACCAAAGAGAACCCAATGACAAAATTAGTAGAATGGATCTAAGGCCCAACTTCTACTGCCACACATGTACTCAGCTTGACCCTATACGCAATTGTCCGGTACTACTACAATACTACGCTAAGTTGCTAACATAATGATATTATTTTGTAGCCATGTTAACAACTCATTAGATTTGTTTGTTTTTGTGTGTATTTCTCTATGATTTAAGGGTTTTTAAGTTTCGATCAATGCCTATTTCTGTTTCCGTATCCGCTTTGTATTCGCTCCGTGTCCGTTTCCGATAGTATCTGTTTCCGTGTTCATTTCCAGTGTTTCCGTATTCATTTCCGCTTCTGCAAAAAAATATGAAAACAAATATGATAGCATTCAGTTCCGTCCGTTTCCGCTCCGTTTTCATCCCTACTAGGCGCGTGTTTGGGTAGGGGCATCTTTTTTTTCATCTTTACATGTACTCCCTTCGTCCTTGAAAGAGTGTACTTTCAACTTTGTTGAAGGATTAAACTATTTCAAAGTTTGACCGAATTTGTGCAAAAATATGTCGATGCTTGTGAAACCAAATAGATATATGACGAAAATATATTTTATCATGAATGTAATGCTATTAATTTGATGGCATAAGGGCGTGTTCGGTAGTTTCCCACGGCTGCAAAATCCTTAAATCCGTCACCCAGATCCAGCCGCCATCTTCCCACGTAAACTCCTGGAGCTACTAATCTATTCGGTGCGGTAGCTTCTCGCAGGCAGCGATCGACGAGGCCAAGAGGCCAGAAAGTGCTTGTTCGGCCCATTTTAGCAGGCCTCCTTTCTCTTCGGTCTGGGCATACGTGGGCTACTGTGAAATGAATTCGATTTTTCTCTTCAGAGACACGGACGAGGTACTCGAGGAGGCAGAGAAGGAGGTCGGGGACAAGCTCGTCTAACGCAGCCTGCGTGCTCCGGTGGTTGGGGACGGTGGGGTCGATCTCCGGTCGGGACGGCTTCGAAGAACTTCGGTCGACGCGGCGGGGAAGAGCTCCGGTCGGGGACGGCGGGGTCGAGTTCCGGTCAGAAGGGAGGTGGAGGAGGGCGAGCGCGGCGGTGGGGAGGGCGGTCGCCGGTTCCCGCGCCGGTTGGGTGGTCGTGGCGGCGCGCTAGGGTTCGTCGCGGGCGTGGAGGGGAACGGGGGAGCAGTGGATCGAGTCGAGGGAGGAGACGAGCGATGCCTCGAAGCGGTACCTACAGTCAGGCAATCAGTTGTAAATTGAGCTAACTCTCGCTTCCCAGTTTTCGTGGAGCCACCTTTTTCCAGCTCCTCGACTCCGTCAATTTTGCACGTAGTCCAGAGCCAGCTTCTCGGCCCAATAACCAGGATTGGAACCGTTCGGCTGGACTCCGAGGCTGGATACGAGGATTTCACAAGCCAGAGGACTCCTCCTAAATGTTGGTCTATTATTGTTTAAATACGGTCAAACATAAAAATGTTTGAATTTTCAACAAAGTTGAAATTACACTCTTTCAAAGAGGAGGGAGTATGACTCAGTTGGGTCTGATTAAGCAGATGCAGAGATAAAAATTCATTTTGTGCACAACGTTTGATTACTTGTATCCTCCACAACGATATTTCGTCAAGTTAGTGATGTTTTAACCTTCACAAGGACCGGGCGTAGCCACACTCGGATCAACTAAAGTTGGAAAAACTGACACCCGCCAGCCACCTGTGTGCAAAGCACGTCGGTAGAACCAGTCTCGCGTAAGCGTACGCGTAATGTCGGTCCGGGCCGCTTCATCCAACAATACCGCCCAACCAAAGTATGACATGCTGCTAAGCAGTATGACCTGTATCGGCCACAACTCACTTGTGTTCTACTCGTGCATGTAACATATACGCATAAACCTGGCTCGGATGCCACTGTTGGGGAATGCAGTAATTTCAAGAATTTTTCTACGCACACGCAAGATCATGGTGATGCATAGCAACGAGAGGGGAGAGTGTCTTCTATGTACCTTCGTGGACCGTAAGCGGAAGCGTTATAACAACGCGGTTGATGTAGTCGCACGTCTTCACGATCGACCGATCCTCAGCGCCGAACGTACGGCACCTCCGCGTTCAGCACACGTTCAGCTCGGTGACGTCCCGTGAACTCACGATCCAGTAGAGCTTGGGAAGAGCTTCGTCCGCATGACGGCGTGGTGACGGTGATGATGACGCTACCGACGCAAGGATTCGCCTAAGCACCGCTACGATATGACCGAGGTGGATTATGGTGGAGGGGGGCACCGCACACGGCTAAGAGATCAATGACCAATTATTGTGTCTTGGGGTGCCCCCTGCCCCCGTATATAAAGGAGCTAGGGGGGAGGCAGCCGGCCAGGAGGAGAGCGCGCCAAGGGGGGAGTCCTATTCCCACCGGGAGTAGGACTCCTCCTTTCCTAGTAGGAGTAGGAGAAGGGGGAAGGAGGAGAGAGAGGGAAAGGAAAGGGGGGCGCCGCCCCCCCTCCTTGTCCAATTCGGACTAGAGGGGGAGGGGTGCGCGGCCTGCCTTGGCCGCCCCTCCTCTTCTCCATCAAGGCCCAATAGGCCCATTATACTCCCCGGGGGGTTTCGGTAATCCCCCGGTACTCCGGTATATGTCCGAACCTCCCGAAACACTTCCGGTGTCCGAACATAGTCGTCCAATATATCGATCTTTACGTCTTGACCATTTCGTGACTCCTCATCATGTTAGTGATCATATCCGGGACTCTGAACTACCTTCGGTACATCAAAACACAAAAACTCATAATATTGATCGTCACAGAACTTTAAGCGTGCGGACCCTACGGGTTTGAGAACTATGTAGACATGACCGAGACATGTCTCCGGTCAATAACCAATAGAGGAACCTGGATGCTCATATTGGTTCCCACATATTCTACGAAAATCTTTATCGGTCAAACTGCATAACAACATACGTTGTTTCCTTTGTCATCGGTATGTTACTTGCCCGAGATTCGATCGTCGGTATCTTAATACCTAGCTCAATATCGTTACCGGCAAGTCTCTTTACTCGTTCCGTAATGCATCATCCCACAACTAACTCATTAGTCGCATTGCTTGCAAGGCTTATTGTGATGTGCATTACCGAGACGGCCTAGAGATACCTCTCCGACAATCGGAGTGACAAATCCTAATCTCGATCTATGCCAACTCAACAAACACCATCGGAGACACCTGTAGAGCACCTTTATAATCACCCAGTTACGTTGTGACGTTTGCTAGCACACAAAGTGTTCTTCCGGTATTCGGGAGTTGCATAATCTCATAGTCACAGGAACATGTATAAGTCATGGAGAAAGCAATGGTAGTAAACTAAACAATCAAGTGCTAAGCTAGCGGAATGGGTCAAGTCAATCACATCATTCTCCTAATGATGTGATCCCGTTAATCAAAGGACAACTCATGTCTATGGCTAGGAAACTCAACCATCTTTGATTAACGAGCTAGTCAAGTAGAGGCATACTAGTGACACTATGTTTGTCTATGTATTCACACATGTATTATGTTTCTGTTTAATACAATTCTAGCATGGATAATAGACATTTATCATGATATGAGGAAATAAATAATAACTTTACTATTGCCTCTAGGGCATATTTCCTTCAGGGGGCACCCTAGAACACACAAGCTGACATTGTTTAGCCGTGTGCGGTGGCCCCCTCCACAGATTTCCACCTCGGTCATATCGTTGTAGTGATTAGGCGAAGTCTTGCGTCTGTAACTTCATCAACACCGTCACCACGCCGTCGTGCTGACGAAACTCTCCCTCAGCCTCCGCTAGATCTAGAGTTCGTGGGACATCACCGAGTTGAACGTGTGCAGATCGCGGAGGTGCCGTACTTTCGGTACTAGGATCAGTTGGATCGCAAAGACGTTCGACTACATCAACCGCGTCACTTGACGCTTCCGCTTATGGTCTACGAGGGTACGTGGACTTCACTCTCCCACTCGTTGCTATGCATCACATAGATCTTGCGTGATCGTAGGAATTTTTTTGAAATTACTGCGTTCCCCAACATAGGATTTATTAGGAATTTCTTAAATAGTTATTGGTTTGTCCCAAAATAGACTAAATTTCAGCAATCCCCCACCAGATCCCAGAGGCACACAAGAATTGCCTTCGGTTCCAAAACACTGTTTTATATACCGATACTGCAGTGGAGACTGTTAAGTTGAACTTCCACCTAGAACTCTATGCTACACTAGTAAGCAGCTTGAACAGTGGACTGGGCCTTGAACTGCAAGATTTCTGCGAACCTAGCTTCACACAAAGCCTTGACCGATACTTGGCTACCGTGGGTCTTGCCCGCGGGTGGAATTTATGCGTCATACTCTGAGACCTTTCATGAGTTTACTAGAGAGAACCCTACTCTCATAGATTGCGACGTTTAACAATCAGACTCATATAGGTGTGTTCTTCAAAAGATGTTCTGCGGGACAACATCTCTGCTTAAAAGAGCCACTTAGAACACATTAAGATATACATCAACCCGCCATGCAGATTAGGAGAGTATTGCACCTTCATGGAGTGGTGTTGTTAATAATAAGGATACTCTCCTCTCAGTTGACCAACAGATTGTCTTCCACATCTAATTCACGGGATCTCCGATCACAAAGAATAGGTTACCACTGTGAACAACTCATATTGTGGGTCTCATACCCATCTCCCTCGATGCATTATCTATCACATTACGTGATAGACCCTTAGTAAAAGGATCTGCTAGATTTTTAGATGTTTGGATATAACCCAATGCAATAACTCCGGAGTTTCTCATTTTCCTGACAGACTTTAACCTTCTCTGAATGTGTCTTGATGAATTCATGTTATCCTTTGAGCTGCTCACTTTCGTGATTACAGTTCGATTGTCGTAGTTCATAAGGTTACTAATGCCTCTCCCCTTAGTCCCGGTTCTTACCGGGACTAAAGGCCGCGGCCACGTGGAGCTCCACCTTTAGTCCCGGTTGGTAACACCAACCGGGACTAAAGGAAATTTTATGATTTTTTTTAATTTTTTTGAATTTTTTTTATTTTCAAATTTCTGAATTATTTTAACCTCTAATCTCTAATCATCACCCCTCATCACTGCTCAATTTATCCTCTAATCTCTAATCACCCCTCATCATTCCAAATCATCTAACTTCCCGAACGGTCACCCATCCTCCCACCCCCCAGCCTGAGCACGCTTAACTTCCGGGTTCTATTCTCCCTCGTTTCCAAGTCTGCACTTGTTGTTTTCCTCACAATAGTAAGATGTCAATCCTATTAACCCTCGGGAATTTTGCTTGAGCATGAAGTGACACATTTCACTGTTTGAGTTTGAAACTATTGTTTTAAAAACCAATAATTATTTAGTAAGACTAATATTTCTTGAATAATTAGTTTGACCATTGTTTGACCATTGTTTGACCATAGTTTGACTAGATTTGACCAAAATTCAAAATAACTGAAATAATTATTTAGTAACACTAATATTCTAGAATAATTAGTTTGACCATTGTTTGACCACAGTTTGAAAAAATTTCGATTTTTTCCACTCTAGATCTTAAAAGCCCCGTAACTTTTTTTCTGTTAGGTTTTTGAGGATTTTGAAAATGTTTAACGGGGTTCCCCAAGTTAAATTCGGATGTAACTTTTTGAGTAGATGATTTTTCATATAAAAAACTTTTTCATCCGATTTAAAATAGCATGTTGTTTTCAAAAATATCATGCTAATTTTAAAAATAGCATGCTTATTTTAAAAATATAATGCTATTTTGAAAATAGCATGCTGATTTCAAAAATAGCATGCTGACTTAAAAAAATCATGTTCTTTTGAATATGTTGTTTTTAAAAATAGCATGCTGATTTCAAAATAACAGCCTCATTCAGTCAATGTTGAATATGTTGTTTTCAAAAATAGCATGCTGATTTCAAAATAAGAGCCTCATTCTAAAAATATAACGCTGTTTTTAAAAATATAACGCTGTTTTTAAAAATATAACGTTGTTTTTAAACTGATTTCAAAAATTACATGGTTTTTTAAATATGCATGTTTTGTAAAAGATAGCATGTAACTTTTTGAGTAGATGATTTTTCATATAAAAAACTTTTTCATCCGAGTTCGGATGCAAAAGTTATGCCCATTTTACAAATTCCAGAAAGATTTTGCAAATAAAGTCGAAATTCATATTTTTTAATTTTCCCAACAACTAGACCACATATCACATGGGAAACTTATTTTTTTTTTTGACATTTCCATCATTTTCTTTTGTTTTTTCTAAAACTGAAAAGGCGGTCCGGGGGGTACAGTTTGAAAATGGGACCTTTAGTACCGGTTTGTGCCATGAACCGGTACTAATGCCTCAAAGCCCATTAACCTTTAGTCCCGGTTGGTGCCACCAACAGGTACTAATGGGCATCGCACCCTTTAGTCCCGGTTCGTGGCACCAACCGGGACTAAAGGACCCAGGTGAACCGGGACTAATGCCTTAGCCGCACGAACCGGGACGAATGCTCACATTAGTCCCGGTTCGTGACTGAACCGGAACTAATGTGAATACTGCCCTGTGACCAAAGCTCTGTTTTCTACTAGTGATACCCGGTACAGGTTTCTCAACAACCGGCAAGTCATTCAAGAGACGGTGAAGCCAATCTGCTTCGACCGTAGCTGTATCTAGTGTTGTGAGTTCTACTTCCTTTGTTGACCTCGTTAAGATGGTCTGCTTGCAAGAATTCCAAGAAACAACGCCACCTCCATGAGTGAATACATATCCGCTCATGGCCTTTATCTCATCAGCATCTGAGATCCAGTTTGAGTCACTATACCCTTAAAGCACCTTTGGGTGCCTAGTGTAGTGAATTCCATAATTCGCAGTGCCTTACAAATAATGCAAAACTCTCTCTCTCTAGAGCTTTTCAATGCACATCTCCTGGTTTTGAGACAAACCGGCTCAGTTTGCTAACAGCAAAATAGATGTCAGGTCTTGTAGCACTGGTTAAATACATAAGCTAGCCAATAATCTGAGAGTATTTCAATTGGTCTCTAGCAATTCTTGGATTCTTTCGAAGCAACACACTAGCATCATATGGTGTTGGAGAGGGCTTGCGGGCACTGTAGCCAAAGCGACTAAAGATATTTTCCACATAGTGAGATTGAAACAATGTTATCCCACCATCATCGTCTCTCAACAACTTGATGTTCAGAATGACATCAACCACTCCTAAATCCTTCATCTCAAAGCAACGAGATAGGAAATCCTTGACCTCCTTAATAACCATCAGATTTGTTCCAAAAATCAGTATGTCATCAACATACAAGCAAAGGATAACTCCCTCGCCCCCACCATGGCGATAGTATACACATTAATCAGCGTCGTTTACAACAAAGCCTGCAGCTGTTAAAGTTCTTCCAAATTCTCATGCCACTGCTTGGGTGCTTGCTTAAGTCCATACAAAGACTTCAGCAACTTGCACACTTTTCCTTCCCAACCATCTACTATAAACCCATCTGGTTGTTCCATGTAAATTTCCTCATCCAACTCTCCATTTAGGAAAGCGGTCTTAACATCCATTTCATGAACGTGAAGACCATGTGAGGCCGCTAGAGAAAGTAGTACTCGTACAGTGGTCAGTCGAGCCACAGGTGAGTAAGTATCAAAGAAGTCTTCACCTTCCTTTTGGTTATAACCCTTAGCCACGAGTCGCGCCTTGTACTTTTCGATAGTACCATCAGGCCTAAGCTTCTTCTTGAATACCCATTTGCACCCTATAGGTTTGCACACATAAGGACGATCAGTTATCTCCCAAGTTTGATTTGCCAAGATGGAATCCATTCACTACGGACCGCTTCCTTCCAGTAGTCAGCATCTTCAGATGCATAGGTCTCTGAAATAGAACTGGGAGTGTCATCTATGAGATACACAAGAAAATCATCACCAAAGGACTTTGTAGTCCTCTGTCTCTTGCTCCTAGTAGGAACTTCATTGTTCTCCTCCACAGGATTTTCAAAGTGTTCCATCGAAATGACAGGTTCAGTAATTGTAACTAGTTCCTTATTCGATGAACTAGGCATCTCCTGATTGCATGAGGTAGCCATAGCCTTCATGGGAAAGATATCTTCAAAGTCGCATCATTCGACTCCATGATCGTACCTACATGCATGTTAGGTACCTCAGATTTTACAACAAAGAATCTATAACCAATGCTATGAAAAGCATATCCCAGGAAAACACAATCCACAATCTTTGGTCCCAGCTTCCGCTTCTTTGGAATTGGAACATTGACTTTTGCCAAACAACCCCACCATGCCATGCCGTCAATATCGCCTCGCCCCACCATGCCTTGGAGAGACCCGATGTGTCTAACATGGCGTTAACCAAATCAGTTAGAGTACGGTTCTTTCTTTCAGCCACCCCATTTGACTGAGGTGAATAGGCAGGCGTCCTCTCATGGATTATACCATGTTTCGCACAGAAGGAATGTAATTCATTTGAGAAATACTCTCCACCATGGTCGGACCTAAGCCTCTTGATCTTTCGATCAAGTTGGCTTTCCGCTTCAGCTTTATAGATCTTGAAATAGTTCAAAGCCTCATAATTAGATTTCAGAAGATACACATGACAGTATCTAGTGGAGTCATCAATTAACGTCATAAAATACTTCTTTCCACCTTTTGTGAAAACACCATTCATTTCACATAGATCTGAATGGATGATCTCTAGTGGTGCAAGATTTCTCGTTTCCGCAGTCACATGAGACTTACTAGGTTGCTTAGCTTGCACGCACACTTGACACTTAGATCCCTTGACAGTGGTGAAACTAGGGATTAAGTTCAACTTCGCTAGTCGCGACATGCAACCAAAGTTAACATGACAAAGACGTGAATGCCACACATTTGATTCACTATTGTTGCAAACATGATTAACAACTTTATTGCAAACGTCTGATAAGGCTAAACGAAACAGGCCTCCTGACTCATAGCCTTTACCAACAAAGGTTCCATACTTGGATATTACAAATTTATTTGACTCAAAGACAAGCTGGTAGCCATCTCTAGACAGGAGAGATCCGCTAACAAGATTTTTATTGATGGAGGGGACATAATGCACGTACTTCAGCTGCACGATCTTCCCCGAAGTAAACTTCAGATCGACCGTGCCAACACCACGAACAGAAGCACTTGAACCGTTGCCCATCAGCACGGTGGAAGTCCATGCGGTCTGATAAGACGAAAACATGGAAATATCACCGCATACATGCACATTAGCACCCGTGTCAATCAACCAATCAGGAGAATGACATACTGAAAGAATAGTGAGAAATATACCATACCCAGCATCCTTCATGTCAGTGTCTTCAGTGACAACATTAGCGGTCTTGCCGCCTTTCCTAAGATGTCGCTTGTCCTAGTGATTAGGGCAACTAGGAGCCCAATGATCAGGATCTCCACACACATGACAAACACCTTTCTTCTTGTCACTCTTCTTCTTGAAGTTCGTGTGCTGCACAGCATTGTTCTTCCCATCAAACTTTGCTTTACCATCAATTCTTCTGTACCAGATTGGCACTACATCCTCCCTCAATACCTCGAGCACGTGTGTAATAAGGTAGCAAAGTTCCTCCACGAAGGAGGAAGCTTAGTGATGATACATCTGGCAACAAACTTGTCCCCATGCAATCTGACAGAGAGAAGGTAAATAGCATCGTCATATATATATGAACTTGAACTGAACATAAGTCCGTGATGAAGAAGTCAGTCAGGAACCTGGAGGCGAGAGGCGAGAGGCTCATTCCCGCGCAGCACGGCGTGCCGAGGTGTGGATTGGCGGGCGGCGGAGGAGGAGCGCGCGTGAATGTCCCTCTTCTTCTCATGCTCATACATGTGGGGAAATATCCTCCCTTGTAAGGAGGTCCAACTCCCACCAAACTAGCAATGTGGGACTAAATTTTAGTTCCACCTCTTGCCTTGCAGCAGTGGCTGCGTGGACCTCTAGAATTTATTAGGAATTTCTGAAATAGTTATTGGGCTGTCCCAAAATAGACTAAATGCAGCATATCATGAGTCCGGTGCAGCCAGTTGTGCGTCAGCCTGGACGTGGCGAGCGGGCTTTCGGCCCGGCTCGCGGCCCGCTATGGACCGGACCGTACGGTCTTGGCCCGCTCAAGAATATGGTCGGTCCGGTTACGAAATATCGGCCCGTCAAAGTGTCGGTCCGGTCCGGTTTTAGCTCGGTCCAACTCGGTTAACCGAAACAACGCAACTCAAAAACAAACCAGCACACGATGCGATGCGCGTAATCAGCGTCCTTTTGTTTTCTTTCCTTTTTATTCTATCCGATCCAGACATCTCGGAGATCATGACCGGTCGTTACGCTACGCCTCCCCACGATCTGCCATCTAACTGAAGATCGATCAGAGGCAGACCAAACTTTTGTACGTGGGCATACCCGTGATAGGCCCTGTTTATTTGCAACATGCAAATTGTAAAGAGGATTAATATGGCACATGCAACAACCCTGCAAGGCAGACTCCTTTCGGCTCAACAGAGTTAACGTGAGAGAAATCAGAATTAACGTGACAGAAAAACAGGAAGCAACGAGGCAACACCATTAATTGCATAACACTACCTCGCGAGTAACAGAGCTGTGGCCGTGTCCATGGGATTCATCCGCTCGGGGGCCTCCCAGATGAAAAAACTCCAGGTACCCATGGTAGGAAGGAAGAACTAGGGCACCAGCCAGAACGCACTGACGGTGATGCCGCCGCTGCTACTCGAGGCGTCCCTGCGCTTCTTCTCAACGAGCTCAGAGAAGGCCATGCCGAGCGTGGCGACGACGAGGCCCGCGGCTGCTTTCCCTCTCCTTCCTCTCTATCCCATACCCTGTAGACTCCCGTCGCCGTCGCCGTCCGCCGCCGCTCGCCGGCGCCGTACGCCAACATGGGCGGTCCACTCGGTCCGGCCCGAGCTTTACCACTGCCGGTCCGGTCCAGGAAAAGAGGATCGAGGAGCTGCTCGGTCCGGTCCGGTCCGGTCCGGTCCGCCGCCGGCCGGTCCAAACGGCGGCTCGGTCAGGGACCGGACCGGCCCGGACCGTGTCCAGCCTGAGTTGTGCGTGCACAGAACAACACAGCTCGGTGTGGCAAGCCATGCGCTTGCCGGTTTTGTAGGGCAATAAGCCACGGCGAGCCTGCGCGTGTGTGCGTGCGGTGGTCGCGTTGGGTGCGGTCCGTGGCCGCGTCGAGCCATTATCTGGCCATAGTCTGGGTAGTGTCTGTCATGTAGATAGTCTGGCCATAGTCTGACTTGGGTCCGACGTGTGTGCGTAGTCTGTTGGCGAGTCGCACGGGAAGATCACGGGCGATCGGTTGGAGCTTGCTGTGTGCCGTTTGCGTCGGAGCGCGTCATGGGCACGAGCGGAGCGTGCAGATCGCGGGCGCAGGGAAGTGGGAGGCATGGGTTCGTGCCCTGGTGCCGGCTCCAGTATAAAGCCCGTGCGGCTATCGTTGTAACAGGCTGGAGAGTTGAGTTCGTGCTTAAGGAAAATACGCCGTTCGAGCGGCGGTGGTGTTCGTGCACCGGCAATATCTGTGTCTGTTCTTCCTTCTTCGTCCTCGTTTCTTCTTTGGTTTGTGCCAGAGCTGAGTGCCAGAGAGAGAGGGCTCCTGAGAGAGGGAAGGCGAGGCTCCGGCCACAACAGGTTTGATTTTCATTTGATTAGCTGCAACGGCAAGGCGCCGGATGGTGCGATGGCGAGCAAAGCGGCGCGGGTGTGCGACGTCTGTTTGCAGCGGCGGGTGGGTGCCTCATGCTGAGGCACGAGCGGGTGCCTCTGCGGCCCTCGTCGTTGTCCTTGGGCTGCCGGAGCGGCCCTGCGGGAGAGACGATAACCGGAGTGTTGATCCCCTACTCACAGGCCAAGAGCCTTCTTTCAAGGCGGTGCGTTGTCCCGGAGGCGTCCGACAGGGACTTGCCTGAGGAGCAGAAGTGACGGAAAGACCAACGAGGAAGACCTAGTTTATCGTGTGCCCATCTTCGATCCTGCACTCTGAGAGCTCTAGTCGCCGCCACCGGCCTTGTAATCACGCTGTGAGTTGAAGTGATAAGGAAAAGTCACCGGGGAGGAAAGGACGACACGTGGCCGTGGCCATTGACAAGGGTCTCGGGACCCTATTTGTGTGACGAGAGCAAGCAGCGATCCTTTTGTGGCGTGCGTGCGTGACGTGCTTTTATATTCAGCCGGCCGGCGACGAGTTTGCTAGCGAGGTAACCTACATCGCTGTGTACATGCGGTATAGGCCAGCTGAAAACATGAAGCAAGACCGTCAGCTCCGCTTCATCGTCTTGGCCGTCCATCGGCGCATGTCACCGAAGAGTACTAGCAACGTGGCCCGAGCCAACAGATGATAGGAGGAAAGGTTGGCCATGGCGGGGAAGGAACCTTGGTGCGTGATTGATAATTATTGAAGTACCTAAGATGCCCTTAACTAGTCAATATAGTACCCAAAACCTCTAGTAGTATTGACTCATCTGGGCCCTCCAAGCCACATAAATGAATGGTTCAAATTGATTTGATGTACTGTATAACACCCATTGTGTTACAACACTGCTACAAAAGGCATACTCTCGCAGTATGATGGATCCCAATTTCTTTGCACCCGCAGTGACCCAAATTTGAGCCTCCATCTTGATGTTAGCTAGTAGAACCGTCGGCGCAGGGCACTCTTAAGTTGGAAGATGTTAGATAGTTGAACTGTCGGCGGGCACTCTTGAGTTGGAAGATGCGAGCATTCCTTTCATTTCAGATTGTCCAAGAGGTGAGCATGGAGATGGTAGCCATGGCCTTCCTATTCGGTATGGTATAGTCGGAGAGCCCGGTCCACCACGCTTTGGTTGATCGTGCCAAGTGCCAAGTAGAAGTGTTGATGCTTTCGAGATGGAGCCAATCTTTTATCATTTCCTAAAGTCTAGTAGTGTACCGGCATCTGAAGAGGAGGTGGCCGATGGATTCTTGCACGCGCTTGCAAACAGGACAAGGCCCGCAATTGGACCACCCCCTGTTGGCCAAATGGTCGGCACTCCATACCATATTTTGCATGGCCAACCACGCGAAAAATTTGACCTTGGGCGGGGCCAAGTAGGTAGACTTGGCAGTGTATATCCCGCTCTCTATGTGTTTCCACACAATGTCGTGTTTAGCGTGCACCAAAAGAGGAAGTCGCGGATGATGGACCAAAGCTCAATAAATTGTCGAAGATGTTCGAAGGTGAAGTTTGGAGCGATCTTAATCTTGCGAACCCAAGCATCAGCCTGGAGGGCTTCCCAAAATTTCCATGTCTTCCGAAAGATCTTCATCATCATCACCACTGTCATCCCCTCGTCGTCCACACCCTTATCATTATAACGTTACGAACCCTAGTGGGTCGTCTTGTGTGTTACTTGTATCATTCACTCATGTTTGTCATTACCCCAGGCCGTGGCCCACCCAGAATTTTTGGCAAAAAAATAATTAGTACTCGTATACCATATATACTAGTTCAACCAAGACAAGACAAGGTCCAAGGAGATCGTGCGTGCCTCCTTTTTTTTTTTCTACTCGTGGATTGCTCCCTCGTGTATACGATGGCTCACGTAACCACCGATCCGCTAATTTTGTGTGCTAATCCTAGTACGCCTAGGATATCGGGAATGAGGGAGTACAATTCTGTTTCCACAGCTAGCCCAGTCGATATATACTCTCTTTTTTTTTTTGAAACTCGATATATAGTTTCTCCTACATGAGGGACGAGTGCCTCAGATCACGATCCGAACTTGGCCACAGGCTCCAGCGGTCGCCGGCGGCGCCAGCACGCGGACAGCCGTACCGCGCCGGCCCCTCGCGGCCTCACCTCCTCCACCTCCAATCCCCCGTCTGCCTACCCTGGCCGGCAGGTTGCCCGTCGCAGCTCGGTCCCGCGGCCGCGCCACCAGAGACAGCACGCGAGCGCCGGAGCAGCCTAGAAGGACTTGGTAAGCCTGCTTCCGCTTGTTCATATTATCGACTGCCTGATGACCTGGTGTATTGTTGTGCCCTGCTGCCCCTATTAACCCTAAATCCTCAGTGCCCAATCCTGTGTTGCTGATATTTTCGGAATCCCCAACTTAATTCAGTTTTATAATTCTTGTGTTTGTTGTAATTGAAGAATCACGCGCATTTCAAACGTACGATGGAACTGCAGTGTTATGATATGAATCAATTGGCTGTTTATATTCTTCAGTTGCCAACTTTTTACCTCTGCGATTTTTTCTTCTTGACAAGTGCGCCACCATCCGATTTCTTTCTGGTCCGCCAATGCATTGAGCAGTTTTATCACGTCCGCTCTTCTGTTACTGCAATAGTCAATCCCTGTGTTGTGTCAAATTCACTAGTAGTTTCTTATGCTAGTTTGGTGTTACTTTTGTTGTACAATTGGCAAAAATGAAGAGACTATTATATTTATGTAAGACTATCGTTTCTTCCCAACTATTTGTATTTGCTAACTCTAAACATATTTGGTGAGCTATAACATTTATTGTAAATCCTATTTATATTGTTCTTTTCGGTAAGACTGTACTATATGTCATGCCAATATTTATTTTTTAATATGGGACAGGAACTTCGAAAATTTTCTGCTATACCATTGCCACTGAAAGCCATGCCGATGTTGCGTCGAGTGCGGCCTCGCACGTCTGGCGGTGAGGACCGCCTTAGTGCGCTCCATGACGATCTGATCCTCCTCATAGTAAGCAGGCTGGACACCCGAAGAGCGCTCTCCATGGCCATCCTCGCCAGGCGTTGGGTTCGCATCCCGCACAAGCTGTCCGCACTCGACTTCAGGGTGAGCGACATACTCCCGCCGGAGTACGAACGGACTGTCGCCCTTCGCCAACGCAACTTGCCGCGTGACGCCACTTTGGCCGGGACACTCGACGGTCTCAAGGCGCGATGTGAGATCGACACAATAAGGTCATTCGCAAACGGAATCACGAGCTTTTTAGAAGCGGACAGTGTCCATGACCGGCATGTAAAGACCCTCCGTCTCGAGTTTTTTCAGACATACAATAGCATTTGTGTGGACCGCCTTATCAATGTTGCAGTCGGTACATGGGGGGTGGAAGATCTGGAGGTTGTCGTCAGGCCATCGTCCGGTTATGATCAGACGCGGACATACAACTTCCCCCACAACTGCCTCAACCTTCGGTCTTGCCTTCGCAGCCTGACGTTGGGCAAGTACTGTGCACTGCCACCGCTGCATAACTACAGCATGCTTACTAAGCTCGTCCTGCATGACATGTCTGCTTCCACACCCGTGAACGTGTACGAGACGGTGTTCAGAGACTGCATCAGGCTGCAGGTGTTGTACCTCACGTCCTGCTCTTGTGCACATACCACTTTGGTGGTGGACGCGCCGTGTTCACATATCAGGGAGCTCGTCCTGGAAGAGTGCTCGTTTTTTGTGATCGAGCTGCGCGACCTCCCAATGCTTGTCCGTCTAGCATGCAGCCTAACCGACACTTCAAAGATTCTATTTGGCTCGGTTCCGAGCCTCATGGACACTAACCTTTCATTCTCTCTAGAGGATGATAGTATTGTGGCGGCACGGTGGATAAATGAGTTCGACTCGTTCCTCGGTATGTCCCCCACCATGGCGAACCTTATCATCCGATTTATTGGGCGGAGAACTTGGATTGGAGCCAGCAGTCCGGAGAAGAAGTTGCCGCACCTCAAAAGGCTCCTTGTCGCCGACCTGCCTTCAAATTGGGATATCTCATGGACACGTGGCCTCCTCATGGCCTCGACATTTCTCGAGGTCATGCACATCCACGTGCCTCACTCAGAAACAGAGCCCGATTATCTGCGCGGGATGCATTGGTCGAAATCACGCAATGAGCTTCGGCACCATCACCTCAAGGAGCTGGTCGTGATTGGATACACGCAGCGTAACATATGGCTTTTGAAGTATATTGTGAGGGTGTGCACATCGTTGCAACACATTGTTTTGCTGAAGGATGGCCATGTTCGGTACACTGGACTCTGGGATTGGCGGATGGTCGGGCAGCAAACATGTCCATGGAGCGATGATGAGAAAATGGTGGTGAGAAGAATGATGAAAAATTTCGGGCTCAGGCCTCTTCCTAAACTGATCTTGGGATGATCTCTTTATTTATTCTTATGTACACATTGTTATTGAACCTAGAGGGATCTTGTGATCGATGGGAAAAATATGTTTGTCAGTTTCACTCGATCGATGTCCATTTTCCAATTCCCAAACTAAATAGTAGTATAGTTTGTGGGAGTAGCACCAAGAGTATGCCAACATCCTTGGACGCCTGCAATCTCAAGCTTCAATGGTACCTGCAGGGCCAAGTAACTCCACAGCCACGTACTACGAACATGCCTCATCACAGGCACTCAGGGACTGCAGGCACCAGTTCGTATCATCCTGGTGCTGTGTATGGTTAATCTGATGGCAACGTTCGTGATCATCAACCGGCAATGGTGGAGCCAACATCTGAACAATGGGTGTACATAGATCAGTAAAATACTTTTACTCAAGTTTATTTATGCATAGTGTTAGGGAAATTTTAGGGTGTATTATAATACACCAGAGCACATGTATTATATGGGCGATCTAACGGATGAGAATAATTGTGCCTTTTTGAGCCCAAGGGTATTTTCGACCTAAATTTTTTTAAACTTTAATCGACCCAATTAGGTCCAGGGGTATTCTCGTCCTAAAATTTTCAATTAAATTAATTGCATTAATAAAGCACTTCATTATAGAGGTCCAATCATCGTGCGTACTCTTTTGAATTTCGGTTCGAGCGGTTCGTCCTCTCTCCTCCTCTCGAGCCCTAACCTCGGGCCCCCTCGATCGCCGCCGATCGCCCCCGGCGCCCTCGATCGGCGCCGATCGCACTCGCCGTGTCTACCCCTCCTGCTCCTACTTCCCCTCACTCCCTCCATCGCAAGTCACCCCAGTCGGGTCGCGACGCCAGATCTTCCGACGAGCCGCTAATCCACTCCTTCCCCGAGCCGACGCCACCTTCGCCAACCCGAGAGGCCACATCATCCTCATCGACGTGCATCAACTTTTTCACGCCGGATCTTCGCTGTAAGTGCCTAGCCCTCTCAAATCTTTTCTGGTCAAAAAATAGTACCAATAGGGGTCGGATTTGATTCGGGTTTAGGAGATGTCATGTGAGGTTTAGGGTTTATCGTTTCAGAAAGTTGTGACGAGATTTCGATCGGATTTTGTTAGGATTTAGGATATGTCATGTGAGGTTTAGGGTTTATGTTTTCAGAAAGTTCTGACAAGATTACGATTGAAAGGAAGTGTAAGTCGGATGTAGGTAGGACATGACTTAGTTAGGGTTTTGTGGCATGAGAAAGTTGTCAGCAGATTTGGATTCAAAGAAAGTTATTTTGGATTTAGTTAGGAGATACATTTGAATTGAGTTTCGATATATTTTGGATTTAGTTAGGAGATAATTAATTTTGCATGGAGTTTGGACTTATTTTGGATTTAGTTAGCCGATAATTTGGATTTAGTTAGGAGATATTTTTGGATTTAGTTAGGAGATAATTTTTATTTAGTTAGGAGATAATTTTGAATGGAGTTTGGAGATAATTGATCTATCAGGGTGGATCTATCAGGGCATTTGAAGGAGTCGTAGACTTTGGATTTAGTTAGGAGATCATCAGTTACATCTACTACAATCAATTAAAAATTTCTGGATTTAGTCAGGGCATATTTACTTACAGATTTTGAAGGACTGAGTTAGTGCATAATTTCGGTAACGTATGCTATCCATCCGTAACATTGAGTATCTGCTTTCGCTGGCAGCATAACGACATGGATGATAAAGGCAACGATGGCAAAAACTTGGGTGATACAGGCACGGATGACAAGGACATGGGTCATAGAGGCAACGAAGGCAAAGGCATGGATGATAAGGATAATGAGGATGCAAGCAAGGATGGCATAGACATGGATGATGTACATATGCAAGGTAAAGGAATTGATAATAAAGGCATGGCTGGTTCAGACCTGAATGAGTGGATGGAATACTTAGAGATTGTGAACAAGACTTTCAGGACTGAGGAAGAAGCCTACATGTTCTACGTAGGCTATGCGAGAAAAAAAAAGGGTTTGGTGTTAGAAAGGATGATCTCAAGTACAGGGGTCCGGGTCCAAAACAAAATGCAAACAGAAGGACATACAAGTGCTGCAAACAAGGATGGCGGGCCCTTAAGCACTTTAACAGAGCTGAAAGGAAAAAACACCGAGGGGTCTTTCTCGGTGTGGGTGTCCCGCTCTTTTTCAGGTTGAGCTACAAGATAGCAGTGGCCTCTGGTTCGTCAAGAATTTTGTGGACAAGCATAACCATCTGTTTGTCTCTGCTGACCTGACTCCCTACTCATCGGCTCATCGTAGAATGGCTGATGCACAAAAGGCCGATGTCATCGAGTATGCTGTCGGTGGACTTCGAACACATCAGATTATGAATGTAATGGAGAAGAATGCCGGAGGTCCCGACAAGCTTGGATTTATAGATCGAGACCTATACAACCATGTTTCAATCCAGAAGAAGCGCAAGATAGAAGGCAGTGACGCTAGATATTTGCTCACGTATATGATTGCACAGAAAAAGCAGACCCGAAATTCTTTTTCAAATACACAAAAGACAGCGAACGCCATTTGAGGAACATATTCTGGGCTGACTCACAATCCCGCATTGACTATGTTGCCTTTGGTGGTGTCGTGGTGTTCGACAGTACATATCGGTCTAACAAGTACAGGCTTCCGTTTGTTCCATTTGTTGGTCTAAACCATCACCGCAACACAGTTTTGTTTGGGATCGGTCTTGTGTCAGACGGGACAATTGCATCATACCAGTGGCTTCTTCATGTATTTTTGGAGGTAATGTCCTAGACGGCACCAATTTCAGCAATCACCGATGGGGACGGTGCAATGGCTAAAGCAATAGCTACTGTCTGGACCGGAACAGATCATCGTTTGTGCACGTGGCATATCGAGGAGAATATGGTGATGCACCTCCGCAAGAAAAAGCTTGAGGAATTTAGGGAATTCATTTACCGTCGTTGGGATGTTGATGAGTTTGAGAAAAGATGGAAGGCTTATAAGGTTCGGTTCAAAATAAAACCAACAGGCAAGAGGTCGTCATGGGTTAACAGGATGTATGAGCTGCGACACAAATGGGCTGTTGCGTACACAAAGGGTAGATATTTCCTAGGCATGATGAGTAATCAGAGGAGTAAGTCTCTCAACTCAAGGCTTCATGTGCACCTGAACAGGAAGATGGATCTTGTTGATTTGTTGCAGCATGTTGAGCACTGTGTATCCATAATGCGTAAGAATGAAGCAGCATTAGACGCAGTAGCGACACATACGATACCCTTCACTAAGCTGAATGCACACCCTCTGGAGATTGCTGCCTCTTAGTTTATACAACTGTGATGTTTCCACGGGTAAAGCGTCAGATTGTCGAAGGAACAAATTGGCAGGTCACAGACCGGGTAGCGTGTGATGGTTTGGTCGTGTTTGGAGTTTTGCGCAAAGCCCCATATGATAAAGTCCCATATGGCAGGGATGCTAGAGAATTGCAAGGTAAGGAAGGTAAGTATGCTGAGGACTTGCATGCAAAAAAATTGGATGCTGAGGATCCCAAAGGTAAGGAAGGTAAGGATGCTGAGGACTTGCATGCAAAAAACTTGGATGCTGAGGATCCCAATGACTTGGAAGGTACGGATGCCGAGGACTTGCATGCAAAAAACTCGAATGCTGAGGATCCCAATGACTTGGAAGGCAAGGATGGTGTGGACTTGCATGCCAAAAACCTGGATGCTAAGGATCACAATCACTTGGAAGGTAAGGATAGTGAGGAGTTGGATGCACAAGGCGTGGATGCTAAGCCTGTGGATTTTATATATCACGTGACTTGTCTGTTTACAGGAGCAAGACTGGATGATGCAGCTTGTAAATGTAAAAAGTTGGAAAGTCAGGATTACCCATGCACACATATATTCTGCTTTCTGGATCATCTTGGTGTACGCACATTTCCCAAAAAAATTGTCAAGAAAAGATGGACAATGCTGCCTCGTCGGACCTCACCTCGCTGCCACTTGCGCTAGGTCCCGTGAATTTTCGGCCCCTCGATAATTTCCATGGATTATAACGGCAGCTAATGAGCATCGTAGCCACTAGTAGGAAAAGGGGCTTAGGTCACAGGACAGTTTTCACATTAGCCCCGGTTCAGTCATGTACCGGGACTAATGTGAGCATTGGTCCCGGTTCGTGCGCCCAGGGACCTGCCGGGCCTCGTGGGGGCATTGGTCCCGGTTGGTGGGACAAACCGGGACCAATCGGCCACGCTCCTGGCCCACCACCCTTTAGTCCCGGTTCCTACCACAAACCGGGACTAAAGGACTGGTCCTAGTTGCGGCCAGTATTTAGTCCCGCCTCGCCAACCGAAGGGCGCTCACATCAGTTTATAAGCCGTCCCTATCTGCCTTGTTGAGCTTCTCTTAAAGTGAAAATAGATGCCCTTATACAGGAAATTTGACCTAAATTCATAGTAAATTTCATAGAAATTTATTATGAATTTAGGTTGAATTTTCTCTATAAGCGCATCTATGTTCATTTTTTTATATTTATAAAATAAATAAACCTTAATAAAATAAATAAAACTAAATAAACCTTAATAAAATAAAATAAAATAAACTATAGTAACTACAATAAATAAACCTTAATAAATTAAGTAAAAATAGCAGCAGTAAAATAAATAAAAATAGCAGCAGTACAATAAATAAAAATAAAATAATTAAAGTAAAATACATAAGTAATTAGAAATGAAATAAATAAGTTTTTTGTTGTAAGTAGAAACAAAACAAAACAAATAAAGCAAAAGAGAAAAAAAACACGAGCCATCAACTCCATAACCGCCATATCTGGGATAGAGAAGGGCGATCCCTTGGAGTGGGATTCAGATACAGTTGCCCGTAACATCTACCATTCGAGCCTAGTAGGTGGAACTCGGATCTGTCAACGGTGTCAAAGCGGCAAATAGCAGGCGGAGGAGAAGCCACCGGTGTCATGTGTAGATCCCTTCTAGGTCTTGCGGATCGTGCTATTACAGCAATTTGGTTGGTTGATCCCAAAAAAAAGGAATTTGGTTGGTTTTCTTGAAGCCCTAGCTTGTTGTGCCGTCCTATTCTCTCAATGCAATTTAGCAAATGCTACTACAGTACAGTAAAGGGCACAAAGAAAAAGCACGCAGTGAAGGAAAATACCTCCATATCAAAGCTGCTACTTATCTTGTTGGTTATCAGGATGTGGATATGTAGAATTTTCTCTAGCCACGGCAACAGACATGCATTCATCGAGGGGGTTCACTACAGAACAAAATAAACGCTGACGTTAGTTGTTGAGGGTACGTTTGTGTTGGAAATATGCCCTAGAGGCAATAATAAATGGTTATTATTATATTTCTTTGTTCATGGTAATTGTCTATTGTTAATGCTATAATTGTGTTATCCGGAAATCGTAATGCATGTGTGAATACATAGACCACAACGTGTCCCTAGTAAGCCTCTAGTTGGCTAGCTCGTTGATCAACAGATAGTCATGGTTTCCTGACTATGGACATTGGATGTCATTGATAACGGGATCACATCATTAGGAGAATGATGTGATGGACAAGACCCAATCCTAAGCATAGCTCAAAGATCGTGTAGTTCGTTTGCTAGAGCTTTTCCAATGTCAAGTATCTTCTCCTTAGACCATGAGATCGTGCAACTCCCGGATACCGTAGGAGTACTTTGGGTGTGCCAAACGTCACAACGTAACTGGGTGACTATAAAGGTACACTACGGGTATCTCCGAAAGTGTCTGTTGGGTTGGCACGGATCGAGACTGGGATTTGTCACTCCGTATGACGGAGAGGTTTCTCTGGGCCCACTCGGTAATGCATCATCATAATGAGCTCAATGTGACTAAGGAGTTAGTCACGGGATCATGCATTGCGGTACGAGTAAAGAGACTTGCCGGTAACGAGATTGAACAAGGTATTGGGATACCGACGATCGAATCTCGGGCAAGTAACATACCGATTGACTAAGGGAATTGTATACGGGATTGATTGAATCCTCGACATCGTGGTTCATCCGATGAGATCATCGTGGAACATGTGGGAGCCAACATGGGTATCCAGATCCCGCTGTTGGTTATTGACCGGAGAGGCGTCTCGGTCATGTCTGCATGTCTCCCGAACCCGTAGGGTCTACACACTTAAGGTTCGGTGACGCTAGGTTTGTAGAGATATGAGTATGCGGAAACCCGAAAGTTGTTTGGAGTCCCGGATGAGATCCCGGACGTCACGAGGAGTTCCGGAATGGTCCGGAGGTGAAGAATTATATATAGGAAGTCAAGTTTCGGCCACCGGGAAAGTTTCGGGGGTCACCGGTATTGTACCGGGACCACCGAAAGGGTCCCGGGGGTCCACCGGGTGGGGCCACCTATCCCGGAGGGCCCCATGGGCTTAAGTGGGAAGGGAACCAGCCCTTAGTGGGCTGGGGCGCCCCCCCATGGGCCTCCCCCCTGCGCCTAGGGTTGGAAACCCTAGGGTGGGGGGGGGGGGCGCCCCACTTGCCTTGGGGGGCAAGTCTCCCCCCTGGCCGCCACCCCCATCCAGATGGGCTCCTGGCCGGCGCCCCCCTCCCAGGGGGCCTATATAAAGGGGGGGAGGGAGGGCAGCAAGACAACAGCCTTGGGCGCCTCCCTCCTCCCCTGCAACACCTCTCCCTCTCGCAGAAGCTCGGCGAAGCCCTGCCGAGATCCCGCTACATCCACCACCACGCCGTCGTGCTGCTGGATCTCCATCAACCTCTCCTTCCCCCTTGCTGGATCAAGAAGGAAGAGACGTCGCTGCACCGTACGTGTGTTGAACGCGGAGGTGTCGTCCGTTCGGCACTCGGTCATCGGTGATTTGGATCACGGCGAGTACGACTCCATCAACCCCGTTCACTTGAACGCTTCCGCTCGCGATCTACAAGCGTATGTAGATGCACTCCTTTCCCCTCGTTGCTAGTATACTCCATAGATGGATCTTGGTGATGCGTAGAAAATTTTAAAATTCTGCTACGATCCCCAACAGTTTGACATCCCTGAGAGACTAGATAATGAAAAGATGAATCGTCAAACCTGGATGAACAAAGACGCTACCAAGTGGATGAATCTGATGGCCCGTCCATCCTTGAAGATCATGCTTCCTCCCTTGAAGGCGCCACCAGGGCCATGGACGCCTCATACACCGCCGCTGACGTGTTGTAGTGATGAGGTATCGTGCAGGATCTGACACAGGATCACCTTCAGGCAAGATGAATAGGTCTTCAGGGGCACAACGGCCGGCCACAGCAGGCCCCTGCCATGGACGGCGCCGCCCGAGCCACAGCCGCTCGCCAGCTCACCTCTGGAGAAGTCCAAGCTTATCCGCGAGCTCGTCCACTAGTGCCCGTCGCCGCCACGACGTCCTGCAGGCTAGAGAACGGTGCTTCGTCGTTCTTATCCACGGCCGCCGTTGGAACCGACTCCGGCCGCCTATATAAGGAGCCCCTGAGTCCGTCCAGTCCCTCAGGCGACCTCAAGCCACCCCACCTAGCACCCCCATAGCAGGCAATCGACCAGGGAGGGTCTTCTTCCCCATCTCCCGCCAGTACAGCCGCCGTCGCCCTCCGGTCCATTCAGTCGCAACCAGAGCCCCCCCTCCCTGTCCGTATAGCACCACCATCCTCCTCCCCTCGACCGTGCGAAGCCGCCCAAACCCTCAGGGGGAACCACCGTAGGCCAAAGCCCCAAACCTCCCGAAGCTGTCGTCCGCCGCGGAGCTCGCCGCCGGCGACTCCCTCCATCCCCGCCACCTCCTCGACCACCGAGAGGACCGCTCCGGCCTGGCGGATCCATCCCCGCCCTCAGGACCCCGCGAGGAGCCGCCGTTCACCGTTGTTGATCGCCGGAGCCCCGCCTCTGTTCAGCCAGAGGAGGAAGGAGGCGGGGGCGACTGGTCAAACCTGACCAGTGGGCCCAAGGGACCCACTGTCAGTGACCCACGAGCCGGTCCACGCGGGTTAAGTGTAGGATCTGACCCAGGATCACCTTCAGGCAAGATTAATAGGTCTTTAGGGGCACGACGGCAGCGGCGGCGCCATGGCCGGGACTGGTGACGACGGCGGCGGCGAGTGAGCGAGAGGGTGGCGGCGGCTGCGTGCGAGTGGGAGGCCGGAGGATCACCACTCATTGTGCTCGACATATCACTACAAGAAACCTGTTAATCCATGACGGATTTCTAATGATATTTTTGGAAACTCTCATCGATGACCTGGTAAAACCCCACAAGCCCGGTGAAAGCCCGCTAAACCCCGTCTAACCGTTCCCGTATAAAAACTTAACCCTAAATTCCCTCCTCGGCCCCTGCATCGTGTCCCACAGCACGTCGCCACCCCTCGTCCCTCCCACAGCTCGTAAACCTTAATAAAATAAAATAAAATAAACTATAGTAACTACAATAAATAAACCTTAATAAATTAAGTAAAAATAGAAGCAGTAAAATAAATAAAAATAGCAGCAGTAAAATAAATAAAAATAAAATAGTTAAAGTAAAATACATAAGTAATTAGAAATAAAATAAATAAGTTTTTTGTTGTAAGTAGAAACAAAACAAAACAAATAAAGCAAAAGAGAAAAAAACAGAGGAAAAAAATTATGCCACCTACTGGGCCACCACGGCCTGAATACGACTAGAAACCCATCCATGGGCCAGGATTCAGGCCCGCAGAAGGCCCAGTAGGCCCATAGGCAAATAGTGACAGAATAGGCCCGTAAGCCTGCATTTGAGAGGAGCTCGAATTGGTCAGCGCAGCTGTGCTTATAAACCACTGTCGAAGCCTCTCGGCTAGCGAGGTGGGACTAAACATCCCACCGCACCGCGCCAGTTCCAGCACAAGGCCTTTGGTCCCGGTTGGTGCCACCAACCGGGACTAAAGGGGGCATTGGTCCTGGTTCGTGGCACCAACCGGGACCAAAGGCCTTTAGTCCCGGTTGGTGCCACCAACCGAGACAAATGAGTTCCCTATATATACCCCATCGCCACAGCAGAGCACTCCGGAGTGCTCTGTTTCTTCTGGCCGGCGAGGGGAGGGCATTTGGGTGCTCTAGCTCACCTCCTATGCACATGAGGTGTTCGATGAAATGTCTGAGCCACACTAGTTAATCTTTGTCCTCTCGAAACTCGACCTCCGAGCTCCATTTTCCACGAGATTTGTCTAGGTTTAGCGGTCTGTCACGTCCCGTCCCCGTCTTCACCGCCGTCGATCGCCCGCGCCGATCTCGTCGCCAGCACCACCGTGGTGAGCCTCTTGTTCTTATCTTCTTTCTGAAAGAAAAAATTCTTACTTTAGATAGTTACTTGTCTAATTTTGTTACTTTTATTATTCCTTCTTATTACATAGTGCGATGGTTTTGGTATCCGCCCCCGTCGGCCCTCGTCCTGTCTATGATTCGGATGTGGTATATATTATCTTTTTATAACTATTTGGTTCATTTATTGTTTATGACAAATATACCGACCAACGTGACATAGATTTTATTTATCTAGGAGGTGGTTGAACCGGAAATTCTAACCGACCCTATTGTCGAGAGGTTAAATTTAGTTGAAGAAGAAAACAATTACTTGAAGGAAAAAATAAAAAAATTGAGGAGGAGACGATGATATTGGAGTTGCATGTTGCAGATGTCGTCGATGATCACAAGATCAAGATGGATGCAATGCGCTTGAAGATTAGAAAGATTAGAAAATATGCCATTCATACCGAGGCTTGGTATCATTATGCCGTTGGATCAATTGTTACCTTGGTTGCGATTATGATCGCATTTGTTTTCGCATTGAAATGTTTTACATAGTTTCAAAGTATGGTTTAATTAATTAGATGCTCTGGAGAGCTATATATATGTTGTTAGATGAGAACTATGTATGTACTTTGGTTCTAATGTGATGATGAACTTCTATTAATTTGGTCACTTAATTATCTATTCATGATGTTCTGTAATGGTTTTTGACACACTTAATTATATATAATGCACGCAGATGAACCGACAATGGATGTAAGGTGACAGACACACCTCCGAGTACATTAAGGGCGTGCATGATTTTCTCGAAGTGGCTGAGGCAAACAAGCAGAATGGTTTTATGTGTTGTCCATGCCCTACATGTGGGAATACGAAGTCTTACTCTGACCGGAAAATCCTTCACACCCACCTGCTTTACAAGGGTTTCATGCCACACTATAATGTTTGGATGAGGCACAGAGAAATGGGGGTTATGATGGAAGATGGCGAAGAAGAAGAGGACGATGACAACTATGTGCCCCCTGAATACGGTGATGCTGCAACGGGGGAAGCTGCTGAAGATCAAGAGGAACCAGACGATGTGCCCAATGATGCTGCAAGGGGGGAAGCTGCTGAAGATCAAGAGGAACCAGTGCCCGATGATGATGATCTCCACCGGGTCATTGTAGATGCAAGGACGCAATGCGAAAGTCAAAAGGAGAAGCTGAAGTTCGATCGCATGATAGAGGATCACAAAAAAGGGTTGTACCCCAATTGCGAAGATGGCAACACAAAGCTCGGTACCGTACTGGAATTACTGCAGTGGAAGGCAGAGAATGCTGTGCCTGACAAAGGATTTGAGAAGCTATTGAAAATATTGAAGAAGAAGCTTCCAAAGGATAACGAATTGCCCGACAGTACATACGGAGCAAAGAAGGTCGTATGCCCTCTAGGATTGGAGGTGCAGAAGATACATGCATGCCCTAATGACTGCATCCTCTACCGCGGTGCGTACAAGGATCTGAACGCATGCCCGATATGCGGTGCATTGTGGTATAAGATCAGACGAGATGACCCTGTTGACGGCGAGCCCCCCAGGAAGAGGGTTCCTGCGAAGGTGATGTGGTATGCTCCTATAATACCACGGTTGAAACGTCTGTTCAGAAACGAAGAGCATGCCAAGTTGATGCGATGGCACAGTGAGAACCGTAAGAAAGACGGGAAGTTGAGAGCACCCGCTGACGGGTCGCAGTGGAGAAAAATCGAGAGAAAGTACTGGGCTGAGTTTGCAGGTGACCCAAGGAACGTATGGTTTGGTTTAAGCGCGGATGGCATTAATCCTTTCGGGGAGCAGAGCAGCAATCACAACACCTGGCCCGTGACTCTATGTATGTATAACCTTCCTCCCTGGATGTGCATGAAGCGCAAGTTCATTATGATGCCAGTTCTTATCCAAGGCCCTAAGCAACCCGGCAACGACATTGATGTGTACCTAAGGCCATTAGTTGAAGAACTTTTACAGCTGTGGAATGGAAACGGTGTACGTACGTGGGATGAGCACAAACAGGAGGAATTTAACCTGCACGCGTTGCTGTTTGTAACCATCAACGATTGGCCCGCTCTCAGTAACCTTTCAGGACAGACAAACAAGGGATACCACGCATGCACGCACTTTTTAGATGACATTGAAAGTATATACCTGGACAAAAGCAGGAAGAATGTGTACCTGGGCCATCGTCGATTTCTTCCGACCAACCATCAATGTTGAAAGAAAGGCAAGCATTTCAAAGGCGAGGAAGATCACCGGAAGAAGCCCGCCATGCTTACCGGTGATCACGTACTTGCTATGGTCAATGATTTACACGTAATCTTTGGAAAGGGTCCCGGCAGACTAGCTGTTTCGAATGACGCTGAGGGACACGCACCCATGTGGAAGAAGAAATCTATATTTTGGGACCTACCCTCCTGGAAAGAGCTAGAGGTGTTGGGGAACGTAGTAATTTCAAAAAAATTCCTATGCACACGCAAGATCATGCCGATGCATAGCAACGAGAGGGGAGAGTGTTGTCCACGTACCCTCGTAGACCGACACCGGAAGCGTTATCACAACGCGGTTGATGTAGTCGTACGTCTTCACGATCCGACCGATCAAGTACCGAACGCACGACACCTCCGAAGTTCTACACACGTTCAGCTCGATGACGTCCCTCGAACTCCGCTCCAGCCGAGTGTTGAGGGAGAGTTTCGTCAGCACGACGGCGTGGTGACGATGATGATGTTCCACCGACGCAGGGCTTCGCCTAAGCTCCGCGACGGCATTATCGAGGTGTAATCTGGTGGAGGGGGGCACCGCACACGGCTAAAATATCGTATATCAAGTGTGTTCTTAGGTGCCACCCTGCCCCCGTATATAAAGGAGCAAGGGGGAGGCCGGCTACCCAAGGCGCGCCAAGGAGAGAGGGGGAGTCCTCCTCCTAGTAGGAGTAGGACTCCCCTTTCCTAGTCCTACTAGGAAAGAAGGGGGGGAAGGAAAGAGAGGGAGAGGGAGACGGAAAGGGGGCTGCGCCCCCCTCTCCTAGTCCAACTAGGACTCCCCTTGGGAGGGGGCGCGCCACCTCCTGGCTGCTGCCCTCTCTCTCCCCTCAAGGCCCACCAAGGCCCAATACTTCCCCGGGGGGTTCCGGTAACCCTCCGGCACTCCGGTTTAATCCGAAACTTCTCCGGAACACTTCCGGTGTCCGAATATAGTCGTCCAATATATCAATCTTTACGTCTCGACCATTTCGAGACTCCTCGTCATGTCCGTGATCACATTCGGGACTCCCAACAACCTTCGGTACATCAAATCACATAAACTCATAATATAACTGTCATCGTAACTTTAAGTGTGCGGACCCTTTGGGTTCGAGAACTATGTAGACATGACCAACACACCTCTCCGGTCAATAACCAATAGCGGGACCTGGATGCCCATATTGGCTCCCACATATTCTACGAAGATCTTTATCGGTCAGACCGCATAACAACATACGTTGTTGCCTTTGTCATCGGTATGTTACTTGCCCGAGATTCGATCGTCGGTATCTCGATACCTAGTTGAATCTCGTTACTGGCAAGTCTCTTTACTCATTCCATAATACATCATCCCACAACTAACTCATTAGTCACAATGCTTGCAAGGCTTATAGTGATGTGCATTACCGAGTGGGCCCAGAGATACCTCTCCGACAATCGGAGTGACAAATCCTAATCTCGAAATACGCCAACCCAACAAGTACCTTTGGAGACACCTGTAGAGCACCTTTATAATCACCCAGTTACGTTGTGACGTTTGGTAGCACACAAAGTGTTCCTCCGGTAAACGGGAGTTGCATAATCTCATAGTCATAGGAACATGTATAAGTCATGAAGAAAGCAATAGCAACATACTAAACGACCGGGTGCTAAGCTAACGTAATGGGTCATGTCAATCACGTCATTCTCCTAGTGAGGTGACCCCGTTAATAAAATGACAACTCATGTCTATGGCTAGGAAACATAACCATCTTTGATTAACGAGCTAGTCAAGTAGAGGCATACTAGTGACACTCTGTTTGTCTATGTATTCACACATGTATTATGTTTCCGGTTAATACAATTCTAGCATGAATAATAAACATTTATAATGATATAAGGAAATATATAATACTTTATTATTGCCTCTAGGGCATATTTCCTTCAGTCTCCCACTTGCACTAGAGTCAATAATCTAGATTACATAGTAATGATTCTTACACCCATGGAGTCTTCGTGCTGATCATGTTTTGCTCGTGGAAGAGGCTTAGTCAACGGGTCTGCTACATTCAGATCCGTATGTATCTTGCAAATTTCTATGTCTCCCACCTGGACTAAATCCCGGATGCAATTGAAGCGTCTTCTGATGTGCTTGGTTCTCTTGTGAAATCTGGATTCCTTTGCTAAGGCAATTGCACCAGTATTATCACAAAAGATTTTCATTGGTCCCGATGTACTAGGTATGACACCTAGATCGGATATGAACTCCTTCATCCAGACTCCTTCATTCGCTGCTTCCGAAGCAGCTATGTATTCCGCTTCACACGTAGATCCCGCCACGACACTTTGCTTGGAACTGCACCAACTGACAGCTCCACCGTTCAATGTAAATACGTATCCGGTTTGCGATTTCGAATTGTCCGTATCAGTGTCAAAGCTTGCATCAACGTAACCCCTTACGATGAGCTCTTTGTCACCTCCATATACGAGAAACATATCCTTAGTCCTTTTCAGGTATTTCAGGATGTTCTTGACCGCTGTCCAGTGATCCACTCCTGAATTACTTTGGTACCTCCCTGCTAAACTTATAGCTAGGGACACATCAGGTCTGGTACACAGCATTGCATACATGATAGAGCCTATGGCTGAAGCATAGGGAACATCTTTCATCTTCTCTCTATCTTCTGCAGTGGTCGGGCATTGAGTCTTACTCAATCTCACACCTTGTAGTACATGCAAGAACCCTTCCTTTGCTTGATCCATTTTGAACTTCTTCAAAACTTTGTCAAGGTATTGGCTTTGTGAAAGTCCAATTAAGCGTCTTGATCTATCTCTATAGATCTTAATGCCTAATATATATGCAGCTTCACCGAGGTCTTTCATTGAAAAACTCTTATTCAAGTATCCCTTTATGCTATCCAGAAATTCTATATCATTTCCAATCAGTAATATGTCATCCACATATAATATCGGAAATGCTATCGAGCTCCCACTCACTTTCTTGTAAATACAGGCTTCTCCAAAAGTCTGTATAAAACCAAATGCTTTGATCACACTATCAAAGCGTTTATTCCAACTCCGAGAGGCTTGCACCAGTCCATAAATGGATCGCTGGAGCTTGCACACTTTGTTAGCTCCCTTTGGATCGACAAAACCTTCCGGTTGCATCATATACAACTCTTCTTCCAGAAATCCATTCAGGAACGCAGTTTTGACATCCATTTGCCAAATTTCATAATCATAAAATGCGGCAACTGCTAACATGATTCGGACAGACTTAAGCATCGCTACGGGTGAGAAGGTCTCATCGTAGTCAATCCCTTGAACTTGTCGAAAACCTTTCGCAACAAGTCGAGCTTTATAGACAGTAATATTACCATCAGCGTCAGTCTTCTTCTTGAAGATTCATTTATTTTCAATGGCTTGCCGACCATCGGGCAAGTCAACCAAAGTCCATACTTTGTTCTCATACATGGATCCCATCTCGGATTTCATGGCTTCAAGCCATTTTGCGGAATCTGGGCTCACCATCGTTCTTCATAGTTCGTAGGTTCGCCATGGTCTAGTAACATGACCTCCAGAACAGGATTACCGTACCACTCTGGTGTGGATCTTGATCTAGTTGACCTACGGAGTTCAGTAATAACTTGATCTGAAGTTTCATGGTCATTATCATTAACTTCCTCACTACTTGGTGTAGGTGTCGCAGAAACTGATTTCTGCGATGATCTACTTTCCAATAAGGGAGCAGGTACAGTTACCTCATCAAGGTCTACTTTCCTCCCACTCACATCTTTCGAGAGAAACTCCTTCTCTAGAAAGGATCCATTCTTAGCAACTAATATCTTGCCTTCGGATCTGTGATAGAAGGTGTACCGAACAGTCTCCTTTGGGTATCCTATGAAGACACATTTCTTCGATTTAGGTTCGAGCTTATCAGGTTGAAGTTTCTTCACATAAGCATCGCAACCCCAAACTTTAAGATACGACAACTTTTGTTTCTTGCCAAACCATAGTTCAAAAGGCGTCGTCTCAACGGATTTCGATGGTGTCCTATTTAGAGTGAATGCAGCCGTCTCTAAAGCATAACCCCAAAACGATAGCGGTAAATCAGTAAGAGACATCATAGATCGCACCATATCTAATAAAGTATGATTATGACGTTCGGACACACCATTACGCTGTGGTGTTCCGGGTGGCGTGAGTTGCGAAACTATTCCGCATTGTTTCAAATGTAGACCAAACTCGTAACTCAAATATTCTCCTCCACGATCAGATCGTAGGAATTTTATTTTCTTGTTACGATGATTTTCAACTTCACTCTGAAATTCTTTGAACTTTTCAAATGTTTCAGACTTATGTTTCATTAAGTAGATATACCCATATCTGCTCAAATCATCTGTGAAGGTGAGAAAATAACGATATCCGCCACGAGCCTCAATATTCATCGGACCACATACATCTGTATGTATGATTTCCAACAAATCTGTTGCTCTCTCCATAGTACTGGAGAACGGTGTTTTGGTCATCTTGCCCATGAGGCACGGTTTGCAAGTACCAAGTGATTCCAAAATTCCATCAGTATGGAGTTTCTTCATGCGCTTTACACTGATATGACCTAAACGACAGTGCCACAAATAAGTTGCACTATCATTATTAACTCTGCATCTTTTGGCTTCGACATTATGAATATGTGTATCACTACTATCGAGATTCATTAAAAATAGACCACTCTTCAAGGGTGCATGACCATAAAAGATATTATTCATATAATAGAACAACCATTATTCTCTGATTTAAATGAATAACCGTCTCGCATTAAACAAGATCCAGATATAATGTTCATGCTCAACGCTGTCACCAAATAACAATTATTTAGGTCTAATACTAATCCAGAAGGTAGATGTAGAGGTAGCGTGCCGACGGCGATCACATCGACTTTGGAACCATTTCCCACGTGCATCGTCACCTCGTCCTTAGCCAATCTTTGCTCAATCTGTAGCCCCTGTTTCGAGTTGCAAATATTAGCAACAGAACCAGTATCAAATACCCAGGTGCTACTACGAGCATTGGTAAGGTACACATCAATAACATGTATATCACATATACCTTTGTTAACCTTGCCATCCTTCTTTTCCGCCAAATACTTGGGGCAGTTCCGCTTCCAGTGACCAGTTTGCTTGCAGTAGAACCACTCAGTTTCCGGCTTAGGTCCAGACTTGGGTTTCTTCTCCTGAACAACAACTTGCTTGCTATTCTTCTTGAAGTTCCCTTTCTTCTTCCCTTTGCCCTTTTTCTTGAAACTAGTGGTTTTACTGACCATCAACACTTGATGCTCCTTTTTGATTTCTACCTCCGCTGCCTTTAGCATTGCGAAGAGCTCGGGAATAGTCTTATTAATCCCTTGCATGTTATAGTTCATCACGAAGCTCTTGTAGCTTGGTGGCAGTGATTGAAGAATTCTGTCAATGACGCAATCATCTGGAAGATTAACTCCCAGTTGAATCAAGTGATTGTTATACCCAGACATTCTGAGTATATGCTCACTGACAGAACTATTCTCTTCCATCTTGCAGCTATAGAACTTATTGGAGACTTCATATCTATCAATCCAGGCATTTGTTTGAAATATTAACTTCAACTCCTGGAACATCTCATATGCTCCGTGACGTTCAAAACGTCGTTGAAGACCCGGTTCTAAGCCGTAAAGCATGGCACACTGAACTATTGAGTAGTCATCAGCTTTGCTCTCCAGACGTTCATAACTTCTAGTGTTGCTCTTGTAGGAGGCCTGGCACCTAGCGGTGCTTCCAGGACGTAATTCTTCTGTGCAGCAATGAGGATAATCCTCAAGTTACGGACCCAGTCCGTGTAATTTCTACCATCATCTTTCAACTTAGCTTTCTTAAGGAACGCATTAAAATTCAACGGAACAACAGGACGGGCCATTTATCTACAACATAGACAAGAAAGATACTATCAGGTACTAAGTTCATGATAAATTTAAGTTCAATTAATCATATTACTTAAGAACTCCCACTTAGATAGATATCCCTCTAATCATCTAAGTGATTACGTGATCCAAATCAACTAAACCATGTCCGATCATCACGTGAGATGGAGTAGTTTCAATGGTGAACATCACTATGTTGATCATATCTACTATATGATTCACGCTCGACCTTTTGGTCTCTGTATTCCGAGGCCATATCTGTACATATGCTAGGCTCGTCAAGTTTAACCTGAGTATTCCGCGTGTGCAACTGTTTTGCACCCATTGTATTTGAACGTAGAGCCTATCACACCCGATCATCACGTGGTGTCTCAGCACGAAGAACTTTTGCAACGGTGCATACTCAGGGAGAACACTTTTATCTTTAATTTTAGTGAGAGATCATCTTATAATGCTACCGTCAATCAAAGCAAGATAAGATGCATAAAAGATTAACATCACATGCAATCAATATAAGTGATATGATATGGCCATCATCATCTTGTGCTCGTGATCTCCATCTCTGAAGCACCGTCATGATCACCATCGTCACCGGCTCGACACCTTGATCTCCATCGTAGTATCGTTGTCGTCTCGCCAACTTACTGCTTTTACGACTATCGCTACCGCTTAGTGATAAAGTAAAACTATTACATGGCGATTGCATCTCATACAATAAAGCGACAACCATATGGCTCCTGCCAGTTGCCGATAACTCGGTTACAAAACATGATCATCTCATACAACACATTATATCACATCATGTCTTGACCATATCACATCACAACATGCCCTGCAAAAACAAGTTAGACGTCCTCTACTTTTTTGTTGCATGTTTTACGTGGCTGCTACGGTCTTAGCAAGAACCGTTCTTACCTACGCATCAAAACCACAACGATAGTTTGTCAAGTTGGTGCTGTTTTAACCTTCGCAAGGACCGGGCGTAGCCACACTCGGTTCAACTAAAGTGAGAGAGACAGGCACCCGCCAGTCACCTTTAAGCAACGAGTGCTCCGAACGGTGAAACCAGTCTCGCGTAAGCGTACGCGTAATGTCGGTCCGGGCCGCTTCATCTCACAATACCGCTGAACCAAAGTATGACATGCTGGTAAGCAGTATGACTTATATCGCCCACTACTCACATTTGTTCTACTCGTGCATAGCATCAACGCATAAAACCTGGCTCGGATGCCACTGTTGGGGAACGTAGTAATTTCAAAAAATTTCCTACGCACACGCAAGATCATGGTGATGCATAGCAACGAGAGGGGAGAGTGTTGTCCACGTACCCTCGTAGACCGACAGTGGAAGCATTATCACAATGCGGTTGATGTAGTCGTACGTCTTCACGATCCGACCGATCAAGTACCGAACGCACGGCACCTCCGAAGTTCTACACACGTTCAGCTCGATGACGTCCCTCGAACTCCGATCCAGCCGAGTGTTGAGGGAGAGTTTCGTCAGCACGACGGCGTGGTGACGATGATGATGTTCCATCGATGCAGTGCTTCGCCTAAGCTTCGCGACGGTATTATCAAGGTGTAATCTGGTGGAGGGGGCACCGCACACGGCTAAAATATCGTATATCAAGTGTGTTCTTAGGTACCCCCCTGCCCCCGTATATAAAGGAGCAAGGGGGAGGCCGGCTGCCCTAGGTGCGCCAAGGAGAGAGGGGGAGTCCTCCTCCTAGTAGGAGTAGGACTCCCCTTTCCTAGTCCTACTAGGAAAGAAGGGGGGAAGGAAAGAGAGGGAGAGGGAGAGGGAAAGGGGGCTACGCCCCCCTCTCCTAGTCCAACTAGGACTCCCCTTGGGAGGGGGCGCGCCACCTCCTGGGTACTGCCCTCTCTCTCCCCTCAAGGCCCAATACTTCCCCGGGGGGTTCCGGTAACCCTCCGGCACTCCGGTTTCATCTGAAACTTCTCCGGAACACTTTCGGTGTCCGAATATAGTCGTCCAATATGTCAATCTTTACGTCTCGACCATTTCGAGACTCCTCGTCATGTCCGTGATCACATCCGGGACCCCGAACAACCTTCCGTACATCAAATCACATAAACTCATAATATAACTGTCATCGTAACTTTAAGCGTGCGGACCCTTTGGGTTCGAGAACTATGTAGACATGACTGAGACACCTCTCCGGTCAATAACCAATAGCGGGACCTGGATGCCCATATTGGCTCCCACATATTCTACGAAGATCTTTATCGGTCAGACCGCATAACAACATACGTTGTTCCCTTTGTCATCGGTATGTTACTTGCCCGAGATTCGATCGTTGGTATCTCGATACCTAGTTCAATCTCGTTACTGGCAAGTCTCTTTACTCGGTCCGTAATACATCACCCCGCAACTAACTCATTAGTCACAATGCTTGCAAGGCTTATAGTGATGTGCATTACCTAGTGGGCCCAGAGATACCTCTCCGACAATCGGAGTGACAAATCCTAATCTCGAAATACGCCAACCCAACAAGTACCTTTGGAGACACCTGTAGAGCACCTTTATAATCACCCAGTTACGTTGTGACGTTTGGTAGCACACAAAGTGTTCCTCCGGTAAACGGGAGTTGCATAATCTCATAGTCATAGGAACATGTATAAGTCATGAAGAAAGCAATAGCAACATACTAAACGATCGGGTGCTAAGCTAACGTAATGGGTCATGTCAATCACGTCATTCTCCTAATGAGGTGATCCCGTTAATCAAATGACAACTCATGTCTATGGCTAGGAAACATAACCATCTTTGATTAACGAGCTAGTCAAGTAGAGGCATACTAGTGACACTCTGTTTGTCTATGTATTCACACATGTATTATGTTTCCGGTTAATACAATTCTAGCATGAATAATAAAAATTTATCATGATATAAGGAAATATATAATACTTTATTAGTGCCTCTAGGGCATATTTCCTTCAAGAGGTCCGCTCTTCAATCGACGTGATGCACGTTACGAAGAACCTTTGCGTGAACCTGCTAGGCTTCTTGGGCGTGTATGGGAAGACAAAAGATACACCTGAGGCACAGGAGGACCTGCAACGTTTGCACGAAAAAGACGGCATGCCTCCAAAGCAGTATGAAGGTCCTGCCAGCTACGCTCTTACGAAAGAAGAGAAAGAAATCTTCTTTGAATGCCTGCTCAGTATGAAGGTCCCGACTGGCTTCTTGTCGAATATAAAGGGAATAATAAATATGCCAGAGAAAAAGTTCCAGAACCTAAAGTCTCATGACTGCCACGTGATTATGACGCAACTACTTCCGGTTGCATTGAGGGGGCTTCTACCGGAAAACGTCCGATTAGCCATTGTGAAGCTATGTGCATTCCTCAATGCAATCTCTCAGAAGGTGATCGATCCAGAAATCATACCAAGGCTAAGGAGTGATGTGGCGCAATGTCTTGTCAGTTTCGAGCTGGTGTCCCCACCATCCTTCTTCAATATCATGACGCACGTCCTAGTTCATCTAGTCGACGAGATTTTCATTCTGGGGCCCGTATTTCTACACAATATGTTCCCCTTTGAGAGGTTCATGGGAGTCCTAAAGAAATATGTCCGTAACCGCGCTAGGCCAGAAGGAAGCATCTCCATGGGCCAGCAAACAGAGGATGTCATTGGGTTTTGTGTTGACTTCATTCCTGGCCTTAAGAAGATAGGTCTCCCTAAATCGCGGTATGAGGGGAGACTGACTGGAAAAGGCACGCTTGGAGGGGGGGACTCAATAATATGCAGGGACGGATATTCTTGGTCTCAAGCACACTACACAGTTCTACAGAACTCTACCTTGGTGACCCCGTATGTCGATGAACACAAGAACAGTCTACGCTCCAAACACCCGGAGCAGTGTGACGACTAGATTACATGTGAACACATCAGGACTTTCAGCAGTTGGTTGGAAACACGTCTGAGAGGTGATACCACTGTTTGTGATGAGTTGTACTCGTTGTCCAGGGGACCATCTTCGACTGTATTGACTTACAAAGGATACGAGATAAATGGGAATACATTTTACACGATCGCCCAAGATCAAAAGAGCACCAACAGCGGTGTCCGCTTTGATGCAGCAACCGAGAGGGGAAAGGACACATATTATGGTTACATAATGGACATATGGGAACTTGACTATGGACATGATTTTAAGGTCCCTTTGTTTAAGTGCACATCGGTCAATCTGTCAGGAGGCGGGGTACAGGTAGACCCACAGTACGGAATGACAACAGTGGATCTGAACAATCTTGGGTACACTGACAAACCGTTCGTCCTAACCAATGATGTGGCACAGGTTATCTATGTGAAGGACATGTCTACCAGACCGAGGAAAAGAAAAGATAAGGAAGCGAATACATCATACGATGAGCCAAAGCGGCACATAGTTCTTTCAGGAAAAAGGGACATTGTGGGAGTGGAGGGCAAGACAGACATGTCTGAAGATTATGAAAAGTTTCATGAAATTCCTCCCTTCAAAGTCAAGGCTGACCCAAGCATCCTGATAAACGATGAAGATTATCCATGCTTACAGCGCAATAAGCAAATGACACAAGCGAAGAAAAAGTGAAGACTTTCTCCCGCAACTATTATGATGATACCATGCCAACTTTGTAATAGACGAGTATTATACCATTGTCCGTTTTGTACAAGAAGTGCATCTAGTTTTTGCCGTAACCCTCTCAAATTTCTTGCACATGCTATGTGGATGAAATGATGATACCATGCCAACTTTCAACCTTTTCAGAGTTCATTTGAAATGCTTTTCAATTTTAGGGTCTTATAGCTCAAAATAATTAGTAAATGCATGAAAAATAACAGGCCAAAAATTAAAAATTATGCCACCTACTGGGCCACCACGGCCTGAATACGATTAGAAACCCATCCATGGGCCAGGATTCAGGCCCGGAGAAGGCCCAGTACGCCCACAGGCATGTACAGAGAGGTTAGCCCCGTAAGCCTGCTTTAGAGAGGAGCTCGACAGCTCAGGCGCACCGCACCTTATAAACAGGTGCGGCTCTCTCTTAGCTAGCGAGGTGGGACTAAACTCACCACCACGCCGCTGTGCAAGGCCATTGGTCCCGGTTGGTGGCACGAACCGGGACCAATTCCACCCTTTGGTCCCTGTTGGTGCCACGAACCGGTACTAATGAGGCTGTGGCCCCACGAGCACCTTTAGTACCTGTTCGTGGCACGAACCGGTACTAGAGTTTCTTACTAGCTAAGCAGTTTTTTAGTCCCACCTCGCTAGCTGAGAGGCACTAGGAGCGGTTTATAAGCCCTGAGTGCAGAGACGATGAAGAAGAGGCGCAATGCCCACGTTGCTTAGCTTCAAGCCTTGAGGAATAAGGTAGACTGCATCGAGCTATGTGCAGTGGAGTCTACACTATTCCGAAAGGCTTGAAGCAAATCAACGCGCATTGCGCCTCTTTTTTATTTTTAATCATTAAAAGCAAAAAGAATTTTCATAAAGAACTTTTTTTGATAGAAACTTTAATACAAGAAAGAATTATCATAAAGTAAAATAAATAAGTAATTAGAAACAAAATAAAATAAAATAAATAAGTTTTTTGTTGTAAGTAGAAACAAAACAAAATAAATATAGCAAAAAAGAAAACAAAAAAACTAAATACAGCAAGAAGAATTTTCATAAAGAACTAATGGCACTAATAGAAAGTTTATATTTTTTTTGAAACTAATGGCACTAACAGACAGTTTATAATTTTGCTGACCTAAAAGCAAAAAGAATTAAAAAATAAAGCAAAAAACAGAAGAAAATAAATAATGCAAAAAACAGAACCAAAAAACTGGAAAAAAAATTAAAAAACTGCCACCTATTGGGCCACCACGGCCTGAATACGACTAGAAACCCAACCTAGGCTAGGATTCAGGCCCGCAGAAGGCCCAATAGGCCCACAGACAGCACAGTGTGACATTAGGCCCGTAAGCCTACATTTCAGAGGAGCTCGAGAGGGCAGCCGCAGTGGGGCTTATAAACCACTCCGAGCCCCTCTCAACTAGCGAGGTGGGACTAAACTTTTGGCCGCGGGCAGCGCAAGGCCTTTGGTCCCGGTTGGTGGCACGAACAGGGACCAATGCCCCCCCTTTAGTCCCGGTTGGTGCCACCAACCGGGACCAAAGGCCGCCGCTTCCCGCCCTTTGGGCTGCTGAAAAGGGACCTTTGGTCCTGGTTGGTGGTACCAACCGGGACTAAAGGGTGGCATTGGTCCCGGTTGGTGCCACCAACCGGGACCAAAGGTGTGCCTATATAAGCCAACACTTGGGAAATTTTCAGATACCTCGCCAGTTGCCCCCGACACCGCCAGGCTGCCCGTGCTTGCCGTCGCCGCTCGCTCCTCGTCGCCGTCGCCCCGCGCCCTTGCCTCGACGGGTCGCCGCCCGGTGCTCGTTGCCGTCGCCCTGCCCCCACGCGCCGCCCCGCCTCGTGCTCCCCAGCTCGCGCGTGCCGCCTCGGCGCCCCGAGCCCCCTGCCCGGCCCGCGCGTGCTCGCCGGCGCCCTCGCCGCCCCCTCCGTCGCCATCGTCCTAGCCGCCCCCGCTGTGAGAGCCGCTGCCCCGGCTCTGTTTTTTTATTAGTTAATTGTTTTTTGATCATATATATATATATATATATATATAATGTATATGTGTATGTATCTGGCTATATGTTTTTGTTCATATGTGGCTATATGTTTTTTTATTAGTTTAATTTTTTTTGTTCATATGTGATGTATATGTGTATGTGGCTATAATGTATATGTGAACAAAAAAAATTTGTATGTATGTAGATGTTCAAAATGTATGAATATATATGTCAAAAATGTTTTTTTGTTCATAGAAAGTTTTTTGTTCATATATAGAAAGTTTTTATATATGACAATGGATATATATTCGATATATATGAGAAATGATGATCCACATGGAAAAGTTTTATATATGCAAAAGTTACAATTTTAGAAAAGTTTTATATATCTAGCTAGGAAGGGAAGAAGAAGAAAAAGAAGGATAGGAAAGAAGAAAATAAGAAGGGGAAAGAAAGAAGAAGAGGAGAGGAAGAAGAGGAGAAATAAATAAGAAGAGGAAAAAAGAAGAAAAAGAAGAGGAGAAGAAGAAAGGAATAGAGGAGAAGAAGAAAAAATAGAAAATATTCTATTTTTTCTTCTTCTCCTCTATTCCTTTCTTCTTCTCCTCTTTTTTTTCTTCTTTTTTTTTCTTCAATCCTCTCCTCTATTCCTTTCTTCTTCTCCTCTTTTTATTTCTTCTTCGTTTTCTGATGTTTTATCGGGTCTGTTGTCGTCGATATATACCCCTCCCGATAACTTCAACACGAGGGGGGATAACTTCAACACGAGGGGGGTCGATATACCCCCTCCCCAATAACATTATTTTCCCGTGTATATATGTCGTTGTTGTCGATATAACCCCCTCCTGATAACTTCAACACATGGGGGGGGGGGTCGATATACCCCCTCCTTGATAACATTATTTTCTCGTGTATGTATGTTGTCGTTGTCGATATTACCCCTTCCCGATAACTTCAACATGAGGGGGGATAACTTCAACACGAGGGGGGGTCGATATACCCCCTCCTCGATAACATTATTTTCCCGTGTATGTATGTCGTCGTTGTCGATATAAAACCCCCTCCCGATAACTTCAACACGTGGGGGAGGGGGTCGATATACCCCCTCCCCGATAACATTACTTTCCCGTGTATGTATGTCGTCGTTGTCGATATATATAACTCCCTCCCAGATAACTTCGACATGATGGGCGGTCGATATGTATACCCCCTCTCGACCGTGATAACTTATACCACGGGAGCACCCCCCGGCCCTCTCGCTCGACCAAAACTCTCGAGGACACCCAAACCCTAGAAAAAAACGATGTTTGCCTCCTACCCCCTCCCGCCGTGCCCCTACCCTTGAAGCGTTGCCTAGGCCACCCCAAACCCGGAATAAGCTAGGTCTACGTTTGCACTAATATATCCACCTACTGTCATGTTTGTGTAATAATTGCCATGTTGTAATATTTGCAGAAACAATGGAGCACGGACGAGATGAGCAAGCAGAAGAGGTGTTGGGGGACATAATCTTAGCCGGAGGTGATATCTTGTCATATCTTAACGACAATGATGGTCTGGAAGAACAGGGTGAAGAAGCAGGCTACGGTGATCGAAGAGTGGAGGAGGAAAGACATGATTATGATGGCTCCGGTGACCCAATGCTGGTGCAAGAAGGAGCCCGTGGTGACGGCTCCGGTGACCGAACAGAGTTCGGCCAGGTAAATATATTAGTTAAGCCTGTGCTGACTAGCTAATTGATGCATTCATTGTTTTGGTATGTACACATATTAATTAACACTCATCTTTCTTCTTTTTTCTAGCCCTCCGGATCGAGCACAACTGCGGTAAAGAGACGAGGCCCGAATAGAAAATTGCGCTCGGATGAAAGGTTTGAGATCACAGCAATCGCGCGGGACGGCCAACCGATTGAACCCCTCCGGACAAAGGATGCTTTTGCTGCTCAGTGCGGGGTTCTAGTTAGGGATAAGATCCCGATCAGCATCCACCAATGGTATAAGCCTAAGAAGGAAGACCCTGAGGTGTCTTATGTCAATGATATGCAGAAAGATGATCTTTGGACTGAGCTGAAGGCAAATTTCACCCTACCACCAGAGGAGGATCCGGAGAAGCCAGTTATAGAGCAATTAATCAAGTCTCATGCTCTTAAGAAGATGGCAGACCAATTTAGGAGGTGGCAGAATGAGCTGAAAACGTTTGTCGACAAAGAAGAGACACCAGAATTCATCGGCCGGTATGAGAAGATCAGAGATCACTGGCCAGCATTTGTGGCCCACAAGACATCCGAAAAGAGTAAGAAGATGTCAGCGACAAACAAGAAGAATGCTGCGAAGAAGAAGCTTCACCATCGCACGGGGTCAGGTGGCTACCTCAAAGCCCGGCCTAAGTGGGCCAAGTCTGAGAGGTATCTGCTTGATAAAGGGATCGAACCAGAGACAATGAACTGGCCAGACCGTTGCCGGACTTGGTTCTTCGGGGCTGGCGGAACCTTGGACCCCGTATCAGGGAGGTGTCATTGGATGGACGAGCAACTTGGAATACCCGTCAAGAAGCTTAAGCACTATATCGATGCAGCGCAGCAAGGGACGTTCGTTCCAGACAGAGAGAACGACGAGGTCACAATGGCCCTCGGGAATCCTGAGCACCCTGGACGGACACGAGGCACGCCAGGCTCCGTTCCGTGGAAGTTTGGTTTTCCGGACACGGGCGGTTACAAAACCCAGGAGAGGAGGAAAAAAGTGGAGCAGATCCAAATTCAGAAGCTGCACGAAAGGGTTCCAGCGCTAGAGGAACGAGACGGAAATCAAGATGCCGAAACTGCCCCCGAAGCTACACCGCCATCTCAGCGGAGAAGCAGTGTTTCTTCCACCGAGCTGCCTCAGCTGGAGCCTGCGGCTCCTGCTAGCTACCCCGTGGATGCTATCACGGAGTCTCAACATTGCCACCTTATGGCGGAATGGCAGAACTTGAAAGTCAAGGCGGCTGTTGGCTCTGTTTTACCTACTGAACCCGGCGCAACCTACCACTACCGGCCGATTCCAGAAGGATATGCTAGGGTGATGGTGGATGAAATAACGGAGGGATTTGAGGACCTCCAGCTTGACCACCCTACCGGTGAAGGGGAGACTCGGCTGGGTTTAGCTCTGAAGACTCCATGCCTATGGCGGAAGGAGCTCATCAAGCTTCTGAACTGGACGGCTCCGGCGAGTAAGGGCACTCCGCCTCCTCCTCCGCCTCCTCCTCCGGCCAGTGATTAGGGCACTCAGCCTCCTTCTCCGGCGCGTGGCGGCACTCCGCCTCCTTCTCCGCCAGCGCCAGCGCGCCAGAGCAGCCAGCCTCCTCCTTCTCCGCCTCTTCAGCAAGGGCGGAAGAGACCCGCCGCCGCTGCGGCTGCTCCGCCGCGTCGTAGTCCTTCTCCTCCGCCTCGTAAGCAAGGAAAGAAGACAGCCGCAGCCGCTCCGTCTGCTCTGCCGGCGTCTAGCAGTACAGCTACCAGAGGCGGGAGGCAATACAGATTCGGTCCTTCTCTGAAGACTCCAGAGAAGTTACCATATGAGAGGACCGACGAGGAGAACGTGAAGATCGTGCGAGCCGAAGTGAAGAACTTCTTTGAAGGGGTGAAAGCAAAGAAACATCCACCTCGGGAGGAGAAGGTAGATCCGGTGAAAGCAAAGCGCACTCTGGCTGCCCTGACAAAACCACCAAAGTCTCCGCCGAGAGCCAACTATGAGCGCGTTCTTGCAAAGACATATGCCGAAGCGGAGCGGTCGGGAAGTACTGTCAGTGATAAAAGGATGAAAGAACGACGAGCTGGGAAAAAAATTGCCCAGCTCGGCGAACAAGCGAACCAATCGTGCCGCCCCGCTCAAGGTGTCAAAAGACATCGTCGCTAATGATCCGAGTATGGTGCCCGGTTATAGCAATCTTGGAGATTACCTGCCCGACGATGTACATTATGAAATCATGGAGGTGGACGAACACAAATACCATTACGGGAAGCCTCTCGTCAAAGATGACAGATCTCTAAGCACGATGATGCGAAGACTATATGATTGGTACATGAAAACCTGCAGAGAGTCTGATGGGATGAGTACTTTGACGCTGAGAGTTAAACCAGAGCATGACCTCGTTGGAATTGAACTGCTGAATGTTCCATTTGAGGATTTCTTCCAGATTTACAATCAAAAGGCCCTCGATAAAACAACGATCACTTGCTACTGTCTGTAAGTAGTACTACTTCTGTCATTAAGTCTCTCTATATAGGTCAGCTCTTTCATTGCATGTATTTATACTTATCCTCACTATATTATGCAGATTGAAGATCGCCGAATTGAAGAAAAGACAAATCGGTGATATTGGGTTCATTAACACAAATCTCATAGATGCATGTACGGTTGAAAAACATCCCAAAGAAGCCGAGGCCAACTTGCTACAATCGTTGGTATTAAATCAAAACAAAGATATAATACTCTTTCCTTACAACTTCAAGTGAGTGTTACTATCTTGTGCATATTCGGTTTCCCTTATTAGTCCAGGTTATGGTAATGTAATTGATGACTTATGCATGCATGCGCAGCTTCCACTATATTCTCCTAGAGATTAAGCTTGAGCCGGGAGTAGTAACCGTCTTAGACTCGAGACGAAAAGATCCCCAGGACTATGCGAACATGACTCAAATGCTCCAGAAGTAAGTTAAATCGATCATTATCCACCATATCAGCAACTTTGTTCATTTCCTGATATCAAGTAATTGTTTTCTTTGTCTGGCAGGGTTTGGAGAAAATTCACCTCAAAAGCTCCGGGACTGCCGAAGAAGCTGCAATTTAATCTCCCGAAAGTAAGTACTATAGTAGCATGTTCCGCGCATCTCCTAGTGATTCAAGCGGTAGTTTCATCAATACCATTTAGCATGCTTGCTTATCAGTTTGATTGACCTCTATTTCTTGTAAAGTGGTTGTGGCAGGAACCCGGGAATAATTACTGTGGATACTACGTTTGCGACTCCATCCGCTACCATACCGTAGGAAAAGGGGCTTTTACCCCGGTTCATAAGGGCCTTTAGTCCCGGTTTTGGAACCGGGACTAAAGTGTTGTTACTAATGCCCTAGCCCTTTAGTCCCGGTTCTTACACGAACCGGGACTAAAGGCCATCCACGTGGCCGGTGCGGGGAGCCCAGGCAGGAGGGCCTTTGGTCCCGGTTGGTGCCACCAACCGGGACCAATAGGCAGGGCCTTTTGTCCCGGTTGGTGTCACCAACCGGGACCAATAGGCATCCACGCGTCAGCACCTTGCAGGAGCTGAGGTTTTTGTTTTTTTAAAGGGGGTGGATAAGGGGTTTTGGGGGGTTAATTTAGGTGTTTCATATATTGTGTTAGCTAGCTAATTAATAGAGAGAAGTGTCCTCTCTTATCTCCATGCTTGGTCGACGCTACGTACTATATACGTATGGAGAGGAGTAGACACGCTAGCTAGTAATCAAATGAAGGAAACAGAAGATCGTCATGAACATATGCATACAGAGAGAAGTGATATCGACCACCTCCCCTTCTCCGAGATATTGGTCGAACAACAAGTTCTCGTATATCTATCCGACACTACCGGCTACATATATACAATAATTATCTCTTACAATACAATCTCCTAATTATATTGTAGGAACACAGGGTCCACATAGTATTCTCCGTTTTCAGCGATCACGTGGTCAAGGAAGAATGCCGCCAATTCCTCTTGAATTCCTCGCATACGATCTTCTGCTAGGAGTTCATCCCGCTTCCGAAACATCTAATTTGAAGAAGGGGGTCAATACATATATATATGAATAAATGAAACCCAACACAAATGATGGTAATAAAATAAAATTGTGAATATTATTGCTTACGCACTTCATATTGTTCTTCAATGTAGCCCCGCTCACAGGTATGGTAGCGGATGGAGTCGCAAACATAGTATCCACAGTAATTATTCCCGGGTTCCTGCCACAACCACTTTACAAGAAATAGAGGTCAATCAAACTGATAAGCAAGCATGCTAAATGGTATTGATGAAACTACCCCTTGAATCACTAGGAGATGCGCGGAACATGCTACTATAGTACTTACTTTCGGGAGATTAAATTGCAGCTTCTTCGGCAGTCCCGAAGCTTTTGAGGTGAATTTTCTCCAAACCCTGCCAGACAAAGAAAACAATTACTTGATATCAGGAAATGAACAAAGTTGCTGATATGGTGGATAATGATCGATTTAACTTACTTCTGGAGCATTTGAGTCATGTTCACATAGTCCTGGGGATCTTTTCGTCTCGAGTCTAAGATGGTTACTACTGCCGGCTCAAGCTTAATCTCTAGGAGAATATAGTGGAAGCTGCCCATGCATGCATAAGTCATCAATTACATTACCATAACCTGGACTAATAAGGGAAACCGAATATGCACAAGATAGTAACACTCACTTGAAGTTGTAAGGAAAGAGTATTATATCTTTGTTTTGATTTAATACCAACGATTGTAGCAAGTTGGCCTCGGCTTCTTTGGGATGTTTTTCAACCGTATATGCATCTATGAGATTTGTGTTAATGAACCCAATATCACCGATTTGTCTTTTATTCAATTCGGCGATCTTCAATCTGCATAATATAGTGAGGATAAGTATAAATACATGCAATGAAGAGCTGACCTATATAGAGAGACTTAATGACAGAAGTAGTACTACTTACAGACAGTAGCAAGTGATCGTTGTTTTATCGAGGGCCTTTTGATTGTAAAACTGGAAGAAATCCTCAAATGGAACATTCAGCAGTTCAATTCCAACGAGGTCATGCTCTGGTTTAACTCTCAGCGTCAAAGTACTCATCCCATCAGACTCTCTGCAGGTTTTCATGTACCAATCATGTAGTCTTCGCATCATCGTGCTTAGAGATCTGTCATCTTTGACGAGAGGCTTCCTGTAATGGTATTTGTGTTCGTCCACCTCCATGATTTCATAATGTACATCGTCGGGCAGGTAATCTCCAAGATTGCTATAACCGGGCATCATACTCGGATCATTAGCGACGATGTCTTTTGACACCTTGAGCGGGGGGCATGATTGGTTCGCTTGTTCGCCGAGCTGGGCAATTTTTTTCCGAGCTCGTCGTTCTTTCATCCTTTTATCACTGACAGTACTTCCCGACCGCTCCGCTTCGGCATATGTCTTTGCAAGAACGCGCTCATAGTTGCCTCTCGGCGGAGACTTTGGTGGTTTTGTCAGGGCAGCCAGAGTGCGCTTTGCTTTCACCGGATCTACCTTCTCCTCCGGAGGTGGATGTTTCTTTGCTTTCACCCCTTCAAAGAAGTTCTTCACTTCGGCTCGCACGATCTTCGCATTCTCCTTCTCGGTCCTCTCATATGGTAACTTCTCTGGAGTCTTCAGAGAAGGACTGAATCTGTATTGCCTCCCGCCTCTGGCAGCTGTACTGCTAGACGCCGGCAGAGCAGACGGAGCGACTGCGGCTGTCTTCTTTCCTTGCTTACGAGGCGGAGGAGAAGGACTACGACGCGGCGGAGCAGCCGCAGCGGCGGCGGGTCTCTTCCGCCCTTGCTGACGAGGCGGAGAAGGAGGAGGCTGGCTGCTCTGGCGCGCTGGCGCTGGCGGAGAAGGAGGCGGAGTGCCGCCACGCGCCGAAGAAGGAGGCTGAGTGCCCTGATCACTTGCCGAAGGAGGAGGCGGAGGAGGAGGCGGAGTGCCCTTACTCGCCGGAGCCGTCCAGTTCGGAAGCTTGATGAGCTCCTTCTGCCATAGGCATGGAGTCTTCAGAGCTAAACCCAGCCGAGTCTCCCCTTCACCGGTAGGGTGGTCAAGCTGGAGGTCCTCAAATCCCTCCGTTATTTCATCCACCATCACCCTAGCATATCCTTCTGGAATCGGCCGGTAGTGGTAGGTTGCGCCGGGTTCAGTAGGTAAAACAGAGCCAACAGCCGCCTTGACTTTCAAGTTCTGCCATTCCGCCATAAGGTGGCAATGTTGAGACTCCGTGATAGCATCCACGGGGTAGCTAGCAGGAGCCGCAGGCTCCAGCTGAGGCAGCTCGGTGGAAGAAACACTGCTTCTCCGCTGAGATGGCGGTGTAGCTTCGGGGGCAGTTTCGGCATCTTGATTGCCGTCTCGTTCCTCTAGCGCTGGAACCCTTTCGTGCAGCTTCTGAATTTGGATCTGCTCCACTTTTTTCCTCCTCTCCTGGGTTTTGTAACCGCCCGCGTCCGGAAAACCAGCCTTCCATGGAACGGAGCCTGGCGTGCCTCGTGTCCGTCCAGGGTGCTCAGGATTCCCGAGGGCCATTGTGAGCTCGTCGTTCTCTCTGTCTGGAACAAACGTCCCTTGCTGCGCTGCATCAATATAGTGCTTAAGCTTCTTGACGGGTATTGCAAGTTGCTCGTCCGTCCAACGACACCTCCCTGATACAGGGTCCAAGGTTCCGCCAGCCCCGAAGAACCAAGTCTGGCAACGGTGTGGCCTGTTCATTGTCTCTGGTTCGATCCCTTTATCAAGCAGATCCCTCTCAGACTTGGCCCACTTAGGCCGGGCTTTGAGGTAGCCACCTGACCCCGTGCGATGGTGAAGCTTCTTCTTCGCAGCATTCTTCTTGTTTGTCGCTAACATCTTCTTACTCTTTTCCGATGTCTTGTGGGCCACAAATGCGGGCCAGTGATCTCTGATCTTCTCATACCGGCCGATGAATTCTGGTGTCTCTTCTTTGTCGACAAACGTTTTCAGCTCATTCTTCCACATCCTGAATAGGTCTGCCATCTTCTTAAGAGCATGAGACTTGATTAATTGCTCTATAACTGACTTCTCCAGATCCTCCTCTAGCGGTAGGGTGAAATTTGCCTTCAGCTCAGTCCAAAGATCATCTTTCTGCATATCATTGACATAAGACACCTCAGGGTCTTCCTTCTTAGGCTTATACCATTGGTGGATGCTGATCGGGCTCTTGTCCCTAACTAGAACCCCGCACTGAGCAGCAAAAGCATCCTTTGTCCGGAGGGGTTCAATCGGTTGGCCGCCGCGCGCGATTGCTGTGATCTCAAACCTTTCATCCGAGCGCAACTTTCTCTTCGGGCCTCGTCTCTTTACCGCAGTTGTGCTCGATCCGGAGGGCTAGAAAAAAGAAGAAAGACGAGTGTTAATTAATATGTGTACATACCAAAACAATGAATGCATCAATTAGCTAGTCAGCACAGGCTTAACTAATATATTTACCTGGCCGGACTTTGTTCGGTCAACGGAGCCGTCACCACGGGCTCCTTCTTGCACCAGCATTGGGTCACCGGAGCCATCATAATCATGTCTTTCCTCCTCCACTCTTCGATCACCGTAGCCTGCTTCTTCACCCTGTTCTTCCAGACCATCATTGTCGTTAAGATACGACAAGATATCACCTCCGGCTAAGATTATGCCCCCCAACACCTCTTCTGCTTCCTCATCTCGTCCGTGCTCCATTGTTTCTGCAAATATTACAACATGGCAATTATTACACAAACATGACAGCAGGTGGATATATTAGTGCAAACGTAGACCTAGCTTATTCCGGGTTTGGGGTGGCCTAGGCAACGCTTCAAGGGTAGGGGCGCAGCGGGGGGGTAGGAGACCGACATCGTTTTTTTCTAGGGTTTGGGTGTCCTCGAGAGTTTTGGTCGAGCGAGAGGGCCGGGGGGTGCTCCCGTGGTATAAGTTATCACGGTCGAGAGGGGGTATACATATCGACCGTCCATCATGTCGAAGTTATCTGGGAGGGAGTTATATATATCGACAACGACGACATACATACACGGGAAAATAATGTTATCGGGGAGGGGGTATATCGACCCCCCCCCCACGTGTTGAAGTTATCGGGAGGGGGTTTTATATCGACAACGACGACATACATACACGGGAAAATAATGTTATCGAGGAGCGGGTATATCGACCCCCCCTCGTGTTGAAGTTATCCCCCCTCGTGTTGAAGTTATCGGGAGGGGGTAATATCGACAACGACAACATACATACACGGGACAATAATGTTATCGGGGAGGGGGTATATCGACCCCCCCCCCACGTGTTGAAGTTATCAGGAGGGGGTTATATCGACAACGACGACATATATACACGGGAAAATAATGTTATCGGGGAGGGGGTATATCGACCCCCCCTCGTGTTGAAGTTATCCCCCTCGTGTTGAAGTTATCGGGAGGGGTATATATCGACGACGACAGACCCGATAAAACATAAGAAAACAAAGAAGAAATAAAAAGAGGAGAAGAAGAAAGGAATAGAGGAGAGGATTGAAGAAAAAAAAGAAGAAAAAAAAAGAGGAGAAGAAGAAAGGAATAGAGGAGACGAAGAAAAAATAGAATATTTTCTATTTTTTCTTCTTCTCCTCTATTCCTTTCTTCTTCTCCTCTTCTTTTTCTTCTTTTTTCCTCTTCTTATTTATTTCTCCTCTTCTTCCTCTCCTCTTCTTCTTTCTTTCCTCTTCTTATTTTCTTCTTTCCTATCCTTCTTTTTCTTCTTCTTCCCTTCCGAGCTAGATATATAAAACTTTTCTAAAATTGTAACTTTTGCATATATAAAACTTTTCCATGTGGATATGAGAAATATTCTATTTTTTCTTCTTCTCCTCTATTCCTTTCTTCTTCTCCTCTTCTTTTTCTTCTTTTTTCCTCTTCTTATTTATTTCTCCTCTTCTTCCTCTCCTCTTCTTCTTTCTTTCCTCTTCTTATTTTCTTCTTTCCTATCCTTCTTTTTCTTCTTCTTCCCTTCCGAGACAGATATATAAAACTTTTCTAAAATTGTAACTTTTGCATATATAAAACTTTTCCATGTGGATCATCATTTCTCATATATATCGAATATATATCCATTGTCATATATAAAAACTTTCTGTATATGAACAAAAAACTTTCTAGGAACAAAAAAACATTTTTGACATATATATTCATACATTTTGAACATCTACATACATACAAATTTTTTTTTGTTCACATATACATTATAGCCACATACACATATACATCACATATGAACAAAAAAATTAAACTAATAAAAATAAAAAAACATATAGCCACATATGAACAAAAACATATAGCCACATACATACACATATACATTATATATATATATATATATATATATGATCAAAAAATAATTAACTAATGAAAAAACAGAGCCAGGGCGGCGGCTCTCACAGCGGGGGCGGCTAGGACGATGGCGACGGCGGGGGCGGCGAGGGAGCCGGCGCGCGGGGGCGGGACGGGGCGGGGGCGGCGAGAGCGCCGGCGAGCACGCGCGGGCCGGGCAGGGGGGCTCGGGGCACCGAGGCGGGGCGCGCGAGCAGGGGAGCACGAGGCGGGGCGGCGCGTGGGGGCAGGGCGACGACGACGAGCACCGGGCGGCGACCCGTCGAGGCAAGGGCGCGGGGCGACGGCGACAAGGAGCGGGCGGCGACGGCGAACACGGGCAGCCTGGCGGCGTTGGGGGCAACTGGCGAGGTATCTGAAAATTTCCCAAGTGTTGGCTTATATAGGCACACCTTTGGTCCCGGTTGGTGGCACCAACCGGGACCAATGCCACCCTTTAGTCCCGGTTGGTGCCACCAACCGGGACCAAAGGTCCCTTTTCAGCAGCCCAAAGGGCGGGAAGCGGCGACCTCTTTGGTCTCGGTTGGTGGCACCAACCGGGACTAAAGGGGGGCATTGGTCCCGGTTGGTCCCACCAACCGGGACCAAAGGCCTTGCGCTGCCCGCGGCCAAAAGTTTAGTCCCACCTCGCTAGTTGAGAGGGGCTCGGAGTGGTTTATAAGCCCCACTGCGGCTGCCCTCTCGAGCTCCTCTCAAATGCAGGCTTACGGGCCTAATGTCACACTGTGCTGTCTGTGGGCCTATTGGGCCTTCTGCGGGTCTGAATCCTGGCCCAGGTTGGGTTTCTAGTCGTATTCAGGCCGTGGTGGCCCAATAGGTGGCAGTTTTTTTAAAAAAAATCCAGTTTTTTGGTTCTGTTTTTTCGCCGTCGTCCACCGCCTTGGTGCTCGCGGCGCGGCGTGGTCAATGTGGTCAACGAAATTCTATCGGAAGAGTACTGTACGTGGAGAGGCTGACAGCTGGGTCCACGGCCACAGCCCAGTTTTTTTGTGATTTCCCAAGTAAGTCGCTTTGTCAGGCCTGTTGGGCTGCAAATCTTTCAAGACGAGGAGAGCTTTCGTTCGGCTGGCCGAGAAAATGGCCCATCAGTAATGAGAAATGGGCTGTACATTTTTAAAACACTCAAACCGGCAATTAGTTTCAAATATCTTTTTTTTCATTTCGAGATTTTAAATTACATTAATTTTTATGCGTGGAGAATTTGTTGGATTTTATATTGATATACATGTATTTTTAAAATTAGTTTGAATGTGAGTCGAAATTTCGGGATTATAAACAGTTCGGACCGCACCGAAATATGCAAAATTTCGTATAATTTTTTAACTGTGGCCACAATATGGGCTGTAATGCTAACAAAAAGAATATGGGCTAAAAAACCTTAAGAATTAGCAAATGGGCTGTAAATTATTAGAAATAATGGCAGATGGGCTGTATGCTGTTTTCCACAGATTTGAGGCTTTCCTAAAAAAAAGGTTGACGCACAAGCAGTGACTGTTGGATGTCCATCGAACGGCCGTCGTGCTTCTTCAATCTCTGCTCTTCCTGCTCCAGCCGCTCAAACAAGCGCCGGCGGGACTGCCTTCTCCCTCCTCCCCGCGGCCGGCTGTGCTGCCGCGCAGGCTTCACCGCCCCACCGTACTCCCATCGCTGGCCTAGCCATCCCTCTACTCACCCACACCTGTTGTTATTCTCCGGCGACGGCAGACGAACCAGTAAACCCTCGTACAGTCATAGTCCTCTCCGCGTGGGAAACAACTGCCGAGTCTTCCCTACCTCCGTGTCGTTCCCTTCCTAGGCCTCGCCGTCGTCCATCGCCCTGGTGCTCTCGGCGCGGCCTGGTAAATATGGTCAAACCGACATGCATCTGAAGTGGACTGTACGTGGAGAGGCCGACAGCTGGGTCCACGGCCACATGCAAGGAAATGCCTCCTGATTACGCGCAAAATAATGATTCCTCCACCTGACATCGGGGACCCACCGAAAGGGCCTCTGTATTTCGCGAAAAAAAGTTACCGCCGCTGACAGCTCGGACCCACCAGCTATATCTTTGCACGCAAGGAAGTGCCTCCTTATTACGCACAAAAAAATGAATACTCCCCCTATTAGCTGGGACCCAGTATAGTGGCAGGCTAACTTGTGGGCCTACTAAGTTGACGGGGATGGAGGTCTTTGTCAACTTAGTCAATATGCACGATTCTAGCTCCAGTGACCGTCCGATGTCCATCCAACGGCCGTAGTGCTTCTTCAACCTCTGGTCTTCTTGCTCCAGCCGCCAAAACCAGCGCCGGTCGTGCCTCGTGCTCCTGCCTACCGTGGCCGGCTGCGATGCGGCGGAGGCCTCACCGCCCCCTACTACTCCCACCACTGGCCAGGCCATCCCTCTACTCACCCACACCCCCTGTTATTCTGCGGCGACGGCAGCCTCACACCGCAGCGAACCAGTGAACCCTCGTAGTCCTCTACGCATGGGCATCCACTGCCGCGTCTTCCCCGGCTCCGCGTCGTCCCCTTCCTAGGCCTCGCCGTCGTCCACCGCCTTGGTGCTCTCGGCACGGCATGGTCAACGTGGTCAAGGAACGGCTTCCATCGGACGTGGACTGTACGTGGAGAGGCTGACAGCTGGGTCCACGGCCGCAGCAAGGAAGTGCCTCCTTATTACGCGCAAAATAATTATTCCTCCACCTGCCAGCAGGGACCCATCGGACGCGCCACCGTATTTCGCAAAAAAACGTTTCCCCCTGACTGCTGGGACCCCACCAGCTACATCTTCGCACGCAAGGAAGTGCGTCCGGGCAAAAAAAACGATTCGCCCCCCTGACTGCTGGGACCCACCAGCTACATCTTTGCAGGCAAGGAAGTGCCTGACAGTCGGGACCCACCTGGTCGAAGCGTACGTAGCGTTGTCATTCTGGTTGCGAACGTGTACGTACATATATACTGGTCGATGTAGAGGTGCGCACGTGTCGTAGTAGAGGCGCGCACGTAGCATGTACACGTACGTACAGCGGCCAGTGTGCAAGAAAGAAAATACGGCCACGTATGTGTACATACGGGCGGGGTCTCGAACGCCTACTCGCACATACGTATGGTCAGGGCTCGTGTACATGGCTGGGTCGGAACGGAGAAACAACGTCGTCGTCGTGTTCATGGGGAGGCAACGGAATGCGTCGTGTTCATGGGGAGGCAACGGAATGCGTCGTGTTCATCGGGAGGCAACGGAACCCGTGGGAGCCAACCGGCTGGGTCGAAACAGAATGCGTGGTCGTGTTCATCGGGAGGGCTTGGACGGAACATGCGATGGAAACGAGTCCTGGCGTACCGCAGAACAGAGGAAACGGCCTTGTGTTCGACCGACCACGTTCGTAACGGGATCCTGTTGATCAGGAGGGGTGTGGCGTACCGCAAAACGGAGGAAACGGACCTCCTACGGTCGAAACGGGGGTCTTGTTGATCGGGAGGGGTGTGGCGTACCGCAAAACAGAGGAAACGGACCTCCTACGGTCGAAACGGGGGTCCTGTTGATCGGGAGGGGTGTGGCGTACCGTAAAACGGACGAAACGGACTTGTGTTGGAGCGCTACGGTCGAAACGGAGGTCCTGTTCATCGGGAGGGGTGTGGCGTACCGCAAAACGGGACTCCACGGGATACTGTTCATCTCCACCGTCGACCTCCTCCACCCTCCACGGGCTACCGTCGACCTCCTCCAGCCTCCACGGGCTCCTGTTCATCCAGCCTCCACCGCACGCTACTCCACCGGCTACTGTTCAACCACCCCTCCATGGGCACCCCTCCACCGTCTACTGTTCATCCAGCCCTCCACACCATGGGGTCCTGTTCAACCACCCCTCCACGGGCACCCCTCCACCGTCTACTGTTCGTCCAGCCCTCCACACCACGGGGTCCTGTTCAACCACCCCTCCACGGGCACCCCTCCACCGTCTACTGTTTATCCAGCCCTCCACACCACGGGGTCATGTTCATCCAGAGGCAACGCCACCGCTCACTCTTCATCCAAACACCCCCCCTGCAACGCTCACTGTTCATCCAATCGATCAACTTCAGTTAGCAGCAGTAGCGAAGGAATCGCTCGATCGGGTTCAGTTAATAGCCATTGATCGATCGCTCGGGTTCAGTAACACGTAGCCTGCAGTGCAATCGCTCGGGTTTAGTTAGAGCCCAACACCTCGCTCGGGTTCAGTTAGAGCCAACGCCTCGCACACACGCGCGTACGTGTACGAGAGAAACGCGCATCGCTCGGCCCCCGACCTCCCACCATAACCGGGAACTCCCAGAAATTTTCCTCCCCCTCGCTTCTACCACGGTTTTTTCCGTCATGGACGGCCCAAAGAATGTCATGCAGCTGCGTCTCCGGCCCGCCCAGGACAAAAAGCCCATTTTCTTTCATGATTTTTTGTCATAGAAGTAGGAGCCCACCACATCTATGATGATACCGGGTTTTGTCACAATTATCGTCATAGAAGTGTCATATGTATGACAGGAAAAAAATTCGTTCAGCCCAAAATGTCATGAGTGTGTCTTTTTTTTGTAGTGGGATGTCTATCTAAGTGGGAGTTCTTAAGTAATATGATTAATTGAACTTAATTTAGCATAAACTTAGTTCTGATAGTATTTGCATAGCTATGTTGTAGATCAATAGCTTGCAATGTAGCTCTCCGTTTATTTTTGATATGTTCCTAGAGAAAAATAAGTTGAAAGATGATAGTAGCAAAGATGCGGACTGGGTCCGTGATCTGAGGATTATCCTCATTGTGGTACAGAAGAATTATGTCCTTGATGCATCGCTAGGTGACGGACCTATTGCCGGAGCAGATGCAGACGTTATGAACATTTGGCAAGCTCAGTATGATGACTACTTGATAGTTTAGTGCGCCATGCTTTACGGCTTAGAACCGGGACATAAAAAACGTTTTGAACGCCACGAAGCATATAAGATGTTCCAAGAGCTGAAATTGGTATTTCAGACTCATGCTCGAGTCGAGAGGTATGAGACCTCTGACAAGTACTTTGCCTACAAGATGGAGGAGAATAGCTCAATCAGTGAGCATGTGCTCAGAATGTCTGAGTACTACAATCGCTTGAATCAAGTGGGAGTTAATCTTCCAGATAAGATATTGATTGACGGAGTTCTCTAGTCACTATCACCAAGTTACTAGAACTTTGTGATGAACTATAATATGCAAGGGATGACGAAAAAGATTCCCGAGCTCTTCGCGATGCTAAAATCGGCGAAGGTAGAAATCAAGAAAGAGCATCAAGTGTTGATGGTTAACAAGACCACTAGTTTCAAGAAAAAGGGCAAAGGAAAAGAAAGGGAACTTCAAGAAGAATGACAAGCAAGTTGCCACTCCCGTGAAGAAGCCCAAAGCTAGACCTAAGCCTGAAACTGTGTGCTTCTACTTCAAAGGGAATGGTCACTGGAAGCGGAACTACCCCAAATAATTGGCGAATAAGAAGGATGGCAAAATGAACAAAGGTACATTTGATATACATGTTATTGATGTGTACTTTACTAGTGTTCATAGTAACCCCAAGGTATTTGATGTCGGTTCAGTGCTAAGATTAGTAACTCGAAACAGGAGCTGCAAAATGAATAGAGACTAGTTAAGGGCAAGGTAACGATGTGTGTTGGAAGTGATTCCAAGGTTGAGAAGATCACCATCGCATACTCCTTCTACCTTCGGGATTAGTGTTGAACATAAATAAATGTTATTTGGTGTTTGCGTTGAGCATGAATATGATTGGATCATGTTTATTGCAATACGGTTATTCATTTAAGTCAGAGAATAATTGTTGTTCTATTTACATGAATAAAACCTTCTATGGTCATACACCCAACGTAAATGGTTTATTAAATCTTGATCATAGTAATACACACATTCATAATATTGATGCCAAAAGATGCAAAGTTGATGATGATAGTGCAACATACTTGTGGCACTACCGTTTAGGTCATATTGATGAAAAGCACATGAAGAAACTCCATGCAGATGGGCTTTTGGAATCACTTGATTATGAATCATTTGATACTTGCAAACCATGCCTCATGGGCAAGATGACTAAAACTCCGTTCTCCAGAACAATGGAGCGAGCCAATGACTTACTGGAAATAATACATACCGATGTATGCGGTCCGATGTGTGTTGAAGCATGCAGCGGGTATCATTATTTTCTGACCTTCACAAATGTTTGAGTAGGTATGGGTATATCTACTTGATGAAACACCAGTCTGAAACATTTGAAAAGTTCAAAGAATTTCGGAGTGAAGTAGAAAATCAGCGTAACAAGAAAATAAAGTTTCTATGATCTAATCGTGGAGGCGAATATTTGAGTTATGAGTTTGGTCTTCATTTGAAACAATGTGGAATAGTTTCACAACTCAGGCCACCTGGAACACCATAGCGTAATGGTGTGTCCGAACGTCGTAACTGTACTTTATTGGATATGGTGCGTTCTATGATGTCTCTTACCGATTTACCACTATCATTTTGGGGTTATGCATTAGAGACAGCTGCATGCACATTAAATAGGGCACCGTCTAAATCCGTTGAGACGACATTGTATGAACTGTAGTCTGGCAAGAAACCTAAGCTGTCGTTTCTTAAAGTTTGGGGTTGCGATACTTATGTCAAAAGGCTTCAGCCTGATAAGTTCGAACCCAAATCAGAGAAGTGCGTCTTCATAGGATACCCTAAGGAAACTATTGGGTACACCTTCTACCACATATCCGAAGGCAAGATCTTTGTTGCTAAGAATGGGTCCTTTCTAGAGAAGGAGTTTCTCTCGAAAGAAGTGAGTGGGAGGAAGGTAGAACTTGATGAGGTAATTGTACCTTCTCTTGAATTGGAAAGTATCACATCACAGAAAATCGTTCCCGTGATGCCTACACCAACTAGAGAGGAAGCAAATGATAATGATCATAAAACTTCAGCTCAAGTTACTACCGAACCTTGTAGGTCGACCAGAGCACGATCCGCATCAGAGTGGTACGGTAATCCTGTCCTGGAAATCATGTTACTTGACCATGGAGAACCTACAAACTATGAAGAAGCTATGATGAGCCCAGATTCCAACAGATGGCTTGAGGCCATGAAATCTGAGATAGGATCCATGTATGAGAACAAAGTATGGACTTTGGTGGATTTGCCCGATGATCGGCAAGCCATAGAGAATAAATGGATCTTCAAAAAGAAGACTGGCGCTGATCGTAATGTTACTTTATACAAAGCTTGACTTGTCGCAAAAGGTTTTTCGACAAGTTCAAGGGGATGACTACGATGAGACTTTCTCACCCATAGCGATGCTTAAGTCTGTCCAATCATGTTAGCAATTTCCACATTTTATAATTATGAAATCTGGCAAATGGACGTCAAAACTATATTCCTTAATGGATTTCTTAAAGAAGAGTTGTATATGATGCAACCAGAAGGTTTTGTCGACCTAAAAGTGCTGACAAAGTGTGCAAGCTCCAGCAATCCATCTATGGACTGGTGCAAGCATCTCGGAGTTGGAATATACACTTTGATGAGGTGATCAAAGCATATGGTTTTATACAGACTTACGGTGAAGCCTGTATTTGCAAGAAAGTGAGTGGGAGCTCTGTAGCATTTCTGATATTATATGTGGATGGCATATTATTGATTGGAAATGATATAGAATTTCTGGATAGCATAAAAGGATACTTGAATAAGAATTTTTCAATGAAAGACCTCGGTGAAGCTACTTATATATTGAGCATCAAGATCTATAGGGATAGATCGAGACGCTTAATAGTACTTTCACAAAGCACATACCTTGACAAGATTTTGAAGAAGTTCAAAATGGATCAGTCAAAGAAAGGGTTCTTGCCTGTGTTGAAAGGTGTGAAGTTGAGTAAGACTCAAAGCTCGACCATGGCAGAAGATAGAAAGAGAATGAAAGTCATTCCCTATGCCTCGGCCATAGGTTCTATAAAGTGTGCCATGATGTGAACCAGACCTATTGTGTACCTTGCCATGAGTTTGGCAAGGCGGTACAAGAGTGATCCAAGAGTAGATCACTGGACAGCGGTTAAAATTATCCTTAGTTACCTAAGAGGAGTAAGGAAATGTTTCTCGGTTATGGAGGTGATAAAGAGTTCGTCGTAAAGGGTTACGTCAATGCAAGTTTCGACACCAATCTGGATGACTCTGAGTCTCAATCTGGATACATATTGAAAGAGTGAGCAATTAGCTAGAGTAGCTCCATGCAGAGCATTGTAGAGATAGAAAAATTGCAAAATACATGTGGCTATGAATGTGGCAGACCCGTTGACTAAAACTCTCTCACAAGCAAAACATGATCACACCTTAGTACTCTTTGGGTGTTAATCACATAGCGATGTGAACTAGATTATTGACTCTAGTAAACCCTTTGGGTGTTGATCACATGGTGATGTGAACTATTGGTGTTAATCACATGGCGATGTGAACTAGATTATTGACTCTAGCGCAAGTGGGAGACTGAACGAAATATGCCCTAGAGGCAATAATAAAGTTGTTATTTTATATTTCCTTATTCATGATAAAGGTTTATTATTCATGCTAAAATTGTATTGATCGAAAACCTTAATACATGTGTGAATACATAAACAAACATTGTGTCCCTAGTAAGCCTCTACTAGACTAGCTCGTTGATCAAAGATGGTTAAGGTTTCCTAACCATAGACATGAGTTTTCATTTGATAACGGGTCACATCATTAGGAGAATTATGTGATGGACAAGACCCATCCGTTAGCTTAGCATAATGATCGTTCAGTTTTATTGCTATTGCTTTCTTCATGTCAAATACATATTCCTTCGACTATGAGATTATGCAACTCCCGGATACTGGAGGAATACCTTGTGTGCTATCAAACGTCACAATGTAACTGGGTGATTATAAAGATGCTCTACAGGTATCTCCGAAGGTGTTTGTTGGGTTGGCATAGATCGAGATTAGGATTTGTCACTTCGAGTATCGGAGAGGTATCTCTAGGTCCTCTCGGTAATACACATCATAAGCTTGCAAGCAAACGACTAAGGAGTTAGTCATGAGGTGATGTATTATGGAACGAGTAAAGAGACTTGCCGGTAACAAGATTGAACTAGTTATGAAGATACCGACGATCGAATCTCGAGCAAGTAACATACCGATAGACAAATGGAATAATGTATGTTGCCGTAACGGTTCAACCGATAAAGATCTTCGTAGAATATATAGGAGCCAATATGAGCATCTAGGTTCCGCTGTTGGTTATTGACCGGAGAGGTATCTCGGTCATGACTACATAATTCCCGAACCCGCAGGGTCGCACGCTTAACGTTCGTTGACGCTAGAGTAGTATTGGGATATTTGATGAGTGGTAACCAAATGTTGTTTGGAGTCCCGCATGAGATCCCGGATGTCACGAGGAGTCTCGGAATGGTCGAGAGGTAAAGATTTATAGATGGGAATTCATATTTTGGGTTCTAGAAAAAGATGTTGTTTTTTCGGTATTGTACCGGGAAGCCTCTAGAAGGTTCCGAAGGATTCTAGAGGGGTCCGGAAGTCCACAAGTGGTTCGACCACGACACAAGGGCTAGCATGGGCCACGGGGAGGCGCCCTGGCCTTATTGGGCTAGGCGCATCAAGTCCTCAAAAGCCCATGTGGCTAGGGAAGGCAAAAAAGGAAGGAGTCCTAGTAGGAATAGGATTGGACTTGGATTCCAAGTCCTCTCCCCCTTAGATGCACCCTAGGGCTTGGAGGGTCTGTTTACCACGCCCCTCCACCTATATATAGAGGGGAGGGGGTGCCCCAAGAGAACACACCAAGCCCTTGGCGCCCCTCTATCTCCCGTTACTCTGTAGTTCCACCGCCTCGTCCCGGTGACGCTTAGCGAAGCGCTGTCGGTGTTCCACCACCACCATCACTACCATGCCGTCGTGTTGGTTGTGGTCCCATCTACTTCTCCTCTCCCGCTTTCTGGATCAAGAAGGAGGAGACATCATCGAGCCGCACGTGTGCTAAACTTGGAGGTGCCGTCCGTTCGGCACTAGATCGGTTAGATCGTGATCGGATCGCAAAGAGTACGAATACATCAACCGCGTGATAAACGCTTCCGCTTAACGGTCTACGAAGGTGCGTAGACACACTCTCCCCTCTCGTTGCTATGCATCTCCTAGATAGATCTTGCGTGAGCATAGGAATTTTTTTGAAATTGCATGCTACGTTTCCCAACAGTATCATCCATGCACCGTGTGCATCCGTAATATCTATGGCACACTTGGCCCGCGGCATATCCGTAACCGAGATAGTCGTGCACCGTCTTGATGAGCGTGGCTCTCATATAGAAATACTCGCCTTTGCTGGTGTCCCATGTCTTGGCCGGTGTTTTCCATAACATGTCTAACTCCTCTTGAAGTAGCCCCAGATGCAGATTAATATTATTTCCCAGTTGTTTCGGCCCTTAAATCAGCATGCTCATGTGTATGTACTTCGACTTCATGCACAACTAGGGGGGATGTTGTACATCCATACATTCACGGGCCATGTGCTATGGTTGGTGTTATGGTTGCCAAACGGATTCATGCCATTGGTCCACGCGCCAAGCACGATGTTCCTTGCATCACATGCGAAATATGGATATTCGCCATTGAACGCTCTCCACTGGCTTCCATCCATGAGGTGTCTCAGCTTCGGATCATCTCCATCGTCGGGCTTTGTCCTCTGCGCGTGCCAACGCATGAGCTTTGCTTCCTTGGGATCTACAAAATAACGTTGCAGAGGGGGAGTGATCGGTAAGTACCATATAACTTTCTGGGGAGATTTCTTCACGGCCTTCTTGTATCGAGAAGCATTGCACATCAGACAGCTGGTTTTTTCCGTGTGCTCCTTCCGATAAATTATGCAATCGTTCATGCATGGTATCTAACGTGCGATAGATCAAGAGGGCACACGATCTTCTTGGCCTCATCCACACTAGTAGGACATAGATTCCCCGCGGGAAGAACATCCTTTTGGTACTTGAGAAGCTCATCGAGGCTAGTGTCAGTCCATTTGTTTTTAGCCTTCGTCTTCAGAAGTTCGAGCGTGAAACTCAAGGGGGTCACCTCGGGATCACAACCATCATACAATGGAGTGTTCAAGTCTACCACCAGTTGCTCCAGCTTGTCCTCCTCTCTAGAAGCAGCTATGTCAGTACTCGTCTCCTTGCGAAGTAGTTCTTGAACATGAGGGTTCCGCACGATTGAACTTAGTACCGACGAAGTCTGCGGCGTGGAGTCCATGTTTTCTCCACCGCCATGTCCGGCCTCTTCTCCGCCGCCATGTCCGGCCTCTTCCCTGCCGACATGCCCGGCCCCTTCTCAGCCGCCATTATCGGTCATCTCTTCGTCTTGCCCCGTGTCGTCATTGCCTGCCCCGTCGGTGTCCTCATCATCATCTTCTTCAATTATCCACCGAGTATAGCCATCCATGAAACCAGTCATGAGCAGGTGTGCTATCACACGACCATCCTCATAGGGGTCGAGCCAAACTCCTCCTTTGCATGTTCGACACGGACATAAAATATTAGTCCGGTTATTTTCATTCATGTCCTGCACCGCCAACCGCAACCACCTTTCCACCTTCGTTCCACTGACCATCATGGACCCCTGCACGGTAATAATAAACAAATTGATTATAAAAATGCATGCATCAAAGTCATACAAAAATCCGGCATGACCTTCCCTAAAAATAGGACATATAGAGTTTGCCCGAAATTCACCGTACGGAAATAAATCGACATTTCGGTAAAACATAGGCAACTCAAGCACAATTCGGCGACAACTCATGCCACACACACAATTTCCAGCATATCGCCCGATTATGTCATATCGCACATATACGCACATTTCCCTTCTTGCGAAAGCACAAATTTTTAGTCACCTATCTCGAGATCGAGCACGGTGATGATGATGTCGACCGGTGTCGCCACACACCTAGGGAATGATCAAAAGTGGACAAAGCTTACTTCTTGACATGACTAGATCTAGTTAGGGAGGTACATAGGTCACTTCACTAAATGCTAGATCTACCTAGCTAGTTTGGCAAGGAGATGAGTTCAACTAGTGGAGGGGGAAGGAAAAAGAGAAAGGAGATGCATTAATGGAGGTGGTGTAGTTAGCTAGGAGCAATAAAGAGAGTGAAAGAGAGGTAGAAGAAAGAGAGTAATGGGGGAAAATAGTGAGGAAGAAGCAAAGTGAGGGAGAGAGGAGGTGGGAGTTACGGGAAAGTGAAGGAAGAGAGGATGGGGGAGGGGGGAAAGGTGGTGGCTGCGGTTTAGCAGTAGCGCTGGGGAGTAAAACACGCTTCTGCTAAAAAGATAGCAGTAGCACGCCCCTGGGAGACGCACTACTGCTAAGTGGGGCCCGCCTTGTGGCTAGGTTCAAACTTAGTCGTAGCGCCCTACCCAGAAAACGCGCTACTACTATTAGGTTAGCAGTAACGCGGTTATCTGAGGCGTGCTACTACTAAACCTAGCCTGGTAGCAACGATGGGGCAATTTTAGTAGTAGCGCTCTTTTTTCTTGCCACGCTACTACTAAGTCGATAGCACTAGCGCCTGCTCTGGACACGCGCTACGGCTAAGTAGCAGTAGCGCCTCATTTTATCCAGCGCTACTGCTAAAGTTCTGTGTATAAGGTTTTCCCTAGTAGTGAAATATAGATATATGCCATCAGCTAGGTAGTATCTTTTGGTGTATGGGTGGTCATTGATCTCATAGTTGACCTCTGGAGAATTGCCTTCTACAAGTCTAGAGAACATCGAAGAGCGTTGAATCACGTTTATGCCATGCCAGAAAAAAGAATGCAAATCTAGGTATCTTGTGATACCACAACTTGAAGTATGACTCTGCACTCTCCAACATGTTCCTTATATTTCCCATGCCAGCGGATGGACAGTTTTTTCACTCCCAATGTGTACAATCTATATTTCAAGCATCCTCTTGAAACATTTATCAATAACAATCGGGTTGTATCAGCAACTTTGGTTCGGTCAAGTAATCTTGGCCAAACACCTGAATCACGGCATTGTAGAACTTGTACATTGCATCAAGGCATGTGGACTCACTCATGCACATGTAGTCATCAACAAGATCACCAGCAACTTCTTATGAAAGCATCCGAACAGCTGCAGTGCATTTCTGATACGAGGAGAAACCAAGCTTCCCAACAACATCTTTCTTGCATTGGAAGTAATCATCATAAGCCATCACTTCCTGGTGAATACAATTGGACACATGTCTCGCCATTCAGAAGCATCACCAGAAAAAATTGAGAGGGTATAGTGGCTTTGTATGATGGAAGTAGTCTTTGTAGAGATGGACATGACCACCTTCTCTGTTACGACCCAATGGATCCACATGTCACTTTACTGAGCCCCTCAAGCTTGGTCAATGCTTCTCATTGTGGTCATGGATGAGAAGAGCAACATCCAAAACATCACTATCATTGTCCAGCGATGATGAATCGATGAAATGCTGGTAGAAAAACCCATCTGAACTATCTGCCATGATATCTGGGAAGTGAATTTGTATTATTCAACTAGTCCGGGAAAATGGCCGAACACGTTTTGGGCAGCACAAATCACGGGCGTGGACGAGCCTACAGCCGGCGAAATCAACCTCGTCCGGCACAGGTCCTGGTCGATTCCGGGAGCAGAGCCAATGAACTCGAACTTCTCCGGCGCTAGCGTGGACTCGGGTGCCGGTGGCAATGACGACAATGACCCGGGTTGAAGGGGGCAAAGGTTGCATGGCCTAGCTATTCTGGCCTTGGCAATAAATAGAAGCGGCACCAGATCAAGGCTTGATCTCGTCCGGCTAGTGGCGGCGACGGGTGCGGTGGCGGAACAAGCGAGGAGCTTTGGCAGGTGATGACTGCTTGTGCGATCATGCACAACATTTATCGTGGAGGATGAGCGTGATGACAACATCTACAATTAAGGGTTTGATTTTCAGGATGAAAATATTGTGCCAGAGCACCAAGAACCGGCAACGTTTAAACAGTTCACCCAATTCCATCGTGAAATGCATGATTGGCATACTCATATGCAGCTCCAAAATGACTTGGTTGAACACATGTGGACTCACATTGACAACGATCGGTTCAATTTCTTTTCATGCAAGACAATTCCAATTGGGTTGTAAGACTATCTAATTATGTTTGCCGATGTACATGAAGGGCAGTCCATTCATCATAAACTAGTGCATGCTGCATCTTATTTCATCCCGGATGAAAGTAATAATGTTATACCACTACTATACCGTGGACTAGCTAGCTGGCTAAAATCCATAATTTTTTTTTTGCGAAATACTATAATCCATAATTATTATAACTATAATGGTAGATATCCTTATCGCAATTGTACAATTATTAGGATAATGCCCTTGTGTTGCTACGGACAGAAGGTGAGAAATGACACACACACGTTACAAAAATCATTACAATTACTCTCCCATATCCCACCTTCTCACCGACACTGTGGTTCCCAAGCAGGCTTAAGTTTTGAAGATCAAATGAAAGGTCAAATTAAACCACTTAGGAAGAAGAAGCGAATTACATGATGCAAGAGTTAGACATATTTTGTTTTAATAATAAAGAAACATCATAATTCTGTTTTAGTTATTAAAAAAACATCATAATTCAGTCTGGTCGGCCGTCCAACCAGACCACCAGCACCATGCTATCGACGCCACAGAACAGCGGGCCTCGCCGGACAGGTCGCCGGCCCTGATCCAGAACTCTTCGCCGTCAGACAAGAGCAGCACAGGCCCCGCCGCCACAATCCCTGGCTGCGTCGTGGGCTTTCCCAATACCTGCCTCCTGTGGCGACAAGGAGGGAGGAAGGGAGGGTTACGTCGGCGAGAGGAGGAGATTGCCCCTGAGTCGCCTAAGAGGGGCGGTGCCCGAAGCTCCATTCCTTGTTCCTTGCAGAGTTGTAGTTGACGCTAACTCGCCCCGATACAACCATGAAGAAACAAAAATAAATACCACTCGTTAAATATATTGCTTCACTTTCAAGTAAGGTAGCTTTGCACAAATTACGTAAAAATGTTGCTGACCAAAGAAATAACTTTATTGGTCCAGAATAGAGGACAACGTACCACCCCAACATCACAAGTCCCATAAGTCAAAAGAGTTACTAAAATGTCCTTCGGACATACAAAGTTGTTAACCAAATCAAATTCTGAACCGGCAACAGATTGACACTCATCTATTATTTGCGTTCACAAAAAGTAACCTCTACAAGAAATCCATATGTAGCTTCGATGTAGATATGGCGCCTTCATCTAGCAAGGAAATATGTCAGTAATGACCCACGGAGATATAGTTCAACTCATATACCTTAGGAGTATTGTCGGTCCATTAAGAAAGACGGAGTCTGCTTACAGTTTACAGAGATGTGGTGCAAAGAGGCTGCCAACAGTCCTAAAATTAGAGGAAGGAGCTACTCTCGTGATATGGGTATAAACTCTAGATCAGCCACAGTTAAGGAGGATATTAGCATAAGCTCCAGATCGGGACATGCAGTTCTCACTTCATCTATCAATACTACACAATAAATAAAAGTCCATTAGGGCATGTTCGGATGCTCTCCGCTCATCAGCTCCTCTCCCGAAGTTTGTGGAGCTACGCCGAACCGGTAAACTCCGTGGAGTAGAGAAAATGAGGAGCGGAGCTGGTTGCAGGCGAAAAATGTGGAGCAGCTATTTCTGAGATCTCAGATCCTTAAATCAAGGAATTGATAAGATTTACAAAGAAACTGCCACAGCCAAGTGAAAATGGTTCGCGTGCCCACGCCCGACTCGCTCCTTCCTGTTTCCCCGCCCAGCTCCACGTGCGGGAGTAGAGCTGCCTGCCGAACATCTTTGTACTATAGCTATATTCTACAAGGAGCGGCATTTCTGGTGGAGAAGCGGGAGTTGAGGATTCAGAGGAGCTGGAGCATTTCCGAACACACTTAGTGTGGTCTAAAATTAAAATGAATAGAGAAGTAAAGAGAGCAGCTTATATTAGTTGGAAGAGTGCAGAATCTGATTTATGCTACTTTTTTTTTAGAACGAAGACGCTGGGAGCGTCCGGCTTTAAATTAATAAAGCCCACAACAGGCAGAGTACCAACAAACAGACTAAAGAGAACATAACATTGAGCTCACAGCTCCGGCCAAACTGACGCAATAAGTCTAATAGTCCAAGGCGGCCAAAAGAGAGCAAGTTACATGGCACCAAGGCCAAACATCAAGCACGCAGGCTCTCACACATCCAAAAGGGCTACTCGTCCTTACGAAGTAGCAACCGGCTCCCTAGCCTGCTCGTAGACAAGTCGCAAACGATCTTGGGCATGCTGCATCTGCAAAGTCTCGCGGAAAAGTCTTACAGGTGCTTGCATCTTGCCAAAAGCTATCCTCTCGGTACACCCGCAAAGTTGCATGTGATCTACGACCAGTACTCGACACACCTAGATGATGCCCACCAACCTTCTCCCTCACCGGCACCGGTGAAATTTGACATGCCTCGCTCCCATGGCCTCCCATATGATATTGGCTCGGAACTTGTACTTCTCTAAGGACGTGACCTTCCCCACCACCTACTGGAGTTTGGAGTTTGTACTCCGCCACCGCCCCGATGGCATCGGATCCTTCTCCGTCTTGTCGTGTCGACATTGCAATCATCCTAGCAATCTCATCACAAGGGTGGTGAAGCAGTCGTAAAGGCGCTAAGGAGGAGAGAGCGCAGGCCGAGAGCCACGTTATGCATCCAAGAATTCATATTAAGGGGCAGTATGAAAGGATTGCCCGAGATAACTCACATTAGTGACTAGAAAAGGGCCCACAAAAGGATAATGTTGGGACAGAACTTCGCTTTTCTGTTTTGTCAATCACTGATGTAAAATAACTCAGCTCAGGAAACTTAGGCCATGTACAATGCTTGATAAGATAGTCTTATCTTAAGTCTTGTATGTAATTTACAGATGACATAAAAACATGTCTACAGTGGGTCATCTCTTAGCCTTATCTTCAATAACTAGCTATTCCTAAAAAGTGGTGAGACATATTGTGCTAAGAGATCATCATTTATCCTAAGTGACATTTCTAAGATAAAACGATTGTACATGCCCTTATTCAACTGAATTCATACAACTTCACAATTCGGACTACATAAAAAAGCTTACAGCAGGCTTCACCGAAAAATGCAACATTCAGACACAACTTCTGAATTCATACTATAGAAGCAAGGATTGGGCTGTAGAATCAGACAACAGGAGCAAGCGACTACTCCCTCCGTCCGAAAAAACTTGTCTCAATCTTGTCCCTCGAATGGATGTATCTAGCACTAACTTGGTGATAGATACATCCATTTGAGGGACAAGCTTTTTCGGACGGAGGGAGTACATAATAAGTTTTTCGGGTCGCCGTCACCGTCGCGTGAGGGCATCACCACGGCCATCAAGCCACCGTGGTGTGGGGAGCCTCGCGGCCACCGAGTCGCCGTAGCATGAGGGGCAGCTGCACCGTAGCCGAACCACTGTCATGTGTGGGCGGAACTGCAGTCGCTGAGTCACCTGGTCGTGGTGCAGCGCGTAGGTCGCCAGTCGCCATCCCTTGAGGTGTCGAGCCACCGTCGTGTGTGGGCGGGGCTCCGGCCGCCGAGTCACCTGTGCGTGTGGCAGCGCCCTGACCGCCAGTCGCTGTGGCTCGAGGGGTAGAGACCCCTCCGTGGAGCCGCCGTCGCCATCGTGCGGCTAGGTTATGGAGGCCATCAATTTTCTTGTACGGGATAACTAAATCCTGGAATAATTGAAGAGAGAGGGGGGGTTATCTGATAATTTGCGTTTAAGTGGATTGTTAGGAGTCCCACCTGTGATCCATGACGTCCACTATTGATCCAACAGTCCACGGTAGAGTTTTTCAGATTTTCACTGAAAATCCATTTTCACCGGATACTTCGCCGGTTCGCCCATATATGATGCCTGATTGTATACTTATGTTTTCCAATTCTTCATCATTTAAGAAAAACGCTAAATGGGGCTTAGCTCCGCTGTAGCTTTTCATAGCTTCTGGCCGAGCCGCCGCTAAATGGCATAGCTCCCTATTTAAAACATTGAAGAAAATAGCAAAAACACAAACTGCTCAGACTAATAAGTGGGAGGCAGAGATACACACCTCGCTCTGCTATATATCGATATGCTGCTAGGGAATCCACCGGAGAATCCCCTGAATCAGCAAAGCGATGAATGTGTGTGTGCTGGACAATGATTTGGTGCAGCAGCCGCTTAGGCAGGGGCCTTGAGGCAGCATGAGGAAGCTCTGACGAATTCGGCAGATCGATGATTGATTTCCGAGTCCATTCAATTACAATGCTGCAATAATACAAGGATCCGTCAGTACAACACGGTTGAGTTTTTGGGAAAGTGTGATTGAGATCTATTGAAACGACCACTACACACTCAAAACTGACATAAGAAATATGCAGCTACTGACAAAAGACAGGCTCCGGAAAGCAATTCTGATCATCAGTTTAAGTGACCTGAGTTTAATCCACAAACCATGATGTCTGACACATCATAATCAAAGCCTAACAGAATTGAAAAGAGATTCAGATTAAACACAGCACATCATGTAAAATATTCATGGTACACTAGTTGCTAACCCGTGCGTCGGGCTAGTACAAAGTTGAGTCACTTATTTTGGGACGGCGGGAGTACAAAATAATAGACTGAAATTAGTGCCAATTAGGAAACACTTGCACCTTACAGTAAAATCAAGAATTGCGGTAATACCAAGAACAATTCAAATAAACAAAATGTACAAAAAAAACAATTAGTCAACATGGTGCAGCTAATATATTGCTAGCTCATAGCCTCATACAAATAAATCGCTGCTATGACTGAAGTCACTATTATTATCAGCCAAGTAAGAGACAAATTTGGGTAAATACAGTAGTTCCTATCAATGACGATTCAGTGTAAATTGACCAGATAAGAGTTATATTTGTAACGGTTCTAATGGCTGAAGCATATATTAGATGGTTGAAGCATCTTAAAATAGTATCTAAATCGCATGTTTATATAATTTTTCCACATTATTTGATGTTCCATAGTATAGTATTTAATACAAGTAATGACTTGTCAAGCATGAGCAATCTCCGAACACCAAATCCTCTATCAAAACTACTTCCTGAAGCACTTGACATATTAGGCATTTCTTTTATGTTTTGTAGATACACAAGCAAAAATTGAATGTATTGTAAAGAGAATTGAACATACGTTCTTGAGATGTTCTCTTCCTCTTGTGTCCGTGACCTAGGGTAAAGCTCCTGCAAGAAAAGGCCACCAATTTCAGAAAAAATGGAGCTAATACAGAGGAAGCAGTAAATAGCAAGGATGGCACACAATTACCTTGGTTTCAGGATCCATCAAACGAGCATTGGGATCTTCTATGAATAAGTCGCTGCGGAGTAGGATATGGGAAGTCGGAAATGATGTAAGCAGGCCTTATGAATCGTGAGTAACTATCATGTCAGTATGCCACCATTCCGTGTCAAACAGGTTAGCAACAGTGAGGCTCAGTTTGAGTTTAATGTGATTTGCTGATCTTCACTTCAAATTGTTGTGAAAAGTCTGTTACTCTGCAGTAGAGCAGATTGAAGTTGAAAATTATGTTATCCAGCAACTGTTTTCTTACATTTCATCGGCGCAACAATGTATACATTTGTAACTGGCCTATGAGAAACGCAGCTAACTAAACGCCCAGATATCTAAAACCTGCATTGTGGTGCTTTTTTTGGTATTGACAAAATAGGTCTTCCCCCCGCTTTATATTGGTATTGGATGATATAACTACTTGAAAGTTGAAAACATCTTTGCTAAAGGCATGTCAGCATCTCTTCTTGCTAAAAACCATAAAGATTACCATAACTAGACTCCGCACTCTGCAGTACATCACAGCGAGCACAAAACCCTAAAACAATGGTAGAAAATCAACCATCTCAGGAATGCTGATAAATGGGGAAATTATACGAGGGAGATGAGTGTGACATCCCAGCCCACTAAGAAATGAGCACATCGTGGCCCATGTGGGTGTGAGGGAGAGCATGGTTGGGATAGTCCCACCTTGCTAGTTTAGGAGGAGCAAGACTAACATATATAAACTGGTTCCATAGATGGCAACTCCAGCTAGCATTTTGTGTGAAGCGAGGGGTGAGGACAAAAGCACAGGAAGTTGCTACTTGGGCGTGGGCGCGTGGCAACCCGGTATGGGGTTAAGTCTAAGCCAACTTGGAACCTGGGGCATTACAACGAGTCAATTGGAAGTTTAGAGAATCAAATGTAGTTAGAAGCTTAGAGGAACAATTTTATCTAAAGTATCTAGTGCAACTTGGATCACCAGCTACAGCATGATAACTCTATATGCCTGCATCTCAGATCTCAAGTGCTAATAAACAGCACCAGCACATTTAGATAACTAATATTCAAACTTGTTTTCATGTTTGCATTAATCTTGTGGCTTGGTAGTTGACGAAAATCAGAGGAAAAGGTACATGAGGCCTTACAGTTTCAAGCATTTTGACTTCTTGCAACTACAACGCCTGCTTTATTCGCAACTCCATCCTTTTCGTTGAAAAGGCAATGCCTGCTCATAACACGCATATGCTGTGACAAGGCCTGCCAGAACAAGAAAATAAGTTATTTTTGCTGTGATGAGAACATTGACACTTCAGTCAGATTAGTTATAGGTAGTAAAAGCAACCAACAATAGGCAATACATGCAAGATTGAATTCATTTCTATATTATTAGAAAATGGCTGCTAGAGTGCAGAGAGCTAAACCCTACTGGTAAGTTGTTAATATATTAACAATAGATTGTCATAATGGCACCAGGATCTCCTAAATGGTTTTTGTTACAACTTCTCAAGCTTGTAAGTTGTAACATTTAATATACATAACCACTGCTATATCTAGTTAGATAAATAAGCACGCAGCTATTATTTATTGTAAGCCAATATGTTTAATGTATCTGAATTTTTGCATAACAGCAAGAAGTTAGAAGTATAGATACACTTTGGTCCATTGGCAAATATTCACTAGGTTCTTCGAGGGCATTAAAGATTTGATCATTTGACACCAACTGACTTTGACAAGCACCAGGAGCAGTTGGGGCGTATAATCTGGTGCGGACCCTTCAACTGCTCCGTACCAGTAAAGGTGAGGATCATGTGCAGCATTGTTAATATAAGAGCCGCTTGAATCGTCAGGCGACAAGGATTTACCAGAAAATGCATTATCAGCATTTAATATCTCATTCACTAACTCTGTCTCTGCCGACCAGCAAACGCAGCAAATTGCAGCAAATCAGCAAACGCATAAACCATGCATACCCAACCAGCAAACGCAGCAAATCAGCAGGCATTGCTGCAAGGCACGGAGCTGAACAGCAATCGCAAACTAAATCTCTATTTCTTTAACAGGGATGAAAAACTCAGGAATTGGAAAGCAATAGGATCACGGAAGTATTAATTATGCAAAACTACAGTAATGGGCGTTCAGGATAGCAGCGTAAAAACAAAGGAAACAACCCTCTTGAACAGTAACAAGCTGCATCGTGGAACAATGATGGATGACTGTTTTAGCTTTACTGTATTTGGCTACAAGCTGCATCTCTACTAATCTTCCATGGCGCTATGCACACAGCGTAGTTTTTTTAGTAGCAGAGCGTCCAGGCACCTCGGGCATCCTCAAAACCAACAGATCTCAGCAAATGTTAGAATTCCTCTGGAATCTTGTCAAAAAAGTGGGAAAAGTTCCCTTTCCTAAGGAATGGCAGCTGCAGTTTCCTTTGTGCAGAACAGCTGCAAAGGAAAAAAATCCATAGGAAACCAAACCTCCAAAATTCCTTTGCAATTCCTTCATTCAGAACGGGGCCTAAGACCTAGCTAGAGAGTTTTGGAAACCACTAACAGAACACAACCAGCCATACAGTTTCCAATGACCAGACAGACGGGGATCGAAAACAAAAGTACAGACTCCAGTACACCGGCACAGCGTCTAGCCCCTGGTCATTCGCTCATCAGAACCTCGGGAACCCTTCCACCATCTTGCCCTCTTTGAGTGACTTCAGCTGCCTTCTTCATCAGCTTACTGGCTCCACCTGTAATGTTCTAAGCATTCACATCAGCATAGAGACCTGCCCAGTAACCCCATGAGTGAAGCAGCAGTATAAATGATAAGCTTAGGAGATTTCATGACAAAAAGTTATTTTGTTACCAGTCGTCCAAATAGATCAAATAATCTCTACCAAAAGCAATGCATAGATTTTTTCATCACCCGGTAAGAACCTATTTAACCAAACTAGGCACTGCTAAATGTTACGGTGTGGCATGTAGTAGTCTCCAAACATGCTCCCAGAATACCCCAGACGACCTTAACACTAGCACGTGAGAAAAAAAAAGATGGCTAGAGGTCACAAAATCATCACAAAACGAGCATTTAGGGCACCCCAACCAATTTCGCTTCCTCATATTACCCCTAGTCAAAACAGCATCCTGAAAAGGTTGCCAAAAAAAAATTTAATCTTGACAGGCAGTTTGGCTTTCGAATTTGCTTTATTATTAGGAATTAAGGACCAAATAACCCAAGAAAAATTAGAATAAAGTACATCAAAGGCTGCAGCTTTAATATCATTACACATTTTTACACTGGTTCATCAGATCAGGAGTCAGCCTTCTCTGAACTGAAAGGGAATAGCAAAGCTAACTTCCGAAGCTGTTTCGTAACATCCCTTACCTCGAGTTCAGTCATGTATCTATCATGTCAGGTCAATCATTGAAGTCATCTAAAAACCCAAGACTTTGTTGTTGATCATCTGTTGCTTTGCCCTGACCAAAACAAGACAAAAAACCACGGTCAGCTGACTTGATGGTTCTACTCCTAATAGTGCCACTATTCTGATATGCAAATTCACTAGAAGAATTAATCAAAATAGGTGTAAATTTTGTTTTTAGATGAACGGGGAGGCAACCTCCCCGGCTCCATTTATAACAGAAAATGAAACCAGTTGATGATTTGCAACACTTGGAAACAGAAACTGTAAAAGCTAGAACCTAGGACCTAATAGTGGTGCTCAACTAAATTATCTTTACCAGACATCACAGTGAAGGGGTGCTGCAGCTCATCCCCAAAGAGATGGGAGCAAGAAAGATAGGCAAGAAAGCGAATAAGAAACCAACAACAGCAAAGAAAATCGCTAGAAACGCACCTCCTGCTGCGGCACTGGGTCTGTTGCTGCTGCTGCTGCCGCCGCCGCCGATGGGTCGCTAGAATCCCCATCTGCACGTGCCTGTGCAAGAAGAAGAGGATTGAAGGTAAGACTCGACAGAACGCAAGAAACGCAAGAAACACCAAGAAATTCACCTCCTCCGCGACGACGGGCAGTGGCGGTGGCGAAGCGTGCTGGGGCGAGGTGGCGACGTCCTCCTCAATCGGCTCCAGTGGAGCAGGCTCCTGAACGGGCGCCGCCGGATGCGGGAGCTGCACCTCCTCCAGCGCGGGCACTGGCGGTCGCGGGAGAGTTCCGCGAGGAGGGCCGGAGAAGCGCATCACCTGCGTCGGCCTGTCTGCCCCAGCGCAACCGGACGGCATGACCATCGTGTGGACGGACCGCTTGAGAGCGGCCGGCTGACGAGGGCGACGCAGCGCAGCAGTTGGAGCGTTGGGGGCTCCCGTCCGCGGAACCTACTGGTAAGTAGAGACGTCAGGCGGCTGCGGCCGCGGCCCTGGGGCTGCGGGGGAGGCCGGTCCCGGCGGCGGCAGCGAAGACGGGGCTGCGGGGAGGGGCGGTGGCTGCAGCAGCGGCGGCGACGCGGCTGCAGGGCAGGCCGGTGGCTGCGGCAGCGGCGGAGACGGGGAGCGTCGCTGCCACACCGTCGGGGTGGGGGGGCCAGCCAACAGGGACGGGCAAATTTGACAATTTTGACCTGGAAACGAAATAAATTCACAAAATGAACTGGGTGCGAAACTATTTCACACCCCTGACCCTTTTGTGTAGCGCCCGCCACGCCGGCGCCACACCCTACGGTGCAGCGCCTAGCTCCGGGGCGTTGCACCTCTGTCCACCGGGGCGTTTAGGGCTAGGGTTATGGTTAGGGTTATGGTTATGGTTAGGGTTAGGTTTATGGTTAGGGTTAGGGTTGTTGTTTCATATATATATTAGGGTTTGTATTCGGTGTTAATCCATGGATCAGTACTCATGGAAGCAATGTTACCTTGTGTTCATTGCTTATAGGGATGGGAAGAACATGTGTGTTTGTTCAGCATGGGGACAAAGACGCCTTTTTGAAAGGCAATAAAGAACCGCACCCGGATGAGTTTGACATGGTGTTTGATAGTAGTCCTAGCTATGCGGAGCTCTTGCAACAAGTTAGGAAAGATTTGAATTGGATGGACCCTAGTGATATCATTGAGTTGGAGGGAAGGCATAATGTTGGTTTTGGAATGCACATCCGTTGGAAGACAATGCGTGTAAACTCGGAGCAACGTTGGGTTGCATACAAGGAGACGGTGGCCGAATCACTAGAGAAGGCTCTTGAGTTATTTGCAACGAAGAAGGTTGATTCAAGTTTGCATTTGGACTTGAACCGGAACCCCTCCCCTTTGGTTGCTAGTAGCCCCCCATCCTTGAAGCGAGATGAAATTGTTGAACCTCTTTTAACCCAAGAAGTGAGGCCAACATTGAGCCCTTATAGAAACAACCAAGATGAATCTTTGCAAGAGGACAATGATGAGTATGCGGACGATGACAATGAAGTTGATCTCCATGACAACAATGTGGGTGATCTCGACAAATATCATTTGCAAGAGACAATGGACCATTCCATCCCTTTTTCCCGTGCATATGCATCGGACTCGGATGACGATGGTCCCGATGAACAAGTTGATGCGGAGGGGTTCACTGTGAAGGAGGCCGAAGCTTTCGAGAAGGTATTTGGTCGGGATCATCGGACTACATTGTTCAAGGATGTTAGTCTCGCGGATGAAGCCGTGGTAGATGGTGGCCAATGTGTACCTCTTGGGGTTAGGCCAAGCTCTCACCGTGATTTGGTAGACGACAAGAACCGGATTGCTAAAGGTTCTAAGTTCGACAGCTTGTTGGATTTGAAGATGTGGCTCGACAACTACTCGGTTACGCATTATCGTCCACACAAGGTGGTGCACTCGGACGTCAATGTGCGCTACCAGAGATCCCTATCCCTAATGCACATCGGATTAAGCCTGAACTCTATAGGGTTACCAAAACTCTCTCCTTTTCCATACGGCTCCCATTCCACCTGCAAAATGGGATTGAATGCAAAATTGATATCAAGTGAAGATACAAGCATGATAATCACTTATGCAAGGTCGGTTCACTGCTCAGGCGTGATCGCGTCCAGCTCGCTCTTGTACAACTTGTACATTACCGAGGGATCATCCGTCGTCTCATTTAACACATCCCACTTGTAAGCCCAAGTGGGGAGCCGTAGTGGGTCGTCTTTATCGTCCCAATCCTCGTACTTCACGGTCTTAGGTCGTCCAACCGGCAAACGCTCCCAGCTCCATATGGAAAGTGCGAGCAGACAACCACTAATACCTCTAGTGTGCCTACAACTGGCATCGTCCAACTGCACATAAAAAAGAACATGGTCAAATTTGCCGCAAGAGCGCATTGATAATGTATCAATGAAGTGAAAAGGAAACAACTTCATACCTGTCGATAGGAAGACCGGTGATCATAGCAATATCCTGCAGCGTCACGGTCATCTCCCCGGTCCGAAGATGGAAAGTGTGTGTCTCCGGCCTCCAATGATCAATAAGCGCGGTGAGTGCTGCAGCATTGTTGGGTGGCGTCGACCGGCGGACCAACTCAATGAAAGGGAGAAGTCCTGCCTCCCTAACATAAGGTGTGTACCGCTCATCATAGCGCATCCCTCCAAGGCTGATCCCGTGAGACCGAAGCTTCAGAGGTGCAAGCTCCTACAAACAAACAAATCATAACATTACATATGGGGCATTTGTGCTTGAAAAAACATACTAAATTCATAACACCGGCCACTTTCAGTATTACCCGCTGCTGCACCGACATAGCCTACGACCGGTGTTGTTTGTCCCAATGATCATCGAGAAGCCAAACCATCCTAACAATTTCAACAAAGCATTCTTGTCAACACGATTATCTTTGAAGCATATGGTGCTTCCCCCTACTTGGGCCTACTTCATACAAATAACTTCTCCATAGAAATAACATGTCAATCTATGTATCCAAACTATATAAATAACATGTCAACCTATCTATCCAAACCACGTTCTAATCTAACAAGGGTTCCCCAAATCTAATATATGCAAGATTCAAACAAAAGTTGCCCAAATCTAATACATGCAAGATTCCAACAAGGGTTCCCCAAATCTTCAAAATATAATATTTTCTATGGATAGAAAGAAGGGGATCGGAGGAGAGTACCTTCTATGATGGATTGATGAACAAATGCACGGACCAAATCGTCGGATCGGAAGGATTTGGGAGAGGGGATTGAGAGGGGGAGTGCAGATGGCCGCCGCCCTGTTTTTCTGTAATTGCCAATGGGGAGGGTGGGGGAGGAGAGGGCTGGCGCGTTTGCAGATAAGTCACAGTGCAGCGCCTAGCCGCTAGGCGCTGCACATTACTCGGAGGCGTTGCACTGCTGGGTGTGGGCCCATGGGCTGCCACGGTGGAAAGAGGTGCAACGCCACGGAGCTAGGCGCTGCACCGTAGGGTGTGGCGCCGGCGTGGCGGGCGCTACACAAAAGGGTTAGGGGTGTGAAATAGTTTCGCACCCAGTTCATTCTGTGAATTTATTTCGTTTTCAGGTCAAAATTGTCAAATTTGCCACAGGGACGCAACATAGTCATCATAGGAAGGCTGCTCCGCTGGCTGGCTAGGCCCAGCGGCAGAGTCGGGACTCGGGGTGGGGCTCGGGGGATCCATGTGGAAATACTTTTTCCAATTTCCAAATACCTACGTGTCCCTATATATATATTTCTACCACGACACGGGCGCCCCTATGGCGGTTATTAAAACTTTTGTATTATTCTTTAAATCATGAACATTTTTTAAGTTGGTGAACATTTTTTCAAATTCGTGAACATTTTTTTAATTCACGAGCATTTTATGAACCGATGAACTAATTTGTGGTCCGGGGATATTTTTTGAATTTCTAGAACATTTTTTAAAACTAATGAACAATATTTGAACTGGCGATAATTTCGTTCAATTTCGTTAACATTTTTGTAATACACGATTTTTTTTCAAAATATTTGATACTTTTTAATACGCAAAACAAAGTTAGTTTGTAGGTTTGATTTTTTTTTCCTTTTGTACTTTTCTTTTCCCCATTATATTTCCGGAAAATGGAATTTTAAGGGGTTAATACAGGTAGGGGCTTCCCACACTATCTAATGTCAACTTTCCACTATGAAAAATGAAGTTTCGAGTAATATTACGGCGCATACGGCGCAAAACTTCTGCTCGTTGACTTTTCATAAAATATTGAAGGGGGGCATAAGTCAAAGTATCTGTTGGTTGTACAACATGTTTGTCGTAATAACCTCACTAGTGCGGAAACGTCTAGCTATGATGTGGCAAAAATGGTCTTGCTGGCGTCGACACCCAACGCCAGCAATATGGCGCCACTGTTAAAAATTAGTGGTGCCGTTGGAGCCCACGTCAGAAGTATTTCACATGATGATGATGTGCCACGTGGCCAACACTAGCAATAAGTGTACCTTACCACTGTCGTACCTTATTGGCCAACACCAGCAAATTGATCTTTCGCTAATAAAAAATATATTCTACTTCACAAACTAAATAATTCAAATTCATAAAAGATACTAGCTAGTTAAAGAACTCCGTAATTCAACTTCACAAACTAAATAGTCCACTCTTGGTCAAGAATTAACTTCAACTGGCGAATCTTGTGTCTGTCCATCTTTTTTCAAATGATTTATCTCCATCTCGAGGTCATTCCCCTCGGTCCTGAGGAGTTTTCTCTCCTTCTTCAACTTATCCCTCTCCTCGATCAGCTGATCTCTCTCGTCCATCATCCTATTAGTGTTGGAGAAGAGACTAGCCTTCTCGTTCAGCAGTTGACCTGTCTTCGCCTTCACCGAGGCATTCACCTCTTGCAGGCTATTGGTGGTATATAGGTGAGCCTTGAAGAGATTGCGGTTGCCTCTATAATTGGCCATGATCTGATGCACTTTAATTTGTTAGAAAAATAAACAATGTTGTGTTGGGTTGCAAACTATTTTTAAAGTATGTCAAGAACACTACAATACTTTGAGGTGTTTGGCTCTAGGACCATTGAACTATGACAACAAATGACAATTGAACTATGCATGACAACAGTTGCCTACAATATGACATTTGACAATTGAACTATATATGACAATAAGGAAGGAAGCACACACGTGCATGATACATTTGCTAGAGATAACCTCAGCACTAAGGAATTATTCCATCATGTCAAATCAGATCGAATAAGTTATTATGAATAACTCATGATGTGGCATTACTACGAATCAACCAAATTATTCCTAAAAAAGTCCAACTAAACAATAACCATTCACCACAGTTCATGCATACAGAGAACTTAGAAGATTACATACTTTGAAACTTCATAATCAATGTTCAGTATAATAGCTAGAGAGTAACATAAACATATTTTCAGCCCATGCCCCCCCCCCATGTTTCCATCTCAAGCTCTTCCACTGAACCCTAACTAATCGAGAGTGAAGAAACAAATGGGGAGGGAGATGCTCACCGAAGATTGGATCGTGGTGCGTCGTTAGCCGCCTACGTCTTTGTCGCCGTCACCTGCCTTCATCGCCGAAACCCTAACATTTTGGATGAAATAAATGATTAACATAAAATGGTCGATAAATGGCAACGAGATGGGAGGTGTAGATGTATGGCAACGAGAGGGGGAGGCCTAAAAGAATACTTCAGCACCGGAAATGGCTGGAATCATCAACAGAAGGGGGTCAATCGACAGAGGTGGCGGTGAGAAGGAGAGAGAGAGAGAGAGAGAGAGAGAGAGTGTCGAGTAGTGGAGCGAGGGGACTATGCCCCCCCCCCCTAGGTTTTGACCTGGGCGCGTCGGAAGTGTAGGGCTAGGCCCAATGGGCCATTTTCAGGAATATAATTAAAAGTTAAAATATATATATAAGATTCAAAAAATATAATAAAAAGACTCAAAATTATAAAAGATTCAAAATTCTTTAAGACTTTAAAACAATAAAAAAACTCAAAATATGAAGATTCAAAATTATAGAAAGACTCAAAATTATAAAGATTCAAGATAATAAATAAAAAACTCAAAACTATAGAAAGACTCAAATTTGTGGTGTATTATAAACTGCTACGCGAGCACTAAAACATTATCTACAACGTCAGACAGAAATACAACGCCAATATTAGTTTTTGCTTGGTCAGTACAGATTTTTAAAGTACCGAAATATTTTGGTAACCCTGAAAATACCTTCCATATATGTTTTCTTTGTCTATGGACCATTCTGAGACTCCGAATATATATTTTGGTAACTCCATGATGTCCAGGATCCCATCTGAGACTCCGAATAAAAATTCGATAACATCATCTTATTATCTCATCAAACCCTAGCGACACCGAACGTTAAGTGTGTGACTCTACGGGTTCGAGAATATGTGGACATGATCAAGACTCCAGACCAATCAATAACCAATAAAGGGGCCATGGATGCCCATGATGCTTCCCACATATTCCACAAAGATATTTCATCGGCTGAACCACGTTCTCAATGATTTCGATAACCCCGTATACAATTCCATTTGTCTGGCGATATGTTACTTGCTCGAGATTCGATCGTCGGTCTCATCATACCTATTTTAATCTCGTTACCAGCAAAGTCTCTTTACTCGTTCCGTAATACAATATCCCCGTGACCAAACCCATTAGTTATATGCTAAAAAGCTACTTCGGATGTTGTATTCCCAAGAGGGCCCAGAGATATCTCTCCATCACATGGAGTGATAAATCCCAGTCTTGATCCATGCAACCCAACAAGTACCTTCCGAGATACCCGAAGAGCTTCTTTATGATCACCTATTTACGAAGTGACAATTGATGCCCACAAAGCATTTTTTTCGGTACTAGGGAGTGCCATGATCTCATGGGCTATGGAACAGATACTTGACATTAAGAAAGTTGTAGCAATTTAAACTTAGTGACACGATCAGATGCTAGGCTTGTGATCTGTCCATCACATCATTTTGTAATGATCTGACCTTGTTATTAAATGACAACTCATGTCTATGGCTAGGAAACCTTAACCATCTTTAATCAACGAGCTAGTCTAGTGGAGGCTTACTAGGGACACAATTTTTTTTATGTATCCACACATGTATTTGAGTTTTCGGTTATCCAATTATAGCATAAAGAACAAACACTTATCAAGAACAAGGAAATATGATAGTAACAACTTTATTATTGCCTCTAGGGCATATTACCAATAGTCTCTCACTTGCACTAGAATCAATAATCTAAGTTTACATTGTTACAAATCTAACACCCATGGAGTTTTGGTGTTGATCATGTTTTTTCTCGTGGAAGAGGTTTGGTCAACGGGTTTGCAACATTCAGAACCGTATGAAGTTTGCAAATCTTTATGTCACCTTCCTTGACGTAGTCACGGATGGAGTTAAAGAAATATTTGATATGCTTGGTTTTCTTGTGAGACAGTGGCTCTTTGACAATGGCCATGACACCAGTGTTGTCACAATAGATAGCCATGGGATCCAATGCACTAGGAACCACACCTGGTTTGGATATGAAGTCCTTCATCCAGGACACCGTCAGCAGTGCCACCTGGCACTTGTTTGCCGAGTGCCGTAGCAGAGGATCTTGGCATACATCACATAAACCGAGTGTTCTATTTTTGCCGAGCACATTGTAGCAGAGACTCGGCAACTACCGGCGTGTGTCGTGTCCTGTTGTCTGCCGAGAGCCACACTCGGCTTACATGGCCTTTATCGTGATCCCGTGGTCTGGTACTCGGCAAACAACAATGTACTCGGTAACGACGATTTTCCCAGTAGTGATAGAAAACATATGGACATATGAAACATCAATAAATACAATATGAGAATATATTGTATAATTTGTGATGATCTAAAAGGAAAAAAAATTACTTCAGCTACTTTTTTGGACGACTAGAAAATTTACTTCAGCTTCATAAAATTGGTCATTAAGAGCAATGTTGCAAAAAAAATGTGCTAAACTGCACATGTTGAGAGCTTAAAGTGTCTTTGACAGGGCACAGATCAGTCTCATATGTTTAACCCCTAGACATTTAAGCCAGTGATCACATTCCACGACTTGTAGGCATCATATGCTTGACGATCCTCCAAATTTATTTGAAATTTCTCCATTTTTGTAGAAGGCATGTAGATTAGGGTCTCGAGGATTTGAACCAATTTGAATTAGTAATTATGCTCAAACTCTAATTCTTTCACCATTTTACACGAACAAGGAAGCCGTTATTGTGTTTCAATGAGGTATGGGCGTTGTACCCATCATCTGCATGTATGATTTCTCAGCGGAATTTGCAAGGTACTCCCTCCGTTCCTAAATATAAGTCTTTTTAGAGATTTCAATGCGGACTACATACGGAGCAAAATTAGTAAATCTACATTCTAAAATATGTCTATATACATCCATATGTAATTCGTAGTGGAATCTATAAAAAGACTTATATTTCGGAACAGAGGTACTCCCTGGCATGGATGCATCCAATGCAATTCCAGCCGATGTACAGTAATCTTTTTCATCTACAGTAGTCACTAGCTGCTACTTCTCTAGCCAATTGATCTTGAGATGTACAATTATAAAGAAACTTTGCAATCCAGATGATGTTTATAAATGTATTATTACTGAAACAATCAATATGTAGAGGAGTGCATGCTTATTCGCAGAAGCAATGAGCCAGCAACCATGTTGAATAGAATCTTCCTCATGTAACTGAGAATGACTGAATGGCCCTAAAATGTTGGAAGATGCAAATGAAAGGGTGGTACTATTTCAGTTTTTCTGTTCTCAACTACAGAATGAAAACTTGGAAGATATTCAAAATTCATAAGGAAACATCGTTCACGTCAGGCATTTGTGCTAGATTCAATAAAACTTCTAATTAGTTAACTCAAGTGGTAAATTCCCATCCACATTTCAGCACTCCAGCTTCCTGCCTGATTCAGCTCTTTTCTACACAAGTGAGCAAGTTTTACAGCACCTCTGTCTTCTACTCGCATAAGTACCATCACATTCAGTTTGAGCAACTACTCTAATGCAAGCCAAAAGAACTTTTGCCTGACAAAGCATAAAGCACAATCTCTACTCTCATGCTAACCACCATGCTTCACTTGTCAGCTTCATCAGGAGCTTTCATTAATTCCCTGGCTTTCCTGTACAGTGTTAAACCAAAATGGAACAAATTTCAGCTTTAACCCACAGAGCTATATGGAACAATAGCACCAAAAATTGAAATGGAAATGTTAGTCTCCAGTTTGGTGAACTTGAATTGTAGGTATAATGGAATTCGACGCGTTGGTCCAGTGTGCAAACTGCTGGTCGTTAGTATGGAAGTACATATCATTCATGCTTCAAAAGATACAAGTACAAGACGGTAGATTACCGTAGCTCTCTCTCCACCTCTATGTTTCCAGGATCTAATTTTTGAGCATCCAGGAGAGCGTCACAAGCTTGGTTATACTCCTAGACGTAGAGCACATCAAAGGCATGTGAGCGAATGCATAATAGATTGTAGAGTAGGGAAACACGATGGCAAGCTAGACGTGTAGTAACTCACTTTGAGAAGCATGTGAGCTGCAGCCTGACGGTAGCAAGCTTTTGCCCAGTTAGGTCGCAGCATTCTGCAGCTGAGAGCATCTGACAGAGCACCTTCACCATCGTCCAACATCAGTTTACAAAGACTCCTGTTTGCGTACAATGTTGCACTCGCTGCGGCATCTATTGCCTATGGTCGGTCAAACACAACAGGTTATGCGATTATCTTCTCATGATGACAGGTTAGGAAGATTAGTCCTCCAAAATAATATTAATCCAACAGAAATACATCATAATGGCAAATTAACAGATAATAAACAGGGAAACTAGAGAACAATATTAGAAACCTTGTTAGCAAACAAATAATGTTCTGCAACCGGTCACTAGAAAAATGCCACCTTCTAAACCACCATTGTCCATAGATAAGGTTTAAGGGGCTTACCAGATCATATGATTTTGATGCGAACTTATAGTCCTTCAGCCTGAATGCATAATATGCCTGTGACTTGAATATAGCTTTTGCTCGCTCAAGGTGCCTCTGATCCTGAATGATAGAACAATGCAAAAAATTTAGGAATGAAGCTTCGTTTCAAAGATATTCCAATTAAAACAGAAACTTAACAACTCTGTTACACATTCGCCGTAGCTTCGTATCTGATATGCTTATGCTGCAATGCAAAGTGCACATTGAGGTAATTTCTCAAGTATAGCTGTATAGCACAGCAAAAGGCAGCAGTTACTCACACAACAAGAATTTGATCACAAGTATAGCTGTATAGCACATTGTCTATATTTGTATATTTCACAGTTCACAACTTCACATCGACAGTATATATGCTTGTAAAGCACTCCTGTCTCTTGAAGACTACGCATGACGAGAAGTTTACAGCAGTTCATGAATCGATACTGAACAACCAAGTTACTTTTTTTGAACCATTGAACAGCCAAGAACTAATAAGGGGTCCAAATCTGGTCCTTCCAAAATTATAATTGGTAGTTTGTTCTAAGAGCTTTAACTACTTCAATTTAATGGTTATGATGAGGTGATGCTCTGAAGAAAAACCATAAAAAGGTGATGACTATCATTTTAAGTGTGATCTCATGCATATATAGTAAGTCCAAGTCATAACAGTTGACGGACAAATTCAGGACTGGCGAGCAAAAAATATGACCCGCCATTCAAGTAGTCCCTCCGTCCCATAATATAAGATGTTATTACAACCAATATATGAGGGAGTAAAATTTATCCACGGGGCGCAACAGCAACAAATAACGTACCAGTGGCTTTGCACTTTCAAATTTTTCATATGAGATGATTCCATCTATACTCCAGTTTGGGATAGATGGAATTGGGGAAGTCAAAGGAAACAGCATTTCAACTTGTTCCATACAGTCACGTCTAGCAGCATGCTCTATTGGTAACCTACCAAACTGGGCAACAAAAGGAAAAATGTCAACTCTTTTGAAATTAACTACATAACTAAAGGACCCTATAGAATGCAGTAAAAGAATATGAAAATTATGAAAAGATATAACCCATATAATAAACTGCAATGCCATGGGAGAGAACCAGGGTTTACATAATGTTGGTACCAAATGTTTCAACCAGGATTTATCCCAGCAAGCATTTCTAAATTCTAGTAGCAATTTAAACAGTCAATATACTCCGACAACATACCAAAAGGCCATCCTTCAGCAAGGGATTAAAAACAGGCATTTCAGCAAGAATTGAAATTGAGAAGCAACAATAATTTTTAGTGGCATGCCCTTTAGGAGTCCCCATGAATTATATAGATAAAAACAACAAGGACAAATAGCTATACATGAATTTTAATTTGACACTTTAGAGTAATTGAAAAAGTACCAACCGCTGGGATGAACAAAACAACATAAAGTAAGCTAAGAGAAGTCAAGTCATTTTAGTGATTGCTGGATGAGTACATTCGGAAAATGCGGCTACCCTGAAGCCTGAATGCTGCATTATGAGATGTCGCTATCTCATCAACTGTTAAGTTAAGCACCGGGCTCATATTAAATAGAGAAACACTGACATATCTTGGCTATCTGTGGGCTCAATACAAGGACATCCACCATATTCAAAAACATTTCAGACTAACGATATACATATATATAGGATTGCACAGAACAGAGGATGCTCCAGAACTCAAAATTTGCTACTTCATTCCAAAATATTTTCTAGTTTTCTCCTAAGTCAAACTTCTTTTAGTCAACAACATCAATATGCATTTGTTGATATAAACCGTTAAAATTATAGCTCACACGCCTACCTATTGCCTGCACATAGATAAATGCAAACTTCTCATCACATAGTCAAAGACTAAAAGCACCATGAATTCATTGCTAAAGCTTAACTATCCTCCTTAAGAGTTGAATAATACTGTCAGCATAAGTTTTAGTACAATAGATCAAGAAAATAAGGAAAACATACACCATTAGGAATATTAGGATCCGCTCCTGCCTTTAACAGAAATTGCATAAAGTTGGTGTAGTCTTTGCGCCCTGCAGTGAACACTAACGGAGTCATCAGAAGTGTGGTCATCCGATTGACATCAGCACCACCCTGTGAAAAGGATTGTGGAATAAAACATTTCATGGTTCCATCTCGGTGTAAAATCAGAACATAACAATGAACAAATATAGACAATAGAATACTGGCCTTAATCAGCAGCTTCATGCACTTCAATGAACGGCATAAAAGAGCACCCATCAACGCAGAACCCAAACTGGTGACACTGGTGTTAGCCTGAAAGAAAAACATGAGAATTTCTCTATGGTCCAAGAGTAATAATTATCATAAAAAACAAAGGAACAAAATCTAAAAAACAAAATATGAAAATAAGAAATGGTAAGGGTTATATACATCTGCATGGTGTTCCAACAAAATCTTCACTATTTTATCTTGTTCATTGGTAGCAGCTAGATGGAGTGGTGTACCATAGCCATAGTGTATGTCAACAGGTACTCCTTTTGAAAGTAGGAACTCAGTAACCTTACAGCTTCCTGCCGTGAATAAAATAATTCCATAAGTCATGTGGCTCCACATCTGAGTGTACAGCAGCGCAGTAACTGCTAGTAAAGTGACCACCATGGCATAAAACATAGATGGGACAATTTTATCCAACTTTGACTAATTATATTTCAGAAAAGAGATCTATATTAACTCTATGAAAAATGACTACAATATTTTTCTTCTACAATAGTATTATTGGAGTGCCCTACACAGCGAAAATTGCATGGGTGAGGAGCCAGGGAGCTACCTACGGTTGCTGCATGATGGAGAACAGTGCGTCCTTTACCATCTGCTTTAGTTAGGTCACCGCCACGATCAAGCAAATACTTCACAGTTGAAACATCGTCGGACTGAACAGATGTCATAAAGGGTGTCACGCCTGCAAAGTCTGCAACCAAAAAGCACAACAACACAATTGAGACAACCCATGGTGCCAAACATAGACATGACAGATGCCAATTTCCATAAAAGGGAAAATGGTTAGATAAAGACCTCCAACTCCAGGAGCAGGAGCATTCACATCTCCTCCCAGTTCCTCCACCAAGTACTTGCAAACTTCAATATGCCCTCTGACGGGTGCGAGGTGCAGCACACCAAGGCCACCCTTGTTGAAAAAAGAGAAGACCGCCCTTGGGTCAGCAAGACTCTTTACAGCACCTTTCACCCAAAGCAAACACCCAAGCATATCAATATATTATTGAAGCAAATTGCCAAATTATAACTTGCTAGACAACCAAAAGAAAAGGATCCCAAATGTGTTGCATAGATGGACAAGAACCCCACTAAGTCAAGCAAGGATGCAAACCATGAGCATCAAGGGAATGAACTAAAATTTGTGATTTTGGAAATTTAGTTCGCTTGAGTGAACTAAAGAGGGGTTGGAGGGTACCCTAAAGGTTTGACATCTGCATCAAGTCTTGGACACACAGTGAATCAATCAGTGCATAGACTTGACCAAAAAAAAAACAGTGCTCTGATCATAATGGCATAACATGTACCCCGTGTAATGACTTGTGTTAAGCAGATTCCCAATAAACAGTACACAATGGCACGATATGTTTTTCATAATTCGGAGAGTAATTAACAGTGTCCTACAAATTAACAGTGTCCTACAAATCAAATAGGACCCGAATTGGTGTGGCTAACAGAACAGCGGTGGCAATTGCACCATCTCATCCTGTAACGACATACCTAATCCAGCCGCCGGGAACTCGATCACGGCCGCAGCCAGAGCAAAACCCTAGCACAACCCAACAAATTATGGCCAAGCGAGGCCCGGGGAGGCCCAGGAGCATGGGGATGGGGAGGAGGAAGAGGAGGAGAGGCCAACCTCTGAGACGCCGGAGGTCGCCGTAGAAGGCCGCTCGCAGGGCCGCGTCGTGAGCTGCACACACAAATTAAGCGCGCGGGGCAAATCGCCCCTGCTTAGAGAGAGAGAGACGGAGAGAGTCGAAGAGAGAGAGGGAGTGGAAGGGGAGGGGAGCTTCGCCGCACCCGTGCCTTCGCCGGAGCTGCGGGCGTAGACGAACGGCGGAGCCATGGGCGGGCGGCCTCGCGCTCGTCGCAGTGGCCGGCAGGGAGGCTTCCAGAAGAAGGCTTCGCCGGTTGCGAGCGTTTTCTTTTTTTTCTTTTGAAAACTGGAATGCAAGCGGGGGGTTGGAATTTGGACATCCTCCCTCGCTCTCTCGCTGTGGTTTATTTGTTTTTTTTGATGTGGTTTATTTGGTGCACGCTGGACCCGGCGCACGGCTGTGGGCCGTGGCTCAGGCCGCGGCCCTCTCGTGGGTGTACGCAGACCTGGTTTACGGGAATGCCTACTGGGGAGTGGAAGGGAGAGGGGAATAAATTTTGTGTTCCGCGTTACTAGGCGCCAGGGATGAAAATGGAGTGGACCGGTCCATTATCATCCCTGGCGCCTAGTAACGCGGAACACAAAATTTATTAATGAAGAGGAAATATGAAAACGGAAACGGAAATTTGCAAAACGGAAGTGGAAATGGAACTTTTTTTATGCGGAAACGGAAACAAAAACGGAACGGTGTTTTCCGGTGGAACATGCATGGAAATGGAACATTCCGTTTCCGTGAATATGGAATTTCTGTTTTAACTATGGACATATAGCTGCTTTGTAGCCCAACCACCAAAGAGAACCCAATGACAAAATTAGTAGAATGGATCTAAGGCCCAACTTCTACTGCCACACATGTACTCAGCTTGACCCTATACGCAATTGTCCGGTACTACTACAATACTACGCTAAGTTTCTAACATAATGATATTATTTTCTGGCCATGTTAACAACTCATTAGATTTGTTTGTTTTTGTGTGTATTTCTCTATGATTTAAGGGTTTTTAAGTTTCGATCAATGCCTATTTCTGTTTCCGTATCCGCTTTGTATTCGCTCCGTGTCCGTTTCCGATAGTATCTGTTTCAGTATTCATTTCCGGTGTTTCCGTATTCATTTCTGCTTCTGCAAAAAAATATGAAAACAAATATGATAGCATTCAGTTCCGTCCGTTTCCGCTCCGTTTTCATCCCTACTAGGCGCGTGTTTGGGTAGGGGCATCTTTTTTTTTCATCTTTACATGTACTCCCTTCGTCCTTGAAAGAGTGTACTTTCAACTTTGTTGAAGGATTAAACTATTTCAAAGTTTGACCGAATTTGTGCAAAAATATGTCGATGCTTGTGAAACCAAATAGATATATGACGAAAATATATTTTATCATGAATGTAATGCTATTAATTTGATGGCATAAGGGCGTGTTCGGTAGTTTCCCACGGCTGCAAAATCCTTAAATCCGTCAGCCAGATCCAGCCGCCATCTTCCCACGCAAACTCCTGGAGCTATTGATGTATTCGGTGCGGCAGCTTCTCGCAGGCAGCGATCGACGAGGCCAAAAGGCCAGAAAGTGCTTGTTCGGCCCATTTTAGCAGGCCTCCTTTCTCTTCGGCCTGGGCATACGTGGGCTACTGTGAAATGAATTCGATTTTTTTCTTCAGAGACATGGACGAGGTACTCCAGGAGGCAGAGAAGGAGGTCGGGGACAAGCTCGTCTAACGCAGCCTGCGTGCTCCGGTGGTTGGGGACGGCGGGGTCGATCTCCGGTCGGGACGGCTTCGAAGAACTTCAGTCGACGTGGCGGGGAAGAGCTCCGGTCGGGGACGGCGGGGTCGAGTTCCGGTCAGAAGGGAGGTCGAGGAGGGCGAGCGCGGCGGTGGGGAGGGCGGTCGCCGGTTCCCGCGCCGGTTGGGTGGTCGTGGCGGCGCGCTAGGGTTCGTCGCGGGCGTGGAGGGGAACGGGGGAGCAGTGGATCGAGTCGAGGGAGGAGACAAGCGATGCCTCGAAGCGGTACCTACGGTCAGGCAATCAGTTGTAAATTGAGCCAACTCTCGCTTCCCAGTTTTCGTGGAGCCACCTTTTTCCAGCTCCTCAACTCCGTCAATTTTGCACGTAGTCCAGAGCCAGCTTCTCGGCCCAATAACCAGGATTGGAACCGTTCGGCTGGACTCCGAGGCTGGATACGAGGATTTCACAAGCCAGAGGACTCCCCCTAAATGTTGGTCTATTATTGTTTAAATACGGTCAAACATAAAAATGTTTGACTTTTCAACAAAGTTGAAATTACACTCTTTCAAAGACGGAGGGAGTATGACTCAGTTGGGTCTGATTAAGCAGATGCAGAGATAAAAATTCATTTTGTGCACAACGTTGATTACTTGTATCCTCCACAACGATATTTCATCAAGTTAGTGATGTTTTAACCTTCACAAGGACCGGGCGTAGCCACACTCGGATCAACTAAAGTTGGAAAAACTGACACCCGCCAGCCACCTGTGTGCAAAGCACGTCGGTAGAACCAGTCTCGTGTAAGCGTACGCGTAATGTCGGTCCGGGCCGCTTCATCCAACAATACCGCCCAACCAAAGTATGACATGCTGCTAAGCAGTATGACCTGTATCGGCCACAACTCACTTGTGTTCTACTCGTGCATGTAACATATACGCATAAACCTGGCTCGGATGCCACTGTTGGGGAATGCAGTAATTTCAAGAATTTTTCTACGCACACGCAAGATCATGGTGATGCATAGCAACGAGAGGGGAGAGTGTCTTCTATGTACCTTCGTGGACCGTAAGCGGAAGCGTTATAACAACGCAGTTGATGTAGTCGCACGTCTTCACGATCGACCGATCCTCAGCGCCGAACGTACGGCACCTCCGCGTTCAGCACACGTTCAGCTCGGTGACGTCCCGTGAACTCACGATCCAGTAGAGCTTGGGAAGAGCTTCGTCGCATGACGGCGTGGTGACGGTGATGATGACGCTACCGACGCAAGGATTCGCCTAAGCACCGCTACGATATGACCGAGGTGGATTATGGTGGAGGGGGGCACCGCACACGGCTAAGAGATCAATGACCAATTATTGTGTCTTGGGGTGCCCCCTGCCCCCGTATATAAAGGAGCTAGGGGGGAGGCAGCCGGCCAGGAGGAGGGCGCGCCAAGGGGGGAGTCCTATTCCCACTAGGAGTAGGACTCCTCCTTTCCTAGTAGGAGTAGGAGAAGGGGGAAGGAGGAGAGAGAGGGAAAGGAAAGGGGGGCGCCGCCCCCCTCCTTGTCCAATTCGGACTAGAGGGGGAGGGGTGCGCGGCCTGCCTTGACTGCCCCTCCTCTTCTCCATCAAGGCCCAATAGGCCCATTATACTCCCCGGGGGGGTTCCGGTAATCCCCCGGTACTCCGGTATATGTCCGAAACCTCCCGAAACACTTCCGGTGTCCGAACATAGTCGTCCAATATATCGATCTTTACGTCTTGACCATTTCGAGACTCCTCATCATGTTAGTGATCATATCCGGGACTCTGAACTACCTTCGGTACATCAAAACACAAAAACTCATAATACCGATCGTCACAGAACTTTAAGCGTGCGGACCCTACGGGTTCGAGAACTATGTAGACATGACCGAGACATGTCTCCGGTCAATAACCAATAGAGGAACCTGGATGCTCATATTGGTTCCCACATATTCTATGAAAATCTTTATCGGTCAAACTGCATAACAACATACGTTGTTTCCTTTGTCATCGGTATGTTACTTGCCCGAGATTCGATCGTCGGTATCTTAATACCTAGCTCAATATCGTTACCGGCAAGTCTCTTTACTCATTCCGTAATGCATCATCCCACAACTAACTCATTAGTCGCATTGCTTGCAAGGCTTATTGTGATGTGCATTACCGAGAGGGCCTAGAGATACCTCTCCGACAATCGGAGTGACAAATCCTAATCTCTATCTATGCCAACTCAACAAACACCATCGGAGACACCTGTAGAGCACCTTTATAATCACCCAGTTACGTTGTGATGTTTGCTAGCACACAAAGTGTTCTTCCGGTATTCGGGAGTTGCATAATCTCATAGTCACAGGAACATGTATAAGTCATGGAGAAAGCAATAGTAGTAAACTAAACGATCAAGTGCTAAGCTAGCGGAATGGGTCAAGTCAATCACATCATTCTCCTAATGATGTGGTCCCGTTAATCAAATGACAACTCATGTCTATGGCTAGGAAACTCAACCATCTTTGATTAACGAGCAAGTCAAGTAGAGGCATACTAGTGACACTATGTTTGTCTATGTATTCACACATGTATTATATTTCTGTTTAATACAATTCTAGCATGGATAATAAACATTTATCATGATATGAGGAAATAAATAATAACTTTATTATTGCCTCTAGGGCATATTTCCTTCAGGGGGCACCCTAGAACACACAAGCTGACATTGTTTAGCCGTGTGCGGTGGCCCCCTCCACAGATTTTCCACCTCGGTCATATCGTTGTAGTGATTAGGCGAAGTCCTGCGTCTGTAACTTCATCAACACCGTCGTGCTGACGAAACTCTCCCTCAGCCTCCGCTAGATCTAGAGTTCGCGGGACATCACCGAGTTGAACGTGTGCAGATCGCGGAGGTGCCGTACTTTCGGTACTAGGATCAGTTGGATCGCAAAGACGTTCAACTACATCAACCGCGTCACTTGACGCTTCCGCTTACGGTCTACGAGGGTACGTGGACTTCACTCTCCCGCTCGTTGCTATGCATCATATAGATCTTGCGTGATCGTAGGAAATTTTTTGAAATTACTGCGTTCCCCAACATAGGATTTATTAGGAATTTCTTAAATAGTTATTGGGTTGTCCCAAAATAGACTAAATTTCAGCAATCCCCCACCAGATCCCAGAGGCACACAAGAATTGCCTTCGGTTCCAAAACACTGTTTTATATACCGATACTGCAGTGGAGACTGTTAAGTTGAACTTCCACCTAGAACTCTATGCTACACTAGTAAGCAACTTGAACAGTGGACTGGGCCTTGAACTGCAAGTTTTCTGTGAACCTAGCTTCACACAAAGCCTTGACCGATACTTGGCTACCGTGGGTCTTCCCCGCGGGTGGAATTTATGCGTCATACTCTGAGACCTTTCATGAGTTTACTAGAGAGAACCCTACTCTCATAGATTGCGACGTTTAACAATCAGACTCATATAGGTGTGTTCTTCAAAAGATGTTCTGCGGGACAACATCTCTGCTTAAAAGAGCCACTTAGAACACATTAAGATATACATCAACCCGCCATGCCGATTAGGAGAGTATTGCACCTTCATGGAGTGGTATTGTTAATAATAAGGATACTCTCCTCTCAGTTGACCAACAGATTGTCTTCCACATCTAATTCACGGGATCTCCGATCACAAAGAATAGGTTACCACTGTGAACAACTCATATTGTGGGTCTCATACCCATCTCCCTCGATGCATTATCTATCACATTACGTGATAGACCCTTAGTAAAAGGATCTGCTAGATTTTTAGATGTTTGGATATAACCCAATGCAATAACTCCGGAGTTTCTCATTTTCCTGGCAGACTTTAACCTCCTCTGAATGTGTCTTGATGAATTCATGTTATCCTTTGAGCTTCTCACTTTTGTGATTACAGTTCGATTGTCGTAGTTCATAAGCATACACTAGTAGAAAAAGGGGCTTTTGTCCCGGTTGGTAAGGCCCTTTAGTCCCGGTTTTTGAACCGGGACTAAAGGGTCGTTACTAATGCCTCTCCCCTTTAGTCCCGGTTCTTACCGGGACTAAAGGCCGCAGCCACGTGGAGCTCCATCTTTAGTCCCGGTTGGTAACACCAACCGGGACTAAAGGAAATTTTATGATATTTTAAAAAAAAATTATTTTTTATTTTCGAATTTCTGAATTATTTTAACCTCTAATCTCTAATCATCACCCCTCATCACTGCTCAATTTATCCTCTAATCTCTAATCACCCGTCATCATTCCAAATCATCTAACTTCCCGAACGGTCACCCATCCTCCCACCCCCCAGCCTGAGCACGCTTAACTTCCGGGTTCTATTCTCCCTCGTTTCCAAGTCTGCACTTGTTGTTTTCCTCACAATAGTAAGATGTCAATCCTATTAACCCTCGGGAATTTTGCTTGAGCATGAAGTGACACATTTCACTGTTTGAGTTTGAAACTATTGTTTTAAAAACCAATATTTATTTAGTAAGACTAATATTTCTTGAATAATTAGTTTGACCATTGTTTGACCATTGTTTGACCACAGTTTGACCAGATTTGACCAAAATTCAAAATAACTGAAATAATTATTTAGTAACACTAATATTCTAGAATAATTAGTTTGACCATTGTTTGACCACAGTTTGACCACGGTTTGAAATTTTTTCGATTTTTTCCACTCTAGATCTTAAAAGCCCGGTAACTTTTTTTCTGTTAGGTTTTTGAGGATTTTGAAAATGTTTAACGGGGTTCCCCCAGTTAAATTCGGACATAACTTTTTGAGTAGATGATTTTTCATATAAAAAACTTTTTCATCCGAGTTAAAATAGCATGTTGTTTTCAAAAATATCATGCTAATTTTAAAAATAGCATGCTTATTTTAAAAATATAATGCTCTTTTCAATATGCTATTTTTAAAATAGCATGCTGATTTCAAAAATAGCATGCTGACTTAAAAAAATCATGTTCTTTTGAATATGTTGTTTTTAAAAATAGCATGCTGATTTCAAAATAACAGCCTCATTCAGTCAATGTTGAATATGTTGTTTTTAAAAATAGCATGCTGATTTCAAAATAAGAGCCTCATTCTAAAAATATAACGCTGTTTTTAAAAATATAACGCTGTTTTAAAAAATATAACGTTGTTTTTAAACTGATTTCAAAAATTACATGGTTTTTTAAATATGCATGTTTTTTAAAAGATAGCATGTAACTTTTTGAGTAGATGATTTTTCATATAAAAAACTTTTTCATCTGAGTTCGTATGCAAAAGTTATGCCCATTTTACAAATTCCAGAGAGATTTTGCAAATAAAGTCGAAATTCATATTTTTTAATTTTCCCAACAACTAGACCACATATCACATGGGAAACTTATTTTATTTTATTTTTCTTACATTTCCATCATTTTCTTTTATTTTTTCTAAAACTGAAAAGGCGGTCGGGGGGGTAGAGTTTGAAAATGGGACCTTTAGTACCGGTTTGTGCCATGAACCGGTACTAATGCCTCAAAGCCCATTAACCTTTAGTCCCGGTTGGTGCCACCAACAGGTACTAATGGGCATCGCACCCTTTAGTCCCGGTTCGTGGCACCAACCGGGACTAAAGGACCCAGGTGAACCGGGACTAATGCCTTAGCCGCACGAACCGGGACGAATGCTCACATTAGTCCCGGTTCGTCACTGAACCGGGACTAATGTGAATACTGCCCTGTGACCAAAGCCCTGTTTTCTACTAGTGATACCCGGTACAGGTTTCTCAACAACCGGCAAGTCATTCAAGAGACGGTGAAGCCAATCTGCTTCGACCTTAGCTGTATCTAGTGTTGTGAGTTCTACTTCCTTTGTTGACCTCGTTAAGATGGTCTGCTTGCAAGAATTCCAAGAAACAGCGCCACCTCCATGAGTGAATACATATCCGCTCATGGCGTTTATCTCATCAGCATCTGAGATCCAGTTTGAGTCACTATACCCTTAAAGCACCTTTGGGTGCCTAGTGTAGTGAATTCCATAATTCACAGTGCCTTACAAATAATGCAAAACTCTCTCTCTCTCTAGAGCTTTTCAATGCACATCTCCTGGTTTTGAGACAAACCGGCTCAGTTTGCTAACAGCAAAATAGATGTCAGGTCTTGTAGCACTGGTTAAATACATAAGCTAGCCAATAATCTGAGAGTATTTCAATTGGTCTCTAGCAATTCTTGGATTCTTTCGAAGCAACACACTAGCATCATATGGTGTTGGAGAGGGCTTGCAGTCACTGTAGCCAAAGCGACTAAAGATATTTTCCACATAGTGAGATTGAAACAATGTAATCCCACCATCATCGTCTCTCAACAACTTGATGTTCAGAATGACATCAACCACTCCTAAATCCTTCATCTCAAAGCAACAAGATAGGAAATCCTTGACCTCCTTAATAACCATCAGATTTGTTCCAAAAATCAGTATGTCATCAACATACAAGCAAAGGATAACTCCCTCGCCCCCACCATGGCGATAGTATACACATTAATCAGCTTCGTTTACAACAAAGCCTGCAGCTGTTAAAGTTCTTCCAAATTCTCATGCCACTGCTTGGGTGCTTGCTTAAGTCCATACAAAGACTTCAGCAACTTGCACACTTTTCCTTCCCAACCATCTACTATAAACCCATCTGGTTGTTCCATGTAAATTTCCTCATCCAACTCTCCATTTAGGAAAGCGGTCTTAACATCCATTTGATGAACGTGAAGACCATGTGAGGCCGCTAGAGAAAGTAGTACTTGTACAGTGGTCAGTCGAGCCACAGGTGAGTAAGTATCAAAGAAGTCTTCACCTTCCTTTTAATTATAACCCTTAGCCACGAGTGGCGCCTTGTACTTTTCGATAGTACCATCAGGCCTAAGCTTCTTCTTGAATACCCATTTGCACCCTATAGGTTTGCACACATAAGGACGATCAGTTATCTCCCAAGTTTGATTTGCCAAGATGGAATCCATCACTACGGACCGCTTCCTTCCAGTAGTCAGCATCTTCAGATGCATAGGTCTCTGAAATAGAACTGGGAGTGTCATCTATGAGATACACAAGAAAATCATCACCAAAGGACTTTGTAGTCCTCTGTCTCTTGCTCCTAGTAGGAACTTCATTGTTCTCCTCCACAGGATTTTCAAAGTGTTCCATCGAAATGACAGGTTCAGTAATTGTAACTAGTTCCTTATTCGATGAACTAGGCATCTCCTGATTGCATGAGGTAGCCATAGCCTTCATGGGAAAGATATCTTCAAAGTCGCATCATTCGACTCCATGATCGTACCTACATGCATGTTAGGTACCTCAGATTTTACAACGAAGAATCTATAACCAATGCTATGAAAAGCATATCCCAGGAAAACACAATCCACAATCTTTGGTCCAAGCTTCCGCTTCTTTGGAATTGGAACATTGACTTTTGCCAAACAACCCCACCATGCCATGCCGTCAATATCGCCTCGCCCCACCATGCCTTGGAGAGACCCGATGTGTCTAACATGGCGTTAACCAAATCAGTTAGAGTACGGTTCTTTCTTTCAGCCACCCCATTTGACTGAGGTGAATAGGCAGGCGTCCTCTCATGGATTATACCATGTTTCACACAGAAGGAATCTAATTCATTTGAGAAATACTCTCCACCACGATCGGACCTAAGCCTCTTGATCTTTCGATCAAGTTGGCTTTCCGCTTCAGCTTTATATATCTTGAAATAGTTCAAAGCCTCATAATTAGATTTCAGAAGATACACATGACAGTATCTAGTGGAGTCATCAATTAACGTCATAAAATACTTCTTTCCACCTTTTGTGAAAACACCATTCATTTCACATGGATCTGAATGGATGATCTCTAGTGGTGCAAGATTTCTCGTTTCCGCAGTCACATGAGACTTACTAGGTTGCTTAGCTTGCACGCACACTTGACACTTAGATCCCTTGACAGTGGTGAAACTAGGGATTAAGTTCAACTTCGCTAGTCGCGACATGCAACCAAAGTTAACATGACAAAGACGTGAATGCCACACATTTGATTCACTATTGTTGCAAACATGATTAACAACTTTATTGCAAACGTCTGATAAGGCTAAACGAAACAGGCCTCCTGACTCATAGCCTTTACCAACAAAGGTTCCATACCTGGATATTACAAATTTATTTGACTCAAAGACAAGCTTGTAGCCATCTCTAGACAGAAGAGATCCGCTAACAAGATTTTTATTGATGGAGGGGACATAATGCACGTACTTCAGCTGCACGATCTTCCCCGAAGTAAGCTTCAGATCGACCGTGCCAACACCATGAACAGAAGCACTTGAACCGTTGCCCATCAGCATGGTGGAAGTCCATGCGGTCTGATCAGACGAAAACATGGAAATATCACCGCATACATGCACATTAGCACCCGTGTCAATCAACCAATCAGGAGAATGACATACTGAAAGAATAGTGAGAAATATACCATACCCAGCATCCTTCATGTCAGTGTCTTCAGTGACAACATTAGCGGTCTTGCCGCCTTTCCTAAGATGACGCTTGTCCTAGTGATTAGGGAAACTAGGAGCCCAATGATCAGGATCTCCACACACATGACAAACACCTTTCTTCTTGTCACTCTTCTTCTTGAAGTTCGTGTGCTGCACAGCATTGTTCTTCCCATCAAACTTTGCTTTACCATCAATTCTTCTGTACCAGATTGGCACTACATCCTCCCTCAATACCTCGAGCACGTGTGTAATAAGGTAGCAAAGTTCCTCCACGAAGGAGGAAGCTTAGTGATGATACATCTGGCAACAAACTTGTCCCCATGCAATCTGACAGAGAGAAGGTAAATAGCATCGTCATATATATATGAACTTGAACTGAACATAAGTCCGTGATGAAGAAGTCAGTCAGGAACCTGGAGGCGAGAGGCGAGAGGCTCATTCCCGCGCAGCACGGCGTGCCGAGGTGTGAATTGGCGGGAGGCGGAGGAGGAGCGCGCGTGAATGTCCCTCTTCTTCTCATGCTCATACATGTGGGGAAATATCCTCCCTTGTAAGGAGGTCCAACTCCCACCAAACTAGCAATGTGGGACTAAATTTTAGTTCCACCTCTTGCCTTGCAGCAGTGGCTGCGTGGACCTCTAGAATTTATTAGGAATTTCTGAAATAGTTATTGGGCTGTCCCAAAATAGACTAAATGCATCATATCATGAGTCCGGTGCAGCCAGTTGTGCGTCAGCCTGGACGTGGCGAGCGGGCTTTCGGCCCGGCTCGCGGCCCGCTATGGACCGGACCGTACGGTCTTGGCCCGCTCAAGAATATGGTCGGTCCGGTTACGAAATATCGGCCCGTCAAAGTGTCGGTCCGGTCCGGTTTTAGCTCGGTCCAACTCGGTTAACCGAAACAACGCAACTCAAAACCAAACCAGCACACGATGCGATGCGCGTAATCAGCGTCCTTTTGTTTTCTTTCCTTTTTATTCTATCCGATCCAGACATCTCGGAGATCATGACCGGTCGTTACGCTACGCCTCCCCACGATCTGCCATCTAACTGAAGATCGATCAGAGGCAGACCAAACTTTTGTACGTGGGCATACCCGTGATAGGCCCTGTTTATTTGCAACATGCAAATTGTAAAGAGGATTAATATGGCACATGCAACAACCCTGCAAGGCAGACTCCTTTCGGCTCAACAGAGTTAACGTGAGAGAAATCAGAATTAACGTGACAGAAAAACAGGAAGCAACGAGGCAACACCATTAATTGCATAACACTACCTCGGGAGTAACAGAGCTGTGGCCGTGTCCATGGGATTCATCCGCTCGGGGGCCTCCCAGATGAAAAAACTCCAGGTACCCATGGTAGGAAGGAAGAACTAGGGCACCAGCCAGAACGCACTGACGGTGATGCCGCCGCTGCTACTCGAGGCGTCCCTGCGCTTCTTCTCAACGAGCTCAGAGAAGGCCATGCCGAGCGTGGCGACGACGAGGCCCGCGGCTGCTTTCCCTCTCCTTCCTCTCTATCCCATACCCTGTAGACTCCCGTCGCCGTCGCCGTCCGCCGCCGCTCGCCGGCGCCGTACGCCAACATGGGCGGTCCACTCGGTCCGGCCCGAGCTTTACCACTGCCGGTCCGGTCCAGGAAAAGAGGATCGAGGAGCTGCTCGGTCCGGTCCGGTCCGGTCCGGTCCGCCGCCGGCCGGTCCAAACGGCGGCTCGGTCAGGGACCGGACCGGCCCGGACCGTGTCCAGCCTGAGTTGTGCGTGCACAGAACAACACAGCTCGGTGTGGCAAGCCATGCGCTTGCCGGTTTTGTAGGGCAATAAGCCACGGCGAGCCTGCGCGTGTGTGCGTGCGGTGGTCGCGTTGGGTGCGGTCCGTGGCCGCGTCGAGCCATTATCTGGCCATAGTCTGGGTAGTGTCTGTCATGTAGATAGTCTGGCCATAGTCTGACTTGGGTCCGACGTGTGTGCGTAGTCTGTTGGCGAGTCGCACGGGAAGATCACGGGCGATCGGTTGGAGCTTGCTGTGTGCCGTTTGCGTCGGAGCGCGTCATGGGCACGAGCGGAGCGTGCAGATCGCGGGCGCAGGGAAGTGGGAGGCATGGGTTCGTGCCCTGGTGCCGGCTCCAGTATAAAGCCCGTGCGGCTATCGTTGTAACAGGCTGGAGAGTTGAGTTCGTGCTTAAGGAAAATACGCCGTTCGAGCGGCGGTGGTGTTCGTGCACCGGCAATATCTGTGTCTGTTCTTCCTTCTTCGTCCTCGTTTCTTCTTTGGTTTGTGCCAGAGCTGAGTGCCAGAGAGAGAGGGCTCCTGAGAGAGGGAAGGCGAGGCTCCGGCCACAACAGGTTTGATTTTCATTTGATTAGCTGCAACGGCAAGGCGCCGGATGGTGCGATGGCGAGCAAAGCGGCGCGGGTGTGCGACGTCTGTTTGCAGCGGCGGGTGGGTGCCTCATGCTGAGGCACGAGCGGGTGCCTCTGCGGCCCTCGTCGTTGTCCTTGGGCTGCCGGAGCGGCCCTGCGGGATAGACGATAACCGGAGTGTTGATCCCCTACTCACAGGCCAAGAGCCTTCTTTCAAGGCGGTGCGTTGTCCCGGAGGCGTCCGACAGGGACTTGCCTGAGGAGCAGAAGTGACGGAAAGACCAACGAGGAAGACCTAGTTTATCGTGTGCCCATCTTCGATCCTGCACTCTGAGAGCTCTAGTCGCCGCCACTGGCCTTGTAATCACGCTGTGAGTTGAAGTGATAAGGAAAAGTCACCGGGGAGGAAAGGACGACACGTGGCCGTGGCCATCGACAAGGGTCTCGGGACCCTATTTGTGTGACGAGAGCAAGCAGCGATCCTTTTGTGGCGTGCGTGCGTGACGTGCTTTTATATTCAGCCGGCCGGCGACGAGTTTGCTAGCGAGGTAACCTACGTCGCTGTGTACATGCGGTATAGGCCAGCTGAAAACATGAAGCAAGACCGTCAGCTCCGCTTCATCGTCTTGGCCGTCCATCGGCGCATGTCACCGAAGAGTACTAGCAACGTGGCCCGAGCCAACAGATGATAGGAGGAAAGGTTGGCCATGGCGGGGAAGGAACCTTGGTGCGTGATTGATAATTATTGAAGTACCTAAGATGCCCTTAACTAGTCAATATAGTACCCAAAACCTCTAGTAGTATTGACTCATCTGGGCCCTCCAAGCCACATAAATGAATGGTCCAAATTGATTTGATGTACTGTATAACACCCATCGTGTTACAACACTGCTACAAAAGGCATACTCTCGCAGTATGATGGATCCCAATTTCTTTGCACCCGCAGTGACCCAAATTTGAGCCTCCATCTTGATGTTAGCTAGTAGAACCGTCGGCGCAGGGCACTCTTAAGTTGGAAGATGTTAGCTAGTTGAACTGTCGGCGGGCACTCTTGAGTTGGAAGATGCGAGCATTCCTTTCATTTCAGATTGTCCAAGAGGTGAGCATGGAGATGGTAGCCATGGCCTTCCTATTCGGTATGGTATAGTCGGAGAGCCCGGTCCACCACGCTTTGGTTGATCGTGCCAAGTGCCAAGTAGAAGTGTTGATGCTTTCGAGATGGAGCCAATCTTTTATCATTTCCTAAAGTCTAGTAGTGTACCGGCATCTGAAGAGGAGGTGGCCGATGGATTCTTGCACGCGCTTGCAAACAGGACAAGGCCCGCAATTGGACCACCCCCTGTTGGCCAAATGGTCGGCACTCCATACCCTATTTTGCATGGCCAACCACGCGAAAAATTTGACCTTGGGCGGGGCCAAGTAGGTAGACTTGGCAGTGTATATCCCGCTCTCTATGTGTTTCCACACAATGTCGTGTTTAGCATGCACCAAAAGAGGAAGTCGCGGATGATGGACCAAAGCTCAATAAATTGTCGAAGATGTTCGAAGGTGAAGTTTGGAGTGATCTTAATCTTGCGAACCCAAGCATCAGCCTGGAGGGCTTCCCAAAATTTCCATGTCTTCCGAAAGATCTTCATCATCATCACCACTGTCATCCCCTCGTCGTCCACACCCTTATCATTATAACCTTACGAACCCTAGTGGGTCGTCTTGTGTGTTACTTGTATCATTCACTCATGTTTGTCATCACCCCAGGCCGTGGCCCACCCAGAATTTTTGGCAAAAAAATAATTAGTACTCGTATACCATATATACTAGTTCAACCAAGACAAGACAAGGTCCAAGGAGATCGTGCGTGCCTCCTCTTTTTTTTTCTACTCGTGGATTGCTCCCTCGTGTATACGATGGCTCACGTAACCACCGATCCGCTAATTTTGTGTGCTAATCCTAGTACGCCTAGGATATCGGGAATGAGGGAGTACAATTCTGTTTCCACAGCTAGCCCAGTCGATATATACTCTCTTTTTTTTTTGAAACTCGATATATAGTTTCTCCTACATGAGGGACGAGTGCCTCAGATCACGATCCGAACTTGGCCACAGGCTCCAGCGGTCGCCGGCGGAACCCGCACGCGGACAGCCGTACCGCGCCGGCCCCTCGCGGCCTCACCTCCTCCACCTCCAATCCCCCGTCTGCCTACCCTGGCCGGCAGGTTGCCCGTCGCAGCTCGGTCCCGCGGCCGCGCCACCAGAGACAGCACGCGAGCGCCGGAGCAGCCTAGAAGGACTTGGTAAGCCTGCTTCCGCTTGTTCATATTATCGACTGCCTGATGACCTGGTGTATTGTTGTGCCCTGCTGCCCCCATTAACCCTAAATCCTCAGTGCCCAATCCTGTGTTGCTGATATTTTCGGAATCCCCAACTTAATTCAGTTTTATAATTCTTGTGTTTGTTGTAATTGAAGAATCACGCGCATTTCAAACGTACGATGGAACTGCAGTGTTATGATATGAATCAATTGGCTGTTTATATTCTTCAGTTGCCAACTTTTTACCTCTGCGATTTTTTCTTCTTGACAAGTGCGCCCACCATCCGATTTCTTTCTGGTCCGCCAATGCATTGAGCAGTTTTATCACGTCCACTCTTCTGTTACTGCAATAGTCAATCCCTGTGTTGTGTCAAATTCACTAGTAGTTTCTTATGCTAGTTTGGTGTTACTTTTGTTGTACAATTGGCAAAAATGAAGAGACTATTATATTTATGTAAGACTATCGTTTCTTCCCAACTATTTGTATTTGCTAACTCTAAACATATTTGGTGAGCTATAACATTTATTGTAAATCCTATTTATATTGTTCTTTTCGGTAAGACTGTACTATATGTCATGCCAATATTTATTTTTTAATATGGGACAGGAACTCCGAAAATTTTCTGCTATACCATTGCCACTGAAAGCCATGCCGATGTTGCGTCGAGTGCGGCCTCGCACGTCTGGCGGTGAGGACCGCCTTAGTGCGCTCCATGACGATCTGATCCTCCTCATAGTAAGCAGGCTGGACACCCGAAGAGCGCTCTCCATGGCCATCCTCGCCAGGCGTTGGGTTCGCATCCCGCACAAGCTGTCCGCACTCGACTTCAGGGTGAGCGACATACTCCCGCCGGAGTACGAACGGACTGTCACCCTTCGCCAACGCAACTTGCCGCGTGACGCCACTTTGGCCGGGACACTCGACGGTCTCAAGGCGCGATGTGAGATCGACACAATAAGGTCATTCGCAAACGGAATCACGAGCTTTTTGGAAGCGGACAGTGTCCATGACCGGCATGTAAAGACCCTCCGTCTCGAGTTTTTTCAGACATACAATAGCATTTGTGTGAACCGCCTTATCAATGTTGCAGTCGGTACATGGGGGGTGGAAGATCTAGAGGTTGTCGTCAGGCCATCGTCCGGTTATGATCAGACGCGGACATACAGCTTCCCCCACAACTGCCTCAACCTTCGGTCTTGCCTTCGCAGCCTGACGTTGGGCAAGTACTGTGCACTGCCACCGCTGCATAACTACAGCATGCTTACTAAGCTCGTCCTGCATGACATTTCTGCTTCCACACCCGTGAACGTGTACGAGACGGTGTTCAGAGACTGCATCAGGCTGCAGGTGTTGTACCTCACGTCCTGCTCTTGGGCACATACCACTTTGGTGGTGGACGCGCCGTGTTCACATATCAGGGAGCTCGTCCTGGAAGAGTGCTCGTTTTTTGTGATCGAGCTGCGCGACCTCCCAATGCTTGTCCGTCTAGCGTGCAGCCTAACCGACACTTCAAAGATTCTATTTGGCTCGGTTCCGAGCCTCATGGACACTAACCTTTCATTCTCTCTAGAGGATGATAGTATTGTGGCGGCACGGTGGATAAATGAGTTCGACTCGTTCCTCGGTATGTCCCCCACCATGGCGAACCTCATCATCCGATTTATTGGGCGGAGAACTTGGATTGGAGCCAGCAGTCCGGAGAAGAAGTTGCCGCACCTCAAAAGGCTCCTTGTCGCCGACCTGCCTTCAAATTGGGATATCTCATGGACACGTGGCCTCCTCATGGCCTCGACATTTCTCGAGGTCATGCACATCCACGTGCCTCACTCAGAAACAGAGCCCGATTATCTGCGCGGGATGCATTGGTCGAAATCACGCAATGAGCTTCGGCACCATCACCTCAAGGAGCTGGTCGTGATTGGTACACGCAGCGTAACATATGGCTTTTGAAGTATGTTGTGAGGGTGTGCACATCGTTGCAACACATTGTTTTGCTGAAGGATGGCCATGTTCGGTACACCGGACTCTGGGATTGGCGGATGGTCGGGCAGCAAACATGTCCATGGAGCGATGATGAGAAAATGGTGGTGAGAAGAATGATGAAAAATTTCGGGCTCAGGCCTCTTCCTAAACTGATCTTGGGATGATCTCTTTATTTATTCTTATGTACACATTGTTATTGAACCTAGAGGGATCTTGTGATCGATGGGAAAAATATGTTTGTCAGTTTCACTCGATCGATGTCCATTTTCCAATTCCCAAACTAAATAGTAGTATAGTTTGTGGGAGTAGCACCAAGAGTATGCCAACATCCTTGGACGCCTGCAATCTCAAGCTTCAATGGTACGTGCAGGGCCAAGTAACTCCACAGCCACGTACTACGAACATGCCTCATCACAGGCACTCAGGGACTGCAGGCACCAGTTCGTATCATCCTGGTGCTGTGTATGGTTAATCTGATGGCAACGTTCGTGATCATCAACCGGCAATGGTGGAGCCAACATCTGAACAATGGGTGTACATAGACCAATAAAATACTTTTACTCAAGTTTATTTATGCATAGTGTTAGGGAAATTTTAGGGTGCATTATAATACACCAGAGCACATGTATTATATGGGCGATCTAACGGATGAGAATAATTGTGCCTTTTTGAGCCCAAGGGTATTTTCGACCTAAATTTTTTTAAAACTTTAATCGACCCAATTAGGTCCAGGGGTATTCTCGTCCTAAAATTTTCAATTAAATTAATTGCATTAATAAAGCACTTCATTATAGAGGTCCAATCATCGTGCGTACTCTTTTGAATTTCGGTTCGAGCGGTTCGTCCTCTCTCCTCCTCTCGAGCCCTAACCTCGGGCCCCCTGGATCGCCGCCGATCGCCTCCGGCGCCCACGATCGCCGCCGATCGCCCCCGGCGCCCTCGATCGGCGCCGATCGCACTCGCCGTGTCTACCCCTCCTGCTCCTACTTCCCCTCACTCCCTCCATCGCAAGTCACCCCAGTCGGGTCGCGCGCCAGATCTTCCGACGAGCCGCTAATCCACTCCTTCCCCGAGCCGACGCCACCTTCCCCGACCCGAGAGGCTACATCATCCTCATCGACGTGCATCAACTTTTTCACGCCGGATCTTCGCTGTAAGTGCCTAGCCCTCTCAAATCTTTTCTGGTCACTTGTGCATATAGTACCAATAGGGGTCGGATTTGATTCGGGTTTAGGAGATGTCATGTGAGGTTTAGGGTTTATCGTTTCAGAAAGTTGTGACGAGATTTCGATCGGATTTTATTAGGATTTAGGATATGTCATGTGAGGTTTAGGCTTTATGTTTTCAGAAAGTTCTGACAAGATTACGATTGAAAGGAAGTGTAAGTCGGATGTAGCTAGGACATATTGAAGGACTTAGTTAGGGTTTTGTGGCATGAGAAAGTTGTCAGCAGATTTGGATTCAAAGAAAGTTATTTTGGATTTAGTTAGGAGATACATTTGAATTGAGTTTCGAGATATTTTGGATTTAGTTAGGAGATAATTAATTTTGTATGGAGTTTGGACTTATTTTGGATTTAGTTAGCCGATAATTTGGATTTAGTTAGGAGATACTTTTGGATTTAGTTAGGAGATAATTTTTATTTAGTTAGGAGATAATTTTGAATGGAGTTTGGAGATAATTGATCTATCAGGGTGGATCTATCAGGGCATTTGAAGGAGTCGTAGACTTTGGATTTAGTTAGGAGATCATCAGTTACATCTACTACAATCAATTAAAAATTTCTGGATTTAGTCAGGGCATATTTACTTACAGATTTTGAAGGACTGAGTTAGTGCATAATTTCGGTAACGTATGCTATCCATCCGTAACATTGAGTATCTGCTTTCGCTGGCAGTATAACGACATGGATGATAAAGGCAGCGATGGCAAAAACTTGGGTGATACAGGCACGGATGACAAGGACATGGGTCATAGAGGCAACGAAGGCAAAGGCATGGATGATAAGGATAATGAGGATGCAAGCAAGGATGGCATAGACATGGATGATGTACATATGCAAGGTAAAGGAATTGATAATAAAGGCATGGCTGGTTCAGACCTGAATGAGTGTATGGAATACTTAGAGATTGTGAAGAAGACTTTCAGGACTGAGGAAGAAGCCTACATGTTCTACGTAGGCTATGCGAGAAAAAAAAGGGTTTGGTGTTAGAAAGGATGATCTGAAGTACAGGGGTCCGGGTCCAAAACAAAATGCAAACAGAAGGACATACAAGTGCTGCAAACAAGGATGGCGGGCCCTTAAGCACTTTAACAGAGCTGAAAGGAAAAAACACCGAGGGGTCTTTCTCGGTGTGGGTGTCCCGCTCTTTTTCAGGTTGAGCTACAAGATAGCAGTGGCCTCTGGTTCGTCAAGAATTTTGTGGACAAGAATAACCATCTGTTTGTCTCTGCTGACCTGACTCCCTACTCATCGGCTCATCGTAGAATGGCTGATGCACAAAAGGCCGATGTCATCGAGTATGCTGTCGGTGGACTTCGAACACATCAGATTATGAATGTAATGGAGAAGAATGCCGGAGGTCCCGACAAGCTTGGATTTATAGATCGAGACCTATACAACCATGTTTCAATCCAGAAGAAGCGCAAGATAGAAGGCAGTGACGCTAGATATTTGCTCACCTATATGATTGCACAGAAAAAAGCAGACCCGAAATTCTTTTTCAAATACACAAAAGACAGCGAACGCCATTTGAGGAACATATTCTGGGCTGACTCACAATCCCGCATTGACTATGTTGCCTTTGGTGGTGTCGTGGTGTTCGACAGTACATATCGGTCTAACAAGTACAGGCTTCCGTTTGTTCCATTTGTTGGTCTGAACCATCACCGCAACACAGTTTTGTTTGGGATCGGTCTTGTGTCAGACGGGACAGTTGCATCATACCAGTGGCTTCTTCATGTATTTTTGGAGGCAATGTCCTAGACGGCACCAATTTCAGCAATCACCGATGGGGACGGTGCAATGGCTAAAGCAATAGCTACTGTCTGGACCGGAACAGATCATCGTTTGTGCACGTGGCATATCAAGGAGAATATGGTGATGCACCTCCGCAAGAAAAAGCTTGAGGAATTTAGGGAATTCATTTACCGTCGTTGGGATGTTGATGAGTTTGAGAAAAGATGGAAGGCTTATAAGGTTCGGTTCAAAATAAAACCAACAGGCAAGAGGTCGTCATGGGTTAACAGGATGTACGAGCTGCGACACAAATGGGCTGTTGCGTACACAAAGGGTAGATATTTCCTAGGCATGATGAGTAATCAGAGGAGTGAGTCTCTCAACTCAAGGATTCATGTGCACTTGAACAGGAAGATGGATCTTGTTGATTTGTTGCAGCATGTTGAGCACTGTGTATCCATAATGCATAAGAATGAAGCAGCATTAGACGCAGTAGCGACACATACGATACCCTTCACTAAGCTGAATGCACACCCTCTGGAGATTGCTCCCTCTTAGTTTATACAACTGTGATGTTTCCACGGGTAAAGCGTCAGATTGTCGAAGGAACAAATTGGCAGGTCACAGACCGGGTAGCGTGTGATGGTTTGGTTGTGTTTGGAGTTTTGCGCAAAGCCCCATATGATAAAGTCCCATATGGCAGGGATGCTAGAGAATTGCAAGGTAAGGAAGGTATGTATGCTGAGGACTTGCATGCAAAAAAATTGGATGCTGAGGATCCCAAAGGTAAGGAAGGTAAGGATGTTGAGGACTTGCATGCAAAAAACTTGGATGCTGAGGATCCCAATGACTTGGAAGGTAAGGATGCCGAGGACTTGCATGCAAAAAACTCGAATGCTGAGGATCCCAATGACTTGGAAGGCAAGGATGGTGTGGACTTGCATGCCAAAAACCTGGATGCTAAGGATCACAATCACTTGGAAGGTAAGGACAGTGAGGAGTTGGATGCACAAGGCGTGGATGCTAAGCCTGTGGATTTTATATATCACGTGACTTGTCTGTTTACAGGAGCAAGACTGGATGATGCAGCTTGTAAATGTAAAAAGTTGGAAAGTCAGGATTACCCATGCACACATATATTCTGCTTTCTGGATCATCTTGGTGTACGCACATTTCCCAAAAAAATTGTCAAGAAAAGATGGACAATGCTGCCTCGTCGGACCTCACCTCGCTGCCACTTGCGCTAGGTCCCGTGAATTTTCGGCCCCTCGATAATTTGCATGGATTATAACGGCAGCTAATGAGCATCATAGCCACTAGTAGGAAAAGGGGCTTAGGTCATAGGACAGTTTTCACATTAGCCCCGGTTCAGTCACGAACCGGGACTAATGTGAGCATTGGTCCTGGTTCGTGCGGCCAGGGACCTGCCGGGCCTCGTGGGGGCATTGGTCCCGGTTCGTCCGGACCCTTTGGTCCCGGTTGGTGGGACAAACCGGGACCAATGGGCCACGCTCCTGGCCCACCACCCTTTAGTCCCGGTTCCTACCACAAACCGGGACTAAAGGACTGGTCCTAGTTGCGGCCAGTATTTAGTCCCGCCTCGCCAACCGAAGGGCGCTCACATCAGTTTATAACCCGTCCCTATCTGCCTTGTTGAGCTTCTCTTAAAGTGAAAATAGATGCCCTTATACAGGAAATTTGACCTAAATTCATAGTAAATTTCATCGAAATTTATTATGAATTTAGGTTGAATTTTCTCTATAAGCGCATCTATGTTCATTTTTTTATATTTATAAAATAAATAAACCTTAATAAAATAAATAAAACTAAATAAACTTTAATAAAATAAAATAAAATAAACTATAGTAACTACAATAAATAAACCTTAATAAATTACGTAAAAATAGCAGCAGTAAAATAAATAAAAATAGCAGCAGTAAAATAAATAAAAATAAAATAATTAAAGTAAAATACATAAGTAATTAGAAATAAAATAAATAAGTTTTTTGTTGTAAGTAGAAACAAAACAAAACAAATAAAGCAAAAGAGAAAAAAAAACACGAGCCATCAACTCCATAACCGCCATATCTGGGATAGAGAAGGGCGATCCCTTGGAGTGGGATTCACATACAGTTGCCCGTAACATCTACCATTCGAGCCTAGCAGGTGGAACTCGGATCTGTCAACAGTGTCAAAGCGGCAAATAGCAGGCGGAGGAGAAGCCACCGGTGTCATGTGTAGATCCCTTCTAGGTCTTGCGGATCATGCTATTACAGCAATTTGGTTGGTTGATCCCAAAAAAATGGAATTTGGTTGGTTTTCTTGAAGCCCTAGCTTGTTGTGCCGTCCTATTCTCTCAATGCAATTTAGCAAATGCTACTACAGTACAGTAAACAGTACAGTAAAGGGCAGAAAGAAAAAGCACGCAGTGAAGGAAAATACCTCCATATCAAAGCTGCTACTTATCTTGTTGGTTATCAGGATGTGGATATGTAGAATTTTCTCTAGCCACGGCAACAGACATGCATTCATCGAGGGGGTTCACTAGAGGCAATAATAAATGGTTATTATTATATTTCTTTGTTCATGGTAATTGTCTATTGTTAATGCTATAATTGTGTTATCCGGAAATCGTAATGCATGTGTGAATACATAGACCACAACGTGTCCCTAGTAAGCCTCTAGTTGGCTAGCTCGTTGATCAACAGATAGTCATGGTTTCCTGACTATGGACATTGGATGTCATTGATAACGGGATCACATCATTAAGAGAATGATGTGATGGACAAGACCCAACTTAAGCATAGCATAAAAGATCATGTAGTTTCGTTTGCTAGAGCTTTTCTAATGTCAAGTATCTTTTCCTTAGACCATGAGATCGTGCAACTCCCGGATACCGTAGGAGTGCTTTGGGTGTGCCAAACATCACAACGTAACTGGGTGACTATAAAGGTGCATTACGGGTATCTCCGAAAGTGTCTGTTGGGTTGGCACGGATCAAGACTGGGATTTGTCACTCCGTGTGACGGAGAGGTATCTCTGGGCCCACTCGGTAATGCATCATCATAATGAACTCAATGTGACTAAGGTGTTAGTCACGGGATCATGCATTGCGGTACGAGTAAAGAGACTTGCCGGTAACGAGATTGAACTAGGTATTGGGATACCGACGATCGAATCTCGTGCAAGTAACATACCGATTGACAAAGGGAATTGCATACGGATTGATTGAATCCTCGACACCGTGGTTCATCCGATGATATCATCGTGGAACATGCGGGAGCCAACATGGGTATCCAGATCCCGCTGTTGGTTATTGACCGGAGAGGCGTCTCGGTCATGTCTGCATGTCTCCCGAACCCGTAGGGTCTACACACTTAAGGTCCGGTGACGCTAGGGTTGTAGAGATATATGTATGCGGAAACCCGAAAGTTGTTGGGAGTCCCGGATGAGATCCCAGACGTCACGAGAGGTTCCGGAATGGTCCGGAGGTGAAGAATTATATATAGGAAGTCATGTTTCGGCCACCGGGAAAGTTTCGGGGGTTACCGGTATTGTACCGGGACCACCGGAAGGGTCCCGGGGGTCCACCGGGTGGGGCCACCTGTCCCGGAGGGCCCCGTGGGCTGAAAGTGGAAGGGAACCAGCCCTTAGTGGGCTGGGGCGCCCCCCCTTGGGCCGCCCCCCATGCGCCTAGGGTTGGAAACCCTAGGGTGGGTGGGCGCCCCACTTGCCTTGGGGGGCAAGTCTCCCCCCTGGCCGCCGCCCCCCCATCCAGATGGGCTCCTGGCCGGCGCCCCCCCTCCCAGGGGGCCTATATAAAGGGGGTGGGGAGGGAGGGCAGCAAGACAACAGCCTTGGGCGCCTCCCTCCTCCCCTGCAACACCTCTCCCTCTCGCAGAAGCACGGCGAAGCCCTGCCGAGATCCCGCTACATCGACCACCACGCCGTCGTGCTGCTGGATCTCCATCAACCTCTCCTTCCCCCTTGCTGGATCAAGAAGGAGGAGATGTCGCTGCACCGTACGTGTGTTGAACGCGGAGGTGCCGTCCGTTCGGCACTCGGTCATCGGTGATTTGGATCACGGCGAGTACGACTCCATCAACCCCGTTCACTTGAACGCTTCCGCTCGCGATCTACAAGGGTATGTAGATGCACTCCTTTCCCTTCGTTGCTAGTATACTCCATAGATGGATCTTGGTGATGCGTAGAAAATTTTAAAATTCTGCTATGATCCCCAACAGTTTGACATCCCTGAGAGACTAGATAATGAAAAGATGAATCGTCAAACCTGGATGAACAAAGACGCTACCAAGTGGATGAATCTGATGGCCCGTCCTCCCTTGAAGATCATGCTTCCTCCCTTGAAGGCGCCACCAGGGCCATGGACACCTCATACACCGCCGCCGACGTGTTGTAGTGATGAGGTATCGTGCAGGATTTGACACAGGATCACCTTCAAGCAAGATGAATAGGTCTTCAGGGGCACAACAGCCGGCCACAGCAGGCCCCTGCCATGGACGGCGCCGCTCGAGCCACAGCCGCTCGCCAGCTCACCCCTAGAGAAGTCCAAGCTTATCCGCGAGCTCGTCCACTAGTGCCCGTCGCCGCCACGATGTCCTGCAGGCTAGAGAACGGTGGTTCGCCGTTCTTATCCACGGCCGCCGTTGGAACCGACTCCGGCCGCCTATATAAGGAGCCCCCGAGTCCGTCCAGTCCCTCAGGCGACCTCAAGCCACCCCACCTAGCACCCCCATAGCAGGAAATCGACCAGGGAGGGTCTTCTTCCCCATCTCCGGCCAGTACAGCCGCCGTCGCCCTCCGGTCCATTCAGTCACAACCAGAGCCCCCCCCCCCGTCCGTATAGCACCACCATCCTCCTCCCCTCGACCGTGCGAAACCGCCCAAACCCTCAGGGGGAACCACCGTAGGCCAAAGCCCCAAACCTCCCGAAGCTGTCGTCCGCCGCAGAGCTCGCCGCCGGCGACTCCCTCCATCCCCGCCACCTCCTCGACCACCGGGAGGACCGCTCCGGCCTGGCGGATCCATCCCCGCCCTCAGGACCCCGCGAGGAGCCGCCGTTCACCAGCGTTGATCGCCGGAGCCCCGCCTCTGTTCGGCCAGAGGAGGAAGGAGGCGGGGGCGACTGGTCAAACCTAACCAGTGGGCCCAAGGGACCCACTGTCAGTGACCCACGAGCCGGTCCACGCGGGTTAAGTGTAGGATCTGACACAGGATCACCTTCAGGCAAGATGAATAGGTCTTTAGGGGCACGACGGCAGCGGCGGCGCCATGGCCGGGACTGGTGACGACGGCGGCGGCGAGTGAGCGAGAGGGTGGCGGCGGCTGCGTGCGAGTGGGAGGCCGGAGGATCACCACTCATTGTGCTCGACATATCACTACAAGAAACCTGTTAATCCATGACGGATTTCTATTGATATTTTTGGAAACTCTCATCGATGACCTGGTAAAACCCCACAATCCTGGTGAAAGCCCGCTAAAGCCCGTCTAACCATTCCCGTATAAAAACTTAACCCTAAATTCCCTCCTCGGCCCCTGCATCGTGTCCCACAGCACGTCGCCACCCCTCGTCCCTCCCACAGCTCGTAAACCTTAATAAAATAAAATAAAATAAACTATAGTAACTACAATAAATAAACCTTAATAAATTAAGTAAAAATAGCAGCAGTAAAATAAATAAAAATAGCAGCAGTAAAATAAATAAAAATAAAATAATTAAAGTAAAATACATAAGTAATTAGAAATAAAATAAATAAGTTTTTTGTTGTAAGTAGAAACAAAACAAAACAAATAAAGCAAAAGAGAAAAAAACAGAGGAAAAAAATTATGCCACCTACTGGGCCACCACGGCCTGAATACGACTAGAAACCCATCCATGGGCTAGGATTCAGGCCCGCAGAAGGCCCAGTAGGCCCATAGGCAAATAGTGACAGAATAGGCCCGTAAGCCTGCATTTGAGAGGAGCTCGAAGTGGTCAGCGCAGCTGTGCTTATAAACCACTGTCGAAGCCTCTCGGCTAGCGAGGTGGGACTAAACATCCCACCGCACCGCGCCAGTTCCAGCACAAGGCCTTTGGTCCCGGTTGGTGCCACCAACCGGGACTAAAGGGGGCATTGGTCCCGGTTCGTGGCACCAACCGGGACCAAAGGCCTTTAGTCCCGGTTGGTGCCACCAACCGAGACCAATGAGTTCCCTATATATACCCCATCGCCACAGCAGAGCACTCCAGAGTGCTCTGTTTTTTCTGGCCGGCGAGGGGAGGGCATTTGGGTGCTCTAGCTCACCTCCTATGCACATGAGGTGTTCGATGAAATGTCTGAGCCACACTAGTTAATCTTTGTCCTCTCGAAACTCGACCTCCGAGCTCCATTTTCCACGAGATTTGTCTAGGTTTAGCGGTCTGTCACGTCCCGTCCCCGTCTTCACCGCCGTCGATCGCCCGCGCCGATCTCGTCGCCAGCACCACCGTGGTGAGCCTCTTGTTCTTATCTTCTTTCTGAAAGGAAAAAATTCTTACTTTAGATAGTTACTTGTCTAATTTTGTTACTTTTATTATTCCTTCTTATTACATAGTGCGATGGTTTTGGTATCCGCCCACGTCGGCCCTCGTCCTGTCTATGATTCGGATGTGGTATATATTATCTTTTTATAACTATTTGGTTCATTTATTGTTTATGACAAATATACCGACCAACGTGACATAGATTTTATTTATCTAGGAGGTGGTTGAACCGGAAATTCTAACCGACCCTATTGTCGAGAGGTTAAATTTAGTTGAAGAAGAAAACAATTACTTGAAGGAAAAAATAAAAAAATTGAGGAGGAGACGATGATATTGGAGTTGCATGTTGCAGATGTCGTCGATGATCACAAGATCAAGATGGATGCAATGCGCTTGAAGATTAGAAAGATTAAAAAATATGCCATTCATACCGAGGCTTGGTATCATTATGCCGTTGGATCAATTGTTACCTTGGTTGCGATTATGATCGCATTTGTTTTCGCATTGAAATGTTTTACATAGTTTCAAAGTATGGTTTAATTAATTAGATGCTCTGGAGAGCTATATATATGTTGTTAGATGAGAACTATGTATGTACTTTGGTTCTAATGTGATGATGAACTTCTATTAATTTGGTCACTTAATTATCTATTCATGATGTTCTGTAATGGTTTTTGACACACTTAATTATATATAATGCATGCAGATGAACCGACAATGGATGTACGGTGACAGACACACCTCCGAGTACATTAAGGGCGTGCATGATTTTCTCGAAGTGGCTGAGGCAAACAAGCAGAATGGTTTTATGTGTTGTCCATGCCCTACATGTGGGAACGAAGTCTTACTCTGACCGGAAAATCCTTCACACCCACCTGCTTTACAAGGGTTTCATGCCACACTATAATGTTTGGACGAGGCACGGAGAAATGGGGGTTATGATGGAAGATGGCAAAGAAGAAGAGGACGATGACAACTATGTGCCCCCTGAATACGGTGATGCTGCAACGGGGGAAGCTGCTGAAGATGAAGAGGAACCAGACGATGTGCCCAATGATGCTGCAAGGGGGGAAGCTGCTGAAGATCAAGAGGAACCAGTGCCCGATGATGATGATCTCCACCGGGTCATTGTAGATGCAAGGACGCAATGCGAAAGTCAAAAGGAGAAGCTGAAGTTCGATCGCATGATAGAGGATCACAAAAAAGGGTTGTACCCCAATTGCGAAGATGGCAACACAAAGCTCGGTACCGTACTGGAATTGCTGAAGTGGAAGGCAGAGAATGCTGTGCCTGACAAAGGATTTGAGAAGCTATTGAAAATATTGAAGAAGAAGCTTCCAAAGGATAACGAATTACCCGACAGTACATACGCAGCAAAGAAGGTCGTATGCCCTCTAGGATTGGAGGTGCAGAAGATACATGCATGCCCTAATGACTGCATCCTCTACCGCGGTGCGTACAAGGATCTGAACGCATGCCCGGTATGCGGTGCATTGTGGTATAAGATCAGACGAGATGACCCTGGTGATGTTGACGGCGAGCCCCCCAGGAAGAGGGTTCCTGCGAAGGTGATGTGGTATGCTCCTATAATACCACGGTTGAAACGTCTGTTCAGAAACGAAGAGCATGCCAAGTTGATGCGATGGCACAGTGAGGACCGTAAGAAAGACGGGAAGTTGAGAGCACCCGCTGACGGGTCGCAGTGGAGAAAAATCGAGAGAAAGTCATGGGCTGAGTTTGCAGGTGACCCAAGGAACGTATGGTTTGGTTTAAGCGCGGATGGCATTAATCCTTTCGGGGAGCAGAGCAGCAATCACAACACCTGGCCCGTGACTCTATGTATGTATAACCTTCCTCCTTGGATTTGCATGAAGCGGAAGGTCATTATGATGCCAGTTCTTATCCAAGGCCCTAAGCAACCCGGCAACGACATTGATGTGTACCTAAGGCCATTAGTTGAAGAACTTTTACAGCTGTGGAATGGAAACGGTGTACGTACATGGGATGAGCACAAACAGGAGGAATTTAACCTGCACGCGTTGCTGTTTGTAACCATCAACGATTGGCCCGCTCTCAGTAACCTTTCAGGACAGACAAACAAGGGATACCACGCATGCACACACTGTTTAGATGACACTGAAAGTATATACCTGGACAAAAGCAGGAAGAATGTGTACCTGGGCCATCGTCGATTTCTTCCGACCAACCATCAATGTCGAAAGAAAGGCAAGCATTTCAAAGGCGAGGAAGATCACCGGAAGAAGCCCGCCATGCGTACCTGTGATCACGTACTTGCTATGGTCAATGATTTACACGTAATCTTTGGAAAGGGTCCCGGTGGACTAGCTGTTTCGAATGACGCTGAGGGACACGCACCCATGTGGAAGAAGAAATCTATATTTTGGGACCTACCCTCCTGGAAAGAGCTAGAGGTGTTGGGGAACATAGTAATTTCAAAAAAATTCCTACGCACACGCAAGATCATGCTAATGCATAGCAACGAGAGGTGAGAGTGTTGTCCACGTACCCTCGTAGACCGACAGCGGAAGCGTTATCACAACGCGGTTGATGTAGTCGTACGTCTTCACGATCCGACCGATCAAGTACCGAACGCACGGCACCTCCGAAGTTCTACACACATTCAGCTCGATGACGTCCCTCGAACTCCGATCCAGCCGAGTGCTGAGGGAGAGTTTCATCAGCACGACGGCGTGGTGACGATGATGATGTTCCACCGACGCAGGGCTTCGCCTAAGCTCCGCGACGGTATTATCGAGGTGTAATCTGGTGGAGGGGGGCACCGCACACGGCTAAAATATCGTATATCAAGTGTGTTCTTAGGTGCCACCCTGCCCCCGTATATAAAGGAGCAAGGGGGAGGCCGGCTACCCTAGGCGCGCCAAGGAGAGAGGGGGAGTCCTCCTCCTAGTAGGAGTAGGACTCCCCTTTCCTAGTCCTACTAGGAAAGAAGGGGGGAAGGAAAGAGAGGGAGAGGGAGACGGAAAGGGGGCTGCGCACCCCTCTCCTAGTCCAACTAGGACTCCCCTTGGGAGGGGGCGCTCCACCTCCTGGCTGCTGCCCTCTCTCTCCCCTCAAGGCCCACCAAGGCCCAATACTTCCCCGGGGGGTTCCGGTAACCCTCCGGCACTCCGGTTTAATCCGAAACTTCTCCGGAACACTTCCGGTGTCTGAATATAGTCGTCCAATATATCAATCTTTACGTCTCGACCATTTCGAGACTCCTCGTCTTGTCCGTGATCACATCCGGGACTCCCAACAACCTTCGGTACATCAAATCACATAAACTCATAATATAACTGTCATCGTAACTTTAAGCGTGCGGACCCTTTGGGTTCGAGAACTATGTAGACATGACCGACACACCTCTCCGGTGAATAACCAATAGCGGGACCTGGATGCCCATATTGGCTCCCACATATTCTACGAAGATCTTTATCGGTCAGACCGCATAACAACATACGTTGTTCCCTTTGTCATCGGTATGTTACTTGCCCGAGATTCGATCGTCGGTATCTCGATACCTAGTTCAATCTCGTTACTGGCAAGTCTCTTTACTCGTTCCGTAATACATCATCCCGCAACTAACTCATTAGTCACAATGCTTGCAAGGCTTATAGTGATGTGCATTACCGAGTGGGCCCAGAGATACCTCTCCGACAATCGGAGTGACAAATCCTAATCTCGAAATACGCCAACCCAACAAGTACCTTTGGAGACACCTGTAGAGCACCTTTATAATCACCCAGTTACGTTGTGACGTTTGGTAGCACACAAAGTGTTCCTCCGGTAAACGGGAGTTGCATAATCTCATAGTCATAGGAACATGTATAAGTCATGAAGAAAGCATAGTTCAAAAGGTGTCGTCTCAACGGATTTCGATGGTGTCCTATTTAGAGTGAATGCAGCCGTCTCTAAAGCATAACCCCAAAACGATAGCGGTAAATCAGTAAGAGACATCATAGATCGCACCATATCTAATAAAGTACGATTATGACGTTCGGACACACCATTACGCTGTGGTGTTCCGGGTGGCGTGAGTTGCGAAACTATTCCGCATTGTTTCAAATGTAGACCAAACTCGTAACTCAAATATTCTCCTCCACGATCAGATCGTAGGAATTTTATTTTCTTGTTACGATGATTTTCAACTTCACTCTGAAATTCTTTGAACTTTTCAAATGTTTCAGACTTATGTTTCATTAAGTAGATATACCCATATCTGCTCAAATCATCTGTGAAGGTGAGAAAATAACGATATCCGCCACGAGCCTCAATATTCATCGGACCACATACATCTGTATGTATGATTTCCAACAAATCTGTTGCTCTCTCCATAGTACCGGAGAACGGTGTTTTGGTCATCTTGCCCATGAGGCACGGTTCGCAAGTACCAAGTGATTCCAAAATTCCATCAGTATGGAGTTTCTTCATGCGCTTTACACTGATATGACCTAAACGGCAGTGCCACAAATAAGTTGCACTGTCATTATTAACTCTGCATCTTTTGGCTTCGACATTATGAATATGTGTATCACTACTATCGAGATTCATTAAAAATAGACCACTCTTCAAGGGTGCATGACCATAAAAGATATTATTCATATAATAGAACAACCATTATTCTCTTATTTAAATGAATAACCGTCTCGCATTAAACAAGATCCAGATATAATGTTCATGCTCAACGCTGTCACCAAATAACAATTATTTAGGTCTAATACTAATCCAGAAGGTAGATGTAGAGGTAGCGTGCCAACGGCGATCACATCGACTTTGGAACCATTTCCCACGCGCATCGTCACCTCGTCCTTAGCCAATCTTCGCTCAATCCGTAGCCCCTGTTTCGAGTTGCAAATATTAGCAACATAACCAGTATCAAATACCCAGGTGCTACTACGAGCATTGGTAAGGTACACATCAATAACATGTATATCACGTATACCTTTGTTAATCTTGCCATCCTTCTTTTCCGCCAAATACTTGGGGCAGTTCCGCTTCCAGTGACCAGTTTGCTTGCAGTAGAAGCACTCAGTTTCCGGCTTAGGTCCAGACTTGGGTTTCTTCTCCTGAACAACAACTTGCTTGCTATTCTTCTTGAAGTTCCCTTTCTTCTTCCCTTTGCCCTTTTTCTTGAAACTAGTGGTTTTACTGACCATCAACACTTGATGCTCCTTTTTGATTTCTACCTCCGCTGCCTTTAGCATTGCGAAGAGCTCGGGAATAGTCTTATTCATCCCTTGCATGTTATAGTTCATCACGAAGCTCTTGTAGCTTGGTGGCAGTGATTGAAGAATTCTGTCAATGACGCAATCATCCGGAAGATTAACTCCCAGTTGAATCAAGTGATTGTTATACCCAGACATTCTGAGTATATGCTCACTAACAGAACTATTCTCTTCCATCTTGCAGCTATAGAACTTATTGGAGACTTCATATCTATCAATCCGGGCATTTGCTTGAAATATTAACTTCAACTCCTGGAACATCTCATATGCTCCATGACGTTCAAAACGTCGTTGAAGACCCGGTTCTAAGCCGTAAAGCATGGCACACTGAACTATTGAGTAGTCATCAGCTTTGCTCTGCCAGACGTTCATAACTTCTAGTGTTGCTCTTGTAGGAGGCCTGGCACCTAGCGGTGCTTCCAGGACGTAATTCTTCTGTGCAGCAATGAGGATAATCCTCAAGTTACGGACCCAGTCCGTGTAATTGCTACCATCATCTTTCAACTTAGCTTCCTTAAGGAACGCATTAAAATTCAACGGAACAACAGGACGGGCCATTTATCTACAACATAGACAAGCAAGATACTATCAGGTACTAAGTTCATGATAAATTTAAGTTCAATTAATCATATTACTTAAGAACTCCCACTTAGATAGATATCCCTCTAATCATCTAAGTGATTACGTGATCCAAATCAACTAAACCATGTCCGATCATCACGTGAGATGGAGTAGTTTCAATGCTGAACATCACTATGTTGATCATATCTACTATATGATTCACGCTCGACCTTTCGGTCTCTGTATTCCGAGGCCATATCTGTACATATGCTAGGCTCGTCAAGTTTAACCTGAGTATTCCGCGTGTGCAACTGTTTTGCACCCGTTGTATTTGAACGTAGAGCCTATCACACCCGATCATCACGTGGTGTCTTAGCACGAAGAACTTTTGCAACGGTGCATACTCAGGGAGAACACTTTTATCTTTAATTTTAGTGAGAGATCATCTTATAATGCTACCGTCAATCAAAGGAAGATAAGATGCATAAAAGATTAACATCACATGCAATCAATATAAGTGATATGATATGGCCATCATCATCTTGTGCTCGTGATCTCCATCTCCGAAGCACCGTCATGATCACCATTGTCACCGGCTCGACACCTTGATCTCCATCGTAGTATCGTTGTCGTCTCGCCAACTTATTGCTTTTACGATTATCGCTACCGCTTAGTGATAAAGTAAAACTATTACATGGCGATTGCATCTCATACAATAAAGCGACAACCATATGGCTCCTGCTAGTTGCCGATAACTCGGTTACAAAACATGATCATCTCATACAACACATTATATCACATCATCTCTTGACCATATCACATCACAACATGCCCTGCAAAAACAAGTTAGACGTCCTCTACTTTGTTGTTGCATGTTTTACGTGGCTGCTACGGGCTTAGCAAGAACCGTTCTTACCTACGCATCAAAACCACAACGATAGTTTGTCAAGTTGGTGCTGTTTTAACCTTCGCAAGGACCGGGCGTAGCCACACTCGGTTCAACTAAAGTGAGAGAGACAGGCACCCGCCAGTCACCTTTAAGCAACGAGTGCTCCGAACGGTGAAACCAGTCTCGCGTCAGCGTACGCGTAATGTCGGTCCGGGCCGCTTCATCTCACAATACCGCTGAACCAAAGTATGACATGCTGGTAAGCAGTATGACTTATATCGCCCACAACTCACTTGTGTTCTACTCGTGCATAGCATCAACGCATAAAACCTGGCTCGGATGCCACTGTTGGGGAACGTAGTAATTTCAAAAAATTTCCTACGCACACGCAAGATCACGGTGATGCATAGCAACGAGAGGGGAGAGTGTTGTCCACGTACCCTCGTAGACCGACAGCGGAAGCGTTATCACAACGCGGTTGATGTAGTCGTACGTCTTCACGATCCGACCGATCAAGTACCAAACGCACGACACCTCCGAAGTTCTACACACGTTCAGCTCGATGACGTCCCTCGAACTCCGATCCAGCCGAGTGTTGAGGGAGAGTTTCGTCAGCACGACGGCGTGGTGATGATGATGATGTTCCACCGACGCAGGGCTTCGCCTAAGCTCCGCAACGGTATTATCAAGGTGTAATCTGGTGGAGGGGGCACCGCACAAGGCTAAAATATCGTATATCAAGTGTGTTCTTAGGTACCCCCTGCCCCCGTATATAAAGGAGCAAGGGGGAGGCCGGCTGCCCTAGGCGCGCCAAGGAGAGAGGGGGAGTCCTCCTCCTAGTAGGAGTAGGACTCCCCTTTCCTAGTCCTACTAGGAAAGAAGGGGGGGAAGGAAAGAGAGGGAGAGGGAGAGGGAAAGGGGGCTGCGCCCCCCTCTCCTAGTCCAACTAGGACTCCCCTTGGGAGGGGGCGCGCCACCTCCTGGCTACTGCCCTCTCTCTCCCCTCAAGGCCCACCAAGGCCCAATACTTCCCCGGGGGGTTCCGGTAACCCTCCGGCACTCCGGTTTAATATGAAACTTCTCCGGAACACTTTCGGTGTCCGAATATAGTCGTCCAATATATCAATCTTTACGTCTCGACCATTTCGAGACTCCTCGTCATGTCCGTGATCACATCCGGGACCCCGAACAACCTTCCGTACATCAAATCACATAAACTCATAATATAACTGTCATCGTAACTTTAAGCGTGCGGACCCTTTGGGTTCGAGAACTATGTAGACATGACTGAGACACCTCTCCGGTCAATAACCAATAGCGGGACCTGGATGCCCATATTGGCTCCCACATATTCTACGAAGATCTTTATCGGTCAGACCGCATAACAACATACGTTGTTCCCTTTGTCATCGGTATGTTACTTGCCCGATATTCGATCGTCGGTATCTCGATACCTAGTTCAATCTTGTTACTGGCAAGTCTCTTTACTCGTTCCGTAATACATCACCCCGCAACTAACTCATTAGTCACAATGCTTGCAAGGCTTATAGTGATGTGCATTACCTAGTGGGCCTAGAGATACCTCTCCGACAATCGGAGTGACAAATCCTAATCTCGAAATATGCCAACCCAACAAGTACCTTTGGAGACACCTGTAGAGCACCTTTATAATCACCCAGTTACGTTGTGACGTTTGGTAGCACACAAAGTGTTCCTCCGGTAAACGGGAGTTGCATAATCTCATAGTCATAGGAACATGTATAAGTCATGAAGAAAGCAATAGCAACATACTAAACGATCGGGTGCTAAGCTAACGTAATGGGTCATGTCAATCACGTCATTCTCCTAATGAGGTGATCCCCTTAATCTTTTTTGAATGCCTGCTCAGTATGAAGGTCCCGACTGGCTTCTCGTCGAATATAAAGGGAATAATAAATATGCCAGAGAAAAAGTTCCAGAACCTAAAGTCTCATGACTGCCACGTGATTATGACGCAACTACTTCCGGTTGCATTGAGGGGGCTTCTACCGGAAAACGTCCGATTAGCCATTGTGAAGCTATGTGCATTCCTCAATGCAATCTCTCAGAAGGTGATCGATCCAGAAATCATACCAAGGCTAAGGAGTGATGTGGCGCAATGTCTTGTCAGTTTCGAGCTGGTGTCCCCACCATCCTTATTCAATATCATGACGCACGTCCTAGTTCATCTAGTCGACGAGATTGTCATTCTGGGGCCCATACTTCTACACAGTATGTTCCCCTTTGAGAGGTTCATGGGAGTCCTAAAGAAATATGTCCGTAACCGCGCTAGGCCAGAAGGAAGCATCTCCATGGGCCAGCAAACAGAGGATGTCATTGGGTTTTGTGTTGACTTCATTCCTGGCCTTAAGAAGATAGGTCTCCCTAAATCGCGGTATGAGGGGAGACTGACTGGAAAAGGCACGCTTGGAGGGGGGACTCAATAATATGCAGGGACGGATATTCTTGGTCTCAAGCACACTACACAGTTCTACAGAACTCTACCTTGGTGACCCCGTATGTCGATGAACACAAGAACAGTCTACGCTCCAAACACCCGGAGCAGTGTGACGACTGGATTACATGTGAACACATCAGGACTTCCAGCAGTTGGTTGGAAACACGTCTGAGAGGTGACACCACTGTTTGTGATGAGTTGTACTCGTTGTCCAGGGGACCATCTTCGACTGTATTGACTTACAAAGGATACGAGATAAATGGGAATACATTTTACACGATCGCCCAAGATCAAAAGAGCACCAACAGCGGTGTCCGCTTTGATGCAGCAACCGAGAGGGGAAAGGACACATATTATGGTTACATAATGGACATATGGGAACTTGACTATGGACATGATTTTAAGGTCCCTTTGTTTAAGTGCACATGGGTCAATCTGTCAGGAGCCGGGGTACAGGTAGACCCACAGTACGGAATGACAACAGTGGATCTGAATAATCTTGGGTACACTGACAAACCGTTCGTCCTAGCCAATGATGTGGCACAGGTTATCTATGTGAAGGACATGTCTACCAGACCGAGGAAAAGAAAAGATAAGGAAGCGACATCATACGATGAGCCAAAGCGGCACATAGTTCTTTCAGGAAAAAGGGACATTGTGGGAGTGGAGGGCAAGACAGACATGTCTGAAGATTATGAAAAGTTTCATGAAATTCCTCCCTTCAAAGTCAAGGCTGACCCAAGCATCCTGATAAATGATGAAGATTATCCATGGTTACAGCGCAATAAGCAAATGACACAAGCGAAGAAAAAGTGAAGACTTTCTCCCGCAACTATTATGATGATACCATGCCAACTTTGTAATAGACGAGTATGATACCATTGTCCGTTTTGTACAAGAAGTGCATCTAGTTTTTGCCGTAACCCTCTCAACTTTCTTGCACATGCTATGTGGATGAAATGATGATACCATGCCAACTTTCAACCTTTTCAGAGTTCATTTGAAATGCTTTTAAATTTTAGGGTCTTATAGCTCAAAATAATTAGTAAATGCATGAAAAATAACAGGCCAAAAATTAAAAATTATGCCACCTACTGGGCCACCACGGCCTGAATACGATTAGAAACCCATCCATGGGCTAGGATTCAGGCCCGCAGAAGGCCCAGTAGGCCCACAGGCATGTACAGAGAGGTTAGGCTCGTAAGCCTGCTTTAGAGAGGAGCTCGACAGCTCAGGCGCACCGCACCTTATAAACAGGTGCGGCTCTCTCTTAGCTAGCGAGGTGGGACTAAACTCACCACCACGCCGCTGTGCAAGGCCATTGGTCCCGGTTGGTGGCACGAACCGGGACCAATTCCACCATTTGGTGCCTGTTGGTGCCACGAACCGGTACTAATGAGGCTGTGGCCCCACGAGCACCTTTAGTACCTGTTCGTGGCACGAACCGGTACTAGAGTTTCTTACTAGCTAAGCAGTTTTTTAGTCCCACCTCGCTAGCTGAGAGGCACTAGGTGCGGTTTATAAGCCCTGAGTGCAGAGACGATGAAGAAGAGGCGCAATGCTCACGTTGCTTAGCTTCAAGCCTTGAGGAATAAGGTAGACTGCATCGAGCTATGTGCAGTGCAGTCTACACTATTCCGAAAGGCTTGAAGCAAATCAACGCGCATTGCGCTTCTTTTTTATTTTTAATCATTAAAAGCAAAAAGAATTTTCATAAAGAACTTTTTTTGATAGAAACTTTAATAGCAGAAAGAATTATCATAAAGTAAAATAAATAAGTAATTAGAAACAAAATAAAATAAAATAAATAAGTTTTTTGTAGTAAGTAGAAACAAAACAAAATAAATATAGCAAAAAAGAAAACAAAAAAACTAAATACAGCAAAAAGAATTTTCATAAAGAACTAATGGCACTAATAGAAAGTTTATATTTTTTCTAAAACTAATGGCACTAACAGACAGTTTATAATTTTGCTGACCTAAAAGCAAAAAGAATTAAAAAATAAAGCAAAAAACAAAAGAAAATAAATAATGCAAAAAACAGAACCAAAAAACTGGAAAAAAAATTAAAAAACTGCCACCTATTGGGCCACCACGGCCTGAATACGACTAGAAACCCAACCTGGGCCAGGATTCAGGCCCGCAGAAGGCCCAATAGGCCCACAGATAGCATAGTGTGACATTAGGCCCGTAAGCCTACATTTCAGAGGAGCTCGAGAGGGCAGCCGCAGTGGGGCTTATAAACCACTCCGACCCCTCTCAACTAGCGAGGTGGGACTAAACTTTTGGCCGCGGGCAGCGCAAGGCCTTTGGTCCCGGTTGGTGGCACGAACAGGGACCAATGCCCCCCCTTTAGTCCCGGTTGGTGCCACCAACCGGGACCAAAGAGGTCGCCGCTTCCCGCCCTTTGGGCTGCTGAAAAGGGACCTTTTGTCCCAGTTGGTGGCACCAACCGGGACTAAAGGGTGGCATTGGTCCCGGTTGGTGCCACCAACCGGGACCAAAGGTGTGCCTATATAAGCCAACACTTGGGAAATTTTCAGATACCTCGCCAGTTGCCCCCGACGTCGCCAGGCTGCCCGTGCTCGCCGTCGCTGCTCGCTCCTCGTCGCTGTCGCCCCGCGCCCTTGCCTCGATGGGTCGCCGCCCGGTGCTCGTTGCCGTCGCCCTGCCCCCACGCGCCGCCCCGCCTCGTGCTCCCCTGCTCGCGCGCGCCGCCTCGGCGCCCCGAGCCCCCCTGCCCGGCCCGCGCGTGCTCGCCGGCGCCCTCGCCGCCCCCGCCCCGTCCCGCCCCCGCGCGCCGGCGCCCTCGCCGCCCCCGCCGTCGCCATCATCCTAGCCGCCCCCGCTGTGAGAGCCGCCGCCCCGGCTCTATTTTTTTATTAGTTAATTGTTTTTTGATCATATATATATAATGTATATGTGTATGTGGCTATAATGTATATGTGAACAAAAAAAATTTGTATGTATGTAGATGTTCAAAATGTATGAATATATATGTCAAAAATGTTGTTTTGTTCATAGAAAGTTTTTTGTTCATATATAGAAAGTTTTTATATATGACAATGGATATATATTCGATATATATGAGAAATGATGATCCACATGGAAAAGTTTTATATATGCAAAAGTTACAATTTTAGAAAAGTTTTATATATCTAGCTAGGAAGGGAAGAAGAAGAAAAAGAAGGATATGAAAGAAGAAAATAAGAAGGGGAAAGAAAGAAGAAGAGGAGAGGAAGAAGAGGAGAAATAAATAAGAAGAGGAAAAAAGAAGAAAAAGAAGAGGAGAAGAAGAAAGGAATAGAGGAGAAGAAGAAAAAATAGATATTTTCTATTTTTTCTTCTTCTCCTCTATTCCTTTCTTCTTCTCCTCTTTTTTTTTTCTTCTTTTTTTTTTCTTCAATCCTCTCCTCTATTCCTTTCTTCTTCTCCTCTTTTTGTTTCTTCTTCGTTTTCTGATGTTTTATCGGGTCTGTTGTCGTCGATATATACCCCTCCCGATAACTTCAACACGAGGGGGGTCGATATACCCCCTCCCCGATAACATTATTTTCCCGTGTATATATGTCGTTGTTGTCGATATAACCCCCTCCTGATAACTTCAACACATGGGGGGGGTCGATATACCCCCTCCCCGATAACATTATTTTCCCGTGTATGTATGTTGTCGTTGTCGATATTACCCCTTCCCGATAACTTCAACACGAGGGGGGATAACTTCAACACGAGGGGGGGTCGATATACCCCCTCCTCGATGACATTATTTTCCCGTGTATGTATGTCGTCGTTGTCGATATAAAACCCCCTCCCGATAACTTCAACACGTGGGGGAGGGGGTCGATATACCCCCTCCCCGATAACATTACTTTCCCGTGTATGTATGTCGTCGTTGTCGATATATATAACTCCCTCCCAGATAACTTCGACATGATGGACGGTCGATATGTATACCCCCTCTCGACCGTGATAACTTATACCACGGGAGCACCCCCCGGCCCTCTCGCTCGACCAAAACTCTTGAGGACACCCAAACCCTAGAAAAAAACGATGTCGGCCTCCTACCCCCTCCCGCCGCGCCCCTACCCTTGAAGCGTTGTCTAGGCCACCCCAAACCCGGAATAAGCTAGGTCTACGTTTGGACTAATATATCCACCTACTGTCATGTTTGTGTTATAATTGCCATGTTGTAATATTTGCAGAAACAATCGAGCACGGACGAGATGAGCAAGCAGAAGAGGTGTTGGGGGACATAATCTTATCCGGAGGTGATATCTTGTCATATCTTAAGGACAATGATGGTCTGGAAGAACAGGGTGAAGAAGCAGGCTACGGTGATCGAAGAGTGGAGGAGGAAAGACATGATTATGATGGCTCCGGTGACCCAATGCTGGTGCAAGAAGGAGCCCGTGGTGACGGCTCCGGTGACCGAACAGAGTCCGGCCAGGTAAATATATTAGTTAAGCCTGTGCTGACTAGCTAATTGATGCATTCATTGTTTTGGTATGTACACATATTAATTAACACTCATCTTTCTTCTTTTTTTAGCCCTCTGGATCGAGCACTACTGCGGTAAAGAGACGAGGCCCGAAGAGAGAGTTGCGCTCGGATGAAAGGTTTGAGATCACAGCAATCGCGCGGGACGGCCAACCGATTGAACCCCTCCGGACAAAGGATGCTTTTGCTGCTCAGTGCGGGGTTCTAGTTAGGGACAAGATCCCGATCAGCATCCACCAATGGTATAAGCCTAAGAAGGAAGACCCTGAGGTGTCTTATGTCAATGATATGCAGAAAGATGATCTTTGGACTGAGCTGAAGGCAAATTTCACCCTACCACCAGAGGAGGATCCGGAGAAGCCAGTTATAGAGCAATTAATCAAGTCTCATGCTCTTAAGAAGATGGCAGACCTATTCAGGAGGTGGAAGAATGAGCTGAAAACGTTTGTCGACAAAGAAGAGACACTAGAATTCATCGGCCGGTATGAGAAGATCAGAGATCACTGGCCAGCATTTGTGGCCCACAAGACATCGGAAAAGAGTAAGAAGATGTCAGCGACAAACAAGAAGAATGCTGCGAAGAAGAAGCTTCACCATCGCACGGGGTCAGGTGGCTACCTCAAATCCCGGCCTAAGTGGGCCAAGTCTGAGAGGTATCTGCTTGATAAAGGGATCGAACCAGAGACAATGAACTGGCCAGACCGTTGCCGGACTTGGTTCTTCGGGGCTGGCGGAACCTTGGACCCCGTATCAGGGAGGTGTCGTTGGACGGACGAGCAACTTGCAATACCCGTCAAGAAGCTTAAGCACTATATCGATGCAGCGCAGCAAGGGACGTTCATTCCAGACAGAGAGAACGACGAGCTCACAATGGCCCTCGGGAATCCTGAGCACCCTGGATGGACACGAGGCACGCCAGGCTCCGTTCCGTGGAAGTTTGGTTTTCCGGACGCGGGCGGTTACAAAACCTAGGAGAGGAGGAAAAAAGTGGAGCAGATCCAAATTCAGAAGCTGCACGAAAGGGTTCCAGCGCTAGAGGAACGATACGGCAATCGAGATGCCGAAACTGCCCCCGAAGCTCCACCGCCATCTCAACGGAGAAGCAGTGTGGCTTCCACCGAGCTGCCTCAGCTGGAGCCTGCGGCTCCTGCTAGCTACCCCGTGGATGCTAACATGGAGTCTCAACATTGCCACCTTATGGCGGAATGGCAGAACTTGAAAGTCAAGGCGGCTGTTGGCTCTGTTTTACCTACTGAACCCGGCGCAACCTACCACTGCCGGCCGATTCCAGAAGGATATGCTAGGGTGATGTGTTGGGAATCGTAGCATAATTTAAAATTTTCCTACGCTCACCAAGATGCATCTATGGAGTCTACTAGCTATGAGGGGAAAGGAGTGCATCTACATACCCTTGTAGATCGCGAGCGGAAGCGTTCCAATGAACGTGGATGACGGAGTCGTACTCGCCGTGATCCAAATCACCGATGACCGAGTGCCGAACGAACGGCACCTCCGCATTCAACACACGTACGGTGCAGCGACGTCTCCTCCTTCTTGATCCAGCAAGGGGGAAGGAGAGGTTGATGGAGATCCAGCAGCACGACGGCGTGGTGGTGGATGTAGCGGGTCTCCGGCAGGGCTTCGCCAAGCTTCTGCGAGAGAGAGAGACAGAGGTGTTGCAGGGGAGGAGGGAGGCGCCCAAGGCTGTAGTTTGCTGCCCTCCCTCCCCCCCACTATTTATAAGACCCCTGGGGGGGCGCCAGCCCTTGGGAGATCAGATCTCCAAGGGGGGCGGCGGCCAAGTGGGGAAAAGGGGGTGCCTTGCCCCCCAAGGCAAGGGGGAAGCTCCCCCCCTAGGGTTCCCAACCCTAGGCGCATGGGGGGAGGCCCAAGGGGGGGCGGCCCAGCCCACTAAGGGCTGGTTCCCTTCCACTTTCAGCCCACGGGGCCCTCCGGGACAGGTGGCCCCACCCGGTGGACCCCAGGAACCCTTCCGGTGGTCCCGGTACAATACCGGTAACCCCCGAAACTTTCCCGGTGGCCGAAACATGACTTCCTATATATAATTCTTCACCTCCGGACCATTCCGGAACCTCTCGTGACGTCCGGGATCTCATCCGGGACTCCAAACAACTTTTGGGTTTCCGCATACATATATCTCTACAACACTAGCGTCACCGAACCTTAAGTGTGTAGACCCTACGGGTTCGGGAGACATGCAGACATGACGGAGACACCTCTCCGGTCAATAACCAACAGCGGGATCTGGATACCCATGTTGGCTCCCACATGTTCCACGATGATATCATCGGATGAACCACGGTGTCGAGGATTCAATCAATCCGTATGCAATTCCCTTTGTCAATCGGTATGTTACTTGCCCGAGATTCGATCGTCGGTATCCCAATACCTAGTTCAATCTCGTTACCGGCAAGTCTCTTTACTTGTACCGCAATGCATGATCCCGTGACTAACGCCTTAGTCACATTGAACTCATTATGATGATGCATTACCGAGTGGGCCCAGAGATACCTCTCCGTCTCACGGAGTGACAAATCCCAGTCTCGATCCGTGCCAACCCAACAGACACTTTCGGAGATACCCGTAATGCACCTTTATAGTCACCCAGTTACGTTGTGACGTTTGGCACACCCAAAGCACTCCTACGGTATCCGGGAGTTGCACGATCTCATGGTCTAAGGAAAAGATACTTGACATTAGAAAAGCTCTAGCAAACGAAACTACACGATCTTTTATGCTATGCTTAAGTTGGGTCTTGTCCATCACATCATTCTCCTAATGATGTGATCCCGTTATCAATGACATCCAATGTCCATAGTCAGGAAACCATGACTATCTGTTGATCAACGAGCTAGTCAACTAGAGGCTTACTAGGGACAGGTTGTGGTCTATGTATTCACACATGTATTACGATTTCTGGACAATACAATTATAGCATGAATAATAGACAATTACCATGAACAAAGAAATATAATAATAACCATTTATTATTGCCTCTAGGGCATATTTCCAATAGTCTCCCACTTGCACTAGAGTCAATAATCTAGTTCACATCACCATGTGATTAACACTCACTGGTCACATCACCATGTGACCAACATCTAAAGAGTTTACTAGAGTCAACGATCTAGTTCACATCACTATGTGATTATCACTCAATGTGTTCTGGTTTGGTCATGTTATGCTTGTGAGAGAGGTTATTAGTCAACGGGTCTGAACCTTTCAGAACCGTGTGCTTTACGAATATCTATGTCATCTTGTGGATGCTACCACGCGCTATTTGGAGCCATTTAAAATAATTGCTCTACTATACGAATCCGGTTTACTACTCAGAGTCATCCGGATTAGTGTCAAAGTTCGCATCGACGTAACCCTTTACGATGAACTCCTTTCCACCTCCATAATCGAGAAAATTCCTTAATCCACTATGTACTAAGGATAAGTTCGACCGCTGTCATGAGATCCTTTCCCGGATCACCATTGTACCCTCTTGACCAACTCATGGCAAGGCACACTACATGTGCGGTACACAACATAGCATACTATAGAGCCTACGTCTAAAGCATAGGGGACGACCTTCGTCCTTTCTCTATCTTCTGCTGTGGTCAGGTCTTGAGTCTCACTCAATACTCACACCTTGTAACACAGCCAAGAACTCCTTCTTTCCTGATCTATTTTGAACTCTTTCAAAATCATACCAAGGTGTGCTGTCTTTTGAAAGTATCATCAGGCGTCTTGATCTATCTCTATGGATCTTGATGCCCAATATGTAAGTAGCTTTATCCAGGTCTTCCTTTGAAAAAAAAACTCCTTTCAAACAACCCTTTATGCTTTCCAGAAATTTTACATCATTTCGGATCAACAATATGTCATTCACATATACTTATCAGAAATGTTGTAGTGCTCCCACTCACATTATTGTAAATACAAGTTTCTAACAAACTTTGTATAAACCCAAAAACTTTGATCACTCCATCAAAGCGTATATTCTGACTCCGAGATGCTTGCTCTAATCCATGGAAGGATCGCTGGAGCTAGCATACCTTTTAGCATCCTTAGGATCGACAAAACCTTTCTGATTGTATCACATACAACCTTTCCTCACGAAAAAACTGGTAAGGAAACTTGTTTTGACATCCATCTGCCAGATTTCATAAATGTAGATAATGCTAGCATGATTCCGACGGGCCTAAGCATCGCTACGGATGAGAAAAACTCATCGTAGTCAACTCCTAGAACTTGTGAAAATACTCTTTGCCACAAGTCGAGCTTCATAGACGGTAACTTTACCGTCCATGTCTGTCTTCTTCTTAAAGATCCATTTATCTCAATGGCTTGCCGATCATCGGGCAAGTTCACCAAAGTCCATGCTTTGTTCTGATACATGGATTCTATCTCGGATTTCATGGCCTCGAGCCATTCGTCGGAATATGGGCCTACCATCGCTTCTCCATAGCTCGTAGGTTCATTGTTGTCTAGCAACATGACTTCCAAGACAGGATCACGCATTACTCTGAAGTAGTGCGCATCCTCGTCATCCTACGGGGTTTGGTAGTGACTTGATCCGAAGTTTCATGATCACTATCATAAGCTTCCACTTCAATTGGTGTAGGTGCCACAGGAACAACTTCCTGTGCCCTGCTACACACTAGTTGAAGCGACGGTTTAATAACCTTATCAAGTCTCCACCATCCTCCCACTCAATTCTTTCGAGAGAAACTTTTCCTAGAGAAAGGACTCGTTTCTAGAAGCAATTACTTTTGCTTCCAGATCTGAAATAGGAGGTATACCCAACTGTTTTTGGGTATTCTATGAAGATGCATTTATCCGCTTTGGGTTCGAGCTTATCACCTGAAACTTTTTCACATAATCATCGCAGCCCCAAACCTTTAAGAAACGACAACTTAGGTTTCTATAAACGGTGTCGTCTCAACGGAATTGCGTGGTGCCCCTTTTAAAGTGAATGCGGTTGTCTCTAATGCCTAACCCATAAACGATAGTGGTAATTTGATAAGAAGCATCATGGTATGCACCACATCCAATAGGGTGCAGTTATGATGTTCGGACACACCATCACACTATGGTGTTCCAGGCGGTATTAATTGTGAAACACTTTCCACAATGTCTCAATTGTGTGCCAAACTCGTATCTCAGATACTCATCTCTATGATCATATCACAGACATTTTATCCTCTTGTCACAACGATCTTCAACTTCACTCTGAAATTACTTGAACCTTTCAATAATTCAGACTAGTGTTTCATCAAGTAAATACACTCAGCATCTACTCAAATCATCTGTGAAGTAAGAACATAACGATATCCACTGCATGCCTCAGCACTCATTGGACTGCGTACATCAAAATGTATTACTTCCAATAAGTTGCTCTTTTGTTCCATTTTACTGAAAACGAGGACTTTCAGTCATCTTGCCCATGTGGTATGATTTGCATGTCTCAAGTGATTCAAAATCAAGTGAGTCTAAACGATCCATCTGTATGGAGTTTCTTCATGCATATATAACAATAGACATGGTTCGCATGTCTCAATCTTTTCAAAAATTAGTGAGTCCAAAGATCCATCCACATGGAGCTTCTTCATGCGTTCTATACCAATATGACTCAAGTGGCAGTGCCACAAGTATGTGGTACTATCATTACTATCTTATATCTTTTTGGCATGAACATGTTTACCACTACGATCGAGATTCATTTTAGGTGCAAGACCATTGAAGGTATTATTCAAAATAAACAGAGTAACCATTATTCTCCTTAAATGAATAACCGTATTGCGATAAACATAATCCAATCATGTTCAACGCAAACACCAAATCTCGATAGTAGAGGGAGCATGCGATGCTTGATCACATCATCCTTGGAAACACTTCCAACATACATCGTCATCTCACCTTTAGCTAGTCTTCGTTTATTCCACAGCTTTTATTTCGAGTTACTAACACTTAGCAACCGAACCAGTATCTAATACCCTGGTGCTGCTAGGAGTACTAGTAAAGTACACATTCATATAACATATATCCAATATACTTCTGTCGACCTTGCCTGCCTTCTCATCTACCAAGTATCTAGGGTAGTACTGCTTCAGTGACCGTTCCTCTTATTACAGAAGCACTTAGTCTCGGGTTTGGGTTCAACCTTGGGATTCTTCACTAGAGCAGCAAACGACTTGCTGTTTCATGAAGTATCCCTTTTGCCCTTGCCCTTCTTAAACTAGTGGTTTTACTAACCATCAACAATTGATGCTCCTTCTTGATTTCTACTCTCGCGGTGTCAAACATCGCGAATAGCTCAAGGATCATCATAACTATCCTTGATATGTTATAGTTCACCACGAAGCTCTACTAGCTTGGTGGCAGTGACTATGGAGAACTATCACTATGTCATCTGGGAGATTAACTCCCACCCGATTCAAGCGATTGTGGCACTCAGACAATCTGAGCACACGCTCAACGATTGAGCTTTTCTCCCTTAGTTTGCAGGCTTAAGAAACTTGTCAGAGGTCTCATACCTCTTGACATGGGCACTAGTCTGAAATCCCAATTTCAGTCTTCGGAACATCTCATATGTTCTGCGACGTTTCAAAACCGTAAGTATTACGCATTGAACTATCACGTAGTCATCAAAACGTGTATGTCAGATGTTTCGTAACATCTACAAACGACGCTGAGGTTCAGCACACCGAGTGGTGCATTAAGGACATAAGCCTTCTATGCAGCAATGAGGACAATTCTCAGTTTACGGACCCATTCCACATAATTGCTACTACCAACTTTCAACTAAATTTTCTCTAGGAACATATCTTAACCAGTAGAACTAAAGCGCAAGCTATGACATAATTTGCAAATACCTATTTGACTATGTTCATGATAATGAAGTTCATCTGATTATGAACTCCCACTCAGATAGACATCCCTCTAGTCATCTAAGTGAAACATGATCCGAGTTCAACTAGGTCGTGTCCGATCATCACGTGAGATGGACTAGTCAAGATCGGTGAACATCTCCATGTTGATCGTATCTTCTATACGACTCATGCTCGACCTTTCGGTCCTCCGTGTTCCGAGGCCATGTCTGTACATGCTAGGCTCGTCAACACCCGTTGTATTCGAACGTAAGAATCTATCACACCCGATCATCATGTGGTGCTTCGAAACCACGAACCTTCGCAACGGTGCACAGTTAGGGTGAACACTTTCTTGAAATTATTATAAGGGATCATCCTACTTGCTACCGTCGTTCTAAGCAAATAAGATGCAAAACATGATAAACATCACATGCAATCAAATAGTGACATGATATGTCCAATATCATTATTGTCCTTTGATCTCCATCTTCGGGGCACCATGATCATCTTTGTCACCGGCATGACACCATGATCTCCATCATCATGATCTCCATCATTGTGTCTTCATGAAGTCGTCACGCCAACGATTACTTCTACTTCTATGGCTAACTCGTTTAGCAACAAGTAAAGTAATTTACATGGCGTTATTCAATGACACGCAGGTCATGCAAAATAATAAAGACAACTCCTATGGCTCCTGCCGGTTGTCATACTCATCGACATGCAAGTCGTGATTCTTATTAAAGGAATATGATCAATCTCATACATCACATATATCATTCATCACATCTTCTGGCCATATCATATCACATAGCACCTGCTGCAAAAACAAGTTAGACGTCCTCTAATTGTTGTTGCAAGTTTTTACGTGGTTTATAGGTTTCTAGCAAGAACGTTTCTTACCTACGTATGACCACAACGTGATTTGCCAATTTCTATTTACCCTTCATAAGGACCCTTTTCATCGAATCTGTTCCGACTAAAATAGGAGAGACAGACACCCGCTAGCCACCTTATGCATCTAGTGCATGTCAGTCGGTGGAACCTGTCTCACGTAAGTGTACGTGTAAGGTCGCCGGGCCGCTTCATCCTACAATGCCGCCGAAACAAGAAAAGACTACTAGCGGCAAGAAGAATTGGCAAACTCAACGCCCACAACTGCTTTGTGTTCTACTCGTGCATAGTAACTACGCATAGACCTGGCTCTGATACCACTGTTGGGAATCGTAGCATAATTTAAAATTTTCCTACGCTCACCAAGATGCATCTATGGAGTCTACTAGCAACGAGGGGAAAGGAGTGCATCTACATACCCTTGTAGATCGCGAGCGGAAGCGTTCCAATGAACATGGATGACGGAGTCGTACTCGCCGTGATCCAAATCACCGATGACCGAGTGCCGAACGAACGGCACCTCCGCGTTCAACACACGTACGGTGCAGCGACGTCTCCTCCTTCTTGATCTAGCAAGGGGGAAGGAGAGGTTGATGGAGATCCAGCAGCACGACGGCGTGGTGGTGGATGTAGCTGGTGTCCGGCAGGGCTTCGCCAAGCTTCTGCGAGAGAGAGAGAGAGCTGTTGCAGGGGAGGAGGGAGGCGCCCAAGGCTGTAGTTTGCTGCCCTCCCTCCCCCCACTATTTATAGGACCCCTGGGGGGGCGCCAGCCCTTGGGAGGTCAGATCTCCAAGGGGGGCGGCGGCCAAGTGGGGAAAAGGGGGTGCCTTGCCCCCCAAGGCAAGGGGGAAGCTCCCCCCCCTAGGGTTCCCAACCCTAGGCGCATGGGGGGAGGCCCAAGGGGGGGCGCCCCAGCCCACTAAGGGCTGGTTCCCTTCCACTTTCAGCCCACGGGGCCCTCCGGGACAGGTGGCCCCACCCGGTGGACCCCCGGGACCCTTCCGGTGGTCCCGGTACAATACCGGTAACCCCCGAAACTTTCCCGGTGGCCGAAACTTGACTTCCTATATATAATTCTTCACCTCCGGACCATTCCGGAACCTCTCGTGACGTCTGGGATCTCATCCGGGACTCCCAACAACTTTCGGGTTTCCGCATACATATATCTCTACAACCCTAGCGTCACCGGACCTTAAGTGTGTAGACCCTACGGGTTCGGGAGACATGCAGACATGACCGAGACGCCTCTCCGGTCAATAACCAACAGCGGGATCTGGATACCCATGTTGGCTCCCACATGTTCCATGATGATATCATCGGATGAACCACGGTGTCGAGGATTCAATCAATCCGTATGCAATTCCCTTTGTCAATCGGTATGTTACTTGCACGAGATTCGATCGTCGGTATCCCAATACCTAGTTCAATCTCGTTACCGGCAAGTCTCTTTACTCGTACCGCAATGCATGATCCCGTGACTAACACCTTAGTCACATTGAGTTCATTATGATGATGCATTACCGAGTGGGCCCAGAGATACCTCTCCGTCACACGGAGTCACAAATCCCAGTCTTGATCCGTGCCAACCCAACAGACACTTTCGGTGATACCCGTAATGCACCTTTATAGTCACCCAGTTACGTTGTGATGTTTGGCACACCCAAAGCACTCCTACGGTATCCGGGAGTTGCACGATCTCATGGTCTAAGGAAAAGATACTTGACATTAGAAAAGCTCTAGCAAACGAAACTACATGATCTTTTATGCTATGCTTAAGTTGGGTCTTGTCCATCACATCATTCTCTTAATGATGTGATCCCGTTATCAATGACATCCAATGTCCATAGTCAGGAAACCATGACTATCTGTTGATCAACGAGCTAGTCAACTAGAGGCTTACTAGGGACAGGTTGTGGTCTATGTATTCACACAGGTATTACGATTTCCGGACAATACAATTATAGCATGAATAATAGACAATTACCATGAACAAAGAAATATAATAATAACCATTTATTATTGCCTCTAGGGCATATTTCCAACATGATGGTGGATGAAATAACAGAGGGATTTGAGGACCTCCAGCTTGACCACCCTACCGGTGAAGGGGAGACTCGGCTGGGTTTAGCTCTGAAGACTCCATGCCTATGGCGGAAGGAGCTCATCAAGCTTCCGAACTGGACGGCTCCGGCGAGTAAGGGCACTCCGCCTCCTCCTCGGCCTCTTCCTCCGGCGAGTGATCAGGGCACTCAGCCTCCTTCTCCGGCGCGTGACGGCACTCCGCCTCCTTCTCCGCCAGCGCCAGCGCGCCAGAGCAGCGAGCCTCCTCCTTCTCCGCCTCGTCAGCAAGGGCGGAAGAGACCCGCCGCCGCTGCGGCTGCTCCGGCGCGTCGTAGTCCTTCTCCTCCGCCTCGTAAGCAAGGAAAGAAGACAGCCGCAGCCGCTCCGTCTGCTCTGCCGGCGTCTAGCAGTACAGCTGCCAGAGGCGGGAGGCAATACAGATTCGGTCCTGCTCTGAAGACTCCAGAGAAGTTACCATATGAGAGGACCGAGGAGGAGAACGTGAAGATCGTGCGAGCCGAAGTGAAGAACTTCTTTGAAGGGGCGAAAGCAAAGAAACATCCACCTCCGGAGGAGAAGGTAGATCCGGTGAAATCAAAGCGCACTCTGGCTGCCCTGACAAAACCACCAAAGTCTCCGCCGAGAGCCAACTATGAGCGCGTTCTTGCAAAGACATATGCCGAAGCGGAGCGGTCGGGAAGTACTGTCAGTGATAAAAGGATGAAAGAACGACGAGATGGGAAAAAAATTGCCCAGCTCAGCGAACAAGCGAACCAATCGTGCCGCCCCGCTCAAGGTGTCAAAAGACATCGTCGCTAATGATCCGAGTATGGTGCCCGGTTATAGCAATCTTGGAGATTACCTGCCCGACGATGTACATTATGAAATCATGGAGGTGGACGAACACAAATACCATTACGGGAAGCCTCTCGTCAAAGATGTCAGATCTCTAAGCACGATGATGCGAAGACTACATGATTGGTACATGAAAACCTGCAGAGAGTCTGATGGGATGAGTACTTTGACGCTGAGAGTTAAACCGGAGCATGACCTCGTTGGAATTGAACTGCTGAATGTTCCATTTGAGGATTTCTTCCAGTTTTACAATCAAAAGGCCCTCGATAAAACAACGATCACTTGCTACTGTTTGTAAGTAGTACTACTTCTGTCATTAAGTCTCTCTATATAGGTCAGCTCTTTCATTGCATGTATTTATACTTATCCTCACTATATTATGCAGATTGAAGATCGCCGAATTGAAGAAAAGACAAATCGGTGATATTGGGTTCATTAACACAAATCTCATAGATGCATATATGGTTGAAAAACATCCCAAAGAAGCCGAGGCCAACTTGCTACAATCGTTGGTATTAAATCAAAACAAAGATATAATACTCTTTCCTTACAACTTCAAGTGAGTGTTACTGTCTTGTGCATATTCGGTTTCCCTTATTAGTCCAGGTTATGGTAATGTAATTGATGACTTATGCATGCATGCGCAGCTTCCACTATATTCTCCTAGAGATTAAGCTTGAGCCGGGAGTAGTAACCGTCTTAGACTCGAGACGAAAAGATCCCCAGGACTATGCGAACATGACTCAAATGCTCCAGAAGTAAGTTGAATTGATCATTATCTACCATATCAGCAACTTTGTTCATTTCCTGATATCAAGTAATTGTTTTCTTTGTCTGGCAGGGTTTGGAGAAAATTCACCTCAAAAGCTCCGAGACTGCCGAATAAGCTGCAATTTAATCACCCGAAAGTAAGTACAATAGTAGCATGTTCCGCGCATCTCCTCGTGATTCAAGCGGTAGTTTCATCAATACCATTTAGCATGCTTGCTTATCAGTTTGATTGACCTCTATTTCTTGTAAAGTGGTTGTGGCAGGAACCCGGGAATAATTACTGTGGATACTACCTTTGCGAGTCCATCCGCTACCATACCTGTGAGCGGGGCTACACTGAAGAACAATATGAAGTGCATAAGCAATAATATTCACAATTTTATTTTATTACCATCATTTTTGTTGAGTTGCATTTATTCATATATATATGTATTGACCCCCTTCTTCAAATTAGATGTTTCGGAAGCGGGATGAACTCCTAGCAGAAGATCGTATGCGGGGAATTCAAGAGGAATTGGCGGCATTCTTCCTTGACCACGTGATCGGTGAAAACGGAGAATACTATGTGGACCCTGTGTTCCTACAATATAATTAGCCGGTAGTGTCGGATAGATATACGAGAACTTGTTGTTCGACCAATATCTCGGAGAAGGAGAGGTGGTCGATATCACTTCTCTCTGTATGCATATGTTCATGACGATCTTCTGTTTCCTTCATTTGATTACTAGCTAGCGTGTCTACTCCTCTCCATATGTATATAGTACGTAGTGTCGACCAAGAACGGAGATAAGAGAGGACACTTCTCTCTATTAATTAGCTAGCTAACACAATATATGAAACACCTAAATTAACCCCCCAAACCCCTAAACCACCCCCTTTCAAAAACAAACAAAAACCTCAGCTCCTGCCAGGTGCTGACGCGTGGATGCCTATTGGTCCCGGTTGGTGACACCAACCGGGACAAAAGGCCCTGCCTATTGGTCCCGGTTGGTGGCACCAACCGGGACCAAAGGCCCTCCTGCCTGGGCTCCCCGCACCGGCCACGTGGATGGCCTTTAGTCCCGGTTCGTGTAAGAACCGGGACTAAAGGGCTAGGGCATTAGTAACGACCCTTTAGTCCCGGTTCCAGAACTGGGACTAAAGGTCCTTATGAACCGGGGTAAAAGCCCCTTTTCCTACTAGTGCTCCCACCCTCCCTCCCATATTCGGGACATTTACCGCACTTCTAGGGTTGTAACATCGAAAGTTCAAGATCTACGGCGGCCACATGAAATCATAGCAAGGATTGGGATGAAAGCCCCATGTTAAGCTCTTTGGTCCATATATGCACCATATGCTACCAAAGGGAGGGGTGGCCTCGACGCCGTTCTCTAGGCTCACTAGTAGGAAAAGGGGCTTTTACCCCGGTTCATAAGGGCCTTTAGTCCCGGTTTTGGAACCGGGACTAAAGTGTCGTTACTAATGCCCTAGCCCTTTAGTCCCGGTTTACACGAACCGGGACTAAAGGCCATCCACGTGGCCGGTGCGGGGAGCCCAGGCAGGAGGGCCTTTGGTCCCGGTTGGTGCCACCAACCGGGACCAATAGGCAGGGCCTTTTGTCCCGGTTGGTGTCACCAACCGGGACCAATAGGCATCCACGCGTAAGCACCTGGCAGGAGCTGAGGTTTTTGTTTTTTTAAAGGGGGTGGATTAGGGGTTTTGGGGGGTTAATTTAGGTGTTTCATATATTGTGTTAGCTAGCTAATTAATAGAGAGAAGTGTCCTCTCTTATCTCCATGCTTGGTCGACGCTACGTACTATATACGTATGGAGAGGAGTAGACACGCTAGCTAGTAATCAAATGAAGGAAACAGAAGATCGTCATGAACATATGCATACAGAGAGAAGTGATATCGACCACCTCTCCTTCTCCGAGATATTGGTCGAACAACAAGTTCTCGTATATCTATCCGACACTACCGGCTAATTATATTGTAGGAACACAGGGTCCACATAGTATTCTCCGTTTTCACCGATCACGTGGTCAAGGAAGAATGCCGCCAATTCCTCTTGAATTCCTCGCATACGATCTTCTGCTAGGAGTTCATCCCGCTTCCGAAACATCTAATTTGAAGAAGGGGGTCAATACATATATATATGAATAAATGAAACTCAACACAAATGATGGTAATAAAATAAAATTGTGAATATTATTGCTTACGCACTTCATATTGTTCTTCAGTGTAGCCCCGCTCACAGGTATACTAGCGGATGGAGTCGCAAACGTAGTATCCACAGTAATTATTCCCGGGTTCCTGCCACAACCACTTTACAAGAAATAGAGGTCAATCAAACTGATAAGCAAGCATGCTAAATGGTATTGATGAGACTACCGCTTGAATCACTAGGAGATGCGCGGAACATGCTACTATAGTACTTACTTTCGGGAGATTAAATTGCAGCTTCTTCGGCAGTCCCGGAGCTTTTGAGGTGAATTTTCTCCAAACCCTGCCAGACAAAGAAAACAATTACTTGATATCAGGAAATGAACAAAGTTGCTGATATGGTGGATAATGATCGATTTAACTTACTTCTGGAGCATTTGAGTCATGTTCGCATAGTCCTGGGGATCTTTTCGTCTCGAGTCTAAGACGGTTACTACTCCCGGCTCAAGCTTAATCTCTAGGAGAATATAGTGGAAGCTGCGCATGCATGCATAAGTCATCAATTACATTACCATAACCTGGACTAATAAGGGAAACCGAATATGCACAAGACAGTAACACTCACTTGAAGTTGTAAGGAAAGAGTATTATATCTTTGTTTTGATTTAATACCAACGATTGTAGCAAGTTGGCCTCGGCTTCTTTGGGATGTTTTTCAACCGTATATGCATCTATGAGATTTGTGTTAATGAACCCAATATCACCGATTTGTCTTTTCTTCAATTCGGCGGTCTTCAATCTGCATAATATAGTGAGGATAAGTATAAATACATGCAATGAAAGAGCTGACCTATATAGAGAGACTTAATGACAGAAGTAGTACTACTTACAAACAGTAGCAAGTGATCGTTGTTTTATCGAGGGCCTTTTGATTGTAAAACTGGAAGAAATTCTCAAATGGAACATTCAGCAGTTCAATTCCAACGAGGTCATGCTCCGGTTTAACTCTCAGCGTCAAAGTACTCATCCCATCAGACTCTCTGCAGGTTTTCATGTACCAATCATGTAGTCTTCGCATCATCGTGCTTAGAGATCTGACATCTTTGACGAGAGGCTTCCCGTAATGGTATTTGTGTTCGTCCACCTCCATGATTTCATAATGTACGTCGTCGGGAAGGTAATCTCCAAGATTGCTATAACCGGGCACCATACTCGGATCATTAGCGACGATGTCTTTTGACACCTTGAGCGGGGCGGCACGATTGGTTCGCTTGTTCGCCGAGCTGGGCAATTTTTTCCCAGCTCGTCGTTCTTTCATCCTTTTATCACTGATAGTACTTCCCGACCGCTCCGCTTCGGCATATGTCTTTGCAAGAACGCGCTCATAGTTGGCTCTCGGCGGAGACTTTGGTGGTTTTGTCAGGGCAGCCAGAGTGCGCTTTGCTTTCACCGGATCTACCTTCTCCTCCGGAGGTGGATGTTTCTTTGCTTTCACCCCTTCAAAGAAGTTCTTCACTTTGGCTCGCACGATCTTCGCGTTCTCCTCCTCGATCCTCTCATATGGTAACTTCTCTGGAGTCTTCAGAGAAGGACCGAATCTGTATTGCCTCCCGCCTCTGGCAGCTGTACTGCTAGACGCCGGCAGAGCAAACGGAGCGGCTGCGGCTGTCTTCTTTCCTTGCTTACGAGGCGGAGGAGAAGGACTACGACGCGGTGGAGCAGCCGCAGCGGCGGCGGGTCTCTTCCGCCCTTGCTGACGAGGCGGAGAAGGAGGAGGCTCGCTGCTCTGGTGCGCTGGCGCTGGCGGAGAAGGAGGCGGAGCGCCGCCACGCACCGGAGAAGGAGGCTGAGTGCCCTGATCACTCGCCGGAGGAGGAGGCCGAGGAGGAGGCGGAGTGCCCTTACTCGCCGGAGCCGTCCAGTTCGGAAGCTTCATGAGCACCTTCCGCCATAGGCATGGAGTCTTCAGAGCTAAACCCAGCCGAGTCTCCCCTTCACCGGTAGGGTGGTCAAGCTGGAGGTCCTCAAATCCCTCCGTTATTTCATCCACCATCACCCTAGCATATCCTTCTGGAATCGGCCGGCAGTGGTAGGTTGCGCCGGGTTCAGTAGGTAAAACAGAGCCAACAGCCGCCTTGACTTTCAAGTTCTGCCATTCCGCCATAAGGTGGCAATGTTGAGACTCCGTGATAGCATCCACGGGGTAGCTAGCAGGAGCCGCAGGCTCCAGCTGAGGCAGCTCGGTGGAAGCCACGCTGCTTCTCCGCTGAGATGGCGGTGTAGCTTCGGGGGCAGTTTCGGCATCTCGATTGCCGTCTCGTTCCTCTAGCGCTTGAACCCTTTCGTACAGCTTCTGAATTTGGATCTGCTCCACTTTTTTCCTCCTCTCCTGGGTTTTGTAACCGCCCGCGTCCGGAAAACCAGCCTTCCACGGAACGGAGCCTGGCGTGCCTCGTGTCCGTCCAGGGTGCTCAGGATTCCCGAGGGCCATTGTGAGCTCGTCGTTCTCTCTGTCTGGAACGGACGTCCCTTGCTGCGCTGCATCGATATAGTGCTTAAGCTTCTTGACGGGTATTGCAAGTTGCTCGTCCGTCCAACGACACCTCCCTGATACAGGGTCCAAGGTTCCGCCAGCCCCGAAGAACCAAGTCCGGCAACGGTCTGGCCTGTTCATTGTCTCTGGTTCGATCCCTTTATCAAGCAGATCCCTCTCAGACTTGGCCCACTTAGGCCGGGCTTTGAGGTAGCCACCTGACCCCGTGCGATGGTGAAGCTTCTTCTTCGCAGCATTCCTCTTGTTTGTCGCTAACATCTTCTTACTCTTTTCCAATGTCTTGTGGGCCACAAATGCGGGCCAGTGATCTTTGATCTTCTCATACCGGCCGATGAATTCTGGTGTCTCTTCTTTGTCGACAAACGTTTTCAGCTCATTCTTCCACATCCTGAATAGGTCTGCCATCTTCTTAAGAGCATGAGACTTCATTAATTGCTCTATAACTGACTTCTCCGGATCCTCCTCTAGCGGTAGGGTCAAATTTGCCTTCAGCTTAGTCCAAAGATCATCTTTCTGCATATCATTGACATAAGACACCTCAGGGTCTTCCTTCTTAGGCTTATACCATTGGTGGATGCTGATCGGGATCTTCTCCCTAACTAGAACCCCGCACTGAGCAGCAAAAGCATCCTTTGTCCGGAGGGGTTCAATCGGTTGGCCGTCGCGCGCGATTGCTGTGATCTCAAACCTTTCATCCGAGCGCAACTTTCTCTTCGGGCCTCGTCTCTTTACCGCAGTTGTGCTCGATCCGGAGGGCTAGAAAAAAGAAGAAAGACGAGTGTTAATTAATATGTGTACATACCAAAACAATGAATGCATCAATTAGCTAGTCAGCACAGGCTTAACTAATATATTTACCTGACCGGACTCTGTTCGGTCACCGGAGCCGTCACCACGGGCTCCTTCTTGCACCAGCATTGGGTCACCGGAGCCATCATAATCATGTCTTTCCTCCTCCACTCTTCGATCACCGTAGCCTGCTTCTTCACCCTGTTCTTCCAGACCATCATTGTCGTTAAGATACGACAAGATATCACCTCCGGCTAAGATTATGTCCCCCAGCACCTCTTCTGCTTCCTCATCTCGTCCGTGCTCCATTGTTTCTGAAAATATTACAACATGGCAATTATTACACAAACATGACAGCAGGTGGATATATTAGTGCAAACGTAGACCTAGCTTATTCCGGGTTTGGGGTGGCCTAGGCAACGCTTCAAGGGTAGGGGCGCGGCGGGGGGGTCCTCGAGAGTTTTGGTCGAGCGAGAGGGCCGGGGGGTGCTGCCGTGGTATAAGTTATCACGGTCGAGAGGGGGTATACATATCGACCGTCCATCATGTCGAAGTTATCTGGGAGGGAGTTATATATATCAACAACGACGACATACATACACGGGAAAATAATGTTATCGGGGAGGGGGTATATCGACCCCCCCACGTGTTGAAGTTATCGGGAGGGGGTTTTATATCGACAACGACGACATACATACACGGGAAAATAATGTTATCGAGGAGGGGGTATATCGACCCCCCCCCTCATGTTGAAGTTACCCCCCCTCGTGTTGAAGTTGTCGGGAGGGGGTAATATCGACAACGACAACATACATACACGGGAAAATAATGTTATCGGGGAGGGGGTATATCGACCCCCCCACGTGTTGAAGTTATCAGGAGGGAGTTATATCGACAACGACGACATATATACACGGGAAAATAATGTTATCGGGGAGGGGGTATATCGACCCCCCCTCGTGTTGAAGTTATCCCCCCTCATGTTGAAGTTCTCGGGAGGGGTATATATCGACGACGACAGACCCGATAAAACATAAGAAAACGAAGAAGAAATAAAAAGAGGAGAAGAAGAAAGGAATAGAGGAGAGGATTGAAGAAAAAAAAGAAGAAAAAAAAAGAGGAGAAGAAGAAAGGACCTCTTCTTCTTTCTTTCCTCTTCTTATTTTCTTCTTTCCTATCCTTCTTTTTCTTCTTCTTCTCTTCTGAGCTAGATATATAAAACTTTTCTAAAATTGTAACTTTTGCATATATAAAACTTTTCCATGTGGATCATCATTTCTCATATATATCGAATATATATCCATTGTCATATATAAAAACTTTCTATATATGAACAAAAAACTTTCTAGGAACAAAAAAACATTTTTGACATATATATTCATACATTTTGAACATCTACATACATACAAAAATTTTTTTGTTCACATATACATTATAGCCACATACACATATACATCACATATGAACAAAAAAATTAAACTAATAAAAATAAAAAACATATAGCCACATATGAACAAAAACATATAGCCACATACATACACAAATACATTATATATATATATATATGATCAAAAAACAATTAACTAATGAAAAAACGGAGCCAGGGCGGCGGCTCTCACAGCGGGGGCGGCTAGGACGATGGCGCCGGCGGGGGCGGGACGGGGCGGGGGCGGCGAGAGCGCCGGCGAGCACGCGCGGGCCGGGCAGGGGGGCTCGGGGCACCGAGGCGGCGCGCGCGAGCAGGGGAGCACGAGGCGGGGCGGCGCGTGGGGGCAGGGCGACGGCGACGAGCACCGGGCGGCGACCCGTCGAGGCAAGGGCGCGGGGCGACGGCGATGAGGAGCGGGCGGCGAGGGCGAACACGGGCAGCCTGGCGGCGTCGGGGGCAACTGGCGAGGTATCTGAAAATTTCCCAAGTGTTGGCTTATATAGGCACACCTTTGGTCCCGGTTGGTGGCACCAACCGGGACCAATGCCACCCTTTAGTCCCGGTTGGTTCCACCTAATCTGGCCATTAATGGCGCATCAGTGGTGCGCCATTAGTAGCACGCCATTAGTATATTTTACTAATGGCGCACCACTGGTGCACCATTAGTATCTGGTATACTAATGGCGCACCCCAGATGCGCCATTAGTATATACTACAGTGCGCCATTAGTTTGCCTCCCAGGGGGCCATGTATACCAGGTGCTTTGGCATACTAATGGCGCACTACAGATGGATGCGCCATTAGTAACTTCGGCATACTAATGGCGCACTGTTTAGTGATGCGCCATTAGTATCCTTTGGCATACTAATGGCGCACTATGATGTGATGCGCCATTAGTATGAATATTAGTTTTTTTTATTTTTTTATTTTCTGTTTTTTGCACAGGTTACAAAATGTACAATTGGACAAAATATAGACAGCACACATCAACAACAGATTCATCGAATACAATAAAAGATTAGTCTCTGAATACAATTCATCATTTTAGTCTCCGAATACAATTCATCATATTAGTCTCCGAATTGAAAAGACCGAACAAAATGTATAAGTATGAATCATTATATTACAAGTCTCGAGACCGCGAGTTTGTCTTCACATTACAAGTCGATATCGATCATCTAAACTACCATCACATAGAAGAGAGCTGCGGTCATCACGATGAGCATCATCACGATGAAACTCGTCTTCATCCAGTTCCTCCAACGCTCCCTCCCCTCTCCCGCTAGATAGCCGGCGTATCTAGATTCGGCCTCGACCCTAGTGGCGTACCCTTTGTAACTGTTACCGCTGAATCGGTGAACCTGTCTCCGACACTCCTCCCAGTCGTCGTAGACTCCGGGAACCTTACCCTTGTACACGACATACCACGGCATCGCTATGCAGTAGCCAAACGAAACGTTAGTACCAATTCACAAACAATACATAAGCAATATATAAGTATGCAACAGAACGATCGGAAGAGAAAAGCAAGACATTAATAGCATCGATTACATCTAAGTTGAAGGACTCTCGAAACCAAAGAGACATACTACAAGTTCATTAAAGTTTAATTACAACATGAGCCAATCGATGTTTCAGAACTAGACACAGCATCACTGCTTTCGACTCGACTCAAGGGACCGGAGCGTGGATGAAGCTGCCGTCTATCGTGGGAGTCATGAAACCACGGGCGTTGTCAGCCTACATTTGTAGGATTGTGTCGATGTCATTGTTGGACGGTTGATTTCTGAGGTAGAACTGCCCCGAGGTACGAAGGACATCTTGATGGATGATTTCCGCAAACTCCGACTGGATGCGAAAGAATTCTTGTCTGATGTCCGCGTCCTGGATTGCCGACATGCTCGCGGCCCAATCTTTGAGTCTACTCGGTAGCAGTAGTTGATGATGGTCCCGTACGATCGCCCGCATGTGATGGATGGCGTAGTAGGCACCCTTCTGACCGCCAGGCGGCTGCTTGACGCAGCAGAACGTCGTGTTGTGGGAGAACACGTGCTTGCCGTACTTACGAATAGGCCTGGTGAAGGTGCCTCCAGATTTGACGTAGCCGGGGAGAACATCATCAAGAACCTTCTTGACATTTGTGTAGTCTACGTTCGACAGACTGTCCGGGTCGAAATACGTGGCCATGGAATATTTGGGGCTTAGGAGGATGAGCGTGCAATGTGTGTCACTGCAGAAAACACGGAATGTTAAAAGAAAAACGATCGAAATCTAAGAATTCATATGTTAAGGGGCGGTTGAGGGGAGGACTTACTCGGGAAAGTAAGGCACGAGGAAGTTGTCCTTATCTTGGTTTGCCAGAATGATGCCTTCGAGGTAAGAACTCGCGACTTGCCGGTCCCCAGCGCTGCCCAAGATCTTGGCACGCATGTAGAAGGGGTCGACTATCACGATGTCCGGGGTCTTGTCGCGAATGATCCGCATCTCCATACTCAGCGAAAATAGCCGAACGAAGGTGTAGTGCAGCGGATGAAGGTTCAACATAGCGTGGATGTCATCAAACCGCAGGACGATCGTACCCCCGATGGAGTTATCCACAAAGCCCTTGCCCTCTGGCACCTTGGCCGCGAAAACCGGGTATGCCACATCCTTCTCTCGGAGACGCCGCTTCTCCAAAGAAAGCACACTGTCATGCAGACTCCGCATAGCACCGGTTGCAGCATCGAGCATATTTCTCGGTAGCATCGGCCTACCCGCCACATGCACCCTCCTCGAGATATCCGCAGTTGAAGGTGGCCCGTCCTGAGCACGGATCGTACTCGGTGCCGGCTGGCCCGCACCTTGTTAGTCTTTCTTTTGCGTTCCTTCTTCTTGATCTCCTATAATGGGACCGAGTTCTGCTCACAGACCGCCTTCTTGAGTGTGTTGGGGCTGATCATATTTGGCACCTCACCTATCTGAGGCTCGGTGAAGACGGCAGCTGGAGGCGTCTCCTGAGAGCTGAACAGCAGACGACGCCTGTTGCAACTTGGCTTCTCCGCGGTACCAGCTAGATCACACATGTCTTTTGTTGGGTTTTGTTCTTGAGAAGGAGGCCCCATGAAGTCGCCACCATCCCCATGATTGGCAAAGTACTGATCGACGTTGGCAAATGTATCGTCGTCGTTGTCGTTCTGATCCTGTGCCATATGCATGTTTGGATCCAGTGGCATAGGGATGTCCGGCACCGTTGCGGAGGTCTTGCCATGGGGCCGACTTGGCGCCGGCACGACTGGCGGTGTTGTCTTTGGGGTGGTGTCCCCCGCCCCCAAACGAATCTGGCTCTTCGGCCAAAGCAGGGGCCAGCTCAGGCAGGCGCTGAGGTTCATCACGTCATCATCTTCAGCCAAAACAAGTTGGGTGGCATCTGAGTACCGTGGAACAAGGGGTTGCCCGGTTGAACGATTTTTCCCTTGGCGACATCGACCAACTCGTTGTTCACGAAGTGCAAGAGAGTGCACGGAACGTCGGCGGCGCCCTGCGAAAACATGTAGGGCGTTAGGGATGCCCAGTCAAAGGCAAGGAGATGAAGTCCTCGGCCGAGAGAGGCTTAATTAGTTACCGTGATGATGGCGTCGAGCTCAGCTAATGTCGAGGCACCGCCAACAGCGGGCGTGCAGTTGACGGAGGGGCCGCTTGCTGCAGAGGTGCCGGCCGGCGTACACCTGGGTGCATTAAGCTCCCGTGCCGGCGTCGGAGACACCAATGCCGGCTCCGCCGGAGACACCAATGGCCCCGCCATCGCGTTCTGCGAGTTGCTGGCCGTGAAGCTAGGAATCGGGGGCGGCCCCTGTTGGCCGCCCGCAATCCACGCACTAATCCCCTGGGTCAAGGTAGGCACAATGGCGGTGATCATCGCTCCGAGCTGTTGTTGCACTTGCTCTTGGACAATCTCCGGAATCCGCGCCACCTGTGCCCTGAGTTCTTGAACCTCGCGCGCCTGGCTTTCCGAGCTGGTCTTTTTCTCCTTTCGCCCAGCAGTGTCATAGTATGACGACCATTTTGTCGACAAGCCTTTGCCGGCCACACGACCAGCTGACATCGGCTTACTGAGCTTATCCTTGTTCTTCATTACATTCAACGCCCTATTTAGAGTGGTGTCCCAAGGGTTGCTCTTAGTCGACCCCGCGCTACTGCTTTCAGTCGCCTGTGGAAGGAATGTGAACCATTTATAAATTTGGCTACATTAATTAGAATGCAACCATATGGAGCTAATTACGAGGGGGTGTATTCCTTACCAGAACAAGCTCAAGCGCCCTGGTCTTCGGATCCGTGGTAAGCTCCTTTGTTTTCGGGTCCTTCTTGTACCGGGCCCTGACAAAGTTCCTGGTCTGCTTGTCATCGTATTTATCGAAGAGGGGCGGTAGGCCTTGCTCGGCACGGTCCGCCTCCTCCTTGTCCCATATAGGCTCCGCCACTCTGAAACCGCCAGGACCGAGTGTGTGTTCCCCTAAGTTCAGCTACCGCATTTCTTTCCCCCACTTACTTGATTCGGAGTTTGCGGTGCTCGAGCAATTGATCTTGAAGTCATTGTAGTCATCTTAGGTGATCGAAGGATTTTTCTCCTTGATCTTCTCATAACTCTCACCTTTCTCGACCATTCTCTTCACATTGCTTTTCCAAGTAGACAGGGCCTTGCTCATCTTCGTGAGGGCAGCATTGTTCACTTTATTCCCTTTGAGGCTTGTGTTTTCAAATTCAGTGGGGAACTTGTATCGTTCGTGCAGCTTCGTGAAGAGGAGGTTGCGCAAATTCCCTCGGTCAGGATGCCTCAGGTTCTCGGTGTTGATCGAGACGGTGCTCCGGAGAATGCACCCGAGATGAAGCGAGTACGCCTTGACTATTCGTTCGGGCGCCGTTGGATTCCCGTCGGAGTCCACTTCAGTAACTTCCTCCTTGAGGGTGCGGAGCACGGTCGGGCGCCGGTCCTTTCGTTGCCTCTTCAGTTGGCTGCCATCCATGCGTGCGCCGCCATCATCAGTGGTGGCATCCTCGGCGGCACCATCAGTGGTGGCATCCTCGGCGGCACCATCAGTGGGGTCATCCTCGGCGGTACCATCAGTGGTCTCAGGATCGGTGGGGAAGGCGGCGTCCTCATACAAGTGAGGTTGTTCCTCAATCTCCTGGGACAGCATCCAGAATGGCTTGACGCTCGAACCCCCGGCCTCATCGTTGTTGGCCATGTTTCTCTCTAAATAGGAACAAAGTTTGGTCAAAAAGTTGGTTATTGTCAAGGAACAAGATCATGGTCTCATCATTTAGGGTTTGTCGACACCGAGGCATCCTAAAAGCTAAGCTTTTATCATTGAGGGTTTTTCGACGCCGAGGCACCCTAAAAGCCTAAGCTTTCATCGTTTCGGTTTTTATCGACACCGAGGCACCCTAAAAGCCATGCATTAGTCACAAGTACGCCGGGGCACTTGATCCTACTTAATTAACTACTAAGATACCCCGGCCCATGCATTAGTCACAAGTACCCCATATGTCCTATTTTTAGCAAAGTCATGCTAAAATTCACGGAAAATTTCAGCATGACCTTTGCTGAAAATAGGACATATGGAGTACCCGAATTTGCCGGAATGGAAGTTAATCGACATTCCGGCAAACTCAAGGGCCTCTCGGGTGGACAAGGCAAAAAAGGCCTCCATCACAACATGGAAAATACACCAAGCAGTATCATCTCCAAGCAGTATCATCTCCAAGCAGTATCATATTTGTAATGACTGAAAATATTTACTTCAGGAAATATTTACTACTGTAGTTTCTGTTACAAACAAAAAAAAGACTAAAGTTTGTCCTAGCTATATTTCAGGATGATTTTTCAGTTGCTCATGCTTTTTACAAATTGTAGCTACTGTTTTTTATACCTAAACAAAATTGCCCTAGCTATATTTGCTACTGTTTTTATACCTAATTTTTTGCTACTGTTTTTTTAATTTGCTACTGCTTTTTTTTTGCTACTGTTTTTATACCTAAACAAAATTTCCCTAGCTATATTTGATACTCTTTTTTTATTTGCTACTGTTTTTATACCTAATTTTTTTGCTACTGTTTTTAAAATTTCCTAAAAGATTTCTAACTTTGCAAACTGTACTGTGCTAGATTTGCCCTAAAATCTATGCACAAAAACACAGAGAAGGCATTAGGCATTACACAAAAACACAGAGAACTGCTATAATGTACAACAGGCTTTTGGTTTCTGGAACCATTTCATGCCCAAGTGATCTGATCCTTGTACTTTTGCTACAATGATATAGTGATACAAGTAGAATATGAAGGCATTAGGCATTACAACAAAAGAAACAGAGCTGCTATATTTACAACATGCTTTGATACATACACCACCAAAGTCCAAAGAGTAACCACTTATTAGCTACCAGGAGTAAGTAACTAACTAAATACACGACCAGAGAATAACTCACTTTGCCTCTCACTTGCTTCCTTCACCTCATAGCGATCTTCTCTTATTACTACTCCTGCACAACATTGTCATATTTTTTATTATCTTCACAACCAAGGTACTGCATTCTGTAACAACCAACTACAAAACTACAAATCAATCAAGGACATGTGGTTATTTCCAGTTTTCTATGTAACGCAGAATAGTTACTGTAAAGTTAGTTTGTTAACGAAGATAAAAAATATTTAATCATTTGCCTCCACCTTTGGGCCATAGAAAAAAAAGTAAGGCAAAGACTAATACTGTGGCTGCCCAGGAAAACATCTTGGAACAAGGTCCTAGAGCTATGCCGAGTGTATCCGAAAAGGAGGATCAAAGCAAAGGTAGCACTGTCAAAAGTAAATTGAAATGTATCTCATTGTCAATTTAATTCTTGTTGACATTAGAGAGCAAATTGCATCTTGGGTCTACATCTCATACAGGAACAGTGGCCTGAACAATTACAACTTTTCAGCATTGTATTAATTGCGGTCAAATCATTAAACCCATTAAAGATCGTCAAAGTTCTCCACATTAAACCCATTAAAGATTGTTCTAGGTTGTAGCAGGAGTTGCAAGTTCAAAAATTTATCAAGTTAATAGTAACTGCAGGGTTAAACTGTTCCAATCAAATGACTAGGATCCAACTCCATTTTACTATCGCTAACTACACATCAATGCATCATAAAATGACATGCAGATATGATTATCATATTATGTTGTACTGTACACATAAGGGATACTTTAGAGGGCTTTTCCTCTTGAGCCTAATTTAACACGACTTTAGGACTCAACTGATAAGTTTGCGTAAATAATGTTTAATTGTAACAGCTGGAGTGGTTCGATGCATTTGTCCTATTGATTAAGTGCTGTAGGAGGCACACCCCTGAGGCCCTGACTGAAACAGTTCAGTACCTTATCTTACTGTCATTTCTGCTCTTACTGTGCAAGTTCTTACAACAATCTTGTGCTACTGTTACTGTTTACTCCTGTCAAATAAACTACTCCATGTCAATATTGCTAGTGTTTATTCCTCTCAATAAACCTTGCTAGGTGAATCTTTTCCATTAATTAAATTTAACTGAATTTATATTACTGCACCGTGGAGTAGTTCAATGATCCAGTAGTTCTTATTGGAGTAGTTAAATGGTACTCGTACAGTACTTGGTGTAGCTTGGTGTTAGTACTTGGTCATTGGCAGTAGCTTGCAGTATTTGTAGCTACAATTAACTGAAGAGATTAGTGACACCAGTAGCTTGCAGTATTTGTAACTATAGTTAACTGAAGAGATTACTGCTTCAAGTGACACCAGTAGAGATTAGTTGGTGACATTACTACTTGAAGTGACATTACTTGGTGTAGTACTGCTTGGAGTACTTCTTTTCATGGAGCTGCTTGCAGTAATTTCTGATTTGCAGTCAGATTAGCTTGGAGCAGTAGCATTGCTTGCTCTGCTATTCTCTTCTCTTCTCTTCTTTTAATTAAGCATGTTTCAGTTAAGCATGTTCTTTAACTCCTAATGAAAATAATGACACTACTGCAGATCTTTGTGATGAGAAGGAAGGCGGGCACGAGCGCCGGGGCGGGTGGCGGGGTACCTGGAGGAAGGCGGGTAGGAGCGCGGACGGGGCGACGGGGCTGGCCACGGGCGCGGCCAGCGGCCAGCGGGGAGGAGACGAGGAGAGCGGCGCCGAGGAGACGAGGACGACGGGGCGGCGGGGCAGAGACGAGGACGACGGGGCGGCGGGGCGTCGGGGCGGAGACGAGGACGACGGGGCGGCGTCGAGGCAGCGGGGCAGCGGCGTCGGGAGAGGAGAGGGGAAGGGGATCGATCGAGGGCGAGGGCGAGGGAGAGAGAGGGGATAGGTTTGGGCCGGGCCGGGGATAGGAGAGGGGAAGGGGATCGAGGGCCGGGCGAGGGCACAATACTAATGGTGCACCACCCCTCTTTGCGCCATAAGTACATCCATACTAATGGCGCGCCCCACCCTGGTGCGCCATTAGTATTTTTTTTATTTCTGCTCGAGCCAACAGCTTATCTTCCACCTGACCTGATCCACACCAAGTTCCCTCTACTAGCTCGACTGGTCAGCAGCCTGTTCTCACACCAGGAGGTCCTGGGTTCGATTCCCAGGCTCCACAATTTTTTTTATGCATTTAAAATGCTGCTTCATATTTATTTGTGTTTAAATATGTTCAAACTTGTGTAAATCATAACAGTAATATTTTTTTATAAGACAGTAATAATTTTTTAAAAAATATCATCAAACAGTAATGCCGGTGGAGCGGGGTGCGGGGGGCCGGTGGACAGGGGGGTGCTCGGCGGCGAGGGGGACCGGATCTGGCGAGGTGGGATAGCAATCGAGATGGAGGGGGATCGAGATCGAGTTTCCATGAAATTTAAAAATATTCATGATAGTTCAAAAAGTGCCCATGGAATACAATCGAGAAATGAAGGCTACGATTTAAATACAATCGATCTTAGCTAGCTATCTGTTCACAATCTTCTTGCCCTTCTTTTTCGCAAATGGAGTTCTTCTGTGGAACGGACGTCCTTTAGGTAGGGTGGTCCTGCTTCTTCTTGTGGTGTATGCTGCTACTTCATCATCGTCGTCATGTTCGATTCTCGGGTCGCCGTACTTGTCGAAGTCTTGCTCATTGGCTACTCCATCCATTCCGATGATCTTCCTTTTGCCTCTCCTCACGACAACACGACTGGGCTTTGACGGGTCGGTAATGAAGAAGCATTGGTCCACTTGGGAAGCCAGTACCCATGGCTCATTTTTCGCGGTGACGTTTGCGCCTGCGGTCATGGATTTGGCTTCGGGTATAACCATGGTGGTGAAATACCGGTCTTCTTTTAGGACGCTCTTGGCCCATCTGACACGGAACATCGGGACCTTCTCTCCAGCGTAGCTCAGCTCCCAGATCTCCTCGATCCTTCCGTAGTATCTGTCCTTGTCGTTACCGGTGTAGGATTCCATCGTTACCCTGGAGTTTTGATAACCATCGCTCTTCATGTCCTTGGCCTCGGTGTAGAATGTGTAGCCGTTGATATCGCACGCCTCATAGGTCATCAGGTTGTGCTCGGCGTCCTGTGACAAGGCGAATATGAGTTGTTCTTCCGCGGAAGAATCCTCATGTAAAGGGTACGACAGAAGCTTCTGCTTGAACCAACGCGTGAAACATGAGTTGTGCTCTTTGAGTATATCTCCGTCCGTCCTCTGTTGGCCTCGGTCATTGTACGTCTTCTTAATAAAGGTTTTGTGCTCTACCACCCAAGGATCGACCACGTCTATGTGTTGTAGCGCGACTAGGTTTGCTCTTTCAACGTCGGCGAGTCGACCCTCGATGTCGACATGCATTTCACGGCGACCCTCACGGTGACCCCATCCAGCGAGCCTGCCGAGGTGCCTGTTGACGGGCAGACCAACGGGGTTCTCGATGCCTAGATAATTCGTGCAGTAGGAGATGCACTCTTCGGTCAGAAAGCCCCTGGCTATGCTTCCCTCTGGACGTGACATGTTGCGAACGTATCCTTTGATGACACCATTCATCCTTTCGAACGGCATCATGCTGTGCAGGAACGTCGGCCCGACTTGGATGATATCGTCCACGATATGGACCAGCAGATGCACCATAACGTCGAAGAATGCGGGCGGGAAGTACATCTCAAGCTCGCATAGTATCACCACGATCTCTTCCTGTAGCCTTCTGAGTTGCCTCACGCCAACAGACTTCTGAGAGATGACGTCGAAAAAGTTGCATAGGCCAAATAGCGTTTCACGGACGTGCGCGTCCATGATCCCACGGATTGCAACTGGAAGTATCTGCGTCATCAGCACGTGACAGTCGTGAGACTTCATCCCGCTGAACTTCAGCTTCGCTAGGTCTAGGTATCTGCTTATCTTCCCCGTGTAACCGTAAGGAAGTTTTAATCCTACGAGGCAGGTGAAAAACTGCTCGATCTCCTCCTGACTTAGAGTGAAGCACGTGGGAGGGTAGTCATTTCCGGTCTTCTTGGCCTTTTTGCCTTTGCGACGACTTTCCGTGTCCTGCTTCGCCTCATCATCATCATCATCATCATCATATATAGCGTGAAGCTCCTGCCTGATGCCCATTGATTTCAAGTCAGCTTCCCCCCTTACTTACCTATCAAAACAAGGTAATTTAACCACTTAAATTGAATGAATCTATGGTGGAAATGAGGTGAAAAAGAGGAGGCACCCGAGACAAGGACGAGGTGGAGAGAATGAGTGTGGGTAGGAGAGGCTGTCCAAAATATCTTGTTGCTGCCCACTTACTAATGGCGCACCAACTCTGGATGCGCCATTAGTAATCCAGGTTACTAATGGCGCACCTCCTGGTGGTGCGCCATTAGTATGTTTGGACAGGCGCACTAGTTAAAAAAAAACTTTTTATACTAATGGCGCACCCTGGGCCAGGTGCGCCATTACTAGTTACAACTAGTAATGGCGCACCGTGGGCAGGATGCGCCATTAGTATGTTTGGACAGGCGCACTAGTTAAAAATATTTTTTTTATACTAATGGCGCACCCTGGTCCAGGCGCGCCATTAGTAGTTTGAACTACTAATGGCGCACTGTCTCTGGATGCGGCATTAGTATGTTTGGACAGGCGCACTAGTTAATTATTTTTTTTATACTAATGGCACACCCTGGGCCTGGTGCGCCATTAGTAGTTTCAACTACTAATGGCGCACTGTGTCTGGATGCGCCATTAGTATGTTTGGACAGGCGCACTAGTTAAAAAAAAAATTTTGATACTAATGGCGCACCCCGGACCAGGTGCGCCATTAGTAGTTTCATCTCTAATGGCGTATCAGAAGGTGGTGTGCCATTAGTATATACTAATGGCGCACGGCTTGTCTGGTGCGCCATTAGTGTCAATCCTATCTATAGCCCTTTTTCTAGTAGTGATGTCCATTATGTAACCATAAAATGTGTCCTTTCCCCTCTCGGTTGCTGCATCAAAGCGGACACCGCTGTTTTGGTTGGTGCTCTTTTGATCTTGGGCGATCGTGTAAAATGTGTCCTTTCCCATTTATCTCGTATCCTTTGTAAGTCAATACAATCGAAGATGGTCCCCTGGACAACGAGTACAACTCATCACAAACAGTGGTGTCACCTCTCAGACGCGTTTCGAACCAACTGCTGAAAGTCCTGATGTGTTCACATGTAATCCAGTTGTCACACTGCTCTGGGTTGGAGCGCAGACTGTTCTTGTATTCATCGACATACGTGGTCACCAAGGTAGAGTTCTGTAGAACTGTGTAGTGTGCTTGAGACCAAGAATATCCGTCCCTGCATATTAGTGAGTCCCCCCTCCAAGCGTGCCTTTTCCAGTCAGTCTCCCCTCATACCGCGATTTAGGGAGACCTATCTTCTTAAGGCCAGGAATGAAGTCAACACAAAACCCAATGACATCCTCTGTTTGATGGCCCGTCGAGATGCTTCCTTCTGGCCTAGCGCGGTTACGGACATATTTCTTTAGGACTCCCATGAACCTCTCAAAGGGGAACATATTGTGTAGCAATACGGGCCCCAGAATGACAATCTCGTTGACTAGATGAACTAGGACGTGCGTCATGATATTGAAGAAGGATGGTGGGAACACCAGCTCGAAACTGACAAGACATTGCGCCACATCACTCCTTAGCCTTGGTATGATTTCTGGATCGATCACCTTCTGAGAGATTGCATTGAGGAATGCACATAGCTTCACAATGGCTAATCGGACGTTTTCCGGTGGAAGCCCCCTCAATGCAACCGGAAGCAGTTGCGTCATAATCACGTGGCAGTCATGAGGCTTTAGGTTCTGAAACTTTTTCTCTGGCATATTTATTATTCCCTTTATATTCGACGAGAAGCCAGTCGAGACCTTCATACTGAGCAGGCATTCAAAGAAGATTTGTTTCTCTTCTTTCGTAAGAGCGTAGCTGGCAGGACCTTCATACTGCTTCGGAGGCATGCCGTCTTTTTCGTGCAAACGTTGCAGGTCCTCCCGTGCCTCAGGTGTATCCTTTGTCTTCCCATACACGCCCAAGAAGCCTAGCAGGTTCACGCAAAGGTTTTTCGTAACGTGTATCACGTCGATTGAAGAGCGGACCTCTAGCTCTTTCCAGTAGGGTAGGTCCCAAAATATAGATTTCTTCTTCCACATGGGTGCGTGTCCCTCAGCGTCATTCGGAACAGCTAGTCCGCCGGGACCCTTTCCAAAGATTACGTGTAAATCATTGACCATAGCAAGTACGTGATCACCGGTACGCATGGCGGGCTTCTTCCGGTGATCTGCCTCGCCTTTGAAATGCTTGCCTTTCTTTCGACATTGATGGTTGGCCGGAAGAAATCGACGATGGCCCAGGTACACATTCTTCATGCTTTTGTCCAGGTATATACTTTCAGTGTCATCTAAACAGTGCGTGCATGCGTGGTATCCCTTGTTTGTCTGTCCTGAAAGGTTACTGAGAGCGGGCCAATCGTTGATGGTTACAAACAGCAACGCGTGCAGGTTAAATTCCTCCTGTTTGTGCTCATCCCACGTACGTACACCGTTTCCATTCCACAACTGTAAAAGTTCTTCAACTAATGGCCTTAGGTACACATCAATGTCGTTGCTGGGTTGCTTAGGGCCTTGGATGAGAACTGGCATCATAATGAACTTCCGCTTCATGCACATCCAAGGAGGAAGGTTATACATACATAGAGTCACGGGCCAGGTGCTGTGATTGCTACTCTGCTCCCCGAAAGGATTAATGCCATCCGCGCTTAAACCAAACCATACGTTCCTTGGGTCAGCTGCAAACTCAGCCCAATACTTTCTCTTGATTTTTCTCCACTGCGACCCGTCAGCGGGTGCTCTCAACTTCCCGTCTTTCTTACGGTCCTCACTGTGCCATCGCATCAACTTGGCATGCTCTTCGCTTCTGAACAGACGTTTCAACCGTGGTATTATAGGAGCATACCACATAACCTTCGCAGGAACCCTCTTCCTGGGGGGCTCGCCGTCAACATCACCAGGGTCATCTCGTTTGATCTTATACCGCAATGCACCGCATACCGGGCATGCGTTCAGATCCTTGTACGCACCGCGGTAGAGGATGCAGTCATTAGGGCATGCATGTATCTTCTGCACCTCCAATCCTAGAGGGCATACGACCTTCTTTGCTGCGTATGTACTGTCGGGCAATTCGTTATCCTTTGGAAGCTTCTTCTTCAATATTTTCAATAGCTTCTCAAATCCTTTGTCAGGCACAGCATTCTCTGCCTTCCACTGCAGCAATTCCAGTAGGGTACCGAGCTTTGTGTCGCCATCTTCGCAATTCGAGTATAACCCTTTTTTGTGATCCTCTAACATGCGATCGAACTTCAGCTTCTCCTTTTGACTTTCGCATTGCGTCCTTGCATCGACAATGACCCGGCGGAGATCATCATCATCGGGCACTGGTTCCTCTTGATCTTCAGCAGCTTCCCCCCTTGCAGCATCATTGGGCACATCGTCTGGTTCCTCTTGATCTTCAGCAGCTTCCCCCGTTGCAGCATCACCGTATTTAGGGGGCACATAGTTGTCATCATCCTCTTCTTCTTCGTCGTCTTCCATCATAACCCCCATTTCTCCGTGCCTCGTCCAAACATTATAGTGTGGCATGAAACCCTTGTAAAGCAGGTGGGTGTGAAGGATTTTCCGGTCAGAGTAAGACTTCGTATTCCCACATGTAGGGCATGGACAACACATAAAACCATTCTGCTTGTTTGCCTCAGCCACTTCAAGAAAATCATGCACGCCCTTAATGTACTCGGAGGTGTGTCTGTCACCGTACATCCATTACAGAACATCATGAATAGATAATTAAGTGACCAAATTAATAGAAGTTCATCATCACATTAGAACCAAAGTACATACATAGTTCTCATCTAACAACATATATATAGCTCTCCAGAGCATCTAATTAATTAAACCACACATTGAAACTATGTAAAACATTTCAATGCGAAAACAAATGCGATCATAATCGCAACCAAGGTAACAATTGATCCAACGGCATAATGATACCAAGCCTCGGTATGGATGGCATATTTTCTAATCTTTCTAATCTTCAAGCGCATTGCATCCATCTTGATCTTGTCATCATCGACGACATCCGCAACATGCAACTCCAATATCATCTTCTCCTCCTCAATTTTTTTATTTTTTCCTTCAAGTAATTGTTTTCTTCTTCAACTAAATTTAACCTCTCGACAATAGGGTCGGTTAGAATTTCCGGTTCAACCACCTCCTAGATAAATAAAATCTATGTCACGTTGGTCGGTATATTTGTCATAAACAATAAATGAACCAAATAGTTATAAAAAGATAATATATACCACATCCGAATCATAGACAGGACGAGGGCCGACGGGGCCGGATACCAAAACCATCGCACTATGTAATAAGAAGGAATAATAAAAGTAACAAAATTAGACAAGTAACTATCTAAAGTAAGAATTTTTTCCTTTCAGAAAGAAGATAAGAACAAGAGGCTGACCACGGTGGTGCTGGCGACGAGATCGGCGTGGGCGATCGACAGCGGTGAAGACGGGGACGGGACGTGACGGACCGCTAAACCTAGACAAATCTCGGGGAAAATGGAGCTCGGAGGTCGAGTTTCGAGAGGACAAAGATTAACTAGTGTGGCTCAGACATTTCATCGAACACCTCATGTGCATAGGAGGTGAGCTAGAGCACCCAAATGCCCTCCCTTCGCCGGCAAGAAAAAACAGAGCACTCTGGAGTGCTCTGCTGTGGCGATGGGGTATATATAGGGAACTCATTGGTCCCGGTTGGTGGCACCAACCGGGACTAAAGGCCTTTGGTCCCGGTTGGTGCCACGAACCGGGACCAATGCCCCCTTTATTCCCAGTTGGTGGCACCAACCGGGAGCAAAGGCCTTGTGCTGGAACTGGCGCGGTGCGGTGGGATGTTTAGTCCCACCTCGCTAGCCGAGAGGCTTCGATAGTGGTTTATAAGCGCAGCTGCGCTGACCACTTCGAGCTCCTCTCAAATGCAGGCTTACGGGCCTATTCTGTCACTATTTGCTTGTGGGCCTACTGGGCCTTCTGCAGGCCTGAATCCTGGCCCATGGATGGGTTTCTAGTCGTACTCAGGCCGTGGTGGCCCAGTAGGTGGCATAATTTTTTTCCTCTGTTTTTTTTCTCTTTAGCTTTATTTTTTTTGTTTTGTTTCTACTTACAACAAAAAACTTATTTATTTTATTTCTAATTACTTATTTCTTTTACTTTAATTATTTTATTTTTATTTATTTTACTGCAGCTATTTTTATTTATTTTACTGTTGCTATTTTTACTTAATTTATTAAGGTTTATTTATTGTAGTTACTATAGTTTATTTTATTTTATTTTATTAAGGTTTACGAGCTGTGGGAGGGACAAGGGGTGGCGACGTGCTGTGGTACACGATGCAGGGGCCGAGGAGGGAATTTAGGGTTAAGTTTTTATACGGGAACGGTTATACGGGCTTTAGCAGGCTTTCACCGGGCTTGTGGGGTTTTACCAGGTGATCAATGAGAGTTTCCAAATATGTGATTAGAAATCCGTCATGGATTAACAGGTTTCTTGTAGTGATATGTCGAGCACAATGAGTGGTGATCCTACGGCCTCCCACTCGCACGCAGCCGCCGCCACCCTCCCGCTCGCTCGCCGCCGCCGTCGTCACCAGTCCCGGCCATGGCGCCGCCGCTGCCGTCGTGCCCCTAAAGACCTATTCATCTTGCCTGAAGGTGATCCTGTGTCAGATCCTCCACTTAACCCGCGTGGACCGGCTCGTGGGTCACTGACAGTGGGTCCCTTGGGCCCACTGGTCAGGTTTGACCAGTCGCCCCCGCCTCCTTCCTCCTCTGGCCGAACAGAGGCGGGGCTCCGGCGATCAACGCCGGCGAACGGCGGCTCCTCGCGGGGTCCTGAGGGCGGGGATGGATCTGCCAGGCCGGGGCGGTCCTACCGGTGGTCGAGGAGGTGGCGGGGATGGAGGGAGTCGCCGGCGGCGAGCTCCGCGGCGGACGACAGCTTCGGGAGGTTTGGGCCTTTGGCCTACGGTGGTTCCCCGATGCAGCTGAGGGTTTGGGCGGCTCCGCACGGTCGAGGGGAGGACGATGGTGGTGCTATACGGACGGGGGGGGGGGGGGGCTCTGGTTGCGACTGAATGGACCGGAGGGCGGCGGCGGCTGCACTGACCGGAGATGGGGAAGAAGACCCTCCCTGGTCGATTACCTGCTATGGGGGTGCTAGGTGGGGTGGCTTGAGGTCGCCTGAGGGACTGGACGGACTCGGGGGCTCCTTATATAGGCGGCCGGAGTCGGTTCCAACGGCGGCCGTGGATAAGAACGGCGAACCACCGTTCTCTAGCCTGCAGGACGTCGTGGCGGCGACGGGCACTAGTGGACGAGCTCGCGGATAAGCTTGGGCTGCTCCAGAGGCGAGCTGGCGAGCGGCTGTGGCTCGGGCGGCGCCGTCCATGGCAGGGGCCTGCTGTGGCCGGCCGTCGTGCCCCTGAAGACCTATTCATCTTGCCTGAAGGTGATCCTGTGTCAGATCCTGCACGATACCTCATCACTACAACACGTCGGCGGCGGTGTATGAGGCGTCCATGGCCCTGGTGGCGCCTTCAAGGGAGGACGCATGATCTTCAAGGGAGGACAGGCCATCAGATTCATCCACTTGGTAGCGTCTTTGTTCATCCGGGTTTGACGATTCATCTTTTCATTATCTAGTCTCTCAGGGATGTCAAACGTACCCTCAACAACTAACGTCAGCATTTATTTTGTTCTGTAGTGAACCCCCTCGATGAATGCATGTCTGTTGCCGTGGCTAGAGAAAATTCTACATATCCACATCTTGATAACCAACAAGATAAGTAGCAGCTTTGATATGGAGGTATTTTCCTTCACCGCGTGCTTTTTCTTTGTGCCCTTTACTGTACTATAGTAGCATTTGCTAAATTGCATTGAGAGAATAGGACGGCACAACAAGCTAGGGCTTCAAGAAAACCAACCAAATTCCATTTTTTTGGGATCAACCAACCAAATTGCTGTAATAGCACGATCCGCAAGACCTAGAAGGGATCTACACATGACATCGGTGGCTTCTCCTCCGCCTGCTATTTGCCGCTTTGAACCCGTTAACAGATCCGAGTTCCACCTGCTAGGCTCGAATGGTAGATGTTACGGGCAACTGTATGTGAATCCCACTCCAAGGGATCGCCCTTCTCTATCCCGGATATGGCGGTTATGGAGTTGATGGCTCGTGTTTTTTATTCTCTTTTGCTTTATTTGTTTTGTTTTGTTTCTACTTACAACAAAAAACTTATTTATTTTATTTCTAATTACTTATGTATTTTACTTTAATTATTTTATTTTTATTTATTTTACTGCTGCTATTTTTATTTATTTTACTGCTGCTATTTTTACTTAATTTATTAAGGTTTATTTATTGTAGTTACTATAGTTTATTTTATTTTATTTTATTAAGCTTTATTTAGTTTTATTTATTTTATTAAGGTTTATTTCTTTTATAAAGATAAAAAAATGAACATAGATGCGCTTATAGAGAAAATTCAACCTAAATTCATAATAAATTTCTATGAAATTTACTATGAATTTAGGTCAAATTTCCTGTATAAGGGCATCTATTTTCACTTTAAGAGAAGCTCAACAAGGCAGATAGGGACGGCCTTATAAACTGATGTGAGCACCCTTCGGTTGGCGAGGTGGGACTAAACACTGGCCGCAACTAGGACCAGGCCTTTAGTCCCGGTTTTTGGTAGGAACCGGGACTAAAGGGTGGTGGGCCAGGAGCGTGGCCCATTGGTCCCGGTTTGTCCCACCAACCGGGACCAAAGGGTCCGGACGAACCGGGACCAATGCCCCCACGAGGCCCGGCAGGTCCCTGGCCGCACGAACCGGGACCAATGCTCACATTAGTCCCGGTTCGTGACTGAACCGGGGCTAATGTGAAAACTGTCCTGTGACCTAAGCTCCTTTTCCTACTAGTGGAGAAAGGCCACGCAATAAACGATCCCCATAATTTTATGTTTGTTTTATCTAGCAAGATAAACAGGTTTTTTAAAATAAGGATTTTTAGCATGTTTTAATAAGGATTTTATAATTTCACATTATAAGGTGCTTATTTTTTCCTAAAACAAATGTGTTGTAAACGCACAAAGCTCCACATTGAGCCTCTCACCATCACGTTCACGTTGAACTCACCCTAAAATGAAGGAGAGGTAGATCAAATCTCCCCACGGGGGGCAACCTCCACCTAGTAGCTAAATATGGTTAGTTGAGAATTTCTCCCCAACTCGTTTTTTGAGGCAAAATCACATTCTTTTTTTTCCTCCAATATTGTGGCGAAATACATGGAAGAAAAATCGTGGGAGGCACGGTGGAACGAGTGCACCTGTTTTTCCCCTCCAAAAGTGCACTAGTTGCCATATTGCCTGTCAACGTGTCACCTGTACAAACAATTGAATTGTCGTTTTTATTTTGTTAACAATTCCTAAATATTTAATTTCAGCATGCACCTACCCCATGTCATTTATGTCAAATTCGTTTTATCCAAGCTCCGCCAGCGACCGTGCAGATTCTTGTACCATGCACGTGCTGCTCCGGGCCTCTGGCGTCCGGTACCGGACAGGGGAATCTAGATGTAATGCAATACAATTCATGTTCACCCATATCATGCACCCTTAGACAACCAAGCCGACAACATGCACCGCTAGCCACCTCGATCTAGACCATGTGGTAGTGTCCACAATGGGCAAAGATGCTCAGTTGGACATGTTTGTTGCCACTAGTGCATGAGGCCCAATCTCGGTGTGCAAGACGGGTAGCCGTGTGTCGCTTTGACATGCTTGGCTTACGGAGGGAGGGACTGGTTGGAGAACTAACGAACCGAGGTGGGGTCAAGGGTGGATGGATGGTGTGGGTCAACTTGGGTTAAGGGGAATGGTTTGAGGCCATTTGAACAATGTATGCCATGGCTATGGTCATGAGCTACCTCACTTGCCTTACCACAAAATTTTTCATAAGGGGACAGTGTAAACCAAAAAAATTTGAGTTTTACTTTTGGATATCCTGTTTGTTACATTTATGGCATCGTGTACAACAAATTTGGGGTTATTATGGAGATGGTCAAAAAAATCACTTCATTACAGACGGACCGTTTGGGCTCACTTAAGCAAGTTTTTCTAACAAGGTGGTTTTTTCGACCACATCCAAATCACCTGAAATTTTGTACACATGATCTTTTCATAAACATAGACGGAATTTGAAAGTTTTCCAATTTTTTTAGAATTTCATATATTTTATAGTGGCTCGGTGAAACTCAGGTACATACGTCTGACTTTACCCTAAGGGGACAGTGTAAACTTCATTATTGCTGAATTTTCTTTGATAATCATGTTTATTACATGGATGTGACTGTGTAAAAAAATTGGGTGATTTGGAAAAGAAAAATCCCACCAACTAACAGGAGATATCAAACCGCACGACCTGCATACGACTATAAACCCAACCATATGGGCCAGGATGCAGGCCCGTGGGATGTTGATTTCTCCTGCTAGTAGGCCCCACAGGGCATACACAGAAGTGGATAGGGAACGTGCTATTTCAGTTAGAGAGGCTCACGCAATTGGTCTCTCAGCCCCGTATATAAGTAGGTGCGTGCGCGTCTCGCTTGGCGAGGTGGGACTAAACTCCCACCACCCGTCGGTTGCGCCCGGTGCGTCTCATCGTTGGGCCAAATTTTGTTGGGTTGTCCCAGGCGAACCTCACCCGCGTGCTGGACCACGCGTCCCTGTAGATGGTTGGGCTGGCCCATCATGTATGCATATCCTTTTTCTTTTTTGTTTTTCACATATTCTCTTTCATTTATTATTATACAGTTCTAAAAAAAAGGTTGTTGTAAATGCACAAAACTCCTTCAGCCTCTGACCATCACGTTCACGTTGAACTCACCCTAAAATCAAGCAGAGGTAGATCAAATCTCCCCACGGGGGACAATCTCCACGGAGTAGCTAAATATGGTTACTTTAGATTTTCTTCCCAAGTCGTTTTTTGAGGGGAAAATACTTTTTTCTTTTTTCCTCCAATATTTGTGGCGAAATACATGGAACAAAAATCATGGGAGGCACGGGGGCTACTTGTTTTTCCCCTCCAAAAGTGCACTTGTTTCCAAAATGCATGTGAACGTGTCATATTCCACATTTTCCTTAATACATGTTGTACACCTGCACAAACAATTGAATTGTCGTTTTCATTTTGTTATCAATTCCTAAATCTTGAATTTCAGCATGCACCTATCCCATGGCATCTCATCCAAGCTCCCACATCAACCACACAGATTCTTCTACCATGCATGTGTGTTGCTCCGGCGTCCGGTACAAGAGAGGGGAATCTTGATCCGATGTGATGTGATTCACGTCTACCCATAGAATGCACCGCTAGGCAACCGAGCCGACAACATGCACCGCTAGCCGCCTCGATCCAGATAATGGGCAAAGATGCTCAGCTAGACATGTTTGTTGGCACTAGTGCATGATGCGCCAATCTTGGTGTGCAAGACGTGTAGCCATGTTTCATTTTAACATGCTTGGCATACCGAGGGAAGGGACTCATCGGAGATCCAACGAACCGAGGTGGGGTCAAGGGTGGATGGATGGTGTGGGTCAACTTGGCTAAAGGTTTACGGTGGGTGTCTACGTGGCCAAGTGTGCATGCATGGTGTGAATCCATCTGTGTGTGATGCACTGGACGGGCCTTTTTGGATAGGGCCCACATGAAGCGGCAACGAATTTTGAGGAAAATGAAGGAACGGGCCCCACACTCCGTCTGCATGCCGAACTCGTTCCCTCCATTGGCTAGATCCAGCATGCGATATGGCATGCCTTCCACATAGCACGCGTTAGGGCTTATGCATGCCGCTCTCGGTGTTTGACCACACCCTTCATGGCTCATACGACAAGACCACGCCAGGCCCCGTGAAGCACCGCCTAGACACAAACCGGACGCGTTACCTCTTGGTAGCTATATCTAAAGCACATGCAGACCCGCCATCTAGACCCACGTGTGGAGCATCACGTAGTCGTTTAGACTCATACGTGGACATGCATCCTCTTGGTAGACGTTTAGACTCATGCGTTACCTCTTGGTAGCTAGATCCGAACTGGACTCGCACCACTTACACCAGTCCCCGAACCATGCATCCCCGCCGTTTAGACTCATACGTGGACATGTGTGCATGCATGTTGTGGGTCCAGTTGAGTGCGATGCACGGGATATGCCTTGGTTACTAGGTCTAACATCACGTGGCATCGAGATTTGAGGCAAATGAAGGAACGGGCCCCGCACTCCTTTCACAGGCCGGACACATTCTCTCTCGATGGCTTGATCCGACATGCGATATGGTCCCGTTTGCACACAGCCTATGTGAGGACCAATGCATGCTGCTCTCGATGTTTTACCACACCCTCTAGGGGTTGTACAATGACACCACACCAGGTCCGGTGAATTTTTAGCCCCTCACGAATTTGCATTGATTATAACGACAGCAGACGGGCATCATAGCCGTAGAGGACGGCTTCGAGGCCACGCCTCCCGTTGGTAGCATATGGCACATATATGGACCAAAGAGCTTAACATGGGGCACTCATCCCATTCCCTGCTATGATTTCTTGGTGGCCGCATAAGATCTTGAACTTTCGAGGTTACAACCATAGAAATGCGGTAAATGGCCCGAATATGCGAGGGGGGGTGAGAAAGGTGACGCAATTACCTACCCCCATTATTGAAGTTTGTTTTTTCTGGAAAGAAACAATTTTTAATAAATAAGGAATTTTCAGCACTTATTAATAACGATTTTATAATTTCACATTGTAAGGTGCATTTTTCTCTCTAAAACAAAGGTGTTGTAAACGCAGAAAACTCCTCCTTGAGCCTCTCACCATCACGTTCACGTTGAACTCGCCCAAAAACGATTTCCCTCTTTTTACGATTTTTCTTTGTTTTTGTTTTTTAGACAAAAGGATTTTGCTTTGTGTTTTTTTATTAGTAACTTTGGTTTTACTTTGTGACTGGTAAGCGGCCTGTGGGCCTATTTGGTTGTTTCTTTACAAACTGGACCCATGGGCCGTTATTTTCTGTGCTTGACAAGGATAGGGTCCGTGTCATCACGCCCATCGCCCACACACCTGTAACACCCGGATAATTAAGCTACGGTAATCCAATACTAATGATGCCATGTCATCATGATTACTGTTATTAAACTCGCGATGTTTCAAACCCGCCCTTTATTCAAAATTCAAAATCATGTCAAACTCAAAAGTTTTCAAATGTCTAAAGTAAAATGTTCATAGTGTGGAAAATATTCCGTAACTAATTTAGGTGGTGAGGCAACACTTTTGGAAGGTATTTAAATGCGCTTTTGTGAATACAAAACTGGTGACAACAATTATCAAATGCTTTTTAATTATTAAACAAATTTCAAACTATTTTAAATCCGTCCCCAAACTTTTGTGGCAATGCCTAAAGTTGCAATATGATTTATGGACAAAGTTTCATATTACATAAAAGTCTTTTGCTATCTGAATTAGTTACAAGATAGAAAACTATAAAAGAAAAGGTAAATGAAAAAGATAAACAGAAAAGAGACCCCCCTCTGCCTGGGCCTTAGCCCACCCAACTGCATGGCCCAACCAGGCCGGCCCACCCCCTCCTACTAGCCTCCCCCACCGGTCGCCTCCTCCTCCCCACTGTGCGAGCGACCAAGGCACGCGCCCGAGCTGTCCCCGTCCGACCCCCTCGTCGGCGCCGCCAGAGGGATAAGGCCGAGCCCCCCCCCCCTCTCGGCCTCGTCAGCTCCCAGGATCTCCCCCCTCCCACTCGTGTTCGCCCCTCTCCTCGCTCCTTGCTCTCGATCTGGTCTAGCCCGACGCCATCGCCGGAGGCCACCTCGCCGCCACCTCGCCCCGCCGCCGTTCTGCCTTGTCGGACCTCCCTAGGCGTCGCCGCACCGTTCCCCGGCATCGGTGGTGAGCTCACGTGTCCCGCTTCCCCCTGACGCGCTCGCCACCAGCGCCCGTCGCCGCACCCACGACCCCTGCGCGCCGCCTACAGCTACCGCGCCCCGTTGCCGTCGTTGTCTCGCCTCTGCCCCGTCCGCCCGCACCTGGCTCCCACTGCTCTGCTCCGCTCGGCGCTGCGCTATGCAGCTGCTGCTGCCTTCGCCCCCTGTCTCGCCTGCCGTCCTCCCCCACTGCTCGCCCGCGGCGCCCGGCGGGCTTTGCCGTCGCCCGCGGTTGCCCTGTGCCCGGGCGGGCTACGCCCCACACGCGCCCTCGGGCGCGGGCGCCCGCGCCCATTAGCCCGCCCCGCTAGGCCACTTGCCTATGGCAGGTGGGGCCCGACCCTTAAAAAAAGTAATACAACAAATATATTAATAAAAATAAATAATTAATTAGTTAGTTAAATGATTAATTAACTTAATTAAGTAATCTTAAATAAACTAATGAACTAGATTAGTTAATTTAATCAGAAGTTAGATAAATGTGTGTATGACAGGGGCCCCACCCCCCTGTTGAACAGTCAAACGTTGACTGGTCAACTGGGACCCCCTGGACCCGCTTGTCACCCTCTGGTACACCTCTGTGTACACCGATCTGGGTGCACATAGCATTTTAGCTATTTATTTCGAATTAATAATAAATTCAGGAAATTTTTTAAATCTTTGATAAATCATAGAAAATAATCCGTAACTCGGATGAAAAAGTTTTATACATGAAAGTTGCTCAAAAAAATATGACGGATCGGAATACGCTCTCCGTTCATTCGTCACGTGCCCCTAGCATAGCGAACATCGAACTGCCTAACTCCGGGAAAACTTTCCCGGATGTTATCCCCCTTCGTCTGTATCGTCTAGCACCGCTTAGAACACCCCTCGCACTGCTTTTGTCTTGTCATGCATAGTATTGCACTTGTTTTCTCTGTATTTATTGTTTCTTCCCCATCTTCTCTCCGGTAGACCCCGAGACCGCTGCTGATGCCCCTGTGAACGACTACGTCGACGACGACCCTTCTTCCCTTTCAGCGGAGCTTCCAGGCAAGCCCCCCCTTTGATCATCCCGATATTGCCAATTCTATACTCTCATGCTTGCATTAGAATTTGCTACTGTTATTGTTTGCTCCTATTCTGATGCATAGCCCGCTTTTGTACCTCCTATTGTTACCTGCCTGCTTACCCTAAACTGCTTAGTATAGGTTGGCTAGTGATCCATCAGTGACCCCCACCTTGTCCTTGTTGCCCCTACTTCATCAGCGACGACTCGATCAACGTGATCGACGACCAGAGCCCGACACCTCACATCACCTCACGCCCCTTTTGTTGCTCGACTCTGCAGAGCTACTATCGAGTGCCGAGGGTGATCCCTCATAACGCACTCCTGATGATAATTCTGTAGTGTAGCTATTCGGTCGTGGTCATCGAGGGTGATTTCCTCTTTCACCATCCCCGATACGGCACTGTCGTGCAATACCTCAAGTGTGAACCTCGAGGGTGGTCCCTCTTACGTTCACCTTGATGATTACATTGAGTGGAATCCTCCGGGGGTGATTCCTCGGGTTTTGCCCTTGATGTCTGGACTCACGGTTACCTTGACTTTACTTGAGACCTTGGTGGAAGTCGGGCGGGCCCGGCGAGCACCCGCAAGATGGTTACGAGGCACGGCCGGGAAGTCAGGCAGCCCTCGAGTCGGCTGGGCTTGCGCTTGCCATATTTCCTCGGCCGGGAAGTCAGGCAGCGCTCGGACGGGGTCACATTATCGTGAGTCTCTGCTCGTCTCCGCAAGCTAATAATACACTATGGTTTTGGTATTTGTTCTGAGTTGGCCTTTGGCCTTTACGCACTAACCACCACGCAAGAATAGTTATGGGCCTCAGCGTCGCGGTATCAGCCGAAGCTTTGTCAGACGTCCAGTTCAGCATTGCGGCAAGGCTGGGCCGGCACCATCCTGTAGTGTTGGAGCCTGGTCCGCCCTGCTCGCAACGACCCGGAGTGCAACGGGCGATGGGCCCAGATCCCGGAGTGCTTAGGATGTAGACCGGCGGGGACCTCTCTGCTGAGCCTAGGTAGGGCTACGACATGTTGATCTTCCGACGCTGGGCATTGACCCCAGAAAGGTGTGTTCGGCCAGAGTGATCAAGCGTGTTGGGTAACGTGGTGCACCCCTGCAGGGAAGATCTTTATTCGAATATCGTGTCCACGGTAATGGACGTATAGACTTATATCTTGATCTAATACAACTAGAAATGGATACTTAAGTTATGTGGCTCCGGGCATTAATGTTACTACATGCTTGTTAATTATAAACTGCTATTCTTTACTCTTCTACATGCTGCAAGATGCTTGGAGCTGCTTGAAGATGCTAGTCTTCGATAGGCTAGGCCTTCCCCTCTATTCTGGCATTCTGCAGTTCAGTCCACAGATACAACCCTTTCATTTGATACTAATGCATACTTAGTATAGATTGATGCTTGCGACTACTTTGGATGAGTACTGACGGTTGCTTTGCTACCCCTTTCCCCCTTCTTTCTTCTTTCCGGTTGATGCAACCAGATGGTGGATCCCTGGAGCCAGATGCCACCGTCGACGGATACTACTACATGGAGGCCACCGAAGACTAGGAGTAGTTAGGAGGTCCCAGGCAGGAGGCCTTGCCTCTTCGATCGTTGTTGCTTTTGTGTTTGCCTTCTTAAGGCATCCTTGTTTAACTTATTTCTGTACTCAGATATTGTTGCTTCCGCCGACGCTTGTGTATGGAGCTTGTATTCGAGCCCTCGAGGCCCCTGGCTTGTAATACGAAGCCTGTATTATTTTATTGGTGTCTAGAGTTGTGTTGTGATATCTTCCTGTGAGTCCCTGATATTGATCGTACATGTTTGCGTGTATGATTAGTGTACAGTCGAATCGGGGGCGTCACAACACCCCCGCCCCCTCACCCCCACCCTCCCCACAAACCACCCCGCCGTGACCCCGCCGCCTACTCGCCTGGCCGCTCTCGACGGTTGGAGCAGAAGAGCGCGGAGTGAGATTGGGAGGCCGCCAGCAAGCACCTAGCGACTACCGGCGACTAGGTGAAGTGAGAAACCCTAACTTGTAATCTTCGACTTCTTTGTTCCTTGTTGTGTTGCCGTTTCGGGAGTTGGATATGGTTTTCAAAGTCAGAGATTAGATAGTTAGGATTTTTAAATGGGAGGTTAGGTGGAAGGCGATGCAGAGATTGAAGGAAGTTTTCTACATCGGTGGCTAGCTGGGTATTTTTTTCTAGGGTTTCGGTATTCCAGGGTTTTCATAACAATGAACAAGTGCAGATGTGTAACACAATAGCAGCGAATTTCAGCAAACGGTCCTTTAAAAACTTTAAAATTGGCCTTGTGCAGTGGCGAATCCAGGAAGAAACCAGAGGTTGGGCTCAAAACTTATAAGCTGGGCTAGTGGATTAAATTCCTTTTTAGGCCGAAATTAGGTTGGGTTTAGTAATGCAGCCATTAACTTGTAGTCCTAGATTGCAAGTCAACTAAACATTTCTCAGAATAATATTTACTACAGTGTTTTTTTTGCAGAATATGAAATTTTGATCCAAATATTTGTATCTTTGTAGGGAAATAACAATAAACTCTTAATTCTGTTGCCCAAATTAGTTCATATTTTAAAGATTATAAATGTGAGGGCGTACAATATATCAGAGTTTTTAGGAATTATTTTAGTCTTTATTTTGTGTGGTTATGTAGTACCAGGAAAAAGTGAAGTAAGTTCATTTTCTCCAACATGACACACAAGTGGCTAATTGAGTTGGTTACCCTGACGATCCTTCGTCCGTCTAGAACAGATTTTCTTTTCTTTTTCAAGGAACATATTGTTGGATGCAGATGTATGTAGATGGGCTGTATGTTGAAGGTGTGCGTGTGTACATTCGGGTGGGCCGAGTAACAGCAGTAGTAGGATTATGTTTTCATAGGACTTTTCTCAGAGATTACTTCTCAGTCTCAGACACTACCTCAGTTGTGCTGCAGAGGAGGAGGGGCCAATGCCGCGCGTTGACGCTCGGGTGAGCCCATGCTGCCGGTCGAGGATGTAGAGAAGGACATGTCTGAACAAGCTGTGGTGCGGCGGGCACGCGCTGCGTTGCGGGGTTATGAGGAGTGGAGGGTGAGCCACCCGCTCAGTTCAAGTGTATGATTGTTGATTACTGATGCAGTACCTTGGTTGATTATACTGTATGATTGTTGCCTAGTGTGTTTACATGCATAAGCCCTTTTCTTAAATTCTCATCCTTTGCTTTTCTTCATTTTATTTTCTTTACACAGGTGGTGTGCATAACTTGTCGACAGGACTGCAACAGGCCCAATGATAATGGGTTGACATTTACCATCAGGCTAGATGGGGACACTTCAGATCTGGTATAAATAATCATGTCAATTTTTACTTGTATTGTGTTTGTTCCCCTCTACTTTGAAGATTAACAATATGTAGGAAATAAGTAGCAATTAAATTCTACATCTACAGATCGTGCCATGCTACGCAAGGCACCAGTTCAGCGCCATCCCAGAGAGTTCATTGCTTTTTCAAGCGAGAGGGAGCCGCATGTATGATTTTGGCGTGTACAAAGGGAATTCAAGGGCGACACTACAGGAATCTGCTACTTTGCCGTCTGCCACGGCGGACGGCAAAGGCAAGGGTGGCGGACGGCAAAAGGCTCTGGCAAAGTAGGCTACGGTAAAGAGCTTCTTTGCCGTCTGCTTTCTGAAGCGGACGGCAAAGGGGCCTTTGCCATCAGCGGCGGACGGCAAAGAAAGCCGACGGCAATAAATTCGCTGTTAGTCCGTTAGGCGTCTAACGGCAGCCTTTGCCGTCCGCGGCTGACGGCAAAGAGCTTCAAGGCTTTGCCGTCTGCCACTGTAGGCAAACTGACCAAATGGGTCAGCTGCCAGGAAGCACAGGTGGTTGCCACGTGGCTTATTTGCCGTCCGCGGCAGACGGCAAAGAGCCCTTTGCCGTCGGTGGCAGACGACAAAGAGCCTCTACAGCCCTGTTTTTAATTTAATTCATTCAATTTGACAGCAATTCATAGATATACAGAGATATACACAACAATTCACATATATACACAACAAGCATATCCAACACACAAGTTTCATCATATATACATACATAGCCAACACATATATAGTTCCATCCTTACATATTACAAAAGTTTCACATTATTCATCCTACACCGTTGTCCATCCATCCATATAACAAGTTCCAACCATGCAAGTTCATTGATACAAAATAAAAGCACAAATGGAAAAGAAGCACTCCATCCATGCAAGCTTCCGTGAATTAAATCAAATCTGCAAAATGATAAACAAGATGTTAGAAAAAGAAGAAGAAAATGAAGAAGAAGAAGAAGACTATAAGAAATAAGCATACTTAAGTAAAATGGAGCTAACCTAGAAGAAAATGAAGAAGAAGAAGAAGACTAGAAGAATACTAGAAGAAGACTAGAATAATAATAATAATAATAATAATAATAATAATAAGAAGAAGAAGACTATAATTAAGCTTATTATATAAACTTGGTCATTTTGTGCTAACATAAGTAATTTTGGAGTTAACCTATAGGAAACTAAGCATATTAGAGATAACTTAGCATATTAGAGCCAACTTAGGTAAAATGGAGCCAACATAGCTAATTATGCCATCTTTGAGTGAACTAAGCATATTAGAGCTAACTTATAGCTAACTTATGTCATTTTGGAAGAAGAAGAAGAAGAAGACTATAAGCTTATTATGTAAACTTGGTCATTTTGTGCTAACATAAGTAATTTTGGAGCTAACCTATAGGAAACTAAGCATAGTAGAGATAACTTAGCATATTAGAGCTAACATATGTAACTAAGCATATTAGAGCTAACATAGGTAACTAAGCATATTAGAGCAAACTATATATAGATCATTTTGGAGATCTGACATACCTGACATAGTTTAGTTCTCATTGTTATTCTCCTTCTCCTTCCTCAGCCTGATGCGCCAAGAGCGGCGAGGCGGTGGAGGCGGTGGAGGCAGTGGGATGTAGTCTTCTACCACAATTGGCGTGGTCATGTCGCCCAGCTGTGGCATCGCCGGCGCCACCACCATCGCTAGGTCATCCTCAGCCACCACCATCTCTTGCCCATGGTGCGCCACCACCATCTCCTGCCCTTGGTCGGCCACCACCATCGCTAGGAGGTCATCCTCAGCCTGATGCCCACTCTGCTCCTCTTCATCCCCACTCCAGTCCGGATCATCCTCCTTACTGTCTTTGCTGCAGCCCGAATCGCTACTGCTTTTGCTACAGCCAGAATCGATGTTGCTTTTGCTACAGCCAGAATCGCTGCTGCTTTGGCTGTAGCCAGTGTCGCTGCTGCTGCTCCCATTGCCTGTCCAAATGCAACAATTAATGACCGTTAACAATCGATGCAAGACAAAGCCAAATGTAGAGGAATAAGAAGAGGCAGAACGTACCGGCATCATCGTCGTCAGCGTAGCGCATGCGACACATAGTCGCGTTGAACAACTTCACGATGAGCATGTTGGCGTCGTCGTCGTGCCTGAAGAGAAGGAAGTACCCCAGCCGCAGGTCGTAGGCACGGTAGAACTTCTCCCAGCCATGACACAGGTACATGTGGCCCTCCTTGATCACCAAGTCCACGTCCCACAGCCTGCGAACCCCGCTGCCGGCCTGTCGCAGCTTCACATTATTTGGCGGATCTTCACCCAGCATGTTCATATAAGTGTCAGGCAGCCTCTGCAGTTTGGGACAAGGAGTGATGTAGCAAACAACAGAGTTATCATAGTGATATGGGTGAAGGGGAGATCTCTCCTTCTATATACCTGCCTCTTGGAGGAAGTCCCAAGTATGATACTGAAGAACTCGAAAGCATCCAACTCGTACTTCGGTGTGGCAGAGCAGAGACAGCGGTGACGGCCTCCCCCCATCTCTAATAAGCAGCAAAAGAGACCAATTAGTATCTAGCTAGAAGCATATCTATAAACATAGAGCCAAGTTTCTAGACATGAAAGAAAACTGAGAAAAAAAAGCAATGCACTTGTGCTCAACAACATCAACAACACTTAGTTAATTTGGTAGGTTAGTTGGCAATGGCAATTGGCACCCTTCAAAACTAGGGATTTCTTTAGACATGAAAGAAAACTGAAAATGTTGAAAAAAAGAGCATAGTAAACTAAAAATAGGGGGATAATACACTTCTTCTTTCTCCTCTTTATCTTCTTCTTTTATTCATCTTTCTTCTTTCTTCTTAACCAAAACTAAACCTAAAGTTCCTTCTGGTGTGATCACATTGGAATACTTGTTGCAACAAATAATAGTTGCACCATATTTTAGGTGGCTCTAGGTGCCACACACCAAGCAAACAAACAAACCTCAAATCGGAAACTAAGGGTGTAGTGTCGTAAAATCAATTTACTTTGTATGCAAATCAGAATGTATAGTTTGCCTTTCCGCAAAAAAGAAAAGGAAAAGACGGGTATAGTTTGCCTCTTACGACAGATTCCATAAGCAATATGCATGCCTTATTGTTTTCTCAAATTAAACTAATTCGAGTGTTGCTCATTGATGAATTTGAATATATGCAAAGGAATTTGAGGAAAGCTTTTGCTCTTCTCACTATTAGTTTCATAATATTTTATACAACCCCTACAAGGAGTCTGTGGATAACTTTCGTTTACAGTTCACTAGATATGTGTATTACATTTTCTATTGGAAATGCCTTTGAATTCATTTATGACAAATACTAATTCTACCACGACATGCCAATTTTTTTTCTTGTATATAAAATAACTCGTGCACTAATATTTACTTCACTGAAAGATTTTTCACTTTGAAGGGAAATAGTTTTTGTTCCATCATCTATTAATAATATAACAATAATAATTCATTATATGGCAATGAGTTGAGAAATCTGGCACTACATTATTTAAATGACACATAAAAAGCATAATGTACTAACTAATAAGACTACTAGTGAGAATTGAGATTATACACAATTATAGTAGAGAAGATGCTATCTATGCTCTAAACCTAAACTAAAGTAAACCTAAACTAAACCAAACCTAAAATAAACCTAAACTAAAATTAAAATACAGAAACAAAAACAGAAAAAAACAAGAGATCTCACCGGGTGGAGGAGGGGGCACCGGAGGGGTGGGGCAGCCGCGGTGGTGGAGGAGAGGGGCGCCGGGGCGGCCGGGTGGAGGAGGGGGCGCCGGAGTGGCGGGGAGGCCACGGTGGTGGAGCAGAGGGGTGCCGGGGCCGCCGGGTGGCGGAGGGAGCGCCGGAGCGGCGGGGCGGCTGCGGTGGTGGAGCAGAGGGGCGCCGGGGCCGCTGGGGTGGAGGAGGGGGCGCCGGAGTGGCGGGGAGGCCACGGTGGTGGAGCAGAGGGGCGCCGGGGCCGCCGGGTGGAGGAGGGAGTGCCGGAGCGGCGGGGCGGCTGCGGTGGTGGAGCAGAGGGGCGCCGGGGCCGCTGGGGTGGAGGAGGGGTGCTGCGGCGACGTGGGTGGCGTGGGGCGGCGGCGGCTCGGGCACGGGCGGCGTGGCGCGGCGACGGGGATGGCGCGGGGCGGGGAAGGGGGTCACCGGGGCTGCTTGGGCGGGGAAGGGGGTCACCGGGGCTGCTAGGGCGGCGCGGCGACGGCACGGGGGCGGTATGGTGCGGGGCGGCGGCGGCTCGGGCGCGGGCGGAGAGAGAGAGGGACAGATGTGGGGCGCAGGCGGGCGTCGATGTTGATTTTAGTTAGGGCACGGTTCTTTGCCGTCCGCCAGCAGAGGGCAAAGATCCTAGCTAACGGGCGTTAGCTTGGCCACTTTCTTTGCCGTCTGCTAGCGGACGGCAAAGAGGGGGGCCATTAGGTTTTTTTCTAAACAACTCCTTAGTGGGGCCCACCTCTCTCTTTGCCGTCCGCCAGCCGACGGCAAAGATTCTTTGCCGTCCGCTAGCAGACGGCAAAGAATTGGCTGATGGCAAAGACATTCTTTGCCATCAGCCAGTTCTTTGCCATCCGTTTTTCGCAAGCTGACGGCAAAGAGCTTCTTTGCCGTCCGCCAGCGGACGACAAAGAATAGGCAGACGGCAAATAAGCAAATTCCAGTAGTGCGATCATCTGTGGTGAAAACTGGTGCAGGTTTGTTGAAGACTTCGACCTGCGAGAAGGCGACCTTGTCTCCTTCGATTTGACTGAAGACATTCCTATGGTGTACTGCTGCAACCTGCCAAGGACATGCGATCAAAACGAAGAGCGTAAAGATCCTCTAGAATTAGCTGTCATAACGAAGGGAATTAATCTTACGAAGCAAGAGGAGCGTAACCTACATGACCTTTTGGCGATGAAGAAAGGTTATATAGGTGCATTTTTTGTCCACCGCTTCACCAAGTCGAACATAGCAGGAAAGATGATGGTATGTTTTTGGTGTACTAGCATTCTCTATTTTGTATGCAATTTTCTTTGTTTTTTCATGGAGAGAAAGTTTAATGATATGCTATTGTAGCTGAAACCAGTGAATACACTGATGTGTGTTTTTGCATATCCTTTTGTTTCCCATAACTGAAGATCCTTATGTAATATATGTAGATGAAGCTGAAGATCCTTTTGTTTACTGCTCCTTCACATATTTGATAATTTTTCTTCCTATGACGGTGCATATAGAGATTACCGGTGAAAGTTGTCGACGCCCTGAAGACCCCAGGAGATGGGGAGATACCGGGAGATGGGCTTGCTGGCATTCGGCTGTGCAAGGACAGTTTCATGCCGGTCAAGACCACAAGTGTGATGATGGCCGCATCATCTTCGGCAAGGGATGGATTGATTTTGTTGACAGTGAAGAGTTTAAGGTTCATAAAGCCGTTCTTTTCGGTTTCAAGACCACCACCCGTGAAGATCTTCAGATCGAGGTGGTTATGAACATGCTGACCGAGGAGCCACAAATGTAGCACGACAACGCAAGAGTGTCATTTACATTAGGTATAGTGCGAAAACTATTTTGATAGCAGTTATGCATCTATGGGGTTACGTCTTCATTACCTCCTGGGTGATGATGACTACGAGAGGAGGACATGTTGCAGTTAGAGTAAATGCTACGATTCAGCCCTATTCCGGACTCAAATAGGTCTTTCACAGGTGGTTGCTTTATTGGCTGTTGTTTCCCCGGCTATAATCATGAACGATGGTAATGCAAATGGAATCGTTAAGGGGGTTTTGTTAATATTTTAAATCATGGAGTTAAGATGGTAGAACTACCTATGAGTGTTTGCGTAGGAGATGCGGGAAGGGCATCAGTTGTGTTCTTGACTCTTTGGCAATGCAGGAATAATGTGAGAATACAAAATAAATGGTATAGTGATCTTATGATTCTTGTTTAGCTAATTTGCTAGTGGATCATGGGATGGTCTATATTGCAGATGAAGGTGGTAAACAAAGAGACGCTGATGTTGGGAGCAAAGAGGTGCTGATGGTCTATATGCGCAGGCTAGAGCATGTAGCAGGTGAATTGTACAGTTCGTCGCAAGTGTGGAGTCACAGGGTACTGCGGTGTCGCCTGCGCATCTCTGCCGTAGTTTTATTTTTTGGACCTTCATGTTAAGTCTGGCTGGGCTTGCTACCATGTATGATTTGTGCTGCTAGTTGATTACTTTAGTTTCTAGCTGTAGTTTGTATCAGGGGCTTGAAAGACCATGTGGTTTCTGTTAATGGAAAATCAGAGGGGGCGACCCTTCTTTTGATTAAAAAAATGAACTTTCTCTATGCAATGAAAAAAAATGCTCTATTCAAACCCAGTTGAGAACATTATTCATTATAAATCTGGAATAATCTTTTGGTAAAAATGGCTATCGCATTCTGTATCATAGCTAGCGAAACCGAAACAAAATAAACGTCTTAAGTATAATATCTCATGAACGTGGATCAAATTAGGCAAGAAAGCTAGAATAAAGGATGATTCAACTTGCAGGAAATTTGAACTTACGACTTACTAGCAGTATAATGAAGTTTACACACTATCAGCTAGATAAATAGAAGAGACATTTTAGGTTGATTCATTCTTCCTTCCGGACTTCTGTGAGAGCGTCCTTCATCTTGTTGTAGCTGTGGTGGATGATGGAACCAGCGTAGTTAGCCAAGCCATACTTTGGCTTAATCGTTACTGGATCAGGCACTCTCCACATATTCTGGATATCCACAAAGTTTTGTACCACCAGACCAACATGCTTGAGTTTTTTCTCGTCATTGTTGATGTCCACCCCAACAAAGGTGTACTCCTCGTCGAGCAGGAAGGCGGCAAGCAGCCTGCAGTGCTCATCAGCAACGCTTATGTGGTACACGAGGACGTAGATGCCAACGCATAACTGGACCACGGCCGCCATCTGTGTCGGACCACGAGGCCAGGTGTACTCCACATCCGGTGCAACTATCTTCTGGTCGTCGTTCCGCAGCCAGTATTTGAATCTGCCAATGCAGTACTCAACACAGCTAGCCTTGTTCGTGTACTTCACAGAAATTTCAGTATTTCCATCTGCCCTAGCAGCATAATCATCCTCGAACGCCATGCCGAAGGACTGTAATTGATGAAACCAGTATAAGACATGAAGCATGACAATAACATGATAACAATAAGCCGAGATGAATAGGACGGCAGATAGTATAGGAATTTTGGCACTATTGAAAGTTTATGTAAACAAGTGCATGAACAATTTAAACTAAACAAGTACTCCCTCTGTAAAGAAATCACTAAAGTAGTGAACCAAAAGTTGTTATATTTCCTTGCAGAGGGAGTATATGCGAATTAACAATCAAAATTTACGCTCTTGAAACATTTATCTAAACAACTGCATCAACAATCAAGAATAAACATGTATCTATGAATTGTTCATCGCCCATGCAGATGAAACTGTGTGTACAAACCAAAGAAGCAGGAGAAAAACAAGAAATTGACAAGACAATGGACTAGATGTTGCATGCAGATGAATCTGTGTGCAACATTCTCATAAGGCAACGGACTACATGTTGCAGGCAGATGAATCTGTGCGCACAAAATAAAGAAGCAGGAGAACAAGAAATTGACAAGAAGAAGGCCATCGTATGTGCTTCTACTGGAGAACTACTAACAAAATTGACAGGAAGAAGAACTCACCGTTCCAGAAGCCAGATTGTTGGGAGAGTGGGCGACGCAGAGGAAGAGGGAATCGAGAGGACGCATAGACAGAGGAACCGTTTTTGGAGAGTCGTGGCAGTGAGGACGAAGCGCCCTCGCGCATGCCCGTCCTAAATATTTGGGACGGGGCTCGTCCCGCCTGTTGGAGTCGTCGCTTCCTTTGTCATGTTCACACTTAAAATGGGCTCATCCCATAGGCCCGTATAAGAATGCACAAGAAGCCCAAACGCTTCACGGATGAGATTACTGATCTAAACTTGCTAAAAAATTCTCAAAATAAAAAACTAGCTAAAAAACATTACGTGATCTAAAACTACCTCTTCGTGATATCCTAAATTCCCAATATTTCCTTGTGGTGGGTTGTTAGAGAATCCCCTATAAATAAACATTACGGGATATAAAACTACCTCTTCGTGAGATCCCAAATTCCCAATATTTCGTTGTGATCGGTTGTTAGAGAATCCCCTATAAATACGAAGCTTTTCACGGCATAGATCGTATACTTCCACCCCACACCTAGCCTTCCATGACTACACCGAATTACCACCGCATGCCGCCCAAAGTAGCTCCCAGGTCGGTGACGTCGGAGAAGCCAGCGAAGCAAAAGATGAAAGCGAACGGCAATGGAGCCGGTCGCCATCGAGAGAATCCTCTGGTAACGATCGAGATCCTTGTATTCTGTATACTCCCTCCTTCCCAAGTCTGCATGCAATCCCATTATACCGAAGGGATATGGGTGTGTCTAGAAAGAAAAGAAAAAAGGACAAAAAGAGGCTTGCACGAATCTTAGCATAAAATCAATGACATAGGACTTAGATAAGCAATACTTAGAGCACATCTAGATGTTCTTTAGCAAAACTTAAGGGAGATCGTGCATGCCTTCAGTTTTTACTCGTGAATGCCTCTGTTTGTAATGAAACTTGCGCTAATTTTCATGCTGGAAAGTCCTACGTGCAACGATATGGGAAGGAAGGACTAGTAAATGGTGGAGCAAATCTGGAGGGCAACCTAGCACTGCTGCAAGTAATACAATCATTATTAACATAACATACATTTAATTTTATGGAAAATTTTCTAAGCTGTTTTTGTTGTAATGCAGATGTGGTACTACGAGAAGTGGAGGGTGCACCAATTGGACTATACCATCTCGTATGCATCAAGGTTAAGGACGCTGATCCAAAACTGCCACGAGACCACTTTGGCGGGCAGTCATGGAACAACAAAAGGAGACAACTACCTCAGACATGATCTGGTACCATCTAACAATGACATAAACACATTTATTTTTCTAATTATTATGCATGTTGATGTAATCATCTTTGTTGTCCAAGTTTTTCTACCTATGAACATGGCGAACACCCACTGGTTCCTTGTGGTTGTAAACCCCAGAAGGAGGGAGATTCAGATTCTTGATTCACTTTTCAGCTACGTAGTAAGCACACAAGTGGTTCACGTGGTGAGATTTTAAACGTCTTTCAATATAACACAGCATTTAGTATCATACCTAACCTTGAGCCGTGAGAAACTTCTCATACCATGGACTTTGGCAGATACGTGGGGTGGAAGCACATCTGAGAGCATCGCTGCGAATCAATGGACCACAAAACCATGCATGGCAAGACATTAACGTGACCCAATTGACAGTAAAACATGTTCCTGTGCCAAGACAAGATGACAAGTCAGTCAACAGTATTAGCTTCTAAATATGTTTTTCATTGTTAATACGTGAAATGGTGCTAACAGAATTAATTTTTGGAGTTCTTCTTGTGCACTCTACATGCTGAAGAACATCGAATTCTTTACGGGAGAAGATCTTACGCTGTGTTATGACCAAGTACGTAGAGTAACACCTAAAATTCTGTCAATTTTGTAAACATATGGAACGATACTAACATATCCTCCCATGCAGGCATACATTGAAAATTATAGAAGAGAGCTGCCTGTTGTCCTTCTTAATTCGCCCTACAACAAATTTAAGTCCATGAAAAGGCCAAAGAAGTACAATGCTAGCCTATCGGATGCAGCTGCGATTGAAGATCATGAAGATGCAAGCAGTTAGTCCAGCAGTGGTTGATTCTTAGATCTGGAGTGTACACTTGGTTATGAAGCGGTAGAGTATGGTGTGGTTTGGTTTTAGTCCCGAAGAAGGTTTCCTAGCCATGTTCATAGTCCAGTGCGGATTAATCAAGTTGTAATATTTCACAGTACTGGTTCCAAATACTATTCTTGAAATAAATTTGGTCTGCATGGGAGACGCTGAAACATATATTTGCTTTTTATAACCAGAACTTTTGAAGCTTATGAAGCTTAACTGAATTCTTAAATTTATATTTAAGTGTCGTCGGAGTCTGGAGAAGATTTAGAACAATTACATTGCTAGTTAGAAGTTTCAGAATTTTTGTAACATCGCTAGTTAGAAGTTTCAGAATTCTTTTAACATCGCTAGTTAGAAGTTTCAGAAAAATTTCAGCGAGTGCTGAAATATTTTGGCGTCGCTAGTTAGAAGTTTCAGGATTTTTTTAACATCGCTAGTTGGATGTTTCAGAAAAATTTCAGTGAGTGCTGAAATATTTTGCCCGAAATTGATTGAGGCTGAAATATTTTTGCTGAAAGGCAAATATTGCAGTGAGTGCTGAAATGAATGAAGTTCAGTTATTTTATCGAAATCTCACCAAAGTGAAAACCATGGTGTCGTGCCATCTTGAGCAGCAGCAGACATGATTCAGTATTATTAACAAAATTTGGTCTCACATATACGAGGAAAAAAGGTATGAGCATAAGCATCCAAGATCGGATGGGCAATAAAATAGCTTCACAAGAGAGTAAAATACTTCACGTGTGAAGACTCAATCTTAGTTGACTTTAGAACCAGTTTTCATCCTAAAAGAGGTCCAGTGAACTACTTATAAGCAATAATAAAAGCGGTCCTGTTCTTTTGGCTGATTTTCAAAGAAACAGGAACGATATCTTTTTGATGATCGTGATTCTCAGGAGACCAACGTGTTGTTACGCAACTTACCTTGGTTTTTTTTAAACCATAACTTACCTTTGCTAAACTCTCCATGCCCCCCCCTAATATTCAACCAGGTGGGTCCCCTCCCTTGATTTCCTCCAACCAAAGAAATCTATACGTAGATATATGCCCGGGTTATTACGATCCCTATAAATAGGGATCCTTTGAAACCTCGTAGATCATAGTTCGTCCTTCTGCGCCGCCCAAACCAGCAAGACAGAAGGACGGAGCAACCCAGGAATCCAGCAAGACCGAACGACGGAGCCAAACATGAATCCTCTAGTAACTCCCCACGATCTCAGCCGCTGCTATTTTTCGTGCCACGATCTTCCTCCCATGATCTCTTGCTGCAACCCCACTCGTTGTTTGCATATTCATGTAACTCAGCGCGTTTTTAAACAAATTAAGTTGGGGGCGTTAGGGGAGGGCGCTAGGATTTGTTTCCTACCAGATTGGCAGTTCATTGATTAATTTCAGGCTAAATCTTAGCGTCTGGTCTTGTCGATGCCAATTAGTGCAGCGGGCGCTTGCCTTCTTTTTTTCCTTCCGCACGAGTTATGGAAGGCATCGATGGCCCATGTTTTAATTCCATACTACTGACCATCATTAGCGCCTAGAGTTGAGGAGACCACGGTTGGATAGTTTTTTATTTTCCAATCTTTATTTTATTTCAGATAAGTGCCTTGCAATGGAGATTACCTTAGATGACCGTTCAAACGTAACCAAGCTGAATCACATGATAGTATTTGCACATACATGGAACTCAGCATGCTTGTACCTCATGCAGTAGCGTAGAGCACAATTTTTATGTTGGTATATATAAGTTGTATTAGTCTGTATGAGTGTTTAAATTGTATACCATGCTGAATCTAATCACACTTGCACATCCATTGAACCCAGGATGCTTCGTTGCCGCCATATGAGGACTTCATAAACGGATTAAACATGCAGCAAAGGATGTACATCCTGTTGATAGGACTGGGTGGACTTCTCAAGACACCTAGCATCAAAATTAGACGTGTACTCTACCTGGCCATCGCTAATTCATATGATGCAGAGCAGGATGCCTTTATCATCAATGGGAGACCATGTAGGATCACACTAGAAGATGTAGCGCATATAACAGGCATGCCCTGCCATGGGAAAAGCACGTCCCTTCAAATCTTGATGATAATATGGAGTTGTGGAAGAAACTGAAAGACCGTAATGACACCAAAATAACTTTCAAAGGATTGCTAGCCAAGATGAAAGTCGGCAGCACACCAAATTTTGTCAGGCCATTTGTCTTGTACACCATCGGCAAATATGTATGCCGAATAAAAGAGGAGTATGTGAATAACAAATATATTGGGATTGTTAGAAACGTTGAGACGATAAAGGGCACAAATCTTGGACAGCTAACGCTTGACTATCTTATGGATAGCGTGAAGAATTTTGTAAATGGTGAGGCAATTCTGGAGGGGAATCTACCACTGTTGCAGGTAATTCGTAGTAGTACAATTATCAGTTACCTAACATACATTACATAATGCACGGGAATGTTTGTAAACTGCTTTTGTTGTCATGCAGACATGGTACTACGAGAAGTTCAGAGTGCACCTATTGGACTCTAGCATCTTGTATGAATCAAGGTTAAGGCCGCTGATCCAAAACTGGAGCGAGGAGAAGACAAAAAAGGTTGACAATATAATCCAGAATAATTATCTGGGAGTTGGAGAGGTAAAATGTCAGCACATTGCCTGGATTATGTAACATATATATTTTCTAAATCATACTAACGACACTAAACTGAAGTATGTTGAGGACCTGATGAGGCCTTTCGTTCCAGCACGAGATGGTACGCTGGCCAAACCGAAGACTGGCGCTCAGGTAAATGAGTTACATCAGGCACAAATATATATTCTAACATTCCAACTAGTATGAAGTTATATGATTCTAACTGTTTCAAAGTCTCATATTAAGGTACTCGTCGGACGTGTATTGACTGATTTGCAAGAAGTTGCCTCCCTCGTGCGGGAGTCCGGTACAGAACAAAACCATAGGATGTGCACCCTTGAAAAGAAAATGGATGAGTGCCTTAGGCGTACCCATACAAATGGCAAGCTCACGAAGGACCTCATCAAAGAATTGAAGGTAAGCCTAGAATTATGAGATTAGTAGATATAATTGGAAATTTACGTGTACAAGTTTTTTTCTAATTTAGTTTACTATCAAAACACCCCAGACTAACATGTATTTTTTAAAGAAAAAACACGATGGAATATTTCTAGGAGTGGAGGACATATATCTATCTGACCTCGGGGCACCTTCACACCCAATGGAGGCCTCTGTTGAGAATGTTGAGCAGGCTTCTGACCAGGGGAAACAAAAGGATGTCACGGAGGTCGCTGCTAAGCACGATTGTAAGCAGGGAATAAAACATGATGACATGGAGCCCCCCATGAAGAACCTTGATGAAGACTTTGACATACGCATGTTAACTTAATTATGAAACAATCATTGTCGTTTCAGAAATAACATTTGATCTTCCACATACAGGATGAAGCATTCGAAAGAGCTGCTGCAAAAATCAAACAGGGTCTCAGTGGTATTCATAAGCTTTTGAAAGAGGTGGATGATATCCAGGGAGCTCCTAGTTTTGATAAGCAAATGCATTCCAAAGCCACCACAAGCCTTGAAGATTTCCATGTGATGCACATTTTACCTATAATTGAGCAAGTATCTGCTAAAGGCTAACACGCGGTTTATTTCGTCGGACAGAATCCGTTCAACTGACGGAGTAAGCAGCACACTGTGAAGGCTACGGGATTGCGAGATCCTGAAGAGCCCCGTGCCTTCACAGATGATGACAGCCATGATGTATCCTTTCAAAAGCAGCAACAAGTAAGTGTTGTTGAATCGACGCCACCAAATCATGGGGGCGAAAATAAAAGGGTGGTATTGCAATTATTTAAGAATGACGAGTATGCTTCATACGACACTGAGAAGAAAAAAAAGGAAAAACAAGACTCCATCAGAGTATACAAATGATTCCGAGGACATGAACAGTAAAAAGAGGAAAATCAGCTCTAGCAACTTGAAAAAGAGGTCAGAAGTTCCTGAAACCTAGAGGGACCAGCTAGACGTGGTTCGATAGGATTTCGTGGCGTCACTGATCAACGCTACAAATCGTGAAAAACAAATGGTCTTAGTTGATGACATTGTCGTGCTATGAAAGCATTTGCAATGCCTCACCCATAAAGATGAATATGAAGATGGCGTATGGTTGGGTGACGAAGTAAGATAGTATTTCACAAATTAGTTTATTTCATTTTTGTACAATACAATTAACTTGATTGTTGTTGTAGGTGGTTGATGGTGCGATCCAGCTCATGCATCATGATCAACCAATTGACACAAGGGACGGCCAATTGGTTTACATTGAGAGGGTGGCCGGCGTCGCTAAGCTCGAAAGAGATGGTAGGATAGAGGAGTGCTACGATTACGCTTTGGCAGGCATTCCTGGAACAACACAAGGCACCACCTACCTGAAACATGATATGGTATTTTAAGCTGACGTAGAACAGATTTTTTATTACTATGCACGTTGATCTAATTATCTGTGCACTCCAGGTTTTCCTACCTATGAATAGTTTAAACACCCACTGGTTCGTTGTGCTCGTAAACCCAAGAAGGAAGGAGATTCAGGTTCTTGATTCACTTTTCCACTGTATGATGCCCAGAGAAGTAAATAACGTGGTGAGAATTTCAACATATTTAATTATAAGAAAGGATTTAACATCGTATGTAAGTATTATTCGTAGGCAACTTCTCATCCCATTGGGCTTGCAGGTACGTGGAATGGAAGTACATCTGAGAGCAGCGATGCGAGTCAATGGGATTGAAAGCAATGCATGGGAAGACATTAACGTGACGCAACGGCCAGTACGGAATATTAATGTGCCAAAATCCGATGAGACGTCAGTCAAAAATATTAGCTTTTGTTTTTGTTTTAGATTGTTAATATCTGAAATGCTAATCTAACAACATAAAATGTTGCAGTTCTTGTTGTGCACTGTACATGCTGAAGAACATCGAATTATTTACGGGAGTAAAACTGAGGTTGCAATATGACGAAGTACGTAGAGTAACACCTAAAATTCTGTCATTTTCTGAAACATATGGAACGATACTAACATATCCTCGCATGCAGGCCTACATCGACAAATTCAGAAGAGAGCTACCTGTTGTGCTTTTCGATTCACCCTACAACAAAATGAAATACATGACTAGGTTCAAGCAGTACCATGCTAGGTTCTCGGATGCAGCTGCGGTTGAAGACGACGAGGATGCAAGCAGTTAGTCCAGCATTGTGGTTCATTCTTACATGTGGACTGTACACTTGGCCATAAAGCGATAGAGTAGGGTGTGGTTGGATTTTAGTCCATTGCACATGAGTCAAGTGATAAAACTTCAATAATATTGGTTACTATATGTTGCTTCAAATAAATTTGGTGTCTACGGGATCTCGTAGAAATCTATATTTGCTTTTTACTACCATGTGACAGTAATGGTGCCTGGGGCAACCCTAGAAGAATAATGGATTATGATATGTCTATTTTCATACGAGAGAAAAATTTATTAAAGCATGAGCATAGCCTCACAACAGAAGTCAAAAATACTGCCTGATTCACCACGCAATCCCAGCTATGTCTCGTAGGCAGGCCGCAAAGCCAAAAAAATAGAGCATAGGATAACAAGAGTAAAAGCACGTACCATAGGGGGCCTCTGCAGGTGCTGCAACGCTGAATTGAAGCGATCACCTTCAGGAGCACAGTGGTGTGGCCATGGTACATCCATCCAGCCTCAGGGAATCACATAGCATGTTCTGTCATAGCCCTGCAAAACAGAGGAAAAATTACCACTTGTACTAACCTTGTCAAGTGTGTGCATGTAACAAATGTTGGACATAACTAAACACGGAAGAATGAAATGCAACATATGGAAGAATCGAATGCTCATTCCTTTCTCTCTGCTTTTTTGCGAGGACCATTGCTCTCCCTTTAACAAGGCTAAAACATCATAATAAGAATTAATAGCAATCTTGATAAGGTGGATATATCATGTGAATCTAATTTTTCATATAAAGCACATGCCAAGTCTGTTGATCCCAGTCCAGCAATTGCACAAGAAAAAGTGAGCATCATAAATAATGAGCAACATAAGCTATGAATTGTTTATAGTACATTCCAAAATTAATAGCTTATCATCTCTATTGATCTCCAAATCTCACCTATCAGCCAAATTGAAAGAATACATGTTGAATGCAATGATTGAACGTTTCGTAGATCAAGCAGTCGGGGCTGGACGAATGGGGCTGGCCGTCGAGGCCGGCGGCCGGCTTCATCTAGTCCCGCAGAACATGATCCATACCCAACCACCTTGCCATCGGACGAGATGCATGGCCAGATCAAAGCTGCAGCCATGGCTGAGAAATGATATGTAGAGGACGCAAACAACCAATTGGGGTGTGGGAAAGAGGTTTCCTATAACCTTGTGGCTATAGGCACCCGCATGGAGGACTGGGCGGTGGGATGGCGCCGACTCTTCGCCGGCGGCCGCCGCGGGGAGGGCAGTGGGCCTCCTCTCGTGTTCGTTGAAAAGGTGGTGCGAGATCGCGAGAGAATTGGGGTGGGCGAAGGGAGGGGCCACGACGTGCGGCTAGATCCTGCCGGCGACAAGGGAGGGAGGGGCCGCGACGAGCTGCTAGATCCTGCCGGCGAGGATTAAAACCGTAGCGGCGGCGAGGAATAAACCCTAGCGAACGGGATAAATATCGAACCGAAAGTAGCCCTGAAATTCGTACCGAGAATACCCTCGAAATATTTGGGAGGGAAAATCAGATCAGTTCGAAATATTTTTTTCTCGCGAAAATGCCCCTCGAGGTCTGATATAATACACGTGACATCAGTGTATTGCATCGGATATGGACCGTCGAATTCGCTCCGGCGGACGGTCCATATCGTCCGGATGCACCGTAAAATGACTCTAGTGTTATATACATGAATTACACCTGATTATACTAGCATTTTGCTAAAATAGTGGGTATACATTTGTACACCCACGTCCTCAACTAGCTCCGCCCATGTCAACCGGTCCATCTAGGGGTGGGCATAAAATCCGATGAACCGAAGACCGAACCGACGCCGAAACTGAATTAACCGAATTTTCAGTTTTTTCTTCTGTCACAAAAAAAAAAACGGTTTTCAGGTCCACTAACCGAATATAATTCGGAATGTTCGGTTTTCATCTCGGTTAACCGAACAACACGAGCTGGCGTAAAGGGGTAGAGAACCAACGCAAAAACAGGCACAGCGAACGCTCCCGACAGTATCGCTCACGACCCCTTTTTTCGAGAGCTCGCCCATGATCGCCACCAACGCACCGCGCGCATCTCGCATAGTATGGGCCTGCCTGACGGAACTGCATGCAAGCATGCATGCACTCTTTGGTTTAGAAGTCTTCGGAGACTCCTCCAAGGATGGACGAGGAGCACCGTTGCAATGTCGAGCACAAGGGTGACGCTGCCCCACCCTCCAAGCATTAGAAGATCGACACTAAGAAGTGCAATGCCAACGACGATGTTGCCAGGGCCTTGGGCTCCAGCCAGCCATGCATTGACGACACACAGAGCGACGTCGAAGGCAACTCCGCTCACAAGCGGTCGAATTAGTTAATTATTAGTCCCTCCGTTCCAAATTATATGTCGATGTTTTGAGCACCTTGTATATCTTTGTAAGGGCTGAAATGTTCTGAATGGAGCCCTCCAAATACTAAGTAATTTTTATGTTAATTTAGTCTGTAATGCAATATTTGATATATTTGAATGTTTTTCTTAGTACATTTCCGAAAAATTATCCGCATTCACCACCGGCCCTAGCCCCATACACCATTTATTCAAGATGAAAACGAGGCACACGGTTTCTCTAGAAAATATACTTGCGATATGGTTCATTCAAGGCAAGCATGGAGCATCGCACACAGTTTTAGAAAGCAATTGGTAGGCGAAATGGAAGCATCGCATAAGGTTACTGCTTACAAATCATGGTTGCAACCTTACTTTGTCTCTTGTATATATTTGGACCAGCAGCTGTGCCAGCATGTCGAGAAGAAACGGCATGTGAACCCGTCCGGCCCTGGGACCTTATCCAGAGGCATGGCCTTGACCACCTTCTCCACCTCCTTTTCGACGAATTCTACCTCCAAATGCGATAGATCCCTACATGGGATGCCAAGTAGCCCCAAGTCCAAGGTGTATTCCCGTTCTAGTGCCTGGCCAAAGAGGTTGTTATAGAATCGTCTATCGCCGTGGTAATTTGCTCCTGACCAGTCAAGATAATGTCCTCCTGTCGCAAGGTTGTAATGGCATTCTTCCTTAGTCGGTGTCGGGCATGCTGATGAAGAAACTAGTATTGGCATCTCCCTCCCTCAGATACAGCATCCTCGAGTGCTGCCTCGCAATTGTTCTCTGAAGAGAACACAATCCTAGCAGTTCTCGTTTCAAGAGCTTTCTCAGACTAAATTCCTCGTCGACAATTCTCTGCTGTCCATCGCCTTGTCCAGCTTGGAGATGACCTCCACTGGTCGCTCCAGCTCTGCAATCCTTTTGCCGTCGCCCTAAGCTTTATATCAAGTACGTACCATGAAAGGTTTCCCATTCGCCGGGATAGAGTTCCACGCATTCTCCACGATCTCAAAGAAACCCTACGCACGTGGCCAAAAGGCCTCAAATCTGAAGCGTCTACCCATGCTATGTCCGCGTTTAGACCACCAGAATTGGGCAGTGGTCCGATATTGCCATACCCAGAGCCGTCAAGAAACTAGAGGGGTGTGCCTCCTCCCACGAGTTCGTGCAGAACACATGATCAATCTTCTCTACGGTTGGTTTATCCCTCTCATTGGACCATGTGAATCTCCTCCCATTCAGATGCATTTCCTTGAGCTCCAAAGTGTTTAACTTGGACCAGAACTTGGCCATCTTGCGCCTATTAACAGCAAAGTTGCTCTTGTTGGTAGGGTTAACTAGCAAGTTGAAATCCCCAAAAAGCCAAGGCCTTGCAAGCAGCTTTCTAACATCCACCAACTCATGCATGAACTCTATTTTCACCGCATGCACCTGCTCACTTGGTTTAGATCCATTTGTACACCCACGTCCTAAACTAGCTCCGCCCATGTCAACCGGTCCATCTAGGGGTGGGCATAAAAACCGATGAACCGAAGACCGAACCGCCGCCGAAACTGAATTAACTGAATTTTTGGTATTTTCTTCTGTCACAAAAAAAATCGGTTTTCAGGTCCACTAACCGAATATAATTCGGTATGTTCGGTTTTCATCCCGGTTAACCGAACAACACGAGCTGGTGTAAAGGGGTAGAGAACCAACGCAAAAACAGGCACAGCGAACGCTCCCGAGAGTAGCGCCCACGACCCCTTTTTTTCGAGAGCTCGCCCACGATCGCCACCAACGCACCATGCGCGTCTCGCATAGTATGGGCCTACCTGATGGAACTGCATGCAAGCATGCATGCACTCTTTGGTTCAGAAGTCTTCGGAGACTCCTCCAAGTATGGACGAGGAGCGCCGTTGCAATGTGGAGCACAAGGGTGACGCTGCCCCACCCTCCAAGCATTAGAAGATCGACACTAAGAAGTGCAATGCCAACGACGATGTTGCCAGGGCCTTGGGCTCCAGCGAGCCATTGATTGACGACACCCAGTGCGACGTCGACGTCAACTCCGCTCACAAGTGGTCGAATTAGTTAATTATTAGTCCCTCCGTTCCAAATTATATGTTGATGTTTTGAATACCTTGTATATATTTGTAAGGCTGAAATGTTCGAATGAAGCCGTCTAAATACTAAGTAACATTTTACATTAATTTCGTCTGTAATGCAATATTTGATATATATCCATGTTTTTCTAGTACATTTTCGAAAAAATTAACCGCACACAGTTTTAGAAAACAATTGGTAGCCGAAATGAAAGCATCGCACAAGGTTACTGCTTACAAATCATGTGTGGATATACGGACCAATAGGGCCCATTGTGTCGCAACCCTACTTTGTCTCCTGTATATATTTGGAACAGCAGTTGTGCCAGCATGTCGAGAAGAAACGGCCCGTGAACCTGTCCGGCCCTGGGGCCTTATCCATGAAAGAATTAGAGGCGTGGAAGCATATGCATTTTCTGCAGGGACGCATGCGTGTTTATATAGCACAACAGGATACATCATCGGCAGGTTGTCGTAGTCTTGACCCATCCTCCAAGCTATATACAAGAGATAAGATCAAATCTACCTAACAACCTGCCTAGTTTACATAATACACACGCATACACTATCGTGACACATATGTCACGTTTACACAAATACAAGCCTATCATTTAACATCATCCCTCAATCTCAACAAATCAAGGTTTAGATTGTCTCTGAAAGCTCGACGTTGTCGAACTTGTAGTGGCTTAGTAAAACCATCCGCCACTTGATCTCCAGTTGGAATGAACTTTATCTCTAACCTTTTTTGTGCAACTCTTGCTCGGACAAAATGAAAATCAATCTCTATGTGTTTTGTTCTTGCATGAAACACAGGATTCGCAGAAAGATATGTTGCTCCAAGATTATCACACCATAAGCATGACACATGTGGCATATAAATGCCCAACTCATCAAGAAGTGTTTCCACCCACATTGCCTCTGCAGTAGCATTTGCTAGTGACTTATATTTTGCCTCAGTGCTGGATCTTGAGAGAGTTGCTTGTTTCTTTGCTTGCCATGACACAAGGTTGGAGCCAAGAAACACTACAAAGCCCCCTGTAGACTTTCTATCATCTGGGCAACCTGCCCAATCTGCATCAGAGAAAGCACTTATTGTAGTTGATGGGGACTTGCATATGCTTAGCCCAACTCCAGTACTTCCTCGAATGTATCTCAATATTCTTTTCACAACTGTCCAATGTAAAGAGGTTGGTGCATGCAAGAACTGACAACCTTATTAACTGAAAAGGATATACCAGGTCTTGTCAGTGTAAGATATTGAAGTGCCCCAACTATACTTCGATACTTTCTTCCCTCTTCTTGACTTAGCAGTTTGCCCTCATTCAATGACAACTTTTCTGTGGTTGACATAGGTGTACTACAAGGTTTACAATCCTTCATCCCTACACGACTTAAGATATCAGAGGCATATTTCTCTTGAGTGAGCAGAATGCCATCTTGCACCTTCTTTACTTCAATGCCTAAAAAGTAGTGTAGATCTAAATCTTTTAATGAAAATTCACTTCTTAAGTTTCTTAACAAGGCTAACGTGGCATCTTGTGAGGAGCTTGCTACAATTATATCATCAACATAAATCGGCATATATATGGTCACCTTTCCCTTTTTGAAGAAGTATAGTCTCCTTTTGATGGACAGGACCCAAGCTGCTGCAACTTAAGGCTTAGTCTTGGATACCATGCCCTTGGTGCTTGTTTCAAACCATACAAGGCTTTATCCAACCGGCACAAATAGTTAGGTTTGGAGCTATCTTCAAAGCCTAGTGGTTGCCGCATGTAAACCTCTTCCTCGAGAACGCCATGTAGAAACACATTTTGAACATCCAATTGGCGAAGATTCCATCCCCGAAACAGCAACAGACAGAACAAGTCTGATAGTAGCAGCCTTCACTACAGGACTGAAGGTTTCCTCATAATCAATACCATAACGCTGTTTGAAACCCTTAGCTACTAACCTAGCTTTATATCTATCTATTGTTCCATCAACCTTCTTTTTAATTTTGTATACCCACTTACAATCTATAATATTCCTCCCTGGCTTTGGTGGAACTAAATGACAAGTTTGGTTTTTCATTAAAGCATCATACTCTGTACTCATAGCATTCTTCCAATTTTTATCATGCAATGCTTCTAGCACATTATGTGGCTCACCAGAGGATGCAAAGTTTGCAAACCTAAAGTTTTTGTCATATCTGACCATGCCATCTTTGGGCACTAAAGGTTTGGTAATACCTCGCTGTGAACGAGTGACCCGCGTGGATATGGTTGATGTAGCCACAGTAGATCCAGTAGCAGCCGCGGAGGATCCCATTCCTCGTACTAGCGATGGTGAATCAGCCTCGGTCGCCATGCACGTTCCTCGTACTGGCGTAGGTGAGTCAGCCTCGGGATCCACGATCTCCCTGGGGCTGTCGGTTGGTGATGGCAACCCGTGATCACGGGCCAGCGGCGGGCTGTCGGGGCCATCATTGCATTGTGGGCCAGACACCCCAACCCCACCTGGCTCTCAACACCTCGCGCGTGTCGACAAGGGCGAGTCGCCCCCACCCGACCTCACTGATGCACCTCATTGCATGGCGCGTGCTGATGGGCTGGATCCCCATGCGTGGCTGGCGGCGTTAGAGGATCGCTCCCGGGATCCACGTCGGGCCCGCCCGCGCCATCTGCACCTGATCTCTCGGGATCGGTGCTGCCAACCGCATCCTCCTCGTGTCTGGCACCTATGCAGCCCTGATTCTGCATAAAATCATGGCTCGGAACAGCAAATTTTTCACTGTTTTCATTAGCAGCATCAGAATGGCTATTAAGAAAGTGATCATCAGCATATGTTTCACCACCATGATCAGTAGGATTTAGCAGTTCCGCAGATAGTAGGAGAATTTCTGCTCGAAGACGAGCCCCTGCATTCGGATGTAAAGCAGCGAAGGGAAAACGGTCTCATCAAAAACCACATCCCTGGAAATATAGACTCGCCCGGTGGAATTATCTAGACACTTAAAGCCTTTATGAAGATTACTGTACCCCAAGAAAGCACACTGCTTGTAACGGAACTGAAGTTTATGTGTGCTATAAGGGCGTCGGTTGGTCCAGCATGCACACCCAAAGATACGGAGAGCCGAGTAATATAGGTTTTTCGTGAGATAATTTCTCAAGGGGTGTTCCAAAGTTGATGACTTTGCTTGGAAGCCTGTTAATGAGATACATGGCTGCAATGAAAGCCTCATCCCTGTACTTCAGAGGCATAGATGCTTGAGCTAGAAGGGAGAGTCCAACTTCTACAATGTGTCGATGTTTTCGCTCTACTGACCTATTTTGCTGGTGAGCATGGGGACAGGAGACATGGTGTGATATACCAATTCGAGAAAAGAAGGAATTTAACTTAACATATCCCCCCCCCCAGTCGGTCTGAACGGCTAGAATTTTGTAATCAAATTGTCTTTCAACAAGATTCTGAAAGTCATGAAATTTTTTAAAAACTTCAGACTTATGTTTGATTAGGTAGATCCATGTGAACTTACTGAAATCATCTATGAAGCTCACATAGTATTTTTTTTTCTACCTACAGATTCAACAGCAGGTCCCCATACACCAGAGAAAATGAGTTCTAAAGGAACTTTGATTCACTTATTGATTTTGGATAAGGCAGCTGATGGCTTTTGTTGGGGAATGTAGTAATTTCAAAAAAAATCGTACGCACACGCAAGATCCATCTAGGTTATGCATAGCAATGAGAGGGGAGAGTGTTTTTCCACTTACCCTCGTAGACCGTAAACGGAAGCGTTATGACAATGCGGTTGATGTAGTCGTACGTCTTCACGATCCATCTAGGTACGGCACCTCCGCGATCTGCACACGTTCAGCTCGGTGACGTCCCGTGAACTCTAGATCCAGGTGAGGTCGAGGGAGACTTTCGTCAGCACGATGGCGTGGTGACGGTTATGATGAAGCTTGATACGTCTCCATCGTATCTACTTTTCCAGACACTTTTGCCCTTGTTTTGGACTCTAACTTGCATGATTTGAATGGAACTAACCCGGACTGACGTTGTTTTTAGCAGAATTGCCATGGTGTTATTTTTGTGCAGAAATAAAAGTTCTCTGAATGACCTAAAACTTCACGGAGAATATTTTTGGAATTAATAAAAATACTGGCGAAAGAATCAACACCAGGGGGCCCACACCTTGTCCACGAGGGTGGAGGGCGCGCCCATGCCCCTGGGGCGCGCCCCCTGCCTCGTGGGTCCCCTGGAGCTCCACCGACCTCACCTCCAACTCTATATATTCACGTTCGAGGAGAAAAAAACAAAGAGAAGGATTCATCGCGTTTTACGATACGGAGCCGCCGCCAAGCCCTAATCTCTCTCGGGAGGGCTGATCTAGAGTCTGTTCGGGGCTCCGGAGAGGGGAATTCGTCGCCATCGTCATCATCAACCATCCTCCATCACCAATTTCATGATGCTCACAGCCGTGTGTGAGTAATTCCATCGTAGGCTTGCTGGACGGTGATGAGTTGGATGAGATTTATCATGTAATTGAGTTTGTTTTGTTAGGTTTTGATCCCTAGTATCCATTATGTTCTGAGATTGATGTTGCTATGACTTTGCTATGCTTAATGCTTGTCACTAGGGCTCGAGTGCCATGATTTCATATCTGAACCTATTGTGTTTTCATGAATATATGTGAGTTCTTGATCCTATCTTGCAAGTCAATAGTCACCTACTATGTGTTATGATCCGGTAACCCCGATGTGACAATAATCAGGACCACTCCCGGTGATGACCATAGTTTGAGGAGTTCACGTATTCACTAAGTGTTAATGCTTTGGTCTGGTACTCTATTAAAAGGAGGCCTTAATATCCCTTAGTTTCCACTAGGACCCCGCTGCCACGGGAGGGTAGGACAAAAGATGTCATGCAAGTTCTTTTCCATAAGCATGTATGACTATATGCGGAATACATGCCTACATTACATTGATGAACTGGAGCTAGTTCTGTGTCACCCTATGTTATAACTGTTGCATGAGGAATCGCATCCGACATAATTATCCATCACTGATCCATTGCCTACAAGCTTTTCACATATTGATCTTTGCTTAGTTACTTTTCCGTTGCCACTTTTACAATTACTACAAAAACTGCTACTGTTACTTTTGCCACCGTTACCGTTACTTCCATACTACTTTTCTACTAAACACTTTGCTGCAGATATTAAGTCTTCCAGGTGTGGTTGAATTGACAACTCAGCTACTAATACTTGAGAATATTCTTTGGCTCCCCTTGTGTCGAATCAATAAATTTGGGTTGAATACTCTACCCTCGAAAACTGTTGTGATCCCCTATACTTGTGGGTTATCAAGACTATTTTTGGCACCGTTGCCGGGGAGCATAGCTCTATTCTTTGAGTCACTTGGGATTTATATCTGCTGATCACTATGAGGAACTTGAAAGACGAAAAAACCATGATTTATCCCTCAACTACGACGGGAGGTAAGGAACTGCCATCTAGCTCTTCACTTGATTCACCTTCTGTTATGAGTAAATTTGCGACACCTACACCTTCTATTGATTCTGACATGTCGCATATTATTGATACTTATGATGAAACTACTTCTATGCTTGATACTACTGTGCCATTAGGTGAATTTCTTGATGAACAACTTGCTAGGGCAAGAGAGAATGGAATTATTGAAACTGATAACCCTAGATATGAATTGCCTGATGTACCTGAGGGTTATGTTATGGATGAACAAACTGCTAGAGACTTTCTTGCTTGCAATGATAGATATGATCTTAAGAAATTATTAGCTAAGTTGAAAGAAAATTCTTTGAATGCTAGAATGAAATACGACCCTACTTTTGCTACTTCACCTATCTGTATTTCCGATAAGGATTATGATTTCTCTGTCGATCCTGAGATAATTACTTTGGTTGAATCTGATCCTTTTTATGGCTATGAATCTGAAACTGTTGTGGCACATCTTACTAAATTAAATGATATCGCCACCATGTTCACTAATGAGGAAAAAATCTGTTACTACTATATCCTTAAGTTATTTCTGTTCTCATTAAAGGGTGATGCTAAAATATGTTTTAATTCTCTTGATCCTGGTTGTGTGCGTAGTCCCGAGGATATGATTTATTACTTCACTGCTAAATATTTCCCCGCTCATAAGAAACAAGCTGCCTTAAGGGAAATATATAATTTTGTGCAAATTAAAGAAGGGAGTCTCCCACAAGCTTGGGGGAGGCTTCTCCGATTACTTAATGCTTTGCCTGATCATCCTCTCAAGAAAAATGAAATACTTGATATCTTTTATAATGGACTAACCGATGCTTCCAGAGACCACATGGATAGTTGTGCTGGTTGTGTTTTCAGGGAAAGAACTGTTGATCAAGCTGAATTGCTATTGAATAATATGTTGAGTAATGAAAATGATTGGACATTTCCTGAACCAACTCCTAAGCCAACTCCGAAGAAAAGGGGTATTCTATTTCTAAGTCCTGAAGATATGCAAGAGGCAAAGAAATCTATGAAAGAGAAGGGTATTAAAGCTGAATATGTTAAGAATTTACCACCTATTGAAGAAATACATGGTCATGATAAACCGACATAGGTATTAAGGTAAATTCTCTCTATAGATTTTATGAGGGTGAAATCCCATCTACTAAGTTTGCTAGCCAATGCTTGGATGAGTTTGATGATTTTATTGTTAAACAAGAAAACTTTAATGCTTATGTTGGTAGACAATTGAAAAGTAATGCATATATGATTGAACACTTGAGTGATTATATGTCTAGAGTTAAAGGTGAACTTAAACTTATTAGTAAACATGCTTCTATGGTTACCACTCAAGTAGAACAAGTGCTTAAAGCTCAAAATGATTTGCTCAATGAATTAAATAATAAGAAAAATGATAATGTTGTTAGAGTTATGACTAGAGGGGGTAAAATGACTCAGGAACCTTTGTATCCTGAGGGCCACCCTAAGAGAATTGAGCAAGATTCTCAGAGAACTAATGCTGATGCATCTAGTCCTTCTAAAAAGAACAAAAAAGTTGATAGGACTTTGCATGCTTCTAGTGAACCTGTTGTTGATACACCTGAGAATCCCAATGATATTTCTATTTCTGATGCTGAAACACAATCTGGTAATGAACATGAACCTAGTGATAATGTTAATGATGATGTTCATCTTGATGCTCAACCTGGCAATAACAATGATGTAGAGATTGAACCTGCTGTTGATCTTGATAACCCACAATCAAAGAATCAACGTTATGATAAGAGAGTCTTCATTGCTAGGAAGCACGGTATAGAAAGAGAACCATGGGTTCAGAAACCCATGCCTTTTCCTCCTAAACCATCCAAGAAAAAGGATGATGAGGATTTTGAGCGCTTTGCTGAAATGATTAGACCTATCTTTTTACGTATGTGTTTGATTGATATGCTTAAAATGAATCCTTATGCTAAGTATATGAAAGAAATTGTTACAAATAAAAGAAAGATACCGGAAGCTGAAATTTCCACCATGCTTGCTAATTATACTTTTAAAGGTGGAATACCTAAGAAACTAGGAGATCCAGGAGTACGAACTATACCATGCTCCATTAAAAGAAACTATGTTAAAACTGCTTTATGTGATCTTGGAGCCGGTGTTAGTGTTATGCCCCTCTCTTTATATCGTAGACTTGATTTGAATAAGTTGACACCTACTGAAATATCTTTGCAAATGGCCAATAAATCAACTGCTATACCTGTCGGTATTTGTGAGGATGTGCCTGTTGTGGTTGCAAACGTTACTATTTTAACGGACTTTGTTATTCTTGATATTCCCGAGGACGATAGTATGTCTATTATTCTTGGTAGACCCTTTTTGAATACTGCAGGGGTTGTTATTGATTGCAACAAAGGCAATGTCACTTTTCATGTTAATGGTAATGAGCATACGGTACACTTTCCGAGGAAACAACCTCAAGTCCACAGTATCAATTCTATTGGGAAATTCCAACGATTACTATTGGAGGTTTTTAATTTCCTCTTCCTAATGTCAAGAAGAAATATGATATTCTTATTGTTTGGGACGTGCATATCCCCGTTGAGGTAACTTAGTGTTATTCGAAAATTCTCCGGTTTCATGCGATTCAGAATGAGTTTGTTAACAAGACTTGATCAACCTTGTTAGTGGATTCCTTTTGATGAGCATGAGATGGATGAAGTTAGAAAGGACAACTCTGTGTACCCTCCTTTTACTTTCTATTATTTAGATTAAATAAACAAACAAATATTTTCTGTCTGTTTTCTGAATTATCCTTGCAATAAAAAATAACCTGAAAATAAAATTGCTCCAAATGCCCTGAAAATGAAATACGATTTTTTGTAGAATATTTAAGAATATCTGGCACTGAGAACACACCAGGGGGACCCACCATATGGCCACGAGGGTCCAGGGCGCGCCCCCTGCCTCGTGGGCCCCGCGTGGCCCCCCTCCACTTATTCCTGCACCCACACACTTCGTCTTCATCCAGAAAAAATCCTACCATAGCTCAAACCCGTGTTCTAGCTCATCTTGCTGCCATTTTCGATCTCCTTGCTCAAAGCTCCATTCACAAAACTGTTTGGAGAGATTGTTCTTCGGTATGTGACTCCTCCAATGGTCCAATTAGTTTTTGTTCTAGTGTTTTATTTATTGCAAATTTTTGCTGCTTAGGTGACCCAGTTCATGAGCTTGCATGTCAAATTTATATAGTCCCAAGTAGTTCTAATGCATGATATAGTCTCTAGGCACTTGTGGGAGTAGTTGCTATCAATTTTGTTGATATTGGTTCACTTTTATTTTGAGTTACTAAAAATTTCAGAAATTTTTCAGAGGAAGAAATATGTTTAGGAAAACGTACCAAGGTGGTTCCTCAAGGAAGCAGGCACCTAGTCTCGCGATACGTGAGCCGAACTATGAACTACCGAGAGAAGGTCAAGTGCGGCCTTGTGAATGGCCGTCAGAGGAGTTTATGGTCGGAGCGGGTATCAAAAATGAATTTGACGCGTATGTGCGTAATGCTGATCTTGAGGGCTTCGTGTCAGATAAGTGTCCTCAATACCGCTACCTAAATGATTCCTTTGTGAGAAGGTTTAAATTTACATCCTCACGCAATTCTCACACTGTTCTATTTGATCTTTATGATAAATCATATACTATGGACCTAGAAGATTTTAGTGTTGCTTGTAAACTCCCGCAGTGGGGTAATGTTAGTGAACCACGTAAATCTGAATATAAAGATTTTCTTGCTAGTATCACTGTGGGGGAATCTAGAAAAATCACACAAGCCACCATAGGGAGCATTCATTTTCCTGCCATACATTATTTTGTTGTCTTCGTGGGTAGATGCATTAATGGCAAAGATGAGGCTTGTCACATGTGCGTTCTAGATCTTTGTGTCCTCAGGAGTGCGGTATTAGGGGATAAACAATATAACTTGGGGGCCATTGTTGCACGAAGGTTGCATCTTAATAGTTTAAGTGGAGACTTGTTTGGTGGAATTTATGCAACTCGTGTAGCTAATTATCTTGATGTACCCATCCATGCAAATGACATGGAATTACCTCCTGCTTATCTAGATTATAATGCTATGGTTCGCCATCAGTTTTTTGAGAGGAATGAACAGTTCCTCCAGTACCGACTAATTTTTGACAGACGTCGCACTGTCCATGTTGCTCTCCCTGCTCCTGCTTTCTTTGACTTTCAGGCAAAAGGGAGATATGTTATAACCAGGGAGGAGGCGAACGAGTATGAGAGGAGGATGGAGGCAGCTCGCTTCCAAGCGGTAGCTCATCAGGTAGTAGCCGCTGCATCTCAGTACGACCCCGGTTACAACTTTGGATATCCGCCAGGCCAGCAGTGGCCATAGACCAACTTAGGCCAAAAGCCTAAGCTTGGAGAGTACGTATTTCTCACCGACATTACATTCATGTTCACACACTCATGCTAGTTGTCGGTGCTCATACTTTTTCATTGTAATATCCATGCTAGTTTATTTTGTTTTTTTAAGTCTTCTTCTTGTGTGTTTGAAAAACCTTAAGAAAAAACCAAAAAAATAGTTGTAGTCTTTAGCTAGTTTACTTTCCATGCATGTATTAATAATTAAAAGAAAACCCAACAAAAATTCTCGTTCTTCTTTTGCTTGTTGGGAGCTTTCCCGTATAAATAGTTTTATTTATTTTCTTCGGGGGTCGAGAGGAGAAGACCATGATGAAAATGTTGAAGTGGCTCTTATATGCATTATTTTTTATTTAACCAAGAGCCCATATTACCTTGTCTTCTCCTGTGTATTAAATGCTTGCATATTCTAGCTTAGTCCAATGCACATGCACTATTATTATTATTATCCACACCGTTCGGTCGTGCGAGTCAAAAGCAATAATGACAATATATGATGGACTGATTGAGATGAGAAAAGCTGGTATGAACTCGACCTATCTTGTTTTTGTAAATATGATTAGTTCATTGTTCCTGATTTAGCCTATTATGAATGAAACATGTGTGCAATGACAATTAGAGATTATAGTTGCTCATGCCATGCTTAATTTGCTAGGAGTTTATAATGGTTTACCTTGCATGCCAACATGCTATTAAAATGGTTGTGATGTGGTATGCTAGGGTGGTATCCTCCTTTGAACGATTCGAGTGGCTTGACATGGCACATGTTCAGGCATGTAGTTGAAACAAAATCAACATAGCCTCCACGATATTTATGTTCATGGTGAATTATATCCTACTCATGCTTGCACTCAGTGTTGATTAATTTTAATGCATGTTGATGACTGTTGTCTCTCTCTAGTTGGTCGCTTCCCAGTCTTTTTCTAGCCTTCACTTGTACTAAGCGGGAACACTGCGTGTGCTTCCACTTCCATAAACCCCAAAGTTATTCTATACGAGTCCACCATATATACCTTCCTATATACGGTATCTACCTGGCGTTCCAAGTAAATTTGTATGTACAAAACTCTAAACCTTCAAATGAAATTCTGTTTTGTATGCTCGAATAGCTCATGTATCAACTAGGGCTGTCTGTATCTTCCATGCTAGGTGGGTTATTCTCACGAGGAGTGGACTCCGCTCCTCACTCATGAGAAAATGGCCGGTAACCGGGATGCCCAGTCCCATAACCAAATCAAAATAATTGCAAACAAAACTCCCCCAGGACTATTGTTAGTTGGAGGCACCCGTTGTTTCGGGCAAGCCATGGATTGATGCTTATTGGTGGAGGGGAGTATAAACTTTACCATTCTGCTTGGGAACCGCCTATAATGTGTGTAGCATGGAAGATATCGAGATCTCTCGGTTGTTATGTTGACAATGAAAGTATGCCGCTCAAAATATTATTTACCTCTATTTCAAAAATCGAGCTCTGGCACCTCTACAAATCCCTGCTTCCCTGTGCGAAGGGCCTATCTATTTACTTTTATGTTGAGTCAGCACCCTTTTATTAAAAAGCACTAGCTGGAGAGCATCGCTGTCATTTGCATGCATTACTATTAGTTTACATTGAGTATGACTATGACTGGATCTCTTTTACCATGAATTACAATGTTTAGTTAGTCCTTGATCTTTAGAGGTGCTCTGCATTTATGTTTTGCGGTCCCAAAAAGGGCTAGCGAGATACCATCTTGTTATATCATATTATGATTGTTTTGAGAAAGTGGTATCATCCGAGATTTATTATTATTGCTTGCTAGTTGATTATGCCATTGATATGAGTAAACATGAGACCTAAATGTTATTGTGAATATGGTTAAGTTCATAATCTTTGCTGAAAACTTTAATGCTGGCTTTACATATTTACAACAACAAGAGCAAACAGAGTTTGTAAAAGTTTTTCTTTATCACTTTCAGTTTGTCAACTGAATTGCTTGAGGACAAGCAAAGGTTTAAGATTGGGGTAGCTGATACATCTCCATCGTATCTACTTTTCCAAACACTTTTGCCCTTGTTTTGGACTCTAACTTGCATGATTTGAATGGAACTAACCCGTACTGACACTGTTTTCAGTAGAATTGCCATGGTGTTATTTTTGTGCAGAAATAAAAGTTCTCGGAATGACCTGAAACTCAACGGAGAATATTTTTGGAATTAATAAAAATACTGGCGAAAGAATCATCACTAGGGGGCCCACACCCCATCCACGAGGGTGGAGGGCGCGCCCACCCCCTGGGGCGTGCCCCCCTGCCTCGTGGGCCCCCTGGAGGTCCACCGACCTCAACTCCAACTCTATATATTCATGTTCGGGGAGAAAAAAATCAGAGAGCAGGATTCATCGCGCTTTATGATACGGAGCCGCCGCCAAGCCCTAATCTCTCTCGAGAGGGCTGATCTGGAGTCCGTTCGGGGCTCCTGAGAGGGGAATCCGTCACTGTCATCATCATGAACCATCCTCCATCACGAATTTCATGATGCTCACCGCCGTGTGTGAGTAATTCCATCGTAGGCTTGCTGGACGATGATTGGTTGGATGAGATTTATCATGTAATCGAGTTAGTTTTGTTAGGGTTTGATCCCTAGTATCCATTATGTTTTAGATTGATGTTGCTATGACTTTGCTATGCTTAATGCTTGTCACTAGGGCCTGAGTGCCATGATTTCAGATCTGAACCTATTATGTTTTCATGAATATATGTGAGTTCTTGATCCTATCTTGCAAGTCAATAGTCACCTACTATGTGTTATGATCAGGTAACCCCGAAGTGACAATAATCAGGACCACTCTCGGTGATGACCCTAGTTTGAGGAGTTCATGTATTCACTAAGTGTTAATGCTTTGGTCTGGTAGTCTATTAAAATGATGTCTTAATATCCCTTAGTTTCCTCTAGGACCCCGCTGCCACGGGAGGGTAAGACAAAAGATGTCATGCAAGTTCTTTTCCATAAGCACGTATGACTATATGCGGAATACATGCCTACATTACATTGATGAACTGGAGCTAGTTCTGTGTCACCCTATGTTATAACTGTTGCATGAGGAATCGCATCCGACATAATTATCCATCACTGATCCATTGCCTACAAGCTTTTCACATATTGATCTTTGCTTAGTTACTTTTCCGTTGCCACTTTTACAATTACTACAAAAACTGCTACTGTTACTTTTGCCACCGTTACCGTTACTTCCATACTACTTTGCTACTAAACACTTTGTTGCAGATATTAAGTCTTCCAGGTGTGGTTGAATTGATAACTCAGCTGCTAATACTTGAGAATATTCTTTGGCTCCCCTTGTGTTGAATCAATAAATTTGGGTTGAATACTCTACCCTCAAAAACTGTTGCGATCCCCTATACTTGTGGGTTATCAAAGCTACCGGCGCAGGGCTTCGCCTAAGCGCTGCAACGATATGACCGAGGTGGAAATCTGTGGAGGGGGGCACCACACACGGCTAAAAAATCAACTTGTGTGTCTATGGGGTGCCCCCCTCCCCCGTATATAAAGGAGTGGAGGAGGGGCAGGGCCAACCCTCTCATGGCGCGCCCAAGGGGGAGTCCTACTCCCGGTGAGAGTAGGATTCCCTTTTCCCTAGTTGGAGTAGGAGAGGAAGGAATGAGGAGAGAGGGAGAAGGAAAGGGGGGCTGGCCCCCCACCCAATTCGGATTGGGCTTGGGGGCGCACCCCCACCTTGGCCGCCTCCCACTAAGGCCCAATAAGGCCCGTAGACTCCCGGGGGGTTCCGGTAACCCCCCGGTACTCCGGTAAATGCCTGAACTTACCCAGAACCATTCCGATGTCCAAACATAGCCTTCCAATATATCAATCTTTATGTCTCGACCATTTCGAGACTCCTCGTCATGTCCGCGATCACATCTGGGACTCCGAACAACCTTCGGTACATCAAAACACATAAACTCATAATACCAATCGTCATCAAACGTTAAGCGTGCGGGCCCTACGGGTTTGAGAACTATGTAGACATGACAGAGACTCATCTCCGGTCAATAACCAATAGCGGAACCTGGATGTTCATATTGGTTCCTACATATTCTACGAAGATCTTTATCGGTCAAACCGCATAACAACATACGTTGTTCCCTTTGTCATCGGTATGTTACTTGCCCGAGATTCGATCGTCGGTATCTCAATACCTAGTTCAACCTCGTTACTGGCAAGTCTCTTTACTCGTTCTATAATGCATCATCCCATAACTAACTCATTAGTCACATTTCTTGCAAGGCTTATAGTGATGTGCATTACCGAGAGGGCCCAGAGATACCTCTCCGACAATCGGAGTGACAAATCCTAATCTCGATCTATGCCAACTCAACAAACACCATTGGAGACTCCTGTAGAGCATCTTTATAATCACCCTTTTACGTTGTGATGTTTGATAGCACACTAAGTGTTCCTCTGGTATTCGGGAGTTGCATAATCTCATAGTCATAGGAACTTGTATAAGTTATGAAGAAAGCAATAGCAACAAACTAAACAATCATCTTGCTAAGCTAATGGATGGGTCAAGTCAATCACATCATTCTCTAATGATGTGATCCCGTTAATCAAATGACAACTCTTGTCCATGGCAAGGAAACTTAACCATCTTTGATTAACAAGCTAGTCAAGTAGAGGCATACAAGTGACACTCAGTTTTTCTATGTATTCACACATGTACTAAGTTTCCGGTTAATACAATTCTAGCATGAATAATAAACATTTATCATGATATAAGGAAATATAAATAACAACTTTATTATTGCCTCTAGGGCATATTTCCTTCAGTCTCCCACTAGCACTAGAGTCAATAATCTAGATTACATAGTAGTGATTCTAACACCCATGGAGTCTTGGTGCTGATCATGTTTTGCTCGTGAGAGAGGCTTAGTCAACGGGTCTGCAACATTCATATCCGTATGTATCTTGCAAATCTCTATGTCTCCCTCCTTGACTTAATCGCGGATAGAATTGAAGCGTCTCTTGATGTGCTTGGTTCTCTTGTGGAATCTGGATTCCTTTGCCAAGGCAATTGCACCAGTATTGTCACAAAAGATTTTCATTGGACCCGATGCACTAGGTATAACACCTAGATCGGATATGAACTCCTTCATCCAAATTCCTTCATTTGCTGCTTCCGAAGCAGCTATGTATTCTGCTTCACATGTAGGTCCCGCCATGACGCTCTGCTTGGAACTGCACCAACTGACAGCTCCACCATTAAATAAAAATATGTATCCGGTTTGTGACTTAGAGTCATCCGGATCAGTGTCAAAGATTGCATCGACGTAACCATTTACGACGAGCTCTTTGTCACCTCCCTAAACGAGAAACATATCCTTAGTCCTTTTTAGGTATTTCAGGATGTTCTTGACCGTTGTCCAGTGATCCACTCCTGGATTGTTTTGGTACCTCCCTGCTAAACTAATAGGAAGGCACACATCACGTCTAGTACACAACATTGCATACATGATAGAACCTATGGTTGAAGCATAGGGAATGACTTTCATTTTCTCTCTATCTTCTGCAGTGGTCGGGCATTGAGTCTGACTCAACTTCACACCTTGTAACATAGGCAAGAACCCTTTCTTTAGTTGATCCATTTTGAACTTCTTCAAAACCTTATCAAGGTATGTGCCTTGTGAAAGTCCAATTAAGTGTCTTGATCTATCTCTATAGATCTTGATGCCCAATATATAAGCAGCTTCACTGAGGTCTTTCATATAAAAATTCTTATTCAAGTATCCTTTTATGCTATTTAGAAATTCAGTATCATTTCCGATCAACAATATGTCATCCACATACAATATCAGAAATGCTACAAAGATCCCACTCACTTTCTTGTAAATACAGGCTTCTCCAAAAGTCTGTATAAAACCATCAGCTTTTATCACACTATAAAAGCGTATATTCCAACTCCGAGATACTTGCACCAGTTCATAAAGGGATCGCTGGAGCTTACACACTTTGTTAGCACTTTTTGGATCGACAAAACCTTCTGGTTGCATCATATACAACTATCTTTAAGATATCCATTAAGGAATGCAGTTTTGACATCCATTTGCCAAATTTCATAATCATAAAATGTGGCAATTGCTAACATGATTCGGACGGACTTAAGCATCGCTACGGGTGAGAAGGTCTCATCGTAGTAAACTCCTTGAACTTGTTGAAAACTTTTCGCAACAAGTCGAGCTTTGTAGACAGTAACATTACCGTTAGCGTCAGTCTTCTTCTTGAAGATCCATTTATTCTCTATGGATTGCCGATCATCGGGCAAGTCAACCAAAGTCCATACTTTGTTCTCATACATGGATGCCAACTCAGATTTCATGGCCTCAAGCCATTTTGCGGAATCTGGGCTCATCATCGCTTCCTCATAGTTCGTAGGTTCGTCATGGTCAAGTAACATGACTTCCAGAATAGGATTACCGTACCACTCTAGTGCGGATCTTACTCTGGTTGACCTACGAGGATCGGTAGTAACTTGATCAGAAGTTTCATGATCATCATCATTAGCTTCCTCACTAGTTGGTGTAGGAATCATTGGAACTAATTTCTGTAATGTACTACTTTCCCACTCGGGAGAAGGTACAATTACCTCATCAAGTTCTACTTTCCTCCCACTCACTTCTTTCGAGAGAAACTCCTTCTCTAGAAAGGATCCATTCTTAGCAACGAAAATCTTGCCTTCGGATCTTTGATAGAAGGTGTAGCCAACAATCTCCTTTGGGTATCCTATGAAGACACATTTCTCCAATTTGGGTTCGAGCTTATCAGGTTGAAGCCACATAAGCAGCCCCAAAATTTAAGAAACGACAAATTGAGTTTCTTGCCAAACCACAGTTCATAACGTGTCGTCTCAACGGATTTAGATGGTGCCCTATTTAACGTGAATGCAACCGTGTCTAAAGCATAACCCGAAAATGATAGCGGTAAATCAGTGAGAGACATCATAGATCACACCATATCTAGTAAAGTACGATTACGACGTTCGGACACACCATTACACTATGGTGTTCCAGGTAGCGTGAGTTGTGAAACTATTCCTTATTGTTTCAAATGAAGACCAAACTCGTAACTCAAATATTCTCCTCCACGATCAGATCGTAGAAACTTTATTTTCTTGTTACGATGATTTTCCACTTCACTCTGAAATTCTTTGAACTTTTCAAATGTTTCGGACTTATGTTTCATCAAGTAGATATACACATATCTTCTCAAATCACACTAGTAGGGAAAACCTTATGCACAGCATCTTAGCAGTACCGCTGGACAAAATCGTGCGCTACTGCTACTTAGTAGCAGCGCGCATAAATAAACCGCGCTACTGCTATAACTTTAGCAGTAGCGCGTACAAGCAAAAAGCGCTGCTGCTATGTTTGAACTGGGCGCCCATGTCTAGCCCAACTTAGCAGTAGCGCGTATCCTCGCACAGCGCTACTGCTATTCTCCTTAGCTGTAGCGCTTTTCTCGCACACGCGCTACTACTAACCCTACTTTATCCTCCCCACACGGCCAGCCCTCTCTCACTCACTCACTCTCCCTCTCAGTCACTCTCACCCGCGCCGATACCCATCGTCCGCCGCCGCCGCCGCCGTCGTCCGTCCTCCACCGAGGTACTCCCTCCTCCTCCCACCGCGCCCTCCTCCCTCCTCCTCCCACCGACCCCTCCTCCCTACGCCTTCGGCCGCCCCCTCCTCCCTCCTCCTCCGGGCGCCCCCTCCTCCCTCCTCCCTCCTCCGCGGGCAGCCCTCCTCCCACCGCCCCTCCCTCCTCCTCCTCCGGCCGGCCCCTCCCCCTCCTCCTCCGGCTGCCCCTCCTCCCTCCTCCCTCCTCCGCCGGCAGTCCTCCTCCCACCGCCCCTCCCTCCTCCTCCTCCGGCCGGCCCCTCCCCCTCCTCCTCCGGACGCCCCCCCTCCTCTCTCCTCCCTCCCTCCCTTGTCTCTGTTCTTGCAAATTGTAGGTAATTTAAATGTAGATTTTAGAATGTAGACATTGTAGAATGTAGGTTTTTAATAGAATATTTTTTGACTATTTTAGGTGTTTTGAAGAAAATAGAAGTAAGAAAATTTAGGGTAGAACTAGGGTAGTAGAATTTTTAGCAAGTGTTTAATAGAAATAATTAATTTAGTAAGTGTTTAAAATAATTAGTAAGTAAATTAATAAACTAGTTGAACTAGTTTAGTTTTAGTTGAACTAGTTTAGTAAGTAAATTAATAAACTAGTTGAACTAGTTGAATTAATAGAACTAAGGTATTTTTAGTAAGAAAATTAATATAACTAGTTGAACTACTTTATTTTTAGAAAGAACTAGTTTTTTTCTATTTATAGTAAGTTTATATTTAGTAAGAACTAGTTGAACATGTCATATTTGTTGTTATTTTTTTATTTTAAGCAATTATTCGGGATGTATTAGTGATAACTTATAGGGTTTTTGCTTTTGCAGAAATCAAGGAGTCCCTCCTCCCTCCTCCACCGACCCCCTCCGACCTCGAGGTGAGACCAGCCAAATCTCCATGTCAATATGAGTCCTATAAGATATATATGATGTAGATAACAACATGTATATCCTGTGTTGCTCAAATAGGATATGTGGTTGCCCATGTTCAGGTTACACCTCTGAGTGGCCTATGTTTTGCCGGAGTGTTGATTAATTTCCGTTCCGGCAAATTTCAGGCGCTCGATATGTCCTTTTTTAGCAAAGGTCATGCCGAATTTTTCCATGAATTCTGGCATGACTTGTGCTAGAATATGTAGGAAATATCGAGTGGCCTGGATTTTCTCGAAAAATAATGATCTAATTTAGGTTTTTTAGTACATATATTTAATTGGGAAGAACTTTGAATTATGAACGTAGGAAATGTCGCACTTGTTCCCGGGGGAGTGCAGCTGGTGCCATGACGATCGAGGTCTGTGCGACAGGTGCCCTCAGCTGGACGATGATCGGCGCTTCAGCATTAATCTCGAGGAGACCTTCGATGTTGAAACGGTACAAAACGACGACAAGTGTTTTTTTCGTAATTAAGCACGACTTCAACTATTTCAACGTCTAATTTTCATCTTTTACAGTTCGACTAGCTTATCCCATGCCATGCAAGACGCTATGTCTTGGAGAGGATGGGTTTGGAAGCCATGAAAATTTTGAAACAAGGAAAATACTCCTAAGGACCCATCATGATATGGATTTTGAAGTAAATCTGTACAATTCTCAGAGCGTAACCCATTTTGGTTGCCAAAATTGGGAAGCACTTTGCAAAATGTATTGTTTTTATGAGGGTATGATTGTCACCATGGATCTTGGTGATCCTGATATCGAGCAAAACAATATGGACATTTGGGTCCTTGTTGATACGCTTCCGATTCTACCGCTATGTGAGTTTCTCAAACATAGTTATTAACTAATTTATATTGTTTATTTGAAAATAGTTGACAGCTTATTTCCATTGACAGCTTATTTTCATTCTTCAAAGAATGTGCAGAAGATGGTAGACAAAACCCACTACACCGATGGCTCCGAATTAACTTATAAGGAGAAAAATCATCTAATCGCATTTTGTACTTTCGTTGAGAATTACAATACCTATCATCGAACTCCTCCAAATTATGGTGAATACGTGCCACTAGTGCACGTGTTGAACCACGATAACTTCTATGGAGATACCCTGGTAATAATTTTTACTATTACGACATCCGTGCATCTTTTGCATACTTCTAAAACTAGTACATCATTGCTAACTACGAAGTTATTACTATGTTTTTCAACAGAAAATTCCGATGGATTGTGTGCCTCATCTGATGTATTACAATGGTCGCCTTGAAGTTCTGAACATACAGCCAGGTCATCCTACAGATCTCACCTGTGCATATCGGATTTCTGAAACCGGTGAACACATGCTAATCAAAGAGTGGAAAAAATGTTTGGACATCTGTAAGGAGGTTCTTGGAAGCAACATTAAGCGAAAGGCAAGAATTGGAGACAGGATAATCTGCATTCTCCATAATGGAGAGCCAGGGGCTATCTTGTTTTTTGCTATTTTACCTTAGAGAATATAGTAGGTCCTAAGAGAATGTAGTAGGTCCTATGAGGTACAATATGTTTATTATGTGGTACAATGTGTTAGAGTTGATGATGAGGAGTAGTTGTGATTATGACTAGTGACCAACTTGCTATGTGATGTCTCTTTGATGAAAACGATGATCATGAGGAGGTGTTATATGACAATGATGTATTATGATGATAAGTTGTTAATGATATGATGATGATGATGATGATATTTATTATATCATTTCGTGAAAGAACCGCGGATTAGTTTCAAGTGGATGTCCGTCCACTTGAAACTAGTACACGGTTCTTTCACCCAATGATGTAATAACTCATTATGATGTAAAAACAATCTCTAAATTGCTGCTATATGAAAACTTGTATAGAGGTGTATGAATACAAGATGAAATAAAATACGGAATAATAGTAGTAGCGCGGCAACGAGAAAGCGCTACTACTAAGTCGGTGTAGCAGTAGCGTTGGTTAACCAACGCTACTGCTAACCTTTAGCTGTAGCGTCATACCAGTAGCGCTCCTGCCCGCGCTACTGATAGTCCTAAAACCCGCGCTGCTGCTAGGCTTTTCCCTGGTAGTGTCATCTGTGAAGGTAAGAAAATAACGATACCCGCCGCGAGCCTCAACACTCATCGGACCGCATACATCAGTATGTATTATTTCCAATAAGTCTGTTGCTCGCTCCGTTGTTCCGGAGAACGGAGTCTTAGTCATTTTTTTCCATGAGGCATGGTACACAAGCATCAAGTGATTCATAATCAAGTGATTCCAAAAGCCCATCAGAATGGAGTTTCGTCATGCGCTTTACACCAATATGACCTAAACGGCAGTGCCACAAATAAGTTGCACTATCATTATTAAACTTATATGTGTATCACTACTATCAAGATTTAGTAAAAATAGACCACTCATCAAGGCTGCATGACCATAAAAGATATTACTCATATAAATAGAACAACCATTATTCTCTGATTTAAATGACTAACCGTCTCGCATCAAACAAGATCGAGATATAATGTTCATGCTCAACATGGCACTAAATAACAATTATTTAGGTCTAAAACTAATCCCGAAGGTAGATGTAGAGGTAGCGTGCCGACGGCGATCACATCGACTTTGGAACCATTTCCCATGGGCATTGTCACCTCGTCCTTAGCCAATCATCGCTTAATCCGTAGCCCCTATTTCGAGTTGCAAATATTAGCAACAGAACCAGTATCAAATACCCAGGCGCTACTGCGAGCATTAGTTAAGTACACATCAATAACATGTATATCAAATATACCTTTCACTTTGCCATCCTTCTTCTCCGCCAAATTCTTGGGGCAGTTCCGCTTCCAGTGACCATTCCCTTTTGCAGTAGAAGCACTCAGTCTCAGGCTTAGGTCCAGACTTGGGCTTCTTCACTTGAGCAGCAACTTGCTTGCTATTCTTCTTGAAGTTCCCCTTCTTCCCTTTACCCTTTTTCTTGAAACTAGTGGTCTTGTTGACCATCAACACTTGATGCTCCTTCTTGATTTCTACCTCCACAGCCTTTAGCATTGCGAAGAGCTCGGGAATTGTCTTATCCGTCAACTGCATATTATAGTTCATCATGAAGCTCTTGTAGCTTGGTGGCAGTGATTGAAGAACTCTGTCAATGACACTATCATCAGGAAGATTAACTCCCAGTTGAGTCAAGTGGTTGTGGTACCCAGACATTCTGAGTATATGTTCACTGACAGAACTATTCTCCTCCATTTTGCAGCTGTAGAACTTATTGGCGACTTCATATCTTTCAATCCGGGCATTTACTTGAAATATTAACTTCAACTCCTGGAACATCTCATATGCTCCATGACGTTCAAAACGTCGTTGAAGTCCCGGTTCTAAGCCGTAAAGCATGGCACACTGAACTATCGAGTAGTCATCAGCTTTGCTCTGTGAGACGTTCATAACATCTGGTGTTGCTCCTGCAACGGGTTTGGCACCTAGCGGTGTTGCCAGGATGTAATTCTTCTGTGCAGCAATGAGGATAATCCTCAAGCTACGGACCCAGTCCATCTAATTGCTACCATCATCTTTCAACTTAGCTTTCTCTAGGAACGCATTAAAATTCAACAGAACAACAGTACGGGCCTTTTATCTACAACAACATAGACATGAAAAATACTATCAGGTACTAACTTCATGATAAATTAAAGTTCTATTAATCATATTACTTAAGAACTCCCACTTAAGTAGACATCCCTCCAATCATCTAAGTGATCACGTGATCCTTATCAACTAAACCATGTCCGGTCATCACGTAAGATGGAGTAGTTCTCAATGTTGAACATCACTATGTTGATCATATCTACTATATGATTCACGCTCGACCTTTCAGTCTCAGTGTTCCGAGGCCATATCTGCATATGCTAGGCTCGTCAAGTTTAACCCAAGTATTCTGCATGTGCAAAACTGGCTTGCACCCGTTGTATGTGAACGTAGAGCTTATCACACCCGATCATCATGTGGTGTCTCGGCACGACGAACTGTAGCAACGGTGCATACTCAGGGAGAACACTTATACCTTGAAATTTAGTGAGAGATCATCTTATAATGCTACCGCTGAACTAAGCAAAAAAAGATGCATAAAGGATAAAGATCACATGCAATCAATATAAGTGATATGATATGGCCATAATCATCTTGTGCCTTTGATCTCCATCTCTAAAGCATCGTCATGATCACCATCGTCACCGGTTTGACACCTTGATCTCCATCGAAGCATCGTTGTCTTCTCGCCAAATATTGCTTCTACGACTATCGCTACCGCTTAGTGATAAAGTAAAGCAATTACATGGCGAGTGCATTTCATACAATAAAGCGACAACCATATGGCTCCTGCAAGTTGCCGATAACTCTGTTACAAAACATGATCATCTCATACAACAATTTATATAATCACGTCTTGACCATATCACATCACAACATGCCGTGCAAAAACAAGTTAGACGTCCTCTATTTTATTGTTGCAAGTTTTACATGGCTGTTACGGCTTAGCAAGAACCGTTCTTACCTACGCATCAAAACCACAACGGTTTTTCGTCAAGTTTGCTGTTTTAACCTTCAACAAGGACTGGGCGTAGTCACACTCGATTCAACTAAGATTAAAAAAACAGACACCCACTAGCCACCTGTGTGTGAAGCAGGTCGGGAGAACCAGTCTCGCGTAAGCAAACGCATAATTGCGGTCTGAGTCGCTTCATCCAACAATACCGCCGAATCAAAGTATGACATGCTGGTAAGCAGTATGTAATAACCCAATTTTCAATTTGGATGTTATACATAGGTCATCATATGCATATCACATTTTATTTGCATTTTGGTTGCGATCCTAGAGATCCTAAGAAACTCAAGGATCCAAGGAGAGAGTTGGGGATTTCATTTATTTTCATATTTGAATTTTCTCAAATTTGAAAAGAGGATCAATTTGGTTTTAATATTTTTCTCTCCAAATATTTTTAATATTAAAAAATATAATATGACTTCTTCAAAAAGAGAGGAATATTCGAGGAAAAAAATTAAAATAAAATATATTTTTTGTTTGGATTTTATTTGAGATTTTATTTGAATTAGAAAAATATGCATTTTTAAAAATTGCATTTTTAGGCTAGAAAAATGTACACTTCGTTCTAAATATTTTATTTAGACGGTGAAAATTGTTTTTGGAATTTTTAGAACTTTTTTTATATTTTATTACGATTTTTATTCTTTGGATTTTATTTTAAAAAATCTTTTCCCGCCCGACTGGGCCGAAGCACAGCCGAGCAGGCAGGCCCACGCGCGCGCCGCCTCCAATCGTGTTCGCCATGCGCACGGCAGCCGCCGCCGCCGGAGCTCGGGAGAGTCCGAGCCGGAATCCCCTCTCGCCGCCCCTTCCCCAAGTCAGCCGAGCCCCCCTCTTTATAAGCACCCGCCCCGCCGCCTCCACCACCCCGTCCCGAGCCGCCGCAGCCACCGTCGCCCGCTACCGCCGAGCAACTTGCACCGCCGCCTCGCGTCGCTGCAGCCACTCCACCGCGCCGCCGCACGCTGCCCCGCCCCGCCGAATCCCGCTGCCTCGCCGGAGCCGCCTGTCTCACCGGATCTCGCCGCAATCGTCCTGGTTTTTCTCGAAGAAACGGTAAAACCGCCGAACCGCCGCCAGTTTTTTTCGGTTTTCATTTTAGATCGGTTTTTATTTTTTTTAGGGTTTGTAATTTAGCGAACGTTCACTCGAACGTCTCTGTTCACGAACGTATTCGTTCTTTTGTCTCTGTTAGCGAACGTTCGTTCGTTAGCGTTTTTTGTTTTATTTTATTTTCGGCCAGGGACCTATCCGTGATTATTTTTATCGCAGATTAGCCCCTGATCTTCAAACCCTCGCAACTGTTTAACCGCTCGTCCAAATCCAGTGAAACCAATGCCAAACTCTTCGTCTCGAACCCCTCTTTAGTTAATCAACTTGAGCATGGTTTTGACAAATTAAAATTTGGTTGCAAGCAGATTTGTTTTCGAACTTCTTTTGATCGTAGCTTGAGTTTCGTAGCTCCGATTTGATTGATTCTCTTTGCAAATCGAAGCTCTTTAGTTGAACTTTCAGTTTGGACTTTCTCATCTGAGTTTTACCCTCGCATCTATGTTGGAGTGGTTATGTATTCTATTGTTTGTTTGCAATAGAGTTTCCAGAGTGCGAAGCGTGCTACTACGAGTCACTAGAGTTTTCAGATCGTTAGCAAGGCAAGTACCACTTTGATCATATCCCTTTATTACCCAGTTTTTATGCATTAGTTCCAACCCTCAAACATTGCATGGTTAGGATTTGTTAACATGTGGGTATTGGGAAGTAGATGATGAGGTACAACCAATTGCCCTTTATTTCAAACCTTGGGAGTTACTTCTACGTTATGCTTATACTGCTATGTTATGCTTGTGGACGTGGATTGGTTGAGTGTATCCATGACAGATGTGAGAGTTGTTAATTAATGATTAACTTAAGGTGGCTAATTTAAAACACATCTTGGTGGATTGGTTGAGGCACCCTGGAGCACCCAGTGGTTGTCTGGGCACCTCGAGCAATCGAGCGTTGTCCTGGGATATCCCGGAGTACCTGTGTGATCATCTATGGTTTGCCACCCAGGCTCAAAGGGATCATAAGTTTATTCATGCTAGAAACTTTCGTGTGCAGCCACAAGCCATTATGGGCTCTGGCATAGTTGAGTAAGTTGTGGGAAACCTTTCCATGATGGGCTAGCAGATGTAGGGGATTGTAGGTGTACCGGCCTATCTATCGGTTAAGGGGACCTCTTCGGAAAGACTGTGTCTTGGTCATCCGTTTCTCAAACATCATGCAGTGCGAGAAATACAACGGAGGAGATCGAGTCTTGTGGGGAAAAGTGTGCAAACCTTTGCAGAGTGTACAAACTAATCATGATTAGTCGTGTCCCCGGTTATGGACATCTTGAGCGTCTGGTACTTTAATTATTGATTTGATCTCATCACTCTTAATTTAATTTGTTGGGTTGTTAATACTGTTTAATTGGGATTGACTTGGAGGAACCTTCTCAATATTTATCAACCAACTTGATAGTTAAATAAAATATATTCCTTTGCAATATGGAAAAATTAGCTTTCTACAAAACAATAACCATAGAGCCTCCACCAGCCATATATGCATGTAGTTATAGTTGTTCATTGTTCATTGCTCTACGGTATTATTTTGCCAGCAAATTCCATGTGCTGACCCGTTCCGGGCTGCAAGGTATTATGTTACAGACTTTTCAGGCGAAGATTAAGGTGCGCTAGGTCATTGTAGTGCACTCAACTATGCCGTTGAAGTTGATGGACTCATTTATCTTTGATACTTCCGAAGTTATCTTTTTACATGGCCTTAAGCCATATTATTGTAATAAGTTCTTTTTTGAGACATTCGATGTAATAAGTGTGTTATTGCACTCTGTTATAAATCCTTCAAGTATTGTGTGTGTCAGCATTACTGATCCAGGGATGACACTTATACACAGAGATTTGATCGTCTGAGGTCGGATCGCTACAAGATGGTATCAGAGCACACGCTGACTGTAGGACGCGACCAGTAAGATAAGCCATAGGTCACTCTTCTCTACTCATTTCTGACTCCTCTCCATTTTCTATTCTATAGATGGCGGACCCAAGGAACAAGTTTGCTCAACCGGATGAAGACACACCCTTTGGACGACACTTGAAGGAAGTCACTAGATACTTGAACATCAGAATACCAAGCTTCACCGGGACCTACACCGCCACTTTACCCAAAGAGGAGCATTGGATGATTCGAGTTCATGTTCCAGGAAGGACATTCGCGCCAGTTACTGAGCCAATAGAGTTTTCCTTTGATGCACCATCTGGAGTCTAGGAAAGAGCATGGCAGCCCACATAGCCATGGGACGCATCGGCGAAGTTTACAACAAGGACCTTAAGGACACCATCTACCAGATATGTGGGCGCTGAGATGAGCAATGGGAGATGATCAGCACCAGGAGGGACAAGTCCATTGCAGCCTTCATCCAGGAGTTAAACCAGCATATTCGCCGCCAGGAGAACCAAATGTGCGCCAGCATGATAGATCTGAAGAAGGTGATGACGAGGAACATGGAGCTTGAATAGGAACTCAAGTCTACACGCGATGGATATGAGGAGGAAATAGTAGTGCTACTGGAGAAGAATGAAGAGCTGAAGAAGAAGCTAGGAGTATTCATGGGAGATCATGCACCGGAGGAGGACATCCGTTCTGAAGATTACATCATCATCGATGACACCGACTCCGACCCCGGCAGTAGTGATGATGATTACGAAGACGAAGATGGAGCGGATATTATGGAGTCTTCCACCGATCTAAATTTCTAGTCGACCACCATATTATCAGTAGTATTCCTCCATGTATATAGCCGTAGTCCGAGTATTTTGTAACGATAGCTAGATTCGATTGTATGCCCTTGTTTGAATTGAGTGGTGTGATATGAATGTGTTTGTCTCATGTGCATATGGGTAGTGGTTTCTCTTTAGACCTCATTCTATTCTAATCTCTCCCCTCTAAACCCATCGGATGCCTCCGAGATGTGACCCCGGATTTGTCTTCCCACAGGAGCTCACTCAGTTGCTCCAACAGAAGAATGCCTTGATGAAGTTGCTAGTCCAGAACCAGGGCAAAAACATCAACAACAACAACAACAACAACCCACCGCCACCACCTCAAGTTGACAACTTAGCCCGTTTTCTAATGTTAAATCCATCGGTGTTTCCCAGTAGCACCGAGCCGATTGTTGCTGATGACTGGCTCTGCGGGATTGGAAGGGAGTTGACCGCCGCAGGTTGCACAGATGCTGAGAAGGTGCGCTTTGCCGCACACCAACTGGATGGACCCGCAGCCTCATGGTGGGAGAATTATACAGCCACTTTCCCCATAGCCAATGTCACTTGGGATCAGTTTCAGCAAGCATTCCGCACTGCACATGTCTCAACTGGAGCTATGAGCATGAAGAAGCGTGATTTTCGCAACTTACGCTAGGGAAACCTTACGGTGGGGCAGTATGTGGATGAGTTCAGCAAGTTAGCTCGCTATGCCCCGGATGATGTGGCCACAGATGCCGCGGAGCATGAGAAGTTTATGGAAGGGCTGAATGATGAGCTGAGCATGCAGTTGATGGTAGCAACATTTGCAAACTACCGGGAGTTGGTAGATAGGGCTCTTATGATTGAAGGGAAGCAGCAGCGGATAGAGAGCCGCAAAAGGAAGCATGGACAAGGGAAGTATAATTCTGGAGCTCAACAGAAGCCACGTTTTACCCCGAACCCGGGAGGATATACCCATAACCATGGAGGCCACACTCACAATGGAGGAAGTTCGCATAACCATAGTGGCCCTAGAAATGGGAATGGGAATGGAGGAAGCAGCAGCCAGAATCGTTCCAACCCCTCTACACCCGCCAAGAAGGATCTAAGTCACATTACTTGTTTCAAGTGCGGGAAGAATGGACACTACGCCACCGAGTGCCCCGAAGCAAAGAATGGAAACGGCAATGGAAGTTCTGGGAAGAAGCCCAACCCTTTCAATTGAGGACAGGCGAACCACGTTAACGTGGAGGAGGTTGAAGAGCAGCCAGATGCAGTTATAGGTAAGTTTTCGATTAAGTCATTCACTGCAATCGTTCTTTTTGATACTGGTGCATCGCATTCATACATTTCGAGGGGGTTTGTGGATAAGTATAAGTTGCCCATCAAAGTTCTTAAGACACCTATGTTAGTAAGCTCACCTGGAGCGGAGTATATGGCAAGCAGAGGATGTTTTCAGATGCCATTGGCCATAGGTAGTCATGTTTTCCCCTCAGACCTAATAATTTTGGAGTCACAAGGATTGGATGTGATACTAGGCATGGATTAGCTATCGATGTATGGAGGAAACATCGACTGCGCCAGCAAGTCAATTTTACTCACCACCCCGGAGGGAAAAAGGATCAAGTATGTATCTAGATCCCTTCAATTTTACCCAGTTTTTGAAAACCCTAGTGACTCGTAGTAGCACGCTTCGCACTCCGGAAACTCTATCGCAAACAAACAATAGCATACATAAGCACTCGAACATAGATGCAAGGGTTAAACTCAGATGAGAAAGTCCAAACTGAAAGTTCAACTGAAGAGCTTCGATTTGCAAAAAGAATCTATCAAATCGGAGCTACGAAACTCAAACTACAATCAAAAGAAGTTCGAAAACAAATCTGCTTGCAACCAAATTTTAATTTGTCAAAACCATGTTCAAGTTGATTAACTCGAAAGATGGGTTCGAGACGAAGATTTTGGCGTTGGTTTCACCGGATTTGGACGAACGGTTAAACAGTTGCGAGGGTTTGAAGATCAGGGGCTAATCTGCGATAAAAATAATCGCGGATAGGTCCCTGGCCAAAAATAAAATAAAAAGAAAAACGCTAACGAACAAACGTTCGCTAACAAATACAAAAGAACGAATACGTTCACGAACAGAGACGTTCGAGTGAACGTTTGCTAAATTAGAAACCCTAAAAATATAAAAACCGATATAAAACGAAAACCGAAAAAACGGTGGCAGTTCAGCGGATTTACCGCTTTTTCGAGAAAAACCGGGACGACAGCGGCGAGATCCGGCGAGACGGGCGGCTCCAGCGAGGCGGCGGGATTCGGCGGGGCGGGGCGGCGTGCGGTGGCGCGGTGGAGTGGCGGCGGCGGCGAGGCGGCTGCGGGCGGCGGTGGCTGCGGCGGCTCGGGACGGGGTGGTGGAGGCGGCGGGGTGGGCGCTTATAAAGGGGGGGGGCTCGGCCGACTTGGGGAAGGGGCGGCGCGAGGGGAGTCCGGCTCGGACTCTCCTGAGCTCCGGCGGCGGCTGCTGCCGTGCGTGAGGTGGACACGGGCGGAGGCGGCGCGCGTGTGGTCCGGCCTGCTCGGCTGGGCTTCGGCCCAGTCGGGCGGGAAAAGATTTTTTTAAATAAAATCCGCCGAAGAAAAATCCTAATAAAACATAAAAAAATCTAAAAATGCCAAAAACAATTTTCACCGTCTAAATAAAATATTTAGAACGAAGTGAACATTTTTCTGGCCTAAAAATGCAATTTTCAAAAATGCATATTTTTCTAATTCAAATAAAATCTCAATCCAAATAAAATAGATATTTGATTTTAAATTTTTTCCCTCCAATAATCCTCTCTTTTTGAAGAAGTCATATTATCTTCTCTCTTTTATTTATTTAATATTAGAAATATTTTGAGAGAAAAATATTGAAACCAAATTGATCGTCTTTTCAAATTTAAGAAAATTCAAATATGAAAATAAATGAAATCCCCAACTCTCTCCTTGGATCCTTGAGTTGCTTAGGATCTCTAGGATCGCAACCAAAATGCAAATAAAATATGGTATGCATATGATGACCCATGTATAACATCCAAATTGAAAATTGGGATGTTACAAACCTACCCCACCTTAAGATGAATCTCGCCCTCGAGATTCAGGTTGGCTAGAAAATATGTGTGGATGCTCTTTCTGTAGGTCTTCTTCTCGTTCCCAGGTGGCTTCATCCTCGGTATGGTGGCTCCACTGAACTTTGCAGAACTTGATAACCTTGCTGCGTGTAACTCGGCTGGCAAACTCGAGAATCTTGACGGGTTCCTCCTCGTATGTTAGATCACTATCCAACCTTATAGCTTCCAGGGGAACTGTATCTCTCAGAGGAATATCAACCATCTCTGCATGGCACTTCTTCAACTGGGAAACGTGAAACACATCATGAACTCCTGACAATCCTTAGGGTAACTCCAACTTGTAGGCCACTTCTCCCATACGTTCCAAAACTCGGTACGGTCCTACAAATCTCGGGCTAACTTTCCCTTAACTCCAAATCGTTTAACACCTCGGAGCGGTGACACACGAAGATATGCTCTATCTCCGACTTCATAAACTACCTCCTTGCGTTTTGTATCCGCATAACTCTTCTGCCTGGACTGAGCTACCTTCAGTCTATCTCGAATCAACTTGACCTTCCCTTTAGACTCCTTAACTGGATCCGGTCCAAACAACTGGTGGTCTCCAACTTCATCCCACATTAACGGTGTTCTACACCTTCTTCCATACAAACCTTCGAAAGGTGCCATATTTAAACTAGCTTGATAACTATTGTTGTATGAGAACTCCGCGTAAGGCAAATATTCATCCCAACTAGATCCATAATCTAGCGCACAAGCTCTCAACATGTCCTCCAGAATCTGATTGACTCTCTCGGTCTGTCCATCTGTCTGTAGATGAAAAGCTGTACTAAACTCTAGCCTGGTGCCCAAAGTCTGGTGCAACTGATTCCAAAACTTCGAAGTAAACTGTGTTCCTCTATCTGATACGATGGTCCTCGGAACTCCATGCAGACATACGATCCTGGTCATATATATCTTGGCCAACTTCACACTCGTACAGGTGGTTTTCACTTGGATAAAGTGAGCTACCTTGGTCAAACGATCAACTACTACCCAGATAGAATCATATCCCGACCGTGTTCTGGGTAATCCGGTGATGAAATCCATGCCAAGCTTGTCCCACTTCCATTCGGGCATTGGCATCGGCTGCAGTAATCCTGCTGGCTTCTGATGTTCTGCCTTCACTCTCTGACATACATCACATACGGCTACATACTCGGCAATATCCTTCTTCATACCCGTCCACCAGAAACGCTCCTTCAAATCCAAATACATCTTGGTGTTTCCGAGGTGAATCGAGTATGGCGAGTCATGAGCTTCCAGAAGTATTAACTTCCTGGTCTCTGCATTATTGGGTACATATATACGGTCCTCAAACAATAAAGTTTCGTGCTCATCCTCACGAAAACCCTTGGCTTTTCCTTGGCTCATCTTCTCCTTTGTCTCAGCAATTTCCTTGTCATCCTTTTGAGCTTCTCGAATCTTTCCCAATAATGTTGACTGAACCTCCATTGCTGCAACAAAACCTCTTGGAACTATCTCCAAACGAAGTTCCTTGAGATCGTCAACTAACTCCTGCGGTAATCCTCCACTTATGAGGGTATTGACGTAACTCCTCCGGCTCAAAGCGTCTGCTACGACATTGGCCTTTCCTGGATGATAGTGCAACTTCATATCATAATCCTTTATAAGCTCCAACCATCTCCTTTGCCTGAGATTTAGCTCCTTTTGAGTGAAAATGTACTTCAAACTCTTGTGATCCGTGTACTCATCACAACGGTTTCCAATAAGAAAATGTCTCCAGGTCTTGAGCGCATGTACCACGGCTGCTAACTCCAAATCATGCGTGGCATAATTCAACTCATGAGGTTGAAGCTGTCGTGAGGCATATGAAACAACTCTTCCGTCTTGCTTAAGTACACCTCCAAGTCCTTTTCGAGAGGCATCGCAATACACTTGGAAATCCTTGCGTATATCAGGAAGAATTAGCACTGGGGCTGTAACTAACCGCTTCTTCAACTCCTGAAAACTAGCCTCACATTCATCTGTCCATTTAAACTTGGTGTCCTTCTTCAACAACTCCGTCATGGGCTTCGCAATCTTGGAAAAATTCTCAATGAATCTCTAGTAATATCCCACGAGTTCAAGAAAGCTACGGATCTCTCCTACTGAGGTGGGTGCCAACCACTCAGTGACTGACTGGACCTTGGTAGGGTCTACTGCTATACCTTCTCCTGATATAACATGTCCAAGGAATCCAACTTCCTTCAACCAAAACTCACATTTATTGAATTTGGCATAAAGCTGATGTTCCCTGAGCTTCTCGAGAACTAAACGCAAATGCTCCTTGTGTTCCTCCTCATTCTTCGAGTATACCAAAATATCATCAATGAACACCACAACAAACTTATCCAACAACTCCATAAACACCTTATTCATCATACTCATGAAATAGGCAGGGGCATTAGTCAATCCAAATGACATAATCGTGTACTCATATAGCCCATACCTTGTGGTGAAAGCTGTCTTAGGTATATCATGTTCTTAGATCTTCAGCTGGTGGTATCTTGATCGTAGATTGATCTTGGAGAATAATTTAGCCCCTTGCAGCTGGTCAAACAAATCATTGATCTTCGGTAGTGGGTATTGTTCTTGATCGTCACTTTGTTCAATGCACGATAATCAACAACCATTCTCAAAGATCCATCCTTCTTCTCAACCAAGAGCACTGGGGATCCCCACGGTGATGAACTTGGTCGAATGTAACCTTTCTCTACTAACTCCTTAATCTGCTTCTTAATTTCCTCTAGATCATTTGCGGGCATCCGGTATGGCCTCTTTGATATTGGTCCGGTGCCTGGCAACAACTCTATCAAAAACTCTATGTCTCGATCCGGTGGCATGCTTGGTAATTCCTAATGGAACTACATCTGGGTAATCCTTCACTACAGGCACTTCCTCCTGAACAACTCCTGAACAACTGCGCCAGCAACACTTTGATCAGATCCCTTTATTACCCAGTTTTTATGCATTAGTTTCAACCCTCAAACATTGCATGGTTAGGATTTGTTAACATGTGGATATTGGGAAGTAGATGATGAGGTAGAACCTATTACCCTTTATTTCAAACCTTGGGAGTTACTTCTACGTTATGCTTATACTGCTATAAACTTCCGTGTGCAGTCACAAGCCATTATGGGCTCTGGCATAGTTGAGTAAGTTGTGGGAAACCTTTCCATGATGGGCTAGCAGATGTAGGGGATTGTAGGTGTACCGGCCTATCTATCGGTTAAGGGGACCTCTTTGGAAAGACTGTGTCTTGGTCATCCGTTTCTCAAACATCATGCAGTGTGAGAAATACAACGGAGGAGATCGAGTCATGTGGGGAAAAGTGTGCAACCCTCTGCAGAGTGTACAAACTAATCATGATTAGCTGTCCCCGGTTATGGACATCTTGAGTGTCTGTTATTGAATTATTGATTTGATCTCATCACTCTTAATTTAATTTGTTGGGCTGTTAATACTGTTTAATTGGGATTGAGTTGGAGGAACCTTCCCAATATTTATCAAACAACTTGATAGTTAAATAAAATATATTCTTTGCAGTAGCGAAAAATTAGCTTTCTGCAAAATAATAACCATAGAGCCTCCACCAGCTATATATGCATGTAGTTATAGCTGTTCATTGTTCATTGCTCTACAGTGTTATTTTGCCAGCAAATTCCATGTGCTGAACTGTTTCGGGCTGCAACGTATTATGTTGCAGACTTTTCAGACGAAGAGTAAGGTGTGCTAGGTCGTTGTCGTGCACTCAGCTATGCCGTTGGATTTTATGGACTCATTTATCTTCGATGCTTCCGCAGTTATCTTTTTAGATGGCCTTAAGCCATATTATTGTAATAAGTTCTCTTTTGAGACATTCGGTGTAATAAGTGTGTGATTGCACTCTGTTATAAATCCTTCAAGTATTGTGTTGTCAGCATTACCGATCAAGGGATGACACTTATACACAGAGATTTGACCGTCTAAGGTCGGATCGCTACACAGTATGACTATTATCGCCCACAACTCTTTGTGTTCTACTCGTGCATATAACATCTACGCATAGACCTAGCTCTGATGCCACTGTTGGGGAACGCAATAATTTCAAAAAAAATCCTACGCACACGTAAGATCCATCTTGGTGATGCATAGCAACGAGGGGAGAGTGTTGTCCACGTACCCTCGTAGACCATAAGTGGAAGCGTTATGACAATGTGGTTGATGTAGTCGTACGTCTTCACGATCCGACCGATCCTAGTACCGAAGGTAAGGCACCTCCGCGATCTGCACACGTTCTGCTCGGTCACATCCCGCGAACTCTACATCCAGCTGAGGTCGAGCGAGATTTTCGTCAGCACGACGGCATGGTGACGGTGATGATGAAGCTACCGGCGCAGGGCTTCGCCTAAGCACTGCAACGATATGGCCGAGGTGGAAATCTGTGGAGGGGGCCCCGCACATGGCTAAATAATCAACTTGTGTGTCTATGGGGTGCCCCCCTCCCCCGTATATAAAGGAGTGGAGGAGGGGGAGGACCGGCCCTCTCATGGCGCGCCCAAGGGGGGAGTCCTACTCCCGGTGGGAGTAGGATTCCCCTTTCCCTAGTTGGAGTAGGAGAGGAAGGAAGGAGGAGAGAGGGAGAAGGAAAGGGGGCCTGGCCCCCCACCCCAATTCGGATTGGGCTTGGGGGGCACCTTGGCCGCCTCCTCCCCTCTCCCACTAAGGCCCAATAAGGCCCTAGACTCTCCGGGGGGTTCCGGTAACCCCTCGGTACTTCGGTAAATGCCCGAACTTACCCGGAACCATTCCGATGTCCAAACTGTTGGGGAAAACAGTATTTAAAAAAAAATCCTACGAACACGCAAGATCTATCTAGGAGATGCATAGCAACGAGCGGGGAGAGTGTGTCCACGTACCCTCATAGAACAAAAGCGAAAGCACTTAGTAACGCGGTTGATGGAGTCAAACGTCTTCGCGATCCAACCGATCCAAGTATCGAACGCACGGCACCTCCGCGATCTACACACGTTCAGCTCGGTGACGTCCCTCGAACTCTTGATCCAGTTGAGGCCGAGGGAGAATTTCGTCAGCACGACGGCGTGGTGACGGTGATGATGAAGTTACCGGCGCAGGGCTTCGCCTAAGCACTATGACGATATGACCGAGGTGTAAAACTGTGGAGGGGTCACTGCACACGGCTAAGAGATTGTCTGTTGTGTCTTGGGGTGACCCTTGGCCACGTATATAAAGGAGGGAGGAGGAGGCCGGCCCAGGAGGGGCGCGCCTATAGGGGGAGTCCAGCTAGGATTCCCAATCCTAGTTGGAGTCCCCTTCCTTTTCCAAGAGGGGAGAGAGCGAAGGAGTAGGAGAGGGAGAAGGAAAGAGAGGGGGGCGCCGCCCCCTCCCAAGTCCAATTCGGATTTGCCATGGGGGGGCGCAACCACCCCTTGAGGCCCTTTTCTCCTTTCCTATGTCCGAATATAGCCTTCCAATATATCGATCTTTACGTCTCGACCATTTCGAGACTCCTCGTCATGTCCATCAACTAATCCGGGACTCCGAACAACCTTCGGTACATCAAATCACATAACTCATAATACAAATCGTCATCGAACGTTAAGCGTGCGGACCCTACAGGTTCGAGAACTATGTAGACATGACCGAGACACATCTCCGGTCAATAACCAATAGCGGAACCTGGATGCTCATATCGACTCCTACATATTCTACGAAGATCTTTATCGGTCAGACCGCATAACAACGTACGTTGTTCCCTGTGTCATCGGTATGTTACTTGCCCGAGATTCGATCATCGGTATCTCAATACCTAGTTCAATCTCGTTACCGGCAAGTCTCTTTACTCGTTCCGTAATACATCATCCCACAACTAACTCATTAGTTGCAATGCTTGCAAGGCTTATGTGATGTGCATTACCGAGAGGGCCCAGAGTACCTCTCCGACAATCGGAGTGACAAATCCTGATCTCGAAATATGCCAACCCAACAAGTACCTTCGGAGACACTTGTAGAGCATCTTTATAATCACCCAGTTACATTGTGACGTTTGATAGCACACAAGGTGTTCCTCCAGTATTCGGGAGTTGCATAATCTCATAGTCAGAGGAACATGTATAAGTTATGAAGAAAGCAATAGCAATAAAACTTAACGATCATGATGCTAAGCTAATGGATGAGTCTTGTCAATCACATCATTCTCTAATGATGTGATCCCGTTCATCAAATGACAACACATGTCTATAGTCAGGAAACATAACCATCTTTGATTAACGAGCTACTCAAGTAGAGGCATACTAGGGACACTTTGTTGTGTCTATGTGTTCACACATGTAGTAAGTTTCCGGCTAATACAAGTCTAGCATGAATAATAAACATTTATCATGATATAAGGAAATATAAATAACAACTTTATTATTGCCTCTAGGGCATATTTCCTTCAGTCTCCCACTTGCACTAGAGTCAATAATCTAGTTCACATCGCCATGATATTTAACACCACTAGTTCACATCACCATGTGATTAGTTCACATTGCCATGTGACTAATACCCAAAGGGTTTTACTAGAGTCAATAATCTAGTTCACATCGCTATGTGATTAACACCCAAAGAGTACTAAGGTGTGATCATATTTTGCTTGTGAGGGAAGTTTAGTCAATGGGTCTGTCATATTCAGAGCAGTATGTATTTTGCAAATTTCTATGTCTACAATGCTCTTCACGGAGCTACTCTAGCTAATTGCTCCCACTTTCAATATGTATCCAGATTGAGACTTAGAGTCATCCCGATCAGTTTCAAAGCTTGCATCGGCGTAACTCTTTACGATGAACTCTTTATCACCTCCATAACCGAGAAATATCTCCTTATTTCACTAAGGATAATTTTGACCGCTGTCAAGTGATCCACTCTTGGATCACTATTGTACCCTCTTGCCAAACTCATGGTGGGGTTCACAATAGGTCTGGTACACAGCATAGCATACTTCATAGAACCTATGACTCAGGCATAGGGAATGAATTTTCATTCTCTTTCTATTTTCATAGAACCTATGAGTCTTTACTCAACTTCACACCTTGCAAAACAGGCAAGAACTCCTTCTTTGACTGTTCCATTTTGAACTACTTCAAAATCTTGTCAAGGTATGTACTCATTGAAAAAACTTATCAAGCGTCTTGTTCTATCTCTATAGATCTTGATGCTCAATATGTAAGCAGCTTCACCGAGGTCTTTCTTTGAAAAACTCCTTTCAAACACTCCTTTATGCTTTCCAGAAAAATTCTACATTATTTCCGATCAACAATATGACATTCACATATACTTATCAGAAATGATGTAGTGCTCCCACTCACTTTCTTGTAAATACAAGCTTCTCAAAAAGTCTGTATAAAACCATATGCTTTGATCACACTATCAAAGCGTATATTCCAACTCCGAGATGCTTGCACCGGTCCATAGATGGATTGCTAGAGCTTGCACACTTTGTTGGCACCTTTAGGATTGAAAAAATCTTCTTGTTGCATCATATACAACTCTTCTTTAAGAAATCCATTAAGGAATGCCGTTTTGACATCCATTTTGCCAGATTTCATAAAATGTGGCAATTGCTAACATGATTCGGACAGACTTAAGCATTGATACGAGTGAGAAAATCTCATCGTAGTCAACACCTTGAACTTGTCGAAAACCTTTTTGCGACAATTCGAGCTTTGTACATAGTAACACTACTATCAGCGTCCATCTTCCTCTTGAAGATCCATTTATTCTCAATGGCTAGCCGATCATCGGGCAAGTCAATCAAAGTCCATACTTTGTTCTCATACATGGATCCCATCTCAGATTTTATGGCCTCAAGCCATTTCGCGTAATCTGGGCTCATCATCGCTTCCTCATAGTTCGTAGGTTTGTCATGGTCGAGTAACATGACCTCCAAAACAGGATTACCGTACCACTCTGGTGCGGATCTTACTCTGGTTGACCTACGAGGTTTGGTAGTAACTTGATCAGAAGTTTCATGATCATCGTCATTAGCTTCCTCACTAATTGGTGTAGGAATCACTGCAACTGATTTCTTCGATGAACTACTTTCCTATAAGGGAGAAGGTACAACTATCGCATCAAGTTCTACTTTCCTCCCACTCACTTCTTTCAGGAGAGACTCTTTCTCTAGAAAGGATCCAGTCTTAGCAACAAAGATCTTGCCTTCAGATCAGTGATAGAAGGTGTATCCAACAGTTTCTTTTGGGTATCCTATGAAGACACATTTCTCCGATTTGGGTTCGAGCTTATCAGGTTGAAGCTTTTTCACATAAGCATCGCAGCCCCAAATTCTAAGAAACGACAACTTGGGTTTCTTGCCAAACCACAGTTCATATGGTATCGTCTCAACAGATTTAAATGGTGCCCTATTTAACGTGAATGCAGCTATCTCAAATGCATAACCCCAAATCGATAGTGATAAATTGGTAAGAGACATCATAGATCGCACCATATCTAATAAAGTACGGTTATGATGTCCGGACACACCATTACGCTGTGGCGTTCCAGGTGGCGTGAGTTGCAAAACTATTCCACATTGTTTCGAATGAAGACCAAACCCGTAACTAAAATATTTGTCTCCGCGATTAGATCGTAGAAACTTTATTTTCTTGTTACGATGACTTTCCACTTCACTCTGAAATTCTTTGAACTTTTCAAATGTTTCAGACTTATGTTTCATCAAGTAGATATACCCATATCTGCTCAAATCATTTGTGAAGATCAGAAAAGTAATGATACCCGCCGCGAGCCTCAACACTCATCGGATCGCATACATCAGTATGTATTATTTCCAATAAGTCAGTTGCTCGCTTCCATTGTTCCGGAGAACGTAGTTTTAGTCATCTTGCCCATGAGGCATGGTTCGCAAGCATCAAGTGATTCCAAAAGCCCATCAGCATGGAGTTTCTTCACGCGCTTTACACCAATATGACTTAAACGGCAGTGCCACAAATATGTTGCACTATCATTATCAACTTTGCATCTTTTGGCATCAATATTACGAATGTGTGTATTACTACGATCGAGATTCAATAAACCATTCACCTTGGGTGTATGACCACAGAAGGTTTTATTCATGTAAACAGAATAACAATTATTCTTTGACTTAAATGAATAACCGTATTGTAGTAAACATGATCCAATCATATTATGCTCAATGCAAACACCAAATAACATTTGTTTTTGGTTCAACACTAATCCCGAAGGTAAAGGGAGTGTGCGATGGTGATCTTATCAACCTTGGAATCATTTCCAACATACATCGTCACCTTGCCCTCAACTAGTCTTTGTTCATTTTGTAACTCATGTTTCGAGTTACTAATCATAGCAAGAGAACCAGTATCAAATACCCAGGGGCTACTATGAACACTAGTAAAGTACACATCAATGACATGTATATCATATATATACTTTTGTTCACTTTGCCATCCTTCTTATCCGCCAAGTATTTGGGTCAATTCCGCTTCCACTGACCATTTCATTCATAGTAGAAGCTAGCTTTGGGCTTCTTCATAGGAGTGGCAACTTGCTTGCCATTCTTCTTGAAGTTCCCCTTCTTTCCCTTGCCCTTTTACTTGAAACTAGTGGTCTTGTCAACTGTCAACATTTGATGCTTTTCTTGATTTCTACCTTCGTCGATTTCAGCATCACGAAGAGCTCGGGAATCGTTTTCGTCATCCCTTGCATATTATAGTTCATCACGAAGTTCCACTAACATGGTGATAGTGACTAGAGAACTCTGTCAATCACTATTTTATCTGCAAGATTAACTCCCACTTGATTCAAGCAATTGTAGTACTCACACAATCTGAGAACATGCTCATTGGTTGAGCTATTCTCCTCCATCTTGTAGGCAAAGTACTTGTCACAGGTCTCATACTTCTCGACTCGGGCATGAGTCTGAAATACCAATTTCAGCTCTTGGAATATCTTATATGCTCCGTGGCGTTCAAAACGTTTTTGAAGTCCCGATTCTAAGCAGTAAAGCATGGCGCACTAAACTATCAAGTAGTTATCATACCGAGCTTTACAAAACGTTCATAATGTCTGCATCTGCTCCTGCAATAGGTCTGTCACCTAGCATGCATCAAGGACATAATTCTTCTGTGCAGCAATGAGGATAATCCTCAGATCACGGATGTGACAGCCTGGTTTTTGCCCTCCTTTATTTGTCTGATTTTCATTTGGATTGGTTTTGAAATTTGGAGTTTTTGAATCTTTTCATATGGACTTAAACACTTGGGTACCCCTTGGCTTTCACCCAAGTGCCTCATTTCACTCTCTAATCATCATTCCCTCTCTGGTTCACCTCAAAATAATATTTGGAATATTTTTCTTAAATGAAAAATATCCATTTCCCTCTCCAAAACCCTAGCTAGCTCAATGTGCTCCAAAGCAACCCCAATTTTTCTTGCCCACAAAAATCTGAGAAAACTCACAAATATTCTTTGAACCCTAGGGCACCTTCCTGAGCAAAAATATTGCACCACTTTTTGGAATATTTTTGCTACAGAAAATACTTTCTGTTCTGGACAGAAATGGTGGTTTCTACAGCAACTACCATTTTACTTGCTCCCATGAGGCTGATTTTTCTTGTGCATCATCACCTTAGTAGATGATTGCTAGCCTCCAAAACCCAGCTCCTAACTCCCAGCCGTTTGACCTCAGTAACCTCTCAAAGTTACTGATCAGAAACTTACTTGGCTTGTGAAATCTTTTCTACTGCGTCTGGATCCAAACCAAAGCGTGGTAATCTTCAAAACTACCACGAACAACAAGCCAGACATGAACTTTGGACGTAGGTCGGCCTGGGGCAAAGTTCACGCGGTGACCACGCGTGTACACGATGCCAGCCTGCGTGTCGACGCGCTCTGAGTGCCGCCGAGCGCTCTGTTTCGCGCGTGCTCGCTTCCCCGACTGCCAAAGCGTGCCAAACCTCGCCACCATCTTCGTCCAAACCACCTTAACTCTCCCCTGGCACTCGCCGATGCCGGAGCTCGCCACAGCGAGCACGGGTGCGGTCTGGCCAACGCAACAGTGCGCTCTGCACTGTGCTCGTCGCCTTCCTCTCGATCCTGTGCTCATCCCCGTTCGCCCATAGTCCCCTCGTGAGCTGCGTCGCCTTCTCCCTCTCTCACTGACGCCGCTCATCGTCGGTTGCCGTGTCCAGGTGTCACCGGCGGAGCCCGATCCACCCCTTGACGCTCGCCTATAAATGGAGCGCTCCCCAGCCTCCTCGGGCACCATCCTCCACTCCCACACACTCCACAACCATGTAGATAGCCGTAGCCCGGCCGGGCAGGCCATGGGCCGCCGTCCCCGAGCTCGAGCTCGCCGGCGATCCCCTCGGGTCGTCGCGGTAGCTCTAGCCCGTCCCAGGCCTGGGCGATCCTTCCAGAGCCTCCACCACACTGCGGTGGTGCCGTTCCGCCCAGTTGGAGCCCGTGGAGTCGCCTCTACCCGCAGTCATCTTCGTCTCCGGCGAGCTCTGCTTCCTGTCTCCGCTAGAGAGGACAATTCCGACGCCGTCAGACCACCCCTAGCTACTCTACGGGTATGGGCAGGTGCGCCTCCGTCTCCTCTCTGGTTCCCTCCCTCTCATTTTGGCCAAGGAGCCCTCGCCGCCGGCGTGAGCTCCGGCGAAGCCGCGCCACTCTTTGTTTCCTTCTCCCCCTCCAACTCACCTGACTAGCAGGGCCCGCTAGTCAGCCACTCAGTACGCGCGCGAAGCGGTACGAGTGCTGGCGCCCCGAGGCTTTACGCCTTCGACGTCACCCCCCCCAGTCTGTTTTTTATTTAAATTCAAATTTCATTTTTATCCAGAGAGATTCAAACAGCTATAACTCTTCAACCATAAGTCCAAATGAATTGATTCTTTTTGCATTGTGTTCTTTGCAAAGAAATCTAGCAGCTCACCAAAAATGAGATTTTTCTGTGCTGTCTAGATTTTCTGGTGAATTTCAGAAAGGTTCTTGATATTTTCTTCTTGTGTTTAAAATTATTTTCTGAGAGTGAAGCTTGTCTTGAGGATCACCAGAAGGCTTGTGAACCTCATCCGCACTAATGCAAGCCACATCAACATTTTCATGATGCCACTTCAATATTTGATATTTTTCTACTTGAATGAATGATTTAATCCATGTATTAAAATCACTATTATGTAATTTATATTCTGTTAATTTCTTGTTTAAGTTAATATGCTTGATTTATAGAAAGTTTAAAGCTAACTAAGTTGTTAAAGAAACTAGGATTAACTTTTTGTTATGATAGAAATAATATGGTTATTGATATAAGTAATTAATTGGAGTTACTTTTCTTGCATGAGAAAAATGATAAATTTGTTAGAATAGATTCTGTTAAAGTGAAGGTTGATCCTAACCAGAAAAGTATGAGGAGTTGTTGACTCGGTCATTTCCGTTATATGTGATGCATATGTTAGTGTTGCACTTCATGGCATGCTATGACACCGGTTATTTTCAATTTAAGTTGAACCTGATAATAACACAACTTGAATATATCGTTGACCGGGTCATGGTGCCACTGAATCAAGTTTTCCCAGTGCAACCACATTTGCCTTTATGGGAAGGCCTTTATTCGGTCCGTTGTCATGCCTCTGGTCGGTGCCTCCAACGAGGGAAGGTTATGGGCGTGCGGTACCCTGGACCGGTAAGTAGACATAACCTTGTGTGCCCGTTGTTGAGATTTTTGGTACCGGTCCCCATGAGGGACGTTTATGTTTTGGCCATGACGGTGGTTGTTGTGTCTTTGGTAGATATGGGGCCACCCAGAACTAGCCCCGTTGGGAGTGGGTCGGAGTGGCCGAGAGAGTGTCATGGCAATGGAGGGGTTTCGTTGGAATGCCGTTGGTCCACCCGAATGGGAGTACGAGGCCATGGGTTCCGTGGTGTGGGTACAGTGCGCTACCTCTGCAGAGTGTATTAATCTATCGATAGCCGAGTCCACGGTTACGGACACCTTGAAAGTAGGTCACACCATGGGTCAACATTTAATTAATCTTGCACACTAAGTCATGAACTTTGCACTGTTGAGGATGGCAGGAAGGTCATCCTGTTGGTTGAGACCAAGTGTTGGTCATGGTGGTGATTGCCGGAAGGATCACTGTTTGAGACCAAATATTGGTCGTGGTTGTAATCGCCGGAATGATCACGAGGTATCCATAGCTAAGATCATGTGGTTGGTACGTTTGTGATCCAGAAGCGATCACCATTGGTAAGCTAGTCCGAGGGACTGTTCTCATAACAGCGTGATCACAGCATGTTGGTTACATTGTTGCATTACTAATAATGGGTTAATTATCATGATATTGTTTGTCATTATGTTTATTCTTGTTGTGAGCTTGCAAGTACATTCAATGTACTGACCTGGCGTGTCATGCCAGATTTCAGGGAAGTCCCGTTGGAAAGGAGTGTTGTTCGTGTCTAGATCGTGTCCACATCGGTGTCCCTATGCTATGGAGTTCCGTTACGACCTTGTTTCGCTATCGCGTAGTTGTTATGATCGAGGCCCCTTTATGTTCACTAAATAATGTACATATTGTTCAGCCGCACCGGGTGTGCCGCTTGGCCTTGCTACCTGTTGTAATATAAACTTTGAGCCGCTAGCATCAATAAAGCGGTTGTTTTCTGTACCAAGATGTTGTGTATTGCTAGAAGACATGGCCTCTGGGCTGGCAATGCATGGTAAACCGGTCGCTCCAAGCCGGGGTGCCACAACGCTTGGTATCAGAGCCGCGCTGACTGTAGGACACGCTAGACTTCGACGTGTTAACTGGACGTTAGATACGAGTCTAAGTTGAGTGCCGGTAGCATTTATAGCTGCTTGTTGCATTGCATGCACTTGTCTTATTTTTATGCTAACCTGCTAATGGTTGTGAGTGTAGATGGCTCCGGTGTCGTATTCGTGCCAGTTGCAGCTGATGCCGTTCATGTCGCCGCATCTCCTTCGTAGCGTGTGGCGTCGGTTGTACCCCCTCGGTTACGATCCAGTCTATCGCGTGTACCAGGAGTGTCTAGCTAACTCAGTGTATGAGTATCACGCAGTGGTTACTCTGCGCACCAGTTCCGATTCCAGCACTTACACTCGTATGGAGCGGTTACGCTTCTCAGGCTGTCCAGTTTGCTGCATTCGAGGTCCTTGTCGAGCTTCGTTATAAAGAGGTCGGATGCAGAACCACCCAGGTTTCTACTACTATCCTTCTCTGCACGACAATGGTCGTGTCCTTTTCCCTATCATTGATCCGGAGTCTGATAGTGTTGCTAGCCATCTTGCTCGTTATATCACCGCTATCTATCTTATGATCCATGAGCTGGCTCGAGAGCTGACTCGCGCTCGTACTGCTTTAGTCACTGCTTTAGTCTCTTCTAGATGTGCCACTACTCCATCCTCCCTAGGATTTACTCCTTATATTCCAGCCAGTTCTAGTCCCCCTGTTTCACCGGTTACTCCCCCGAGTAGCTCGGGCGGCTCAACGGTGAACCCTCTCAGTGCCCCTGCTGAGTGGGTTACACTTCTCACTACTCCTGTAGCCCTGATGCTTAACCCTACACCTTCCACTGAGGGAGAGCCCTCTAGGCAGCGTCGTCGTGTTACCTTTAACCCAGAGGTCTCAGTTAACCTCGTCAGTTCAGGATCCGAGTCCGTTTCAGGAGAGGACCCCGCAGCACCAGCAGAGTAGTAGAGCCTCAGAGTATCCGCAGTCGTCGGGATGATGTCCGGATGTAGTAGTACCAGTCATGATGTTTCTTTTCCTGTATGAGAGTAGTTGAACCTGGCATGTTGGTTATCTTTCATGTATGAGTCTATGTATAACTATGTTCGAACTCTATTTTATTCGCCGTGTTTTCTTCGTCATTTCGATTTTTCTCGGGCTTTTGTTGCTGGCTTTTCCCCAATTTATTTTGAATGTTTCTCATCTCGGTTGCGTTGCCTTGGGAAAAATCGTAATAGGATGCCGCGAGGAGGCAGCACTAGCAACGTTCGCGAGGGTACCCCTGTTCGTCGTTCCGCACGACAGGCAGGACACTCCCCCGAGCCGTACGTTCCACCACCGCCTCCACCGCCAAATCCGCCCTCCAGCGAGCAAATTCTGCGAATGTTTGAGGAAAGATGGAATAATGATCTGATTGAAATATTAAGAAGTGTGCAAGCTATGGTTGTTCAGAATGGAAATCAGTATGGTCACCACTCCAAGCTGTCAGATTTTCAGAGGACCAAGCCTCCCAGTTTCAGTCAGGTCCTTGATCCCTTGGATGCAGACGATTGGTTACGAACCATTGAGAGAAAGCTTGAGATTGCTCGTACAGAATAAGATGATAAAGTTCCGTTTGCAACTCATTATCTTGAAGGCGTTGCTGCTATATGGTGGGAAAATGCAAAAGCCATGTGGCCCGCTGATGAAGAAATTACCTGGACAAAATTCAAGGATCAGTTCCGGAAATATCATATCCCTACTGGAATTATGAAGACTAAGCAGCGCGAATTCCTCTCGCTCCTCCAAGGAAATCAGTTTGTGGGTGAATATTTGCAAAAATTCAATCACCTGGCCCGTTACTCCCTTCATGACGTGGCCACCGAAGAAAGAAAGATTGACAGATTTCTTGGTGGATTAAACCCGCAACTCCGGTGTACTCTCAGCATGTTTGATTTCCCAGATTTCCAAACTCTGGTGAATAAAGCTTTCATTGCTGAAAGGGAGCACAAGCTCGTATCAGACAATAGGCCTGTCAATAACGATCACAAGCGCAAGTTTGGCCAAAGAAGGATGGGCAACTCGTGCAAAAGGCTCGTACCTGGCAGCAGACTCGGGGGGAATACAAGCCCAATTGGCAACATAATGTTAACAAGACCACCACCCAAGTCAAGAATGTCATGCCCAACCCAGTGCACGAGGAGTGCCAGCGCATCAACGCTTGCTTCAGTTGTGGGCAAACCGGACATTATGCCAGACAGTGTCCCAAGAACAGCAAGGCAAATACTCTATTCAGGCCACAAGTCAACTTTATGGAGTCATGTCCGACCCAGCAAAACATCATTGGGCACATTCATCACCTCTCTGCCGATGAAGCCCAAGAGAACCCCGAAGTTGTCATTGGTATGTTCTCTGTTAATAACATACCTGCAGTAATTTTATTTGACTCTGGGGCTTCCCACTCTTTTATTTCTTGGAGTTTTGTTGCCCAAAACAAATTTCCTTGTTCACTTTTGGGCAAGAATATGCTGGTACAAACCCCGAGATCATTAATCAGGAGCAATCTGGTCTGCCGTAATCTGGAAATCAATATCAACGGAGTCTGTTTTCCAACTTCTTTGATAATCATTGAGTCTGATAAGTTGGATGTTATCTTGTGTATGAATTGGCTGACTCAATATCAAGTATGCATAAATTGTGCAACCCCAGAGGTTACTTTGACCAGTCCGAAGGGGCAGACTACCAAATTCTATGCTCGCAGAAGCATACCCAAGAAAGAAATGGCCTTCACCGTTGTGGCTGAATTGGAATTAATTCCTGTGGTCAGTGAGTTTCCTAATGTATTTCCAGAAGAGTTGCCACGCATGCCACCAGATCGCGAGCTTGAGTTTGCAACAAATCTTGTGCCCGGAACCGCACCGTTATACAAGAAGTATTACCGGATGCCCTCATCAGAATTAGTGGAGCTAAAGAAACAGCTTGATGAAATGCTCCAGAAAGGATATATCCGTCCCAGCTCTTCACCATGGGGATCACCTGCTATCTTCGTGGACAAAAAGGATGGCAGCCTCCGCATGTGTGTGGATTACCGTCAGCTGAACGATGTCACCATCAAAAACAAATATTCACTGCCAAGGATTGATAACTTGTTTGAACAGCTCAGTGGGGCCAAAGTATTCTCCAAGATTGATCTAAGGACAGGATATCATCAACTCAAGATTAAAAAGGAAGATATTCCTAAGACCGCATTCACTACTCGGTACGGTCTTTATGAATATACAGTTATGTCCTTTGGTCTCACCAATGCCCCAGCTTTCTTCATGCATATGATGACCAAAGTATTCATGGACTTCCTCGATAAGTTCGTGGTAGTCTTCGTCGATGACATACTTATCTACTCAAGAAGTGAGGAAGATCACAAAGAACACCTCCGAGCAGTGCTACAACGACTCTGCGACCATCAGCTGTACGTCAAATTCAGTAAGTGTGAGTTTTGGCTCAAGCAAGTTGGATTTCTTGGACATGTACTATCTGCCGAAGGTATAGCCGTGGACCCGAGCAAAGTAAAGGATGTGCTCGATTGGTTGCCACCCACAACCGTAAAACATAGATCCGGAGTTTTCTTGGATTAGCCGGTTATTACCGTCATTTCATTGAAGGGTTTTCCAAAATTGCTAAACCCATGATGGAGCTGCTCAAAAAGGATAAGAAGTTTGAATGGACTGAGGACTACGAGAAAAGTTTCAATGAGTTAAAGATACGGCTGACAACCGCACTTGTGTTAACTCTTCCAGATATCTACCGTAGTTTTGATGTGTACTGCGACGCCTCCAGACAAGGTCTGGGATGCGTACTTATGCAAGACGGCAAAGTAGTAGCCTATGCATCACGACAACTACGACCGCACGAGGGAAATTACCCTACTCATGATCTAGAATTGGCCGCGGTGGTTCATGCTCTAAAAATTTGGAGACACTATCTCATCGGGAAGAGATGCCAAATTTTTACATATCACAAAAGTCTCAAGTATATATTTACTCAGCCAGATTTAAATCTCCGTTAACGAAGGTGGCTTGAGTTAGTCAAGGATTATGATCTTGGAATAAATTACCACCCTGGTAAGGCCAACGTGGTCGCCGATGCACTCAGTCGAAAGCCTGTCAGCCTGAATGTCATATTGGAATCCTTGCCTCCGGAACTTAAAGAGGAAATTGCTCAGCTCAACCTGGTCATCGTTGATGTTGGCCTTGCTAATATTTTTGAAGTTGCCCCCACACTTGCGGAAGAGATCCACAAGGCCCAGCCAGCTGACACCGTTCTGCAGAAACGTGCCAAGAAAATGGTAGCAGGACAGACTTCCGATTTCTCGAAGGATCAATTGGGTACCCTCCGTTTCCGGGGAAGGATTGTGCACCCAATCAAGCAGATTTAAAGCAGAAAATCCTGTCTGAAGCACACGAATCTTTGTATTCCATTCACCCGGGAGGTACGAAAATGTATGAAGACCTCCGACAAATATTTTGGTGGGATGGAATGAATAAAGACATTCCCTATTTTGTGGCATGTTGCGACATATGCAACAAGGTAAAGGCAGAGCATCAGAAGCCAGCCGGACTTCTCCAACCACTGCCAGTCTCACAATGGAAATGGGATGATGTGTGCATGGATTTCGTCACAGGACTGCCCAAGACTCAGCGAGGCAATGATGCAATCTGGGTCATAGTGGACACCTTAACCAAGGTTGCTCACTTTATCCCAATCAGAACCACATATCGAGCGGACCAACTTGCACAGCTGTATGTATCCAGGATAGTCAGTCTGCATGGAGTACCTCGAAACATCACTTCTGACCGAGGTTCACTTTTTACCTCTGCTTTTTGGTCACGTCTCCATCAAGCCTTGGGGACAGCGCTGAAATACAGTACCGCTTATCATCCTCAGACCGATGGATAGACAGAGCGGGTAAACCAAATACTCGAAGATATGCTGCGAGCCTATGCTTTGGCCCAAGGATCTAAATGGGAAGACTGTCTGCCGTATGCCGAGTTCTCTTATAACAACAGCTTCCAGATCAGTCTAAAGATGTCATTGTATGAGGCTTTGTATGGCCGTAAGTGCCGCACTCCTTTAAATTGGTCTCAAACTGGAGATAGCCGCATTTTCGGAACAGATCTCATGATGGAAGCTGAGAAACAAGTTAGGGAAATCAGAGATAGATTGCAATTGGCCAAATCTCGACAGAAGAGTTATTATGATGCAAAGCACCGACAGATCAGTTTTGAACCCGAAGAACATGTATACCTCTGAGTCACCCCTATGAAAGGAGTCAAGAGATTCCAGACTTGTGGAAAGTTGGCACCCAGATTTATTGGTCTATTTCAAGTGATGTCCCGAGTGGTTACTGTTGCATATCAGTTGCAACTACCCCCGGAATTGTCAGACGTGCACAACGTGTTTCATGTTTCACAGTTGAGGCGATGCATATCGCCGCCTGAGAAAAGGACCGCTATGGCCTAGATAGAGTTGGCAAGGGATTTAACATATGAAGAGAGACCGGTTAAAATTTTGGATCAGATGGAAAGAGTCACTCGCAGTAAAGTGAGGAAGTTCTACAAAGTCCAGTGGGAGCATCACACCGAGTCAGAATCAACTTGCGAACGAGAAGAATTTCTAACGGCACATTATCCCGAATGGTCTTCCCAAGCAACCGAATCTCGAAGATGAGATTCATTCTAAGTGGGGGAGGTTTGTGACAGCCTGGTTTTTGCCCTCCTTTATTTGTCTGATTTTCATTTGGATTGGTTTTGAAATTTGGAGTACCTCTTTTCATATGGACTTAAACACTTGGGTACCCCTTGGCTTTCACCCAAGTGCCTCATTTCACTCTCTAATCATCATTCCCTCTCTGGTTCACCTCAAAATAATATTTGGAATATTTTTCTTAAATGAAAAATATCCATTTCCCTCTCCAAAACCCTAGCTAGCTCAATGTGCTCCAAAGCAACCCCAATTTTTCTTGCCCACAAAAATCTGAGAAAATTCACAAATATTCTTTGAACCCTAGGGCACCTTCCTGAGCAAAAATATTGCAACACTTTTTGGAATATTTTTGCTACAGAAAATATTTTCTGTTCTGGACAGAAATGGTGGTTTCTACAGCAACTACCATTTTACTTGCTCTAACGACGCTGATTTTTCTTGTGCATCATCACCTTAGTATATGATTGCTAGCCTCCAAAACCCAGCTCCTAACTCCCAGCCGTTTGACCTCAGTAACCTCTCAAAGTTACTGATCATAAACTTACTTGGCTTCTGAAATCTTTTCTACTGCGTCTGGATCCAAACCAAAGCGTGGTAATCTTCAAAACTACCACGAACAACAAGCCAGACATGAACTTTGGACGTAGGTCGGCCTGGGGGCAAAGTTCACACGGTGACCACGCGTGTACATGATGCCAGCCTGCGTGTCGACGCGCTCTGAGTGCCGCCGAGCGCTCTGTTTCACGCGTGCTCGCTTCCCCGACTGCCAAAGCGTGCCAAACCTCGCCACCATCTTCGTCCAAACCCCCTTAACTCTCCTCAGGCACTCGCCGACGCCGGAGCTCGCCGCAGCGAGCACGGGCGCGGTCCGGCCAACGCAACAGTGCGCTCTGCACTGTGCTCGTCGCCTTCCTCTCGATCCTGTGCTCGTCCCCATTCGCCCACAGTCCCCGTGTGAGCTGCGTCGCCTTCTCCCTCTCTCACTGACGCCGCTCGTCGCCGGGCGCCGTGTCTAGGTGTCACCGGTGGAGCCCGATCCACCCCTCAACGCTTGCCTATAAATGGAGCGCTCCCCAGCCTCCTCGAGCACCATCCTCCACTCCCACACACTCCACAACCTTGTAGATAGACGTAGCCCGGACGGGCAGGCCGCGGGCTGCCGTCCCCGAGCTCGAGCTTGCCGGCGATCCCCTCGGGTCGTCGCGGTAGCTCCAGCCCCTCCCAGACCTAGGCGGCCCTTCCAGAGCCTCCGCCCACCGTCATCTTCGTCTCCGGCGAGCTCTGCTTCCTGTCTCCGTTAGAGAGGACGATTCTGACGCCGTCTGACCACCCCTTGCTACTCTACGGGTACGGGCAGGTGTGCCTCCATCTCCTCTCTCCATCCCTCCCTCTCGTTTTGGCCAAGGAGCCCTAGCCGCCGGCGTGAGCTCCAGCAAAGCCGCGCCACTCTCTGTTTCCTTCTCCCCCTCCACCTCACCAGACTAGCGGGGCCCGCTAGTCAGCCACTCAGTACGCGCGCGAAGTGGTACGAGTGGTGGCGCCCCGAGGCTTTACGCCTTCGACGTCACCCCCCCAGTCTGTTTTTATTTAAATTCAAATTTCATTTTTATCTAGAGAGATTCAAACAGCTATAACTCTTCAACCATAAGTCCAAATGAATTGATTCTTTTTGCATTGTGTTCTTCGCAAAGAAATCTAGCAGCTCACGAAAAATGAGATTTTTCTATGCTGTCTAGATTTTCTAGTGAATTTCAGAAGGGTTCTTGATATTTTCTTCTTGTGTTTAAAATTATCTTCAGAGAGTGAAGCCTGTCTTGAGGATCACCAGAAGGCTTGTGAACCTCGAAAGCCACAGCAACATTTTCATGATGCCACTTCAATATTTGTGATTTTTCTACTTGAATGAATGATTTAATCCATGTATTTAAATCACTATTATGTTATTTATATTCTATTAGTTGCTTGTTTAAGTTAATATGCTTGATTTACAGAAAGTTTAAAGCTAACTAAGTCCTGATCATCATCTTGTGCCTTTGATCTCCATCTCCAAAGCACCGTCCTGATCACCATCGTCACCAGCTTGACACCTTGATCTCCATGGAAGCATCGTTGTCGTCTCGCCAACTATTGCTTCTACGACTATCGCTACCGCTTAGTGATAAAGTAAATCAATTACATGGCGATTGCATTTCATACAATAAAGCGACAACCATATGGCTCCTGCCAGTTGCCGATAACTCTGTTACAAAACATGATTATCTCATAAAATAAAATTTTGCATCATGTCTTGACCATATCACATCACAACATGCCCTTCAAAAACAAGTTAGACGTCCTCTACTATGTTGTTGCAAGTTTTACGTGGCTGCTACGGGCTGAGCAAGAACCGTTCTTACCTATGCATCAAAACCACAACGATTTTTCGTCAAGTGTGTTGTTTTAACCTTCAACAAGGACCGGGCATAGCCACACTCGATTCAACTAAAGTTGGAGAAACTGACACCCGCCAGCCACCTGTGTGCGAAGCACGTCGGTAGAACCAGTCTCGCGTAAGCGTACGCGTAATGTTGGTCCGGACTGCTTCATCCAACAATACCGCCGAATCAAAGTATGACATGCTGGTAAGCAGTATGACTATTATCACCCACAACTCATTTGTGTTCTACTCGTGCATATAACTTCTACGCATAGACCTGGCTCAGATGCCACTGTTGGGGAACGCAGTATTTCAAAAAAATTCCTACGAACACGCAGGATCTATCTAGGAGATGCATAGCAACGAGCGGGGAGAGTGTGTCCACGTACCCTCGTAGACCAAAAGCGGAAGCGTTTAGTAACGCGGTTGATGTAGTCGAACGTCTTCGCGATCCAACCGATCCAGGTACCGAACGCACGGCACCTCCGCGATCGGCACACGTTCAGCTCGGTGACGTCCCTCGAACTCTTGATCCAGTTGAGGTCGAGGGAGATTTTCGTCAGCTCGACGGCGTGGTGACGGTGATGATGAAGTTACCGGTGCAGGGCTTCGCCTAAGCACTAAGACGATATGACCGAGGTGTAAAACTGTGGAGGGGGGTACCGCACACGGCTAAGAGATTGTCTGTTGTGTCTGGGGGTGCCCCTTGGCCACGTATATAAAGGAGGGAGGAGGAGGCCAGCCTAGGAGGGGTGCGCCTATAGGGGGAGTCGAACTAGGATTCCCAATCCTAGTTGGAGTCCCCTTCCTTTTCCAAGAGGGGGGAGAGGGAAGGAGTAGGAGAGGGAGAAGGAAAGAGAGGGGGGCGCCGCCCCCTCCTTAGTACAATTCGGACTTGCCATGGGGGGGGCGCGGCCACCCCTTGAGGCCCTTTTCTCCTTTCCCGTATAGCCCATTAAGGCCCACTACTTCCCCCGGCGAATTCTCGTAACTCTTTGGTACTCCGAAAAATACCAGAATCACTCGGAACCTTTCCGATGTCCGAATATAGCCTTCCAATATATCGATCTTTACGTCTCGACCATTTTGAGACTCCTCGTCATGTCCGTGATCTCATCCGGGACTCCGAACAACCTTCGGTACATCAAATCACATAACTCATAATACAAATCGTCATCGAACGTTAAGCGTGCGGACCCTACGGGTTCGAGAACTATGTAGACATGACCGAGACACATCTCCGGTCAATAACCAATAGCGGAACCTGGATGCTTATGTTGGCTCCTACATATTCTACGAAGATCTTTATCGGTCAAACCGCATAACAACATACATTGTTCCCTTTGTCATCGGTATGTTACTTGCCCGAGATTCGATCGTCGGTATCATCATACCTAGTTCAATCTCGTTACCGGCAAGTCTCTTTACTCGTTCCGTAATGCATCATCCCGCAACTAACTCATTAGTCACATTGCTTGCAAGGCTTGTAGTGATGTGCATTACCGAGAGGGCCCGGAGATACCTCTCCAATACACAGAGTGACAAATCCTAATCTCGATCTATGCCAACCCAACAACCACTTTCGGAGACACCTGTAGAGCATCTTTATAATCACCCAATTATGTTGTGACGTTTGATAGCACACAAGGTGTTCCTCCAGTATTCGGGAGTTGCATAATCTCATAGTCAGAGGAACATGTATAAGTCATGAAGAAAGCGATAGCAATAAAACTTAACGATCATAATGCTAAGCTAACGGATGGGTCTTGTCCATCACATCAATATCTAATGATGTGATCACGTTCATAAAATGACAACACATGTCTATCGTTAGGAAACATGATCATCTTTGATTAACAAGCTAGTCAAGTAGAGGCATACTAGGGACACTCTGTTTTGTCTATGTATTCACACATGTACTAAGTTTTCGGTTAATACAATTCTAGCATGAATAATAAACATTTATCAGGATATAAGGAAATATAAATAACAACTTTATTATTGCCTCTAGGGCATATTTCCTTCACAAACATAGCCTTCCAATATATCGATCTTTATGTCTCGACCATTTCGAGACTCCTCATCATCTCCGTGATCACATCCGGGACTCCAAACAACCTTCGGTACATCCAAACACATAAACTCATAATACCAATCATCATCGAACGTTTAGCGTGCAGACCCTATGGGTTCCAGAACTATGTAGACATGATCGAGACTCATCTCCGGTCAATAACCAATAAAGAAGCCTGGATGCTCATATTGGTTCCTACATATTCTACGAAGATCTTTATCGGTCAAACCGCCAAACAACATACGTTGTTCCCTTTGTCATCGGTATGTTACTTGCCCGAGATTCGATCGTCGGTATCATCATACCTAGTTCAATCTCGTTACCGGCAAGTCTCTTTACTCGTTCCGTAATGCATCATCCCGCAACTAACTCATTAGTGACATTGCTTGCAAGGCTTGTAGTGATGTGCATTACCGAGAGGGCCCGGAGATACCTCTCCAATACACAGAGTGACAAATCCTAATCTCGATCTATGCCAACCCAACAACCACTTTCGGAGACACCTCTAGAGCATCTTTATAATCACCCAGTTACGTTGTGACGTTTCATAGCACACAAGGTGTTCCTCCAGTATTCAGGAGTTGCATAATCTCATAGTCAGAGGAACATGTATAAGTCATGAAGAAAGCGATAGCAATAAAACTTAACGATCATAATGCTAAGCTAACGGATGGGTCTTGTCCATCACATCAATATCTAATGATGTGATCACGTTCATAAAATGACAACACATGTCTATCGTTAGGAAACATGATCATCTTTGATTAACGAGCTAGTCAAGTAGAGGCATACTAGGGACACTCTGTTTTGTCTATGTATTCACACATGTACTAAGTTTTCGGTTAATACAATTCTAGCATGAATAATAAACATTTATCAGGATATAAGGAAATATAAATAACAACTTTATTATTGCCTCTAGGGCATATTTCCTTCACAAACATAGCCTTCCAATATATCGATCTTTATGTCTCGACCATTTCGAGACTCCTCATCATCTCCGTGATCACATCCGGGACTTCAAACAACCTTCGGTACATCAAAACACATAAACTCATAATACCAATCGTCATCGAACGTTTAGCGTGCAGACCCTATGGGTTCGAGAACTATGTAGACATGATCGAGACTCATCTCCGGTCAATAACCAATAGAGAAGCCTGGATGCTCATATTGGTTCCTACATATTCTACGAAGGTCTTTATCGGTCAAACCGCCAAACAACATACGTTGTTCCCTTTGTCATCGGTATGTTACTTCCCTGAGATTCGATCGTCGGTATCTCAATACCTAGTTCAATCTCGTTACCGGCAAGTCTCTTTACTCGTTCAGTAATGCATCATCCCATAACTAACTCATTAGTCACATTACTTGCAAGGATTATAGTGATGTGCATTACCGAGAGGGCCTAGAGATACCTCTCCGACAATCGGAATGACAAATCCTAATCTCGATCTATGCCAACTCAACAAACACCATCGGAGACACCTGTAGAGCATCTTTATAATCACCCAGTTATGTTGTGATGTTTGATAGCACACTAAGTGTTCCTCCGGTATTCGGGAGTTGCATAATCTTATAGTCATAGGAACTTGTATAAGTTATGAAGAAAGCAATATCAACAAACTAAACGATCATCGTGCTAAGCTAATGGATGGGTCAAGTCAATCACATCATTCTCTAATGATGTGATCCCGTTATTCAAATGACAACTCTTGTCCATGGCTAGGAAACTTAACTATCTTTGATTAACGAGCTAGTCAAGTAGAGGCATACTAGTGACACTCAGTTTGTCTATGTATTCACACATGTACTAAGTTTCCGGTTAATACAATTCTAGCATGAATAATAAACATTTATCATGATATAAGGATATATAAATAACAACTTTATTATTGCCTCTAGGGAATATTTCCTTCAGCTTTTGCCTTTTTGACAAGAATCACAAATAAAATCGATGTTCAATAGCTTGACACACGGGAGCTTATTCTGACTAATTATTTTCCTAATGATGGTAGACGAAGGATGTCCTAGGCGCCGGTGCCACCTATCCGAGGAGGGAGTGACACTGAGCGCTTGCTTCTTGGCGCCTTGTCTCGTGTGTTTGACAGGGTATAGACCTCTTCTATCCCTGCCTTGGAGAAGGACCCTCCTCGTTCCCCGATCCTTTACAAAAAAAGAATAGGGATGAATCTCAACAAAGGAGTCGTTGTCAACGGCAAGACGACTAGCAGATATTACACTTTTGTTTGCTTCGGGTACATGGAGAATGTTGTTTAGATGCAGACCACGATCTTGAGTATGAATAGCTAAATGACCAAGATGTTTAATAACCATAACTGAACCACTCACGGTGTGAATCTGTTCATTGCCGGTATAGCGGTCGCATATGGTCAGCTTCTCCAGGTCTCCCGTGATGTGGTCGGTGGCGCCACTGTCCAAGTACCAATTGGTGTCCACCCCGTACTGTAGTGCAGCGAGGTTGGCCGAGTTCTCCTCCACACCTTGGTAGGATTCGTCGTAGCGTTTCCAGCACTTCCAAGATGGGTGGCCCGTCTTGCCACAAATCTGGCATTGGACCCTGGGAGCGGAGGCGTGATTGCTGTTGAAGTTTCCTCCGCTGCTGCTGTTGTCGCCTTGTCTGCGGCCGCGATCACCACCATCGCCAGGTTTGCAGCCTCGGGTAGCAGCGTTGGCGGAGGACTGCGACTCTCCACCCCGAGGACTCAGCCTCGTTTCGAAGCTGAGCAGCTGTGAGAACAACTCGGCGACGGTGACCGGCTCCACCCGGGAGCACATGGCGGACACCACCGGATCGAAGTCTTCTTCGAGCCCTGCCAGGATGTGAGAGATGATGTCGTCCTCATCCACCCTCTTCCCTGCGGCTATCAGCTCGTCGCAGAGAGACTTGATCTTCCCGGCATAGTCGGTGGTGGAGGAGTTCCCCTTCTGCAGATTGGCGAGGGTGATCCGAACATTGGTGGTCTGGGAACGGGTGCGGGATGCAAGCATCCCTTAACCGTGTTCCAGAGCTCTGCTGAGGTATGACACGAAGCAACCTGGATGGCGATCTCACAGGGAAGAGTCCTCAGGAGATAGGAGAAGACTTGTTGGTCTTGTGCATACCAGGTTTGGAACTCAGGGTTCGGCGCCTTCGCCGTGGTCTTGCCATCAGACGAAGTCACGTCGATCTGCTTGGGTGGTGGTGGTTGCTCGACGTCGAGGTACTTTGCCATCTGCGCGCCCCGGATCGCAGAGAGCACGGTCGCCCGCCATAGCGCCTGATTGCCCTTCGTGAGCTTCTCGGTGGCTGCATTAACGAATGGCGAGGACGGGAAGGAACTTGAAGATGCTGCCATGGATGAGCTCGAGGATGGCTCTGGTTACCATGAAAGAATTAGGGGCGTGGAAGCGTATGCATTTTCTGCAGGGACGCATGCATGTTTATATAGCACAACAGGATACATGATCGGCAGGTTGTTGTAGTCTTGACCCATCCTCCAAGCTATACAAGAGATAAGATCAAATCTACCTAACAACCTGCCTAGTTTACATAATACACACGCATACACTATGGTGACACATATGTCACGTTTACACAAATACAAGCCTATCATTTAACAATCCAGAGGCATAGCCTTGACCACCTTCTCCACCTCCTCTTCAACGAATTCTACCTCCAAATGTGATAGATCCCTACATGGGATGCCAAGCAGCCCCAAGTCCAAGGTGTATTCCTGTTCTGGTGCCTAGCAAAAGAGGTTGTCATAGAAATCATCTATCGCCGTGGCAATTTGCTCCTGCCAGTCAAGATAATGTCCTCCTGTCACAAGGGGTCGGGCATGCTGGTGAAGAAACTAGTGTTCGCATCTCCCTCCCTCAGATACAGCATCCTCGAGTGCTGCCTCGCAATTGTTCTCTCAAGAGAACACAATCCTAGCAATTTTCGTTTCAGAAGCTTTCTCAGACTAAATTCCTCAGTCAACAATTCTCTGTTGTCCATTGCCTTGTCCAGCCTGGAGATGATCTCCACCAGTCACTCCAGCTCTGCAATCTTTTCACTGTCGCCCTAAGCTTCATATCAAGTACGTACCACAAAAGGATTCCCATTCGCCGGGATAGAGTTCCACGCATTCTCCACGGTCTCAAAGAAACCCTCCACACGAGGCCAGAAGGCCTCAAATCTGAAGCGTCTACCCCATGCTATGTCCGTGTTTAGATCCACCAAAATTGGGCAGTGGTCCGATATTTCTGTACCCAGAGCCGTCAAGAAACTAGAGGGGTGCACCTCCTCCCACGAGTTCGTGCAGAACACATGATCAATCTTCTCTAGGGTTGGTCTCTCTCTCATTGGACCATGTGAATCTCATCCCATTTAGATGCATTTCCTTGAGCTCCAAAGTGTTTAACTTGGACTGGAACCGGGCCATCATGCGCCTATTAACAGCAGAGTTGCTCTTGTCGTAGGGTTAACTAGCAAGTTGAAATCCCCGACGAGAAGCCAAGGCCCTGCAAGCAGCTCTCTAACATCCACCAACCCATGCATGAATTCTATTTTCACCCAGTGCACCTGCCCACTTGGTTTAGATACAGACGCACACTGATGGAGGAGACATGCGGTGCCTGACCTCCAGATCGAGAGGAGACACCCACTGAATTTGGTCAGGGACACAATGTGAGCCACCGCCTGAATTAGGCACGGAGCGAACGCGAAGTTGAGGAGGGCCACCGCCTGGATCGGGCGTTGATCGAACGGGACGGTTTAGGTGGGAGGGTGGGCCGGCAGGGTGGTAGGCAGCAGCGGGAGCAGAGGAGAGGAGCAGAGCCGGGCAAAGAGACAAAAATAGCGACAGCCGGCAAGGAGACCAGGGCGGCGAGAGGAGAGGATCAAGCACTGAGTTGAGCGTGACAAAAAAAACTAGGATCCGATACCATGTTAAGAATATGCAACTTGTATTCCCATGAGGCCAAAGGCCGGTATATATACATGTACAGGTACAACAAATATGCAGAAAACCCCTTATACAATGGGGTAAATACAAAGGCTATATGTATACTCTTAACATTGGCTACCCACTCGGTGACGTGGGCGGCCATCGGTGGCGATGATGGTGCATGGAGTGTCGGCGGCGGGAAGGACACAGGCGCGCGCACAGGAGAAAGAGGCAGGACAAGTTTTACTCGGCCGCACGGGCGCCAAGTATATTTAGGCGCCGCGGGGGAGGGGGGGGGGTCGGTGGAGTAAAAGTTTTACTCTCTTATAGAATATAAGGGATGTAAGGGATCGGTTAGGTGCGATTTATTGGAGTAAACTAGAAAATTTACACCACTATTAACTTTTTAGGGATTAGGAGTTGCTCTAAGAAGAACAAAAACCACCGTCAGGATATCCTGCCCTTATACATGTTTGACTCCTTGCTCGTTAAGAAGCCCAATAAATCCAATTGTATCAATCTGCTAGAAAAATCAAATGGTTGGGAATAACATGAGAGAAAATCAAACTAATGAATGAAATAATGGTTGGGAATAATATGTCAAGTATATGCAATATATCATATAAGATGCCTGATTGTATACTTATTTTTTCCAATTTTTCATGATTTAAGGAAAACGGTAAATGGCATAGCCCACTATTTAAAACATTGAAAAAATAGCAAAAACACAAAGTTCTCAGACCAATAAGTGCGAGGCTTCCAAACCGCCCCTCCCGCCTCTGAGGCGCCTGGCTCGTCCAAGGGCACGGAGGAGGAGCCGATCCCCATTGAAGAAGCCAACGCCCCGGAGTGTTTCAAATGCGGCCGCACAGGTCACTTCCAGAACCTGTGCACCTTCAAGCCATTGTGTGTGGTGTGCACCAAGGAGGGGCACACTTCGGCGCAGTGCCCGACCCGCGGCAAGCCCCTGCTCCTCCAAACCATGGGGCACGCCATCTCCGGCGAGGGCTACTTCTGCCTCCAGTACCCGGAAGATGCGCGGGAGGAGCCGCAGATCCTGCTGGGGGCCAACACGGCGGTGCTTTCCATGCCTTCAGGTGCGCTCACGCATGAGATCCTGGAAGTGGAGCTGCCGCACCTATTTGAGGGAGCTTGGGACTGGTAGATCTCTCCTCTAGAAGGCGGTGCGTTCACGGTGGTGTTCCCAGATCCAGCGATGCTCAGGATTGCTACGCGGAGCGGCAAGCTTTTCCTCTCCCTCAACAATCTTGTGATGGATATCCGTGATGCGGTCCTCGACGCGCCCAAGGGATTGGAGATGCCGGAGGTGTGGGTCAAGTTGGGCGGCGTCCCACCCAAGCAGCGGCGTTCCGACCGGCTCATGGCGGCCACCAATATGCTCGGCCGTCCCCTGCTGGTCGATGAGGAGTCGCTGATCCGTCCGGGGCCGGTCCGCATGCGTTTCGCCTGCCGCAACCCATGCAAGCTCCGCGGACTGGTTCAAATTTGGTTTAACGGTGAAGGCTTCAACATCTCAGTCGAGCCCGAGCTTCCCCCGGAGCAACTCGCGGCGCCCGCCCTCCCTTCCCCTAACCCTCCTCCTCCCAACCATAGCAAGGGCCCAGACGGGACGGGGCGTGACGGTGACAAGGATGGCGACAAGGAGCTTGATGCTAGTACGGAGGATGACTCCATTGATACGGCGGCGTGGGAGAAGCTAGGCATCACCGACAAAGGCAGGGCGGCGAATCGTGTGCAGCAGCCTATGATGGAGTAGTCACTTGAGGGGAGGTCAATGGAGTTGGAGCTCTCTATCCCGAACCAGTACGGATCCAACCTGGGGTCGGTCACGTCCCCCCCCCCCCCCCCCGGTGAGGATGGAGGTGGCGGCGATCTCAGACCAGATGGAGGAGCCGCTGGACGATGCACGCACCCCTATCGCGGTGTCTGTGGACTTGCTGCCTCTCTCCTCGTGTTCTCCGACCCAAGGCGGCCGCAGCAGCAACAAGCTTGGCGCGGTGAAGCAACTCAAGAAGGTGGCGGTGCGCAAGGTCAGCGCGGAGGCCGGGCGTGCAGCGGAGCTCTTAGGGGCTCCGGCGACACCGCGCCACGCGGTGATGGCTCTGGCAGTGCCCACCCCCGTCCCGCTCGCTCAGGAGATGTCCAAGACGGCGCCCTTCCCGAAGGCCAAGCGCTCCAAGGCCGTGGTGGAGGGACAGGCGGCTCCAGTGCGGGTCAGTGCGCGTGCCAAGGGCGCCAAAGGAAACCTTCCGTCGCTCCAACGCACCCAACTCCTACAAGCGCAGAAGAATCTGGAAACCTCAGGTAACCCCTTGCCCCGTTTTACAATTCTGGACTCCTTTTCGGACGATCATTTGAGTGAGGTTTTGGGGGAGAGTGGGGTGGAACCGATGGGTGAGGGCGGGGTGAGCGAACTCACCTCGTTGGTTCGTGCGAAGGAGATGGCGCAGGCGGCGCTGGCAGCGGCGGCTGCTCAACACGCGGACCGTTTGCCAGTCGAGGCTGAGCCCTCGACGTCGCTAGCGATCCAGCCCGAAGGGGAGACAGCAACAGGGGTTGCTGCTCCTCCCTCGCCTCGCTGCGGCAAGGTGAGGTGCGTGGCCAAGGCGATCACCTCCAGGGGGTGCGCCTGCGAAACCGCGTCAATTAGATGCGTGCGCTTTTATGGAACATTGGCTTCGGCCATGCGGGTCGGCGCATCCAACTAAGAGAATATATTAGGAAAGAAGCTATAGATATCGTAGGGCTTCAGGAAACGATTAAATCCGAGTTTCGACACCACGATATCTTAGCTATAGATCCCCTAGAGCGCTTTGTTTGGCACCATAGTCCGGCAAATGGCCATTCGGGTGGCATGCTGCTTGGCTTCTGCAGCGCCACGTTTGAGGTGCTGACCTGGGAGGTCGGCACTTTCTTCATTGCTGCCAACATCCGCGTGCGAGCGTCACTTCGCGAGCTTGTGATCGTGCAAGTCTATGGACCGGCAGATCACTACGCTCGGCCGAGTTCTTGGGAGAACTTGAAGCCAAGGTGAGGGCGGTATCTGCAGCTCAAATCCCTTTAATGGTGGATGGTGACTTTAACCTGATTCGTTCGGGTGCAGATAAAAACAACCACAATATCAATTGGCCAAGGGTGCCATGTTCAACAACGCTATTGCGTCTATGGCACTTAGGGAAGTGGCCAGAACTGGGGCAAGGTATACTTGGACTAACAAGCAACTAGCCCCGGTGCGATCCGTCTTGGATCGTGCTTTCATGTCTCCGGACTGGGAAGTGGTGTTTCCTTTATGTTCGCTCCTTGCTGAAACAAGGATTGGATCGGACCATGTTCCCCTCATCTTATCTTCAGGGGAAGATAGGATTCGCCGCAGCCCACGTTTCTTCTTTGAAACCGCGTGGTTTGAGGTTCCTGATTTCGACACCATCTTTAGGGAGAGATGGTTGCGATGTGTCCAACTCGCAGGCTAGCAGCGCGGCCCAATGCAGTTTTGGATATGCCTTGGAAGGGCAAGTCGAAGCTCTGCTGCGATCCGAGGAGGAATATTGGAGGCGTAGGGGAGGCCTCAAGTGGACGCTTAAACGCGATGCGAACACTAAGTATTTCCACGCATACGCGAACGGCCGGCTCAGGAAATGCTCAATTCTTAGGTTGCAGACGGAGCAGGGGCTTCTTCTACAGCAATCGGAGATTACCCAACATATCTATGACTTTTATATTAGTCTGATGGGGACCGACGAGGCTCAACACGCGCGTCTGGGAGCGGAATAGTGGCTCCCGTCTCAAAAGGTCCTCGATAGCGAGAACAAAGAGTTGTGGCTCGCGTTTCTCCCTAAGGAGATAGACGATGCACTCCTAAGCATGAAATCAGACACGGCTCCGGGGCCGGACGGGTGGCCGGTGGCGATGTTTAAACACTTTTGGCCATTGATGCGCGATCCCATATACGATGTGTGTAATGGCTTCATGCGTGGTTTCGTGGACATTGCTAGGTTAAACTACGGCGTGCTCTCGCTAATCCCGAAAGTGTCTGGGCCGGACAACATTCGCCAGTACAGACCCATCGCGCTCATTAACGTACTGTTTAAACATCTGTGCCAAAGGTTGCGCCACTCGGCTCACGCCGATCGCTCATCGCACCATAAGTCATTCTCAATCTGCGTTCATACGTGGTAGAAACATTTTGGAGGGGTCGTTAGCTTTGCAAGAGACCCTTCATGAGCTTAAGCGCATGCACGAACCTGCGATTCTCCTCAAATTAGATTTCGGGAAGGCTTACGACCGCGTCAATTGGGATTTCCTCAGTTAGATCCTCACCAGTCGAGGCTTCTCGCCGATGTGGGTGCACCGAGTCATGCAATTGGTCTTGGGGGGCCAAACTGCGGTCTCGGTGAATGGAGAAGTAGGGCACTTCTTCAGGAACAAGCGTGGCTTGCGCCCATGTCACCGACCTTGTTCAATTTTGTCGCCGATGCATTGGCGGCTATGTTGCGGAAAGCAACGGAGGCAGGACACATAAAAGGGGTGTTGGGACACCTCATCCCAGGGGGGATTTCGCACTTGCAATACGCGGATGATACGCTATTGTTGTTCCAACCCGACCTCCATAGTGTGGCTACGGTCAAAGCCTTGCTGATTAGCTTCGAGCTCATGTCGGGGCTTAAAATTAACTTCCACAAGTGTGAAGTGATGCCTATGGGCATGGAGGCGTCTGAAGGTAGGCGTATTGCGGACCTGCTCAATTGCAAACTAGGCAAACTCCCGTTTACCTACCTGGGTCTCCCGTTGGATGCCAAACGCATCACGATCGACGGGTGGGCTCCACTCTGGACCAAGGTGGGAGGGCGGGTATGTCCGTGGAGGGGGAAGTTCCTATCCTCTGCAGCTAGGCTGGTGCTCATGAACGCGAGCCTCTCCTCGCTGCCGCAATTTGCTATGGGTCGGTTCCTCCTGGTAGAAGGGGTTCATGCCAAGATGGACACACCTCGGTCCCGTTTCTTTTGGGAAGGATCGGGACCAAAACGCAAGTACCACATGGTTAAATGGGTTGTGGTGTGCCGTCCCAAAGACCTGGGAGGTCTAGGGATCACAAATACCAGAATCTTAAACATTGCACTTATGTGCAAATGGATATGGAAGCTCTCGCAGGGGACGGCGGGTGTGTGGGTTGACCTGTTGCGTGCCAAGTACTTCCCGAACGGGAATTTTTTCGGGGGTGTGGCGAGGGGATCCCCTTTCTGGAACGATCTTCAAGCGGTCCGACCGGCCTTGGCACTGGGAGCCAAGTTCTCCATTGGTAACGGCCGTTCGGTCCGTTTCTGGCTAGACCACTGGATGGGATCCCAACCCCTTTGGTCAGAATTCCAGGACCTTTACGCTCTGGCTGTCAACCCGGAGCAAACTGTTGCCACGGCACTTGCCTCTTCCCCTCCGGCGATCCATTTCCGAAGAGAGTTAACGGGAGCAGAACAAGCTCACTTAACGGAATTGCTTGATTGCATTGAGCCGGTGTCGCTGTCTACGACCGCGGACACTGTCACTTGGGCCCTCACCCCGTCCGGCAAGTTTTCGGTCAAGTCTCTTTACCGTAAGCTGTGTCAAGGCCCGTCCTTCCAGGTGCCGAATGGCTTGTGGAACGCGCGCCTTCCGCTTAAGATTAAGGTGTTCTTTTGGCAACTGTTCCGCAATAGACTGCCCACTTCGGCTAACGTCGCCAAACGCAATGGCCCGTCGACCGGCCTGTGTGCGATATGTAACGTCACGGAGGATGCGAACCACGTATTCTTCCGCTGTCCACTGGCACGTTTTGCTTGGAGTGTCGTTCGTGCAGCGGCCAACACCTCCTGGCACCCTCGGTCAGCTTCCGACCTCGCGCCCATAGTAGAGTCGGTTCAAGGAGGCAACAAACGTGTGCTTTGGAGTTGCATCGGCGCCTTGGCCTGGGCTATCTGGCTCACTAGGAACAAACTAGCGATCGAGGGAACCTTCCCATCACACCCTGCTAACATAATTTACAAATGCAACCTTCTACTGCAGCAGTGGAGTCCGTTGGCGAGGCGCAAGGATGCTAAGAAACTGAAGCAAGCTCAAGATCGTCTTCGCCATGTCTATGTTTTGGCTAGGGAGCCATCCGCCACTTCTACGACGTGAAGTGGCCCTTTTGTCACGCGAGCGAGCCTGCGTGCTCTATGCTCTGGCTTCGGGCCTTGTATTTGCATCGCTGCGTGCTTCTTTTGGCCCGTTTTAAAACTCTCGTGTCTCCGCGTCGGCGTGGCCTGAGCTTCCGTGCTCGTGTTCGATGTCCTAAGTCTATGTTTGTTAAGCTGCCTAAGTTATGGGCTTTATTAATTTAAAGTCGGACGCTTCTAGCGTCTGCATTCTAAAAAAAAGTGCGAGGCAGGGATACTCACCTCGCTCTGCTATATAACGATATGCTTCTAGGGAATCCACCAGAGAATCCGCTGAATCAGCAAATCGATGAATGTGTGTGTGCTGGACAATGATTTGGTGCAGCAGCCGCTTCAGGCACGGGCCTTGAGGCAGCATGAGGAAGCTCTAATGAATTCGACAGATCGAAGATTGATTTCCGAGGCCATTTGATTTTTTTTTCGAAAAGGGGTTTTACCCCAGCCTCTGCATCAAAAAGATGCATACGGCTCATATTATTAATAAAAAAATCCAGCAACAAGTCTCAAAGTATGAAATAAACAAAACGCTCATAAGAGCTAAACAGAAAAGCCACAACCGGCTGGCAAAAAAAGTAGGAGCACTACATGCCTATCCTATTACATGACCGCCATCCGAACCGGTTGAAAATCTCCCGAGCTACCATCTCCCATCGGGTAGACGCAGTAACCAAACGCTCCCTAGCCTCCGTCGGAGTGAGTAGCGACCACATACGGATCTATTAGACTAAGTATATATTAGATATACGTGTTGTAACATAACTGGTATTTGTACGGTTCCCTCTTATAAATATATGACAGCCGTACCCACCAAGGGTATCGAGCATTGTTCCAAACCCTAGTTTCTCTAACATGGTATCAGACGACGCGTTCGATCCGCGCCGTGCTTCCGCCTCTTCTGCCGCCGCCGTGCCGCCTCCGTCAACCCTGGCGACGGAATCACCTTTCATGGCCTCCACGCCGCTCGCCTGGGCCCGTCCGGCTGCATCGGGCTCGCGTCCACCAGCGCCCCGACCGCCCGCGATGCATCCATCGCTCGCCCATAATGCATCTCTAGCGCCGAACTCCTACAGCGCCTCTGCACAGCTGCCACGTGATGGACTGATCTCCTGTGTGCAGCCCCGTGATGGATTGATCTCCTGTGTGCAGCCCCGTCATGGATTGATCTCCCGTGATGTGTCCCTGCCGCAACACTTCTACAACACCTCTGCGTCGCTGCCCTACGGCGGGACTCCGTCTCGTGATATGCCGCCGGCTTCAGGCTCCCATGGTGCCCCCGTCCAGGTGCCCTACGGGGGGCCGTATCCCGCGCCATACGTCGCGCCATCGCCGGCGCAGTATGCTCCGTCCTCCGCAGTGCCCTACGAGGCGTCGTATGGCGCGCCCTACGCCGCTCCTGCACCGTACGTCGCGCCGCCCCTGCAGCCCTACGTGCCGCACGTCGCGTCGCTGCAGCCCTACGGTGTACCTCCTACGGCGCCCTACGGTCATCACCAACACTACCGTCCGTCTCCGTCGGCCGATGCGCTGATTCCGTACAGTGCTCCTCCGACGTACGACTCGCGGCTCTCCGCATCGGCGGCTGAACCAGGACCTTTTCACTTCGCTCGCCTGGTGACGGTGAAGCTCTCTGCTGACATCTACCTCCTGTGGCGCGCTCAGGTGTTGCCGCTGATGCGTAGTCACTACCTTGAGGGGTATGTCGATGGTACGCTGCCGTGTCCCCCGGCCATGGTTCCGGTGCCCTCGGCCGCTGGTGGCTCCGTCATGGTGTCCAACCCTGCTCATCGTCGGTGGATCGCTCAGGATCAAGCTATTCTGGGTGCCATTCAGTCCTCGCTCACACCCTCCGTGGCCGGCATGGTGGTCTTTGCCGCGACGTCGAGGGATGCATGGGCCACGCTCGACTCCAGCTTTTCCTCGCAGTCGCTGGCCCGTTCCTCTGCCATTCGTAACCAGCTGGGTGAGGTCAAGAAAAATGACCTCTCCGTCACGGCCTTCTTCAACAAGGTCAAAAGTTTGGCTGATACACTGTCGTCTATTGGGAAGCCTCTTCGTGATGAGGAGTTTACTTCGTTCATTCTCAATGGGCTTGATGACGACTACGATTCTCTCGTTGAAAACATTAATGGACGTGACACACCGATGCCGCCTCGCGATCGCTATGCACGCCTTCTCAACACCGAACAGAGGCTCGCTGCTCGCCGCTCCGTTGGCGTCTACACGGAGGGCCCTTCTGCGAACGCTGCTCTCCGCGGGGGCGCCCGCGGTGCCAAGCAGAAGGAGCCGCCGACCTCAGGCAACCAACCCCGTCCGCCCGCTCCACCTCCGACGGCTGGCCGCAAGCGGCTCCACTGCGAGGCATGTGGTGGTGGGGTTGAGTGTCAACTCTGCGGCATCGAGGGGCACTTGGCGTCTCGCTGCCATCGTCGCTTTAAACGAGATTTTCTTGGCATTGGGAACAATGGGAAGGGCAATGAGAAGCAAGCTGCTCTCGCTACACCGGATCCCGGGTTCACTCCTTCATACTCGGTGGATCCTGCCTGGTACATGGATACGGGCGCTACGGACCATTTGACGAGTCAGCTTGACAAGCTGGCCACTCGCCAGCCCTACACCGGTCACGATCAGGTCCGCACGGCCAATGGATCAGGTATGCCCATCTCACATGCTGGTCAGGCATCTCTTCTTTCACGTACCACTAAAACCTTGCATCTGCTTGATGTCCTTCGTGTTCCCTCAGTCACACGTAGTTTACTCTCGGTTCCTAAATTAACTCGTGACAACAATGTGTTTGTTGATTTTCACCCTTTCCATTTTTTTGTGAAGGACCGGGACACGAGGGACGTTCTTCTTGGTGGTCGAGCTCGCGACGGCTTATACACACTTGATGTGCCACGAGTCTCTCAAGTTTTCAGTGGTGTTCGGGTGTCGTCGTTGCAGTGGCACTCTTGCCTTGGCCACCCCGCTACTCCCATTGTGCGCCATGTGCTTCATCGCCATCATCTTCCTGTTGAGTCGAGTAATAAGGAGTTTCTAGTGTGTGAGGCTTGTCAACAAGGCAAGAGTCATCAGTTGCCTTTTTCTGTATCAAGTCGTGTTGTCACGGCTCCTCTTGAACTTGTGTTTTCAGACGTGTGGGGCTATGCCCAAACTTCTGTTAGTGGTCACAACTATTATGTCAGTTTCATCGATGCTTTCAGTCGCTTTACTTGGATTTATCTTATTAAGCGCAAATCTGATGTGTTTCATGTCTTTATGCAATTTCAAGCACATGTTGAGCGATTGCTTAAGCACAAAATTATCCATGTTCAGTCAGACTGGGGGGTGAGTATTGTAATCTTAACACCTTCTTTCAGAAGCTTGGCATCTCACACCATGTGTCTTGTCCTCATACACATCAGCAGAACGGTGTAGCTGAGCGCAAACAACGTCACATAATTGAAACTGGCCTGACACTTCTTGCACATGCCTCTGTCCGGTTTCTGTTCTGGAGCGATGCTTTTGTTACTGCCTGTTTTTTGATAAACAGGATTCCCACACGACGCCTTCACATGAAGTCTCCACTCAAAGTGTTGCTTAATGAAACTCCAGATTACTCCCTCCTCAAAGTGTTCGGCTGTGCGTGTTGGCCGCATCTTCGTCCGTACAATAAGCATAAACTTGAGTATCGATCTAAACAATGTGTGTTTCTTGGGTACAGTCCTCTCCACAAAGGTTACAAGTGTCTTCACATCCCGTCAAATCGTGTTTACATTTCTCGTGATGTTGTGTTCGATGAGACTGTCTTCCCGTTTTCCACGCTCACATCACCCACCGATACTCCCGTCACTGAGTTGCACTCTTTTCCAGTTTTGCCTGATCAATTTGTGGATGCTGCATATTCTCCTCTGTTGTTGCCTAACCATGGTGCAGGGACTGGACGAGGCGCTCGACTTGAGCTTCTGGATGATGATATGGCCACAACTGCGCCAGTTGCTGCTACGCCGGATGAGGCGCTCGACGAGGCTGCCCCCGCCACTACCCCGCTTGACCCCGACGTCGATCACGCGTGCATGCCCCATGCACAAGGATCCGACGGGGTGACCAAGTCGCCGGGGCCAGCGGCCTCGCTGTCGCCTGGGCCGGCCGAACCTGCGGAGCTGTCGGCCGGGCCGGCTGGACCCGCGGGGCTCTCCCCTGAGCCGGAGGCCTCGCAGGTCACCGAGTCTTCGTCGCCTGGTCCATCGACGCCAATCACGCCCGGTCTGTCTTCGCCGACCCTGACCATGCCACCGGATGCGCCTGTTGACTCGCCCGCCGGTGCGTCCTCCTCGCCACTGATGGATAATGGCTCCTCTGGTATGGCAGCTCCAGCGCCACCTCCGCCTGTCGTCCTGCGTCCCCATACTCGCAGCAAAAGTGGCATCTTCCAACCGAAGAAGCGCACTGACGGCACTGTCGCGTGGCTTGCGGCCTGTGTGGCACATGCTGAGGCTGACCCTACGACTGAACCATGACATTTTTGAGCGGCGCTTGGCATCCTGCATTGGCGTGCTGCGATGGAGCAGGAGATTCATGCCCTTCAAAGAAACAACACTTGGCATCTTGTTCCACTTCCATCTGGTGTTAATATCATTGACTCTAAATGGGTATTCAAGGTGAAGAAACATGCTGATGGCTCCATTGAGAGGTACAAGGCACGCCTGGTTGCCAAGGGGTTCAAACAACGGTATGGCATTGATTATGAAGACACATTCAGTCCTGTTATTAAACCAACTACTATTCGTGTTCTTCTCTCTTTGGCTATTACTCGCGGATGGTCGCTTCGACAGCTTGATGTGCAGAATGCCTTTCTCCATGGAGTTCTGGAAGAAGAGGTTTATATGCGTCAGCCGCCAGGTTTTGTTGACCCTGCTCAGCCACATCATTTATGTCGCCTTGTCAAAGCTCTCTACGGTTTGAAGTAGGCCCCGCGTGCGTGGCATGCCCGTCTTGGCGCTGCTCTTCGTGCGCATGGGTTTGTTCCTTCTACAGTAGACACGTCTCTGTTTATTCTACAGCGACCTGAGGTGACTATGTACATTCTGGTATATGTTGATGACATCATCCTTGTCAGTTCATCTACTTCTGCTACAGATCGGCTTGTGTCCTCTCTTGGTGCTGAGTTTGCTGTTAAGGATCTTGGGAGACTGCATTATTTTCTGGGCCTAGAGGTTCTTCATTCTGATGGTGGCTTGACTCTTACTCAGAAGAAGTACTCTCAGGATCTCCTGCATCGTGCCGGTATGTTGCAGTGCAAGTCTGCTATGACTCCCATGTCTGCTACAGACAAACTGACAGCTCTTGCTGGTGACTTGCTTGCTCCTGAGGATGCCACAGAGTACCGCAGCATTGTGGGTGGACTGCAGTACTTGCTCATTACTCGACCAGACATATCATTTGCAGTTAACCGTGTGTGCCCGTATCTTCATGCACCACGTGATTCTCACTGGTCAGCTGTTAAGCGCATCTTGCGCTATGTTCGTCACACTGGTTCATATGGTCTCCATCTTCAGCCTGCGTGTTCTGGAGTGATCTCAGCATTTTCTGATGCCGACTGGGCTGGTTGTCCTGATGATCGGCGATCCACGGGGGGGCATGCTGTGTTCTTTGGGCCTAACTTGATCGCCTAGCAAGCTCGCAAGCAAGCTACGGTGTCTTGGAGTAGTACCGAAGCTGAGTACAAAGCTGTTGCTAATGCCACAGCTGAGATCATGTGGGTGCAGTCATTGCTTCGAGAGTTGAATGTCTCCCCAACTCAGCCGCCTGTTCTTTGGTGTGATAACATCGGTGCAACATACCTTTCATCCAATCCAGTATTTCATGCCCGAACGAAGCACATCGAAGTTGACTATCATTTTGTGAGGGAACGTGTTGCTCAGAAGCTCCTTCAGATTAAGTTTGTTTCTTCGAAGGATCAGCTTGCTGATATTTTCACTAAACCCTTGCCCTTGCCTTCTTTTGAAGGATGTCGTCGCAATCTTAACCTTCTGAGTGTTTCAGGACATAGTTAAGATTGAGGGAGGGTGTTAGACTAAGTATATATTAGATATACGTGTTGTAACATAACTGGTATTTGTACGGTTCCCTCTTATAAATATATGACAGCCGTACCCACCAAGGGTATCGAGCATTGTTCCAAACCCTAGTTTCTCTAACAGGATCAACGCTGTGGCCCTGAAGATAACCTGCAAAAAATGAATGTTCGTTGATCTGTTAAAAACCAAATCATTTCTGCAGTTCCAGACTGCCCATAATAAAGCACAAACGCCAACACGAATGTGCCTCGCTGTATCGGAGTCAACCCCATCAAGCCACGTTCCAAATAACATGTTGATGGAAGTAGGCGGATTAATATTAAAAGCAATATGAATCGACCGCCATAGAATCTTAGCGAGCGGACAATCAAGAAAGAGGTGTTTGATAGTTTCGTTATGGTCACAATAACTACATATCTAGCAGAACCCACCCAATTGCGTTTTGCCAGATTATCCTTAGTCAAAATAACTTGTTTATGCACGAACCACATAAACACTTTGATTCGCAAAGGAACCTTTACTTTCCAAACGTGCTTCGAGGAAGGAAAGACGCTAGAGTTTATGACGTCCAGATACATGGATTTGACTGAGAACACGCCGTTCTTATTTAGTTTCCAATACAACTGATCTGGCTGCTGAGACAACTGGACATCCATCAAACGTCTTACAAGATGAAGCCAGGCCTCCCAACGATTTCCAACTAGCGTCCTCCGAAAACTAATATTGAGGGGAGTGGATTGTAGAACGGTTGCAACGTAAGCTTCTCTACGTTGAACAACGTTGTACAGAGAAGGATATTGAAGTGCAAGGGGAGTCCCCCCAAGCCACGTATCCTCCCAGAACCTCGTATTAGCTCCATTTCCGACTAAGAACCTTGTCCTATTGAAAAAGAGTGGCTTGACTCTCATCAATCCTTTCCAAAATGGTGAGTCAGAATGCTGCAAAAATATAAGAATCTGTTACTACTGCGCGTTTGAGTTTTTGGGAAAAGTGTTATTGAGATCTATTGAAAAGACCACTACACACTCAAAACTGACATAAGAAATATGCAGCTACCGACAAAAGACGGATTCTGGAAAGCAACTTTGATCATCAGTTTAAGTGACCTGAGTTTAATCCACAAACCATGATGTCCGACACATCATAATCAAAGCCCAACAGAATTGAAAGGAGATCCAGATTAAACAGAGCACATCATGTAAAATATTCATGGGACACTAGTCGTTAACCCGTGCACCGGACTGGTTAATTTTGCATAGAAAAGCAAGGTCGTATGATAGACTGAAATTAGTGCCAATTAGGCAACACTTGCACCTTACAGTAAAATCAAGAATTGGGGTAATACCAAGATATATTCACAATTCAAATATACAAAATGTACAAAAAAAACAAATTTAGTCAACATGATGCAGCTAATATATTGCTAGCTCATACACATAAATCGTTGTTATGACTGGAGTCGCTATTATTATCAACCAAGTAAGAGACAAATTTGGGCAAATACAGTAGTTCCTAGCAATGACGATTCAGTGTAAATTGACCAGATAAGAGTTATCTTTGTAACGGTTGTAATGGTTGAAGCATATATTAGATGGTTGAAGCATCTTAAAATATTATCCAAATTGCATGTTTATAGAATTTTGCCACAGTATTTGATTTTCCATATTATAGTATTTAATACAATTAATGACTTGTCAAGCATAAGCAATCTCCGAACACCAAATCCTCTATCAAAACTACTTCCTGAAGCACTTGACATATTAGGCATTTCTTTTAAGTTTTGTAGATACACAAGCAAAAAATGAACACATTATAAAGAGAATTGAGCATACGTTCTTGAGATGTTCTCTTCCTCTTGTGTCTGTGACCTAGGGTGAAGCTCCTGCAAGAAAAGGCCACCAATTTCAGAAAAATAGAGCTAATACAGAGGGTGCAGTAAATAGCAAGGATGGCACACAATTACCTTTGTTTCAGGATCCATCAAATGAGCATTGGGATCTTATACGAATAAGTCGCTGCGGAGTAGGATCAGGGAAGTCGGAAATGATGTAAGCAGGCCTTATCAATCGTGAGTAACTATCGTGTCAGTATGCCGCCATTCCGCGTCAAACAGGTTAGCGATAGTGAGGCTCAGTTTGAGTTTAATGTGATTTGCTGATCTTCACTTCAAATTGTTGTGAAAAGTCTATTAGTCTGCAGTAGAGCAGATTGAAGTTGACAATTATGTTATCCAGCAACTGTCTTCTTACATTTCATCAGCGCAACAATGTATACATTTGTAACTGGCTTATGAGAAACACAGCGAACTAAACGCCCAGATATCTAAATGCCTGCATTGTGGCGTTTTTTTTTTTTTGGTATTGGATGATATAACTACTTGAAAGTTGAAAACATCTTTGCTAAAGGCATGACAGCAACTTCTTGCTAAAAACCATAAAGATTACCATAACTAGACTCCGTAGTACATCACACCAAGCACAAAACCCTAAAACAATGGCTGAAAATCAACCATCTCAGGAATGCGGATGAATGGGGAAATTATACGAGGGAGATGAGTGTGACATCCCAGCCCACTAAGAAATGAGCACATCGTGGCCCATGTGGGTGTGAGGGAGAGCATGGTTGGGATAGTCCCACCTTGCTAATTTAGGAGGAGCAAGACTAACATATATAAACTGGTTCAATAGATGGCAACTCCAGCTAGCCATTTGTGTGAAGCGAGGTGCGAGGACAAAAACACAGGAAGTTGCTACTTGGGCGTGGCAACCCGGTATGGGTTAAGTCTAAGCCAACTTGGAACCTGGGGCATTACGATGGAAGTTTAGAGAATCAAATGTAGTTAGAAGCTTAGAGGAACCATTTTATCTAAAGTATCTAGTGCAACTTGGATCACCAGCTACAGCACGATAACTCTATATGCCTGCATCTCAGATCTCAAGTGCTAATAAACAGCACCAGCACATTTAGATAACTAATATTCAAACTTGTTTTCATGTTTGCATTAATCTTGTGGCTTGGTAGTTGACGATAATCAGAGGAAAAGGTACAAGAGGCCTTACAGTTTCAAGCATTTTCTATTGGAGCAATTAAAGTGCATATCTCCCTAGTTTCCACCAAGCAAACACACATGTAAATAGGCATAAAAACAGTTGTTTCTAGATCATCTAACACCCAGTGGTTCACACCAGGTCCCCTCCTGCCAACCACGACTTGGCTATGTGTTATGTTCACTAGGACATCAATCTTGCAAGGCATCACTCAAGTTTGAATAAACTATATCAAACAGCTCGTTAATTCAGGAGATCAAATGATCAATACATAAAGCCTGCGGAAGAAAATCAGTGTGGAGCATGACACGATCAGATCCAAAATTTGTAGACTTCAGATAACTTTTTATTAACCGGATTTAAGGAAGAACACGGTTAACAGACTTTTACCATGTTTCGCAAAAAAAAAGGGTTCTACCATCACAGCCAACAAAATACACATCAGGACGCCAAGCATACTGCAATCAGATCCTAATTAGCACAACAATTTCTCCATGATAAAGTGGTAAAAGCCTAACCAAACTCTAGTATCCAAGCTGAAGGAAGAAAGATCACTAGCCAGCAAACGCAGCAAATCAGCGGGCATTGCTGCAAGGCACGGAGCTGAACAGCAGCCGCCAAACTAAACCTCTGTTTCTTTAACAGAGACGAAAAACTCAGAAATTGGAAACCATATAGGATCACGGAAGTATCACTTGTGCAAAACTACAGGATGTACAACCCAAGGAAAAGTGCATGAATGAGCGTTTGGGAGAGTAGCGTAAAAACAGAGGAAACAACCCTCTTGAACAGTAACAAGTGGGTTCCAAGTCGATTTCAATTCGATTTCTACAGGTGGGATCGAAGCAAATCAAGGAAGGACACCCAGATCGGGCTGTATATTGTCTATCGGCAAAGCCGTGTACGTATAGGTAGGATGCAACAATGCCAAGCTAGGCCACAACCCGGCCATCTTATAGGTACACCAGTTTTACCCAACCGTAAAGTAAGACGGACGGTCAGCGACAAGAGTAAATCCTGGAGCCCTGTGGACCTTTGGATCCAGCGAAAAGGTATTTGCCTGAAACGTTGCAGCAAACTGAAGAAATGTCTTCACATATCTTGTACCTAGTAAAACAGCATCCTGAAAAAGTTACCAAAAAAACAATTAATCTTGAGAGGCAGTTTGGTTTTCCAAATTGATTTGTTATCCGGTCCAGAGATATGCTTTTCCAGGTAATGATACACCAATTTAATCTCTTATTAGGATTCAAGCACCAAATAACCCAAGAAACATTAGAATAAGATAAGATACATCAAAGGCTGCAGCTTTAATATAATTCCACTAGTTCATAAGATCAGGAGCCAGCCGTCTCTGAACTGAAAGGGAATAGCAAAGTTCCCAAATTATCTCTAGTTAGGACACTATTCTTAAACATCAACCACAGGAAAACTTTAACTTTCGGCGGTATCCTCACCTGCCACAACTTCCTATGAGGCCAGGCAGCCTGATATGTTTTTAAAGCAAGATACAAAGATCTAACAGTAAATCTACCTGTTTTTGCCAGTAACCAGCTACAACTATTCCTCTTGATCATTCGCAACTACTTTACTGCATATATTCTTGAGTTCATATCATATATCAGCCATGTCTCCCCACAAAATTCTTCTACATCTAATTAACCTCATATTTTCAGATAAAGCTTTAGCAACAGTAAAATACGAACTAAAGGTCAGCAAATTAAGCCTAGGAAACTGCACACTAAGAGGTTTGTTGTCTCCCAGCCACACATCACTCCAAAACAGAATCTCTTGTTAACAAAGGCATTCTGGTTATAACTAAAAAGTTTGTCGGCTAGAGGATCAGCTCTAAGGTCCAATGCTTGAGTAATCTATTTATAGATGCATTTCAGGAGACAAATACGTCTGCATTGCTCTATTCTGTTAGCAGCAGAGATTTTGGGCAAAAGGGTAATCACACCATAGGTCAACCTATGCGCATCCATAGTCCCAGCATGGAAATGAGTCAGCCTTCTCTGAACTGAAAGGGAATAGCAAAGTGCCTTACCTCCAGTTCAGTCATTGATCGTCTGCTGTCTCATCATCGAAATCATCTAGAGATACTAAACTTTTCCATTCAGCATGATTTGTAACATTTGTTGCTCTTCCCTGAACAAAAAAAGACAAACCACGGTCAGATGAATTGATGGTTCTACTCCTAATAATGTCTGTTCTGGTATGCAAATTTACTACAATAATTAACCAAATTAGGTGTAAATTTTGTATTTAGATTTACAGGGAGGCCATTTCTCACAGAAAATGAAACCAGTTGATGATTTGCAACACTTAAAAACAGAAACTGTAAAAGCTAGGACCTAGGACGTAATAGTGGTGCTCAACTAAATTATCAGCTCACCCCCAAAGAGATGGGAGCAAGACCTCCTATGTTTCTTTGACAGCGTTGCCACAAGATACACAAGAAAGCGAACAAGAAACCAACAACAGCAAAGAAAATCGCTAGAAACCCACCTCCTGCCGAGCCACTGGGTCTGCTGGTGGTGCTGCTGCTGCTGCTGCCGCCGCCGACGGGTCGCCTGAGTCTCCACCTGCTCCTCCCGACGGTGAAGCTGACGCCTGGCCACGCTCAGTGGGGGAGGAGGAATCTGCACGTGCCTGTGCAAGAAGAAGAGGATTGAAGGTAAGACTCGACAGAACGCAAGAAACGCAAGAAACACCAAGAAATGTTGCTGGATGGCGATTCACCTCCTCCGGCTCCGCGACGACGGGCAGTGGCGGTGGCGAAGCGTGCTGGGGCGAGGTGGCGACGTCCTCCTCAATCGGCTCCAGTGGAGCAGGCTCCTGAACGGGCGCCGCCGGATGCGGGAGCTGGACCTCCTCCGGCGCGGGCACTGGCGGTCGCGGGAGAGTTCCGCGAGGAGGGCCGGAGAAGCGCATCACCTGCGTCGGCCTGTCTGCCCCAGGGCAACCGGACGGCATGACCGTCCTGTGGACGGACCGCTTGAGAGCGGCCGGCTGACGAGGGCGAAGCAGCGCAGCAGTTGGAGCGTTGGGGGCTCCCGTCGGCGGAACGTACTGGTAAGTAGAGACGTCAGGCGGCTGCGGGGGAGGCCGGTCCCGGCGGCGGCGGCGGAGATGGGGCTGCGGGGAGGGGCGGTGGCGACGCGGCTGCGGGGGAGGCCGGTGGCTGCGGCAGCGGCGGAGACGGGGAGCGTGGCTGCCACACCGTCGGGGTGGACGGGCCAGCAAACAGGGACGCAACATAGTCCTCATAGGAAGGCTGCTCCGCTGGCTGGCTAGGCCCAGCGGCAGAGTCGGGACTCGGGGTGGGGCTCGGGGGATCCATGTGGAAATACTTTTTCCAATTTCCAAATACCTACGTGTCCCTATATATATATTTCTACCACGACACGGGCACCCCTATGGCGGTTATTAAAACTTTTGAATTATTCTTTAAATCATGAACATTTTTTAAGTTGGTGAACATTTTTTCAAATTCGTGAACATTTTTTTAAATCACGAGTATTTTATGAATCGATGAACTAATTTGTGGTCCGGGGACATTTTTTGAATTTGTAGAACATTTTTTAAAACTAATGAACAATATTTGAACTGGCGATAATTTTGTTCAATTTCGTTAAATTTTTTATAATACACGATTTTTTTTCAAAATATTTGATACTTTTTAATACGCAAAACAAAGTTAGTTTGTAGGTTTGATTTTTTTTCCTTTTATTTTCCCCATTATATTTCCGGAAAATGGAATTTTAAGGGGTTAATACAGGTAGGGGCTTCCCACACTATCTAATGTCAACTTTCCACTATGAAAAATGAAGTTACGGCGCCTACGGCGCAAAACTTCTGCTCGTTGACTTTTCATAAAATATTGAAGGGGGGCATAAGTCAAAGTATCTGTTGGTCGTACAACGTGTTTGTCGTAATAACCTCACTAGTGCGGAAACGTCTAGCTATGATGTGGCAAAAATGGTCTTGCTGGCGTCGACACCCAACGCCAGCAATATGGCGCCACTGTTAAAAATTAGTGGTGCCGTTAGAGCCCACGTCAGAAGTATTTCACATGATGATGATGTGCCACGTGGCCAACACTAGCAATAAGTGTACCTTACCACTGTCGTACCTTATTGGCCAACACCAGCAAATTGATCTTTCGCTAATAAAAAATATATTCTACTTCACAAACTAAATAATTCAAATTCATAAAAGATACTAGCTAGTTAAAGAACTCCGTAATTCAACTTCACGAACTAAATAGTCCACTCTTGGTCAAGAATTAACTTCAACTGGAGAATCTTGTGTCTGTCCATCTTTTTTCAAATGATTTATCTCCATCTCGAGGTCATTCCCCTCGGTCCTGAGGAGTTTTCTCTCCTTCTTCAACTTATCCCTCTCCTCGATCAGCTGATCTCTCTCGTCCATCATCCTATTAGTCTTGGAGAAGAGACCAGCCTTCTCGTTCAGCAGTTGACCTGTCTTCGCCTTCACCGAGGCATTCACCTCTTGCAGGCTATTGGTGGTATATAGGTGAGCCTTGAAGAGATTGTGGTTGCCTCTATAATTGGCCATGATCTGATGCACTTTAATTTGTTAGAAAAATAAACAATGTTGTGTTGGGTTGGAAACTATTTTTAAAGTATGTCAAGAACACTACAATACTTTGAGGTGTTTGGCTCTAGGACCATTGAACTATGACAACAAATGACAATTGAACTATGCATGACAACAGTTGCCTACAATATGACATTTGACAATTGAACTATATATGACAATAAGGAAGGAAGCACACACGTGCATGATACATTTGCTAGAGATAACCTCAGCACTAAGGAATTATTCCATCATGTCAAATCAGATCGAATAAGTTATTATGAATAACTCATGATGTGGCATTACTACGAATCAACCAAATTATTCCTAAAAAAGTCCAACTAAACAATAACCATTCACCACAGTTCATGCATACAGAGAACTTAGAAGATTACATACTTTGAAACTTCATAATCAATGTTCAGTACAATAGCTAGAGAGTAACATAAACATATTTTCAGCCCATGCCCCCCCCCCCCATGTTTCCATCTCAAGCTCTGCCACTGAACCCTAACTAATCGAGAGTGAAGAAAACAAATGGGGAGGGAGATGCTCACCGAAGATTGGAGCGCGGTACGTCGTTAACCGCCTACGTCTTTGTCGCCGTCACCTGCCTTCATCGCCGAAACCCTAACATTTTGGATGAAATAAATGATTAACATAAAATGGTCGATAAATGGCAACGAGAGGGGAGGTGTAGATGTATGGCAACGAGAGGGGGAGGCCTAAAAGAATACTTCAGCACCGGAAATGGCTGGAATCATCGACAGAAGGGGGTCAATCGACGGAGGTGGCGGTGAGAAGGAGAGAGAGAGAGAGAGAGAGAGAGAGAGAGAGAGAGAGAGAGAGAGAGTGTGTGTGTGTGTGTGTCGAGTAGTGGAGCGAGGGGACTATGTCCCCCCCCCCCTAGGTTTTGACCCGGGCACGTCGGAAGTGTAGAGCTAGGCCTAATGGGCCATTTTCAGGAATATAATTAAAAGTTAAAATATATATATAAGATTCAAAAAAATATAATAAAAAGACTCAAAATTATAAAAGATTCAAAATTCTTGAAGACTTTAAAACAATAAAAAAACTCAAAATATGAAGATTCAAAATTATAGAAAGACTCAAAATTATAAAGATTCAAGATAATAAATAAAAAACTCAAAACTATAGAAAGACTCAAATTTGTGGTGTATTATAAACTGCTACGCGAGCACTAAAACATTATCTACAACGTCAGACAGAAATACAGCGCCAACATTAGTTTTTGCTTGGTCAGTACAGATTTTTAAAGTACCGAAATATTTTGGTAACCCTGAAAATACCTTCCATATATGTTTTCTTTGTCTATGGACCATTCTGAGACTCCAAATATATATTTTGGTAACCCCATGATGTCCAGGATCCCATCTGAGACTCCGAATAAAAATTCGATAACATCATCTTATTATCTCATCAAACCCTAGCGACACCGAACGTTAAGTGTGTGACTCTACGGGTTCGAGAATATGTGGACATGATCAAGACTCCAGACCAATCAATAACCAATAAAGGGGCCATGGATGCCCATGATGCTTCCCACATATTCGACAAAGATATTTCATCGGCTGAACCACGTTCTCAATGATTTCGATAACCCCGTATACAATTCCATTTGTCTGGCGATATGTTACTTGCTCGAGATTCGATCGTCGGTCTCATCATACCTATTTTAATCTCGTTACCAGCAAAGTCTCTTTACTCGTTCCGTAATACAATATCCCCGTGACCAAACCCATTAGTTATATGCTTAAAAGCTACTTCGGATGTTGTATTTCCGAGAGGGCCCAGAGATATCTCTCCATCATATGGAGTGATAAATCCCAGTCTTGATCCATGCAACCCAACAAGTACCTTCCAAGATACCCGAAGAGCTTCTTTATGATCACCTATTTACGAAGTGACAATTGATGCCCACAAAGCATTTTTCCGGTACTAGGGAGTGCCATGATCTCATGGGCTATGGAACAGATACTTGATATTAAGAAAGTTGTAGCAATTTAAACTTAGTGACACGATCAGATGCTAGGCTTGTGATCTGTCCATCACATCATTTCCTAATGATCTGACCTTGTTATTAAATGACAACTCATGTCTATGGCTAGGAAACCTTAACCATCTTTAATCAACGAGCTAGTCTAGTGGAGGCTTACTAGGGACACAATATTTTTTTTATGTATCCATACATGTATTTGAGTTTTCGGTTATCCAATTATAGCATAAAGAACAAACACTTATCAAGAACAAGGAAATATGATAGTAACAACTTTATTATTGCCTCTAGGGCATATTACCAATAGTCTCTCACTTGCACTAGAATCAATAATCTAAGTTTACATTGTTACAGATCTAACACCCATGGAGTTTTGGTGTTGATTATGTTTTGCTCGTGGAAGAGGTTTGGTCAACGGGTCTGCAACATTCAGAACCGTATGAAGTTTGCAAATCTTTATGTCACCTTCCTTGACGTAGTCACGGATGGAGTTAAAGAAACGTTTGATATGCTTGGTTTTCTTGTGAGACAGTGGCTCTTTGACAATGGCTATGACACCAGTGTTGTCACAATAGATAGCCATGGGATCCAATGCACTAGGAACCACACCAGGTTTGGATATGAACTCCTTCATCCAGGACACCGTCAGCCGTGCCACCTGGCACTTGTTTGCCGAGTGCCGTAGCAGAGGATCTTGGCATACATCACATAAACCGAGTGTTCTATTTTTGCCGAGCACATTGTAGCAGAGACTCGGCAACTACCGGCGTGTGTCGTGTCCTGTTGTCTGCCGAGAGCCACACTCAGCTTACATGGCCTTTACCGTGATCCCGTGGTCTGGTACTCGGCAAACAGCAATGTACTCGGTAACGACGATTTTCCCAGTAGTGATAGAAAACATATGGGCATATGAAACATCAATAAATACAATATCAGAATATATTGTATAAATAGTGATGATCTAAAAGGAAAAAAAATTACTTCAGCTACTTTTTTGGACGACTAGAAAATTTACTTCAGCTTCATAAAATTGGTCATTAAGAGCAATGTTGCAGAAAAAAATGTGCTAAACTGCACATGTTGAGAGCTTAAAGTGTCTTTGACAGGGCACAGATCAGTGTCATATGTTTAACCCCTAGACATTTAAGCCAGTGATCACATTCCACGACTTGTAGGCATCATATGCTTGACGATCCTCCAAATTTATTTGAAATTTCTCCATTTTTGTAGAAGGCATGTAGATTAGGGTCTCAAGAATTTGAACCAATTTGAATTAGTAATTATGCTCAAACTCTAATTCTTTCACCATTTTACATGAACAAGGAAGCCGTTATTGTGTTTCAATGAGGTATGGGCGTTGTACCCATCATCTGCATGTATGATTTCTCAGCGGAATTTGCAAGGTACTCCCTCCGTTCCTAAATATAAGTCTTTTTAGAGATTTCAATGCGGACTACATACGGAGCAAAATTAGTAAATCTACATTCTAAAATATGTCTATATACATCCATATGTAATTCATAGTGGAATCTATAAAAAGACTTATATTTCGGAACAGAGGTACTCCCTGGCATGGATGCATCCAATGCAATTCCAGCCGATGTACAGTAATCTTTTTCATCTATAGTAGTCACTAGCTGCTACTTCTCTAGCCAATTGATCTTGAGATGTACAATTATAAAGAAACTTTGCAATCCAGATGATGTTTATAAATGTATTATTACTGAAACAATCAATATGTAGAGGAGTGCATGCTTATTCGCAGAAGCAATGAGCCAGCAACCATGTTGAATAGAATCTTCCTCATGTAACTGAGAATGACTGAATGGCCCTAAAATGTTGGAAGATGCAAATGAAAGGGTGGTACTATTTCAGTTTTTCTGTTCTCAACTACAGAATGAAAACTTGGAAGATATTCAAAATTCATAAGGAAACATCGTTCACGTCAGGCATTTGTGCTAGATTCAATAAAACTTCTAATTAGTTAACTCAAGTGGTAAATTCCCATCCACATTTCAGCACTCCAGCTTCCTGCCTGATTCAGCTCTTTTCTACACAAGTGAGCAAGTTTTACAGCACCTCTGTCTTCTACTCGCATAAGTACCATCACATTCAGTTTGAGCAACTACTCTAATGCAAGCCAAAAGAACTTTTGCCTGACAAAGCATAAAGCACAATCTCTACTCTCATGCTAACCACCATGCTTCACTTGTCAGCTTCATCAGGAGCTTTCATTAATTCCCTGGCTTTCCTGTACAGTGTTAAACCAAAATGGAACAAATTTCAGCTTTAACCCACAGAGCTATATGGAACAATAGCACCAAAAATTGAAATGGAAATGTTAGTCTCCAGTTTGGTGAACTTGAATTGTAGGTATAATGGAATTCGACGCGTTGGTCCAGTGTGGAAACTGCTGGTCGTTAGTATGGAAGTACATATCATTCATGCTTCAAAAGATACAAGTACAAGACAGTAGATTACCGTAGCTCTCTCTCCACCTCTATGTTTCCAGGATCTAATTTTTGAGCATCCAGGAGAGCGTCACAAGCTTGCTTATACTCCTAGACGTAGAGCACATCAAAGGCACGTGAGCGAATACATAATAGATTGTAGAGTAGGGAAACACGATGGCAAGCTAGACGTGTAGTAACTCACTTTGAGAAGCATGTGAGCTGCAGCCTGACGGTAGCAAGCTTTTGCCCAGTTAGGTCACAGCATTCTGCAGCTGAGAGCGTCTGACAGAGCACCTTCACCATCGTCCAACATCAGTTTACAAAGACTCCTGTTTGCGTACAATGTTGCACTCGGTGCGGCATCTATTGCCTATGGTCGGTCAAACACAACAGGTTATGCGATTATCTTCTCATGATGACAGGTTAGGAAGATTAGTCCGGTAAAATGATATTAATCCAACAGAAATACATCATAATGGCAAATTAACAGATAATAAACAGGGAAACTAGAGAACAATATTAGAAACCTTGTTAGCAAACAAATAATGTTCTGCAACCGGTCACTAGAAAAATGCCACCTTCTAAACCACCATTGTCCATAGATAAGGTTTAAGGGGCTTACCAGATCATATGATTTTGATGCGAACTTATAGTCCTTCAGCCTGAATGCATAATCTGCCTGTGACTTGAATATAGCTTTTGCTTGCTCAAGGTGCCTCTGATCCTGAATGATAGAACAATGCAAAAAATTTAGGAATGAAGCGTCGTTTCAAAGATATTCCAATTAAAACAGAAACTTAACAACTCTGTTACACATTCGCCGGAGCTTCGTATCTGATATGCTTATGCTGCAATGCAAAGTGCACATTGAGGTAATTTCTCAAGTATAGCTGTATAGCACAGCAAAAGGCAGCAGTTACTCACACAACAAGAATTTGATCACAAGTATAGCTGTATAGCACATTGTCTATATTTGTATATTTCACAGTTCACAACTTCACATCGACAGTATATATGCTTGTAAAGCACTCCTGTCTCTTGAAGACTACGCATGACGAGAAGTTTACAGCAGTTCATGAATCGATACTGAACAACCAAGTTACTTTTTTTGAACCATTGAACAGCCAAGAACTAATAAGGGGTCCAAATCTGGTCCTTCCAAAATTATAATTGGTAGTTTGTTCTAAGAGCTTTAACTACTTCAATTTAATGGTTATGATGAGGTGATGCTCTGAAGAAAAACCATAAAAAGGTCATGACTATCATTTTAAGTGTGATCTCATGCATATATAGTAAGTCCAAGTCATAACAGTTGACGGACAAATTCAGGACTGGCGAGCAAAAAATATGACCAGCCATTCAAGTAGTCCCTCCGTCCCATAATATAAGATGTTATTACAACCAATATATGAGGGAGTAAAATTTATCCACGGGGCGCAACAGCAACAAATAACGTACCAGTGGCTTTGCACTTTCAAAATTTTCATATGAGATGATTCCATCTATACTCCAGTTTGGGATAGATGGAATTGGGGAAGTCAAAGGAAACAGCATTTCAACTTGTTCCATACAGTCACGTCGAGCAGCATGCTCTATTGGTAACCTACCAAACGGGGCAACAAAAGGAAAAATGTCAACTCTTTTGAAATTAACTACATAACTAAAGGACCCTATAGAATGCAGTAAAAGAATATGAAAATTATGAAAAGATATAACCCATATAATAAACTGCAATGCCATGGGAGAGAACCAGGGTTTACATAATGTTGGTACCAAATGTTTCAACCAGGATTTATCCCAGCAAGCATTTCTAAATTCTAGTAGCAATTTAAACAGTCAATATACTCCGACAACATACCAAAAGGCCATCCTTCAGCAAGGGATTAAAAACAGGCATTTCAGCAAGAATTGAAATTGAGAAGCAACAATAATTTTTAGTGGCATGCCCTTTAGGAGTCCCCATGAATTATATAGATAAAAACAACAAGGACAAATAGCTATACATGAATTTTAATTTGACACTTTAGAGTAATTGAAAAAGTACCAACCGCTGGGATAAAGAAGACAACATAAAGTAAGCTAAGAGAAGTCAAGTCATTTTAGTGATTGCTGGATGAGTACATTTGGAAAATGCGGCTACCCTGAAGCCTGAATGCTGCATTATGAGATGTCGCTATCTCATAACTGTTAAGTTAAGCACCGGCCTCATATTAAATAGAGAAACACTGACATATCTTGGCTATCTGTGGGCTCAATACAAGGGCATCCACCATATTCAAAAACATTTCAGACTAACGATATACATATATACAGGATTGCACAGAACAGAGCATGCTCCAGAACTCAAAATTTGCTACTTCATTCCAAAATATTTTCTAGTTTTCTCCCAAGTCAAACTTCTTTTAGTCAACAACATCAATATGCATTTGTTGATATAAACAGTTAAAATTATAGCTCACACGCCTACCTATTGCCTGCACATAGATAAATGCAAACTTCTCATCACATAGTCAAAGACTAAAAGCACCATGAATTCATTGCTAAAGCTTAACTATCCTCCTTAAGAGTTGAATAATACTGTCAGCATAAGTTTTAGTACAATAGATCAAGAAAATAAGGAAAACATACACCATCAGGAATATTAGGATCCGCTCCTGCCTTTAACAGAAATTGCATAAAGTTGGTGTAGTCTTTGCGCCCTGCAGTGAACACTAACGGAGTCATCAGAAGTGAGGTCATCCGATTGACATCAGCACCACCTTATGAAAAGGATTGTGGAATAAAACATTTCATGGTTCCATCTCGGTGTAAAATCAGAACATAACAATGAACAAATATAGACAATAGAATACTGGCCTTAATCAGCAGCTTCATGCACTTCAATGAACGGCATAAAAGAGCACCCATCAACGCAGAACCCAAACTGGTGACACTGGTGTTAGCCTGAAAGAAAAACATGAGAATTTCTCTATGGTCCAAGAGTAATAATTATCATCAAATACAAAGGAACAAAATCTAACAAACGAAATATGAAAATAAGAAATGGTAAGGGTTATATACATCTGCATGGTGTTCCAACAAAATCTTCACTATTTTATCTTGTTCATTGGTAGCAGCTAGATGGAGTGGTGTACCATAGCCATAGTGTATGTCAACAGGTACTCCTTTTGAAAGTAGGAACTCAGTAACCTTACAGCTTCCTGCCGTGAATAAAATAATTCCATAAGTCATGTGGCTCCACATCTGAGTGTACAACAGCGAAGTAACTGCTAGTAAAGTGACCACCATGGCATAAAACATAGATGGGACAATTTTATCCAACTTTGACTAATTATATTTCACAAAAGAGATCTATATTAACTCTATGAAAAATGACTACAATATTTTTCTTCTACAATAGTATTATTGGAGTGCCCTACACAGCGAAAATTGCATGGGTGAGGAGCCAGGGAGCTACCTACGGTTGCTGCATGATGGAGAACAGTGCGTCCTTTACCATCTGCTTTAGTTAGGTCACCGCCACGATCAAGCAAATACTTCACAGTTGAAACATCATCGGACTGAACAGATGTCATAAAGGGTGTCACGCCTGCAAAGTCTGCAACCAAAAAGCACAACAACACAATTGAGACAACCCATGGTGCCAAACATAGACATGACAGATGCCAATTTCCATAAAAGGGAAAAGGGTTAGATAAAGACCTCCAACTCCAGGAGCAGGAGCATTCACATCTCCTCCCAGTTCCTCCACCAAGTACTTGCAAACTTCAATATGCCCTCTGACGGGTGCGAGGTGCAGCACACCAAGGCCACCCTTGTTGAAAAAAGAGAAGACCGCCCTTGGGTCAGCAAGACTCTTTACAGCACCTTTCACCCAAAGAAAACACCCAAGCATATCAATATATTAATGAAGCAAATTGCCAAATTATAACTTGCTAGACAACCAAAAGAAAAGGATCCCAAATGTGTTGCATAGATGGACAAGAACCCCACTAAGTCAAGCAAGGATGCGAACCATGAGCATTAGGGAAATGCAAAGAGGGGTTGGAGGGTACCCTAAAGGTTTGACATCTGCATCGAGTCTTGGACACACAGTGAATCAATCAGTGCATAGACTTGACCAAAAAAAACAACAGTGCTCTGATCATAAAGGCATAACATGTACCCCGTGTAAGGACTTGTGTTAAGAAGATTCCCAATAAACAGTACACAATGGCACGATATGTTTTTCATAATTCGGAGAGTAATTACTGTATGCATCAAATTTTACACTTAATTGTCTGCAGCGCGAAAGCTGACCCCAAAATTAACAACATACTACTCCACAGTCCACACAAGTCAAGTGCAGGAGGAAAATTAACGAGGGACCATTCCTAGTGTCCTACAAATCAAATAGGACCCGAATTGGTGTGGCTAACAGAACAGCGGTGGCAATTGCACCATCTCATCCTGCAACGACATACCTAATCCAGCCGCCGGGAACTCGATCATGGCCGCAGCCAGAGCAAAACCGTAGCCCAACCCAACAAATTATGGCCAAGCGAGGCCGGGGGAGGCCCAGGAGCATGGGAATGGGGCGGAGGAAGAGGAGGAGAGGCCAACCTCTGAGACGCCGGAGGTCGCCGTAGAAGGCCGCTCGCAGGGCCGCGTCGTGAGCTGCACACACAAATTAAGCGCGCGGGACAAATCGACCGTAATTAGAGAGAGGGAGAGAGAGACGGAGAGAGTTGAAGAGAGAGGGAGAGGAGGGGAGACTCGCCGTACCCGTGCCGTCGCCGGAGCTGCGGGCGTAGACGAACGGCGGCGCCATGGGCGGGCGGCGTCGCGCTCGTCGCAGTGGCAGGGAGGCTTCCGGAAGAAGGCTTCGTCGGTTGCGAGCGTTTTTTTTTCCTTTTGGAAACTGGAATGCAAGCGCGGTGTTGGAATTTGGATATCCTCCCTCGCTCGCCGTGGTTTATTTGGGGCACACTGGACCCGGCGCACGGCTGTGGCTCAGGCCGCGCCCGCGGCCCTCTCGTGGGTGTACGCGGACCTGGTTTACAGAAGCGTCTGCTGGGGAGTTCGGCGTCACTAGGGGCGTGTTTGGTTACATGTATGGTTTTTTTACATCTTATGTGTGTGATTCAGTTGGGCCTGACTGAGCAGATGCAGGGGTAAAATTACTTTTGTGCACATCGTTTGGTTGGCTACATCCTCCCCAGCTTGGTTGAGGTTGCAGGAGCGCCACCCACTCTTGGGCGTGCACATACCTTGTTCATGGGAGCATCTGCTAAGGAGACGGAGGGAGAGGGGACCCTGTTCACGATACCCGGTTGTAGATTTCCCCACCGTGGTTAAAACTTTCCATGTTGCCGGTTGCAGCTGGTGCTGGTCGTAGCTTCCACAGATGCCGGTTGCAGCTTTCCAGCCGTTAGCCACAGTCGTCGCCTCGACAGTTGCAGCTTCTGCAGGTGCCGGTCGTAGCTTTTGTATACGTCAGATCTAGCTTCTGCCATCAATGGTTGTAGCACGGGGGCACCGTCTCTGCCTCAGCTCCCGACCGTCATGGTTGCAGCTCCCCTCGTCACCGGATGCAGCTTCCGTCGTTAACAGTTGTAGCATGGGGTCCTGCCATCGCAGCTCCCTGGCCGCCATAGTTGTAGCTCCTCCGTGTCGAGGGTTGTAGCCACATCTGGTTACCATCGTCACCACAATCCACATGGTTGTCAACATAGGTCAATGTCCCCAGCGCTAACTCGCAACAATCAGCAGCATTGAGGCTTCCCTTGCAGGGTCACTCCCAATCACCCCCTCCTCATCTTCTCTGCATCAGCGTCGGTGTAGCTACCGTGCAACATTGTCGACTCCATCATCTCCCCTACACTCGGGTTGGGGCTTAGAACAACGCCCGGTGCGACACAGACTAGCCTCATGGAAAGAGGGATGGAGATCACCCATGGTTGCCGACGAAGAAAAAGATAAGGAGTGACTCGCTGGGAAAAATATAAGGTTGAGGGGGGTTGAGTGGCGCGTGGGTCCTACTGAAGCTTGGCGTGTGCGGAGCTTCGGCTATGGCCATAGGATGTTGTTTCAATCCGATAGCACACGCAGGGTGGCCGAAGCTGTATACCCGGTCGGCCAGCCAAGATCGTTTACGATCCATATCACCATATGGAGGGCCAATATGACAACTTGCTAGATTTGCTCTAATCACCGTCGAAGAGGAGGACCGTGAAGTTTAAATTCAAATTTCAAAACTTGAAACATGAAGGAAGAGGCCGTGCTTCTCCTGGCAGGAGTGTCAGATGGTACGACCCGTGGTTGGGCACGTGTCCGCATCCCATTGCGTCTTCCACCCGCGCGCGCGCGCGCTCTCTCTCTCTCTCCCGCCCTTTTTATTCCCCACCCCTCCACCCACTCCAGAAGCTCCCGTCCTCCACCCCGACCGCCGGCAAAGAAAAAGGGGGAGGGAGGAGGATGGGGATGCGGGAGTGGCCGCTGCCTCGCCTGTATGAGGTCCTCCACGGCGAAGGTAACCGGCAAACACCCTCAGTTCAGTCGTACGGCTCCGTCCGCCACGCCGTCTCATCGTTCGTTCCGCTTGCTGTGCAGAGCGCGACCGGTGGCCGCCGGAGGCCAGGTTCCTCGAAGCCGCCCACAACGGCGACGTCCGCGAGATCAAGAGTAAGGCCCGCATCTTAACCAAATCCCCATTCCCCTCTCTCTCTCTCTCTCCGGCGTCATGTCTCCAACTCTCCATTTGCTCGCGCGCTAGATCTGACCGCGGCCTTAGGGTTTCGCCGCCGTGTGCGCTTCGATTCCGTTCTGGCGGCGGATTATGGCTCCAGGACGTCGACTTAGGTTGGGATGCTTGGGCTTAATTCCCCGGATTTTGGGTCTTCTCCTTGCAATTAAATCGGGGGTTTCTGACCAACTACTGAAGAACCACGCAGCAGCATAGTATATACCGTACCACGTTTTGATTGGGCGCTGTCTTCCTGATTCTGATTGCAGCGTAGTGTATATATATACTACGTTCTTGCCATGGTTGGTAACTAAAATTGCCCCCTTTGTTTCCTACTGATTCTGATTGCACTGTATATGCGCTGCAGTACTGGGTTCTTGTAACGATTCCTGACTGAAAGTGTCCCCCTTTTCTGTGTGAAATTCAGATATTGCAAAGGAGCTAGACGTGCAGGGGCATGGGATCCGGACGACCGTGGCCAACACCACCTACATGGGCATGAACGCGCTACACGCCGCGAGCGGCGGCGGCAAGCTGCCGATCTACCGGTATCTTGTCGAGGAGGTCAAGATGGATGTCGACATGCCTGACACCGCTCAGGGTAATTCGCGCACGCCTTTCCCGATCCTAAAGCATATGTAGTTTTTATGACCTGATCATGAACTGATTCAATGGATTGTGTGTGTCTTAATGCTAGAGTTTACGCCCGTGTCGCATGCCATCATGTATGGCCACCTTCCTGCTGTCAGGTACCTTCTGGATCATGGCGCTGATCTGCATCAGCGACGTGGAAAAATCACCCTTCTTCATATGGCTGTAGTTCATGGTATGAAATGGAACTTCACTTGTTGGCCTGAATATTCCTTGGTTTCATTCTCACAGTCTTTTACTATTGCCTTGCTCCCTTGTTTTCTGCTTGAGCTTTTCCTTTCTCAAAATTGTTTTTATGCTGGACCTACAAGGGTGATAAAAGTGGGTTTACTATACCAAGTGCTAATTAGCTAGCCTAATATAAACAATTTTCTTGTTGCCATAAATTAAAAGTAGCCTGATCTTATTTGTTTCTCCTGTTCATCGGCGTCTGCAAAGTGATCAATCTTTTATGAGTTAGCCGTCTCATAGGAGTGATAGCTGGCTTTCATGGAGTTTCTTCGTATGTATTGAAATAAGAGTGCTCTAGGTTAGAGAAAAGAAGAAGCAGATTGTTTAGCTTCTAGGCACTCTAAAGTGCTTCCGCAAGGCTTAGATGTACTTTTTGTTACTGACAGATAAGAACCTTTAGAGGATCAAGAGTATGAGTGAATTATCTGAGAGCAGAAAATTAGGAACTGATATTGGGGGAATGATTTTTGTTGGTTCACATTTCTCTGCAAAGTGATTCCTAATTTTCTGTTCTCAGATACGTATTGAGGATGTTACTGCCTTCTTATGTTAACTGATATTATGGTATTCATATTCAGAGAAATGTGAACCAACAAAAATCATTCCCCCACTAGTTATTGAAACTTTTTTGCGCAAAAACGATTTTGTTCATGTACTTGTAATACTGTTATGACTTTTTTTCTTTCTTCTCTTCAGGGTACTATGAAATAGCGAAGTTTCTTCTTGCGAGGGGAGCTAATGTCCATGCTATGTCAGAACTTGGGACACCACTCATGGATGCTACTCTTAGAGGATTTCCTAGTATTGTCAAGATCCTTTTGGAGCACAAGTCAGATGTACTGTTGAAACTCTTTGTTGATATGTTGTCTTTAACTCCAAATTCTTCCCTTTTCTGGGTTTTGCTACTTTCCCCAATTGTTCTCACCTGTAGGTCTTTTTGTTGGTGACTAACCATGCCATTCCAAAAGTTTGAGTTAGTCACCTCCTGCAACTTGGGTCGCTTGTGTCACTGACTCAGAAATAGTGTGGTAGGATTCTTAGGTTTGCAAAGTATAACATACATTTTCATCATGTAACCTTAGATATGTTAGGAAAAAGTGTGGCAAATATTGGCAACCTTCAAAAAACAACCAAAGAAGCCTTTCTCGTAGCTTTAATGTGTGAGCCGAACCAGACATGGTGGTTTCAATAACCCACACAACAACTCTGAAAAATCAGTTGAAGCAAAGGGACATATCACTATATAAGTTGTAATCCCACAAAGAAGCTCATCTCCTTTTCATACAAATTCCATTTTTGTAACACCCCGCATGTAACTTGCCATATTTGTAACTCCGACTCTTGCCATTTTCGGCTTTGTGTTATGATTTTCGCTCCGTTGTCGGGTTTTGTCTTTCGTTTTGTATTTTGTTCATGTCATGCTTTTTTCATATCACGTCATCATGTGCATTGCATTCGCATACGTGTTCGTCTCATGCATCCGAGCATTTTCCCCGTTGTCCGTTTTCCAATCCGGCGCTCCTATCTCCTCCGGTGCACCCCTCTTGTTTTCTTTCGTGTGCGTGTGTCAAACTTTCTCGGAATGGACCGAGGCTTGTTAAGTGCCCTTATTATACCACCCGGAGTCTACCGGTCAAATTTCGTTCCATTCGGAGGTCGTTTGGTACTTCAACGGTTAACCGGGCATCTGCAAAGTCCATTCGAGTGTCCAGCAAAAACCTCCTCTAAAACCAGCCCAAAACCCACCAAATTCCCTTCCATGCTCTAGGTCGTTCGATCACGATCGTGTGGGCGAAAGACGCACATCATTTGGAGCCTCCTAGCTCCCTCTACCTATAAATATGTGGGCATCCCGAAATAAATTCTCAGTCTAACCCTAGAAAAATCCCTCCACGCCGCCGGACACGTCCGTACCCCGCCGGACACGTCCGCCGCCGCGCCCCGACGAATCGCAGCGCGCCACGTCGCCTCCTCCCTCTCCCCACGCCGCCGGCCCGCCGGGCCCAGGCGGGGCCCGCCCGGCCCGATCCGCCGCCGCCTCTCGGATCCGCACGCCGACCCGCGCCGCCGCCGCGCGCCCTGGCCGCCGCCGCCCGGCGTCTCCCGCGGGGCGCCGCCTGCACCGACCTTCGGCCCGCCGCCGCCGCCGCTCCTCTCCCCCCCGGCGCCTTCCTCTCTCTCCGGTCGCCCGGCTCCTCTTCTCTTCCGTCGCCGAGCCCGAGCTCGAGGAGCCCGGCCAGATCCGATCGATAACCACTGTACAGTTGACTTTCCTCGACCCCCCGAAATTCCTGTCATAATTTTTCTCAGCATCTTGCCCTGTTCGTGATGCCGTAACTCCGTGTATGTAGCTCCGATTCGCGCGTGTAATATGTCAAATTGTTCGCCTCGTGATGCTCTTCATTTTGTTAAATTTCACCATATTCATTAGAGGTCATCTTGATGCCCAAATCTCTGTTGGAAGAGGGCTAGTTACTGTTATTCTCTGGTTCTTATCAGAACTTGGAGATTTGTCATTTTTTGTATCATTTATTTTGTGCATCTTTTGAGCATGAGCTCTACATGTGTTTTGAAGTATGCCATTCCATCTTTCCATTGGTGTAGTCCATGTATTTTTGTGATCTCTTTGGTGACTAGCACAAGCATGCAAAATAGGCCCCGTAATATTTCTGATTTCTCTAAGGCCTTGTCTGCTGTAATTTTGTTGCCATGTAAACTTGATGCTACAGAGAGATCCATGCATATTTTGGAGATGTTCAGTAAGGATGTTTTGTAGCTATAGTTGTAGTTGATCCATTCTTGCAATTGTTTGCAATTATGTAGTGCCATAGCATGACTCAATCTTGATCTACTTTTGCTATAAAATATTTCTGGCAGATTCTTAACATGATATGCAATTTTGCCAAGCTTATTGTAGTTGATCCATATATGCTATGCTATTGTTCTTGCTATGGATAGCTTCATAAACATGCCATCTTGCTGTAGGTATGCTTGGTTTGTCATGCATTGCTCTTTAGTGAGTGCAGCAAGCTCACAAAAAGGCCTACATATTAATATTTCTGCCATGCTCTGTTTTCTGCTAAGTCTGAAACATGATAACGAAACTTGCTATGTTTACATGCTTGCCATCATATCTTCTGGTCCTTTCTGCCTTATGGTCAGTAAGGGACTTTTGTCATATGCATTTAGTAGAACATTACCATGCCTTGTTTTGCTATGTTAAGTTCCTGTAGCATGTTGATTTCGTGCTCTGAACATTGCTATCTGATGCTGTTTACTGCCATGTCCAGTTTTTCACCAAGTCTGTGAACCTGTAATCTTTTGCACTTTTGCCATGCTTGTTTGAGCTTGATATGTTGTGAACAAGCCGTAGCTCAGTGTTCATCTTTTGTCAAGCATCTCCTGTAGTTTACTGTCATGTGCTTTGTTGCTATGTTGGGGTGCTGTAGCATTGTTGCTTGTTGCATTTTAAGTGCTATCTTGCTGTTTATCGCAGATTCGTGTCATTCTTGTTTTGCTTGTCATTTGCAAACCGTGCATCCGATTCCGGTGATCCTTATATCGATTTCGACCGAAATCATCTTATCTTTCCAGTGGCATGCTTGGTTTGCCAAGTTACTGCCATGTTCATCATTTTCCTTCCGGAGCACGCATATGCATCGCATATCATATCTTGCATATCATACATGTTTTGCATCATGTTGCTTGTGCATTTCTCGTTGTTGATTGTGGTTCCGTTTGTTTGTGTTCTTGTCTTGGGTAGAGCCGGGAGACGAGTTCGTGAACGAGGAACCTGTTGAGTACGCTTACGAGGATCAAACTTTCGACAACTCTGAGAACCTTGCAGGCAAGATGACCACCCCTCGAAATCACTTCTATCTTTGCTATACTAGTTGTTCGCTCTATTGCCATGCTCCGCTACCTATCAGTTGCTATATCATGTCTCCCATTTTAGCCATGTCAGCCTCTAACCATCCTTTCCTAGCAAACCATTGTTTGGCTAAGTTACCGCTTTTGCTCAGCCCCTCTTATAGCGTTGCTAGTTGCAGGTGAAGTTGAAGTTGTTCCATGTCGGAACATGGATATGTTGGGATATCACAATATCTCTTATTTAATTAATGCATCTATATATTTGGTAAAGGGTGGAAGGCTCGGCCTTATGCCTGGTGTTTTGTTCCACTCTTGCCGCCCTAGTTACTGTTATACCGGGATTATGTTCCTTGAGTTTGCGTTCCTTACGCGGTCGGGTGATTTATGGGACCCCCTTGACAGTTCGCCTTGAATAAAACTCCTCCAGCAAGGCCCAACCTTGGTTTTACCATTTGCTACCTAAGCCTTTTCCCCCGGGTTTTCGCGAGCCCGAGGGTCATCTTATTTTAACCCCCCCCCCCCCCCGGGGCCAGTGCTCCTTCGAGTGTTGGTCCGAACTGAGCAGACTGCGGGGGGCCCTCTTGGAAACTCGAGGTCTGGTTTTACTCGTAGGATGTCTCATCCGGTGTGCCCTGAGAACAAGATATGTGCAGCTCCTATCGGGATTTGTCGGCACATTCGGGTGGCTTTGCTGGTCTTGTTTTACCATTGTCGAAATGTCTTGTAAACCGGGATTCCGAGACTGATCGGGTCTTTCCGGGAGAAGGTTTATCCTTCGTTGACCGTGAGAGCTTATGATGGGCTAAGTTGGGACACCCCTGCAGGGTATTATCTTTCGAAGGCCATGCCCGCGGTTATGAGGCAGATGGGAATTTGTTAATGTCCGGTTGTAGAGAACTTGTCACTTGACCCAATTAAAATACATCAACTGCGTGTGTAGCCGTGATGGTCTCTTCTCGGCGGAGTCCGGGAAGTGAACACGGTCTGAGTTATGTATGACGTAAGTAGGTGTTCAGGATCACTTCTTGGTCATTGCTAGATGACGTCCGTTCCGTTGCTTCTCTTCTCGCTCTCTCTTGCGTATGTTAGCCACCATATATGTTCTTACCGCTGCAGCTCCACCTCATTACACCATCCTTTCCTACTAGCTTAAATAGTCTTGATCTCGCGGGTGTGAGATTGCTGAGTCCCCGTGACTCACAGATTCTACCAAAACAGTTGCAGGTGCCGACGATGCCAGTGCAGATGATGGCGTCGATCTCAAGTGGGAGTTCGACGAGGAACGTGGTCGTTACTATGTGTCTTTTCCTGATGAATAGTAGTGGAGCCCAGTTGGGACGATCGGGGATCTAGCATTTGGGGTTGTCTTATTTTCATCTGGATTTTGACCGTAGTCGGTCTATATGCTTGTATTTTGGATGATGTATGAATAATATTTATGTATTGTGTGAAGTGGCGATTGTAAGCCAACTCTTTATCCCATTCTTGTTCATTACATGAGATTGTGTGAAGATGACCCTTCTTGCGACAAAACCACTATGCGGTTATGCCTCTAAGTCGTGCCTCGACACGTGGGAGATATAGCCGCATCGTGGGTGTTACAATTTTTCTCTTAGAATTGCTTATTCCGGCATGAAAATGAAGTTCTTGTTTTTTTGCCAGCCCAACATTGTTACTCGTATACTTGGATCTTTAAACATGGCATTAGACAAATCTTTTGTGTCCTGTGTGAAGCTATTGATTCAGGTACAGTACCCCTATTTATATTGCAGTAGGAATGTAGGATTTCTATATAACTGAGGTTTGATTTAGTTATCTTTGTATCAACGACCACACAATTGTATGATTGACTTTCTTCTACCCTTTTTCTGATAGGGTGGAGCTAATGTGAGCGGTGTTTTTCCTTATTATGATCCTTTGCTGACGGCTGCAGAAAAGGGCTTAACTGAAGCTATTAAGTGCTTGTTGGAAGCTGGTGCAAACCCAAATGTTTTTGACAGGGTGAGAATGCTCTTTTTGTCACATATTCTTGTCTCTGGCTTGGCTTTGTAGTTTAGGTAGACCTGTCATGTATTGATATGCAACAAACGTAAGAGTTATGCGGTAAATAGGCCTACATGATGCTATCTGCAAAAGAAAAATAAAATGTTGTGCTAAGTTGCCATATTTGTATAAGCTTGTTATCGTTTTGCCTTTCCTCCTTTGTGCCGTGTCCTTAATTTTTTCAGGTATGTATAGATGCGACACACTACCATTACATTGACCTAATGTGAGGGTAGTCAATCAATAATTCAATACGGTTTGCATTGATCATGTCTAGAACAAAGCTTATTTCTTAATTTTGAATATTGCTTTTGTAAAGCTTTCCTTGTTTCTCTACAGTTTGGTAGGTTGCCAATAGAGTTGGCTGTTGAGTATGGTACACGGGAAGACGTTGAGCTTCTCTTTCCTTTCACCTCTCCTGTTTCAACTGTGGAAAATTGGAGCGTTGATGGAATCATTAGTCACGTGGAGATGGAAATCAAGCAACTTGAGGTATGTCACTAGCATATTTTCTTGCACACCTATGACTATTTTGTTCATGCTAACTCTGAACAGTATTGGTGTGGTGCCAACTTGATGGTTAACCAAAACTTCATATAGGAAACTCATCGAATCCGCATGTGTTTTCTTGCATTTGCATTGTTGTCTAACTCTGTTCCTGAAAATTCATTTTATTTTAATGATGCTTTATTTGATAACCTGCCTTGCTCAAATGGTAATACATTAATTCTTATTTTGTTTCAAAATAACAGGTGGACCAATTCATTTTATTTATTTAAATAGCTCTCTTACTTCATTTTCTATCAGCGTTGCAAGTGGGATTGTGAAATCTTGAATTAACTAAAACTGTTTCTTGTATTTGTTCACTTCACCTTGATATCTTGCTATAGTGCTGTTTCTCCCTCACGCACCAGACTTGAGCTCTTATGAATTTCCTAGGATGACAATTTTGTGAAAAAGAGGATGTCCGAGCTGAAACTCCAAGCAGATGAAGCATTTAAGAAGCAAAGTTATCTAAATGCATCAGTGCTCTACACACAGGTGCATATACCAGTGGAACCTCCATTACGATTTAGTTAATTTATCATTAGCATTGATTTGGTTGGTTTATCATTAGCATTAGTTCACACCTTGGCAATGGATAAATATTGACCATTTATCAACAGACTCACCTGTTGAAAGATAAGTCACTACTCACTACTAATGTGCGCATCTCATAGCAATATGGGGATGGGGTTTTAGCTACACAGTGTAGACTTAAGTTTCACGCCAAAGCTAGGGGTAACAAAAATCGTGATAATTGTGTGAAAAAAAAAGAGAATGAATACACATTCATCTTGGTCTTCCATTTCACCGGGAGGAATTTCAGGTCGGAGTTGCTCTTTTTGTCACAGCTTCATTTTTTGTTTCATGTACTTATGAAACAAATGACACACCGCTGGGTCTAAACTGAGCAGCATTTCCAACAGCTATTTTGCACTGTTTTGTCTGTTGCAGGCACTGAAGATGGATAACTTCGATCCTAAGTTGTTATCAAACAGGAGCCTCTGCTGGCTTCGCATGGGTGATGGACAAAGGGCTTATGATGATGCAACTGAATGCAAGATAATTTGCCCGAAGTGGGCAAAGGCGCACTATCGGCAAGGAGCAGCTCTAATGTTCATGAAGGTGCACTCAGAGATGGAGTTCAAACTGACAATTTCATTACATCTTTCGTATCTGTTATCTGATTCTGCTGTGTGTGTGCCTTAGGTATATGGTGGAGCTTATGAAGCACTCTCGCGTGCTTTAGAGTTGGACCCAGAAAACAAAGACATTGAGAAATTATTCAGGTAAGGGATTCACCTTTCATCTTCTTCTTTCTTGAGTAATTCTACATAGAATTTGAGCCCTCTTTTAAAATGTATTAGTAGAATTTCTTTTAAAATGTTGTGATGAACTGATTCATGCAGGAAGGCGATGGAACTGAAGTGATCATGCCCTGCATGCCCGCTGCAGAGAGAAGCTCACGCTAAATCTCAAGCTCTTTTTTTTTTCTTTTGCATTCTCAGACAAAAGCACTGAACTTCGAATTATGGCGCCCTCTGTTTTGATGTAATCCATGGACAATAGCAGCAGCAGCAGCAGCTTACAGGAAAACATGTTTCTGACTAGTGGCTACTTATTTTGAGTTTTATGAAACTCACATCCTGTTCTGTATGGAAGCGTGGCAGAAGATCATGCTACTTTGCATTGCCAATTCCTGCACGTTTTTGTCGAAGAGTGGTTCTTTGCACTGATAATTGAGATAAGCTGCTAGCATGAATTCGCAAATTGTTGATATTTTACTTAGGGAAAATCATTGGCACTGTTTATGTTCCTTTTTTTTTCTTTTGCGTGGACACTGTTAATATTCCTTGTTGCTGTTAGCCATATACTATTCTTAACTGGTCATCACGTGTAATATGCTCATCATAGTTAGTCTGATGTGATATGTGGTTGCATCAAAAAGTATTAGTTGTGGAGCACCTGTCAAATCATATATAGCTGTATCACCTCAACTAGAATGTGCCTGTGTGCCTCCTCTCAAGTCCAAGTGTTACATCCAGCATTATATATGATTAGTTTTAGCCTTTGAATACTTGATTTTGCATCATCTATACTTTAATTTTCTTGCGAAATTATGATGCCCTCACGAAATTTCTGTTGTTTTGCTTCATTTTTGGTAACATCATTGCACACATACATGACTCTTACGCTGATCCGCTTCATTTCTCGTAAGATAATTCCTCTGTGGAGGTTTTCTAGGTAGGGGTTTCTTTGTTTCTGTACAAGTTTGATGTACATTCTTACTCTTGGATTTGCCATGCTCCACTGTTCAAAGGCGATACGATTTTGATATTTTAGTTCATTTAGTTGAACCAAACATGGACGGAGAATACCCATTCACTAGTAGAAAAAGGAGCTTTTACCCCGGTTGGTAAGGGCCTTTTGTCCCGGTTTTCGAACCGGGACTAAAGGGTCGTTACTAAAGCCCTAACCCTTTAGTCTCGGTTCTTACACGAACCGGGACAGAAGGTCCTCCACTTGGCCACTGCTGCCAGCCCAGGCAGGGGGGCCTTTGGTCCCGGTTGGTGTCCCGGTTGGTGACACCAACCGGGACCAATAGGCAGGGCCTTTTGTTCCGGTTGGTGTCACCAGCCGGGACCAATAGGCATCCACGCGTCAGCATTTCAGGGGTTGGGGCTTTTGATTTTTTTTGAAAGGGGGGGGGTTTGGGGGGTTAATTTAGGTGTTTCATATATTGTGTTAGCTAGCTAATTAATAGAGAGAAGTGTCATCTCTTATCTCCGTGCTTGGTCGACGCTACGTACTATATACGTATGGAGAGGACTAGACACGCTAGCTAGTAAGCAAATGAAGGAAACAGAAGATCGTCATGAACATATGCATACAGAAAGAAGTGATATCGACCACCTCTCCTTCTCTGAGAGATTGGTCGAACAACAAGTTCTCGTATATCTATCTGACACTACCGGCTACATATATACAATAATTATCTCTTACAATATAATCTTCTAATTAAATAGTAAGAACACAGGGTCCACATAGTATTCTCCGTTTTCAGCGATCACGTGGTCAAGGAAGAATGCCGCCAATTCCTCTTGAATTGCTCGCATACGATCTGGTGCTAGGAGTTCATCCCGCATCCGAAAGATCTAATTTGAAGAAGGGGGTCAATACATACATATACATATATATATATATATATATATATATATATATATATATATATATATATATATATGAATAAATGAAACTCGACACAAATGATGGTAATAAAATAAAATTATGAATATTATTGCTTACTCACTTCATATTGTTCGTCAGAGTAGCCCCGCTCACAGGTCGTGTGGCGGATAGACTCGCAAACGTAGTATCCACAGAAATCATTCCCTTGTTCCTGCCACAACCACTTTACAAGAAATAGAGGTCAATCTAACTGATAAGCAAGCATGCTAAATGTTATTGATGAAACTAGCGCTTGAATCAATAGGAGATGTGGGGAACATGCTACTATAGTACTTACTTTCGGGTGTCTAAATTGCAGCTTCTTCGGCAGTCCCGGAGCTTTTGTGGTGAATTTTCTCCAAACCCTGCCAGACAAAGAAAACAATTACTTGATATCAGGAAATGAACAAAGTTGCTGATATGGTGGATAATGATCGATTTAACTTACTTCTCGAGCATTTGAGTCATGTCCGCATAGTCCTGGGGATTTTTTCGTCTCGAGTCTAAGACGGTTACTACTCCCTGCTCAAGCTTAATCTCTAGGAGAATATAGTGGAAGCTGCGCATGCATGCATACGTCAGCAATTACATTACCATAACCTGAACTAATAAGGGAAACTGAATATGCACAAGACAGTAACACTCACTTGAAGTTGTAAGGAAAGAGTATTATATCTTTGTTTTGATTTAATACCAACGATCGTAGCAAGTTGGCCTCGGCTTCTTTGGCATGTTTTTCAACCGTATATGCATCTATGAGATTTGTGTTAATGAACCCAATATCACCGATTTGTCTTTTCTTCAATTCGGCGATCTTCAATCTGCATAATATAGTGAGGATAATTATAAATACATGCAATGAAAGAGCTGACCTATATAGAAAGACTTAATGACAGAAGTAGTACTACTTACAGACAGTAGCAAGTGATCGTTGATTTATCGAGGGCCTTTTGATTGAAAAACTGGAAGAACTCCTCAAATGGAACATTCAGCAGTTCAATTCCAACGAGGTCATGCTCCGGTTTAACTCTCAGCGTCAAAGTATTCATCCCATCAGACTCTCTGCAGGTTTTCATGTACCAATCATGTAATCTTCGCATCATCGTTGTTAGAGATCTTTCATCATTGACGAGAGGCTTCCCGTAATGGTATTTGTGTTCGTCCACCTCCATGATTTCATAATGTACATCGTCGGGTAGGTAATCTCCAATATTGCTATAACCGGGCACAATCCTCGGATCATTAGCGACGATGTCGCTAGACACCTTGAGCGGGGGGCACGATTGGTTCGCTTGTTCGCCGAGCTGGGCAATTTTTTTCCCAGCTCGTCGTTCTTTTAACCTTTGATCACTGACAGTACTTCCCGACCGCTCCGCTTCGACAAATGTCTTTGCAATAATGCACTCATGGTTGCCTTTCGGCGGAGACTTTGGTGGTTTTGTCAGGGCAGCCAGAGTGCGCTTCGCTTTCAACAGATCTACCTTCTCCTCCGGAGGTGGATGTTTCTTTGCTTTCACCCCTTGAAAGAAGTTTGTCACTTCGGCTCGCACGATCTTCGCGTTCTCCTCCAGGGTCCTCTCGTATGGTAACTTCTCTGGAGTCTTCGGAGAAGGACCGAATCTGTATTGCCTCCTGCCTCTGGCAGCTGTACTACTAGACGCCGGCAGAGCAGACGGAGCGCCTGCGGCTGTCTTCTTTCCTTGCTTACGAGGCGGAGGAGAAGGACTACGACGCGCCGGAGCAGCCGGAGCGGCGGCGGGTCTCTTCCGCCCTTGCTGACGAGGCGGAGAAGGAGGAGGCTGGCTGCTCTGGCACGCCGGCGCAGGCGGAGAAGGAGGCGGAGTGCCGCCACGCGCCGGAGAAGGAGGCTGAGTGCCCTGATCACTCGCCGGAGGAGGAGGCGGAGGAGGAGGCGGAGTGCCGCCACGCGCCAGAGAAGGAGGCTGAGTGCCCTGATCACTCGCCGGAGGAGGAGGCGGCGGAGTGCCCTTACTCACCGGAGGCGTCCAGTTCGGAAGGTTAATGAGCTCCTTCCGCCATAGGCACGGATTCTTCAGAGCTAAACCCAGCCGACTCTCCCCTTCACCGGTAGGGTGGTCAAGCTGGAGGTCCTCAAATCCCTCCGTTATTTCATCCACCATCACCCTAGCATATCCTTCTGGAATCGGCCGGCAGTGGTAGGTTGCGCCGGGTTCAGGAGGTAAAACAGAGCCAACAGCCGCCTTGACTTTGAAGTTCTGCCATTGCGCCATAAGGTGGCAATGTTGAGACTCCGTGATAGCATCCACGGGGTAGCTAGCAGGAGCCGTCAAGACATGCTCCGGCTGAAGCAGCTCGGTGGAAGCCACGCTGCTTCTCCGCTGAGATGGCGGGGTAGTTTCGGCATGTCGATTGTCGTCTCGTTCCTCTAGCGCTTGAACCATTTCGTGCAGCTTCTGAATTTGGGTCTGCTCCATTTTTTTCCTCCTCTCCTGGCTTTTGTAACCGCCTGCGTCCGGAAGACCAGCCTTTCACGGAATGGAGCCTGGCGTGCCTCGTGTCCGTCCAGGGTGCTCAGGATTCCCGAGGGCCATTGTGAGCTCGTCATTCTCTCTGTCTGGAACGAACGTCCCTTCCTGCGCTGCATCGATATATTGCTGAATCTTCTTGACTGGTATTCTCAAAAGCTCGTTCGTCCAAACGCACCTCCATGATACAGGGTCCAATTTTCCGCCAGCCCCGAAGAACCAAGTCCGGCAACGGTCTAGCCAGTTCATTGTCTGTGGTTCGATCCCTTTTTCAAGCAGATCATTATCAGCCTTGGCCCACTTAGGCCGGGCTTTGAGGTAGCCACCTGACCCCGTGCGATGGTGAAGCTTCTTCTTCACAGCATTCTTCTTGTTTGTCGCTGACATCTTCTTACTCTTTTATGATGTCTTGTGGGCCACAAATGCGGGCCAGTGATCTCTGATCTTCTCATACCGGCCGATGAATTCTGGTGTCTCTTCTTTGTCGACAAACGTTTTCAGCTCATTCTTCCACCTCCTGAATAGGTCTGCCATCTTCTTAAGAGCATGAGACTTGATTAATTGCTCTTTAACTGGCTTCTCCGGATCCTCCTCTGGCGGTAGGCTGAAATTTGCCTTCAGCTCAGTCCAAAGATCATCTTTCTGCATATCATTGACATAAGACACCTCAGGGTCTTCCTTCTTAGGCTTATACCATTGGTGGATGCTGGTCGGGATCTTGTCCCTAACAAGAACCCCACACTGAGCAGCAAATGCTTCCTTTGTCCGGATGGGTTCAATTGGTTGGCCGTCGGGCGCGACTGCTGTGATCTCAAACCTTTCATCCGAGCGCAACTTTCTCTTCGGGCCTCGTCTCTTTACCTAAGTTGTGCTTGATCCGGAGGGCTAGAAAAAAGAAGAAAGACGAGAGTTAATTAATATGTGTACATACCAAAACAATGAATGCATCAATTAGCTAGTCAGCACAGGCTTAACTAATATATTTACCTGGCCGGACTCTGTTCGGTCACCGGAGCCGTCACCACGGGCTCCTTCTCGCACCAGCATTGGGTCACCGGAGCCATCATAATCATGTCTTTCCTCCTCCACTCTTCGATCACCGTAGCCTGCTTCTTCACCCTGTTCTTCCAGACCATCATTGTCGTTAAGATACGACAAGATATCACCTCCGGCTAAGATTATGTTCCCCAACACCTCTTCTGCTTGCTCGTCTCATCCGTGCTCCATTGTTTCTGCAAATATTACAACATGGCAATTATTACACAAACATGACGGCAGGTGGATATATTAGTGCAAACGTAGACCTAGCTTATTCTGGGTTTGGGGTGGCCTCGGCAACGCTTCAAGGGTAGGGGCGCGGCGGGAGGGGGTAGGAGACCGACATCATTTTTTTCTAGGGTTTGGGTGTCCTTGAGAGTTTTGGTCGAGCGAGAGGGCCCGGGGGTGCTCCCGTGGTATAAGTTATCACGGTCGAAGTTATCCGGGAGGTGTTTATCTGGGAGGGGGAGGCAACTGGCGATGAAAACTGAAACTTTTCACAAGTGTTTGTTATATAGTCCGACGTCCCCCCCTCATGTCGAAGTTATCGGGGAGGGCCTGGGTAGATCGACAACGACGACGCTCTTTTTCTAGGGTTTGGGTGGCCTTGGTAGTTGGTCGGGCAAGCGGACCGCCTCTCTCTCATGCATGTCCGACGTCCCCCCTCATGTCAAAGTTATCGGGGAGGGGGTAAATTTTACAAAGTTTTCATACAATCAAAGAACTCTATATATATCATCATCATCTATCATCACAATCAAAGAACTCTATATATCATCATCATCATCATCATCATCATCATCATATCATTTACAGAAAAATTCTAAAGAAAAAATAATCTATATATCACAATATCTATATTTTCTATATACATACATCCATACATACATACATACATACACATACATATACATCTACATTAATTATATATATATGAACAAAAAAATACTAATTCTATGAACATAAAAAGGTCTATGAACAAAAAAACATCACATCAATATTTTCATCCATCCATATATACATACATATATATATATATATACATCTACATTATATATGAACAAAAAAATACATAAACTTTACTAATAAAAAAAGACAGCGGGCCGGGGCGGCGACAGCTCACAGCGTGGGTGGCGACGGCGATGGCGATGGCGGGGGCGGGGCAGGGCGCGGGCTCTGGGGCGGTGACGTACGGCGACGACGACGGCGGTGGCGGGGCAGGAGCGCGAGCTCGGGAGCGGCGACGATGACGGCGGGGGCGGGGCAGGGCGCGGGCTCGGGGGCGGTGACGGCGACGATGACGGTGGGGGCAGGGCAGGGCGCGGGCTCGGTGACGGCGACGACGACGGCGGTGGCGGGGTAGGGGCGCGGGCTCGGGGGCGGTGACGTCGACAGCCGGGGCCGGGGCAGGGCGCGGGCTCGGCGACGGCGCGGCGGAGGGGCCGGGGCACGGGTGCGGGCTCGGCGATGGCGACGGAGGGGGCGGGGCAGGGGCGCGCGCTCAGTGGCGGGGCGGCGACGGCATCGGGGCAGCCTGGCGGCGTCGATGTGCTCGGCGTCGTCGGGGCAAACTGCAGATGAACTCTGAAAAATTTACTAAGTGTTTGCTTATATAGCAAAGCAATTGGTCCCGGTTCGTGACACCAACCGGGACCAATGCCCCCTTTAGTCCCGGTTGGTGCCACCAACCGGGACTAAAGGGGGGGCATTGGTCCCGGTTGGTGCCACTAACCGGTACCCATGCCCCCCTTTAGTCCCGGTTGGTGCCACCAACTGGGACCACAGGACATGTGCTGCCCGCGTCGCGGCCAAAGTTTAGTCCCACCTCGCTAGTTGAGAGAGCTCGAGAGTGGTTTATAAGTGCTGCTGCGCCCACCCTCTCGAGCTCCTCTCAACTGCAGGCTTTCGGGCCTAACCATACACTATGTGCCTGTGGGGCCTACTGGGCCACATGCGGGCCTGAATCCTGGCCCATGGTTGGGTTTCTAGTCGTATTCAGGCCGTGGTGGCCTAGTAGATGGCACTTTTTTTCTTTGTTGCTTTATTTATTTTATTTTGTTTCTACTTACAACAAAATACTTACTGTTGCCATTTTTATTTATTTTATTAAAGTTTATTTTTTAATTCTTTTTGCTTTTAGGTCGCAAAAATTATAAACTTTCTGTTAGTGCCATTAGTTTTCAAATTTGAATAGTTTAAATTTGAATTCTTTGAAATTTGTGTGAATCACTAGTTTGTGATGAACTTTACTGTAAAAATAGATTTTGGAGTGATTCTTTTTCCTTCTATTTAATATTACTGTGTTTTATGATTCTATTCAAAAATAGATTTTGTTATTTTAGTTTCTAACAAAAAAAATCTTTATGATAATGCTTTTTGCTATTAAAGTTTCTAACAAAAATCTTTATGAAAATTCCTTTTGCTATTGGAGTTTTATAAAAAGCTTTTTAGTTGATTCTTTTGTCTATTGAAGAATATTATAGTTTTGTTTTAGTTGATCATAACAACATATTTTAATTGATTATTTTTAGTTCATTCTTTTTGCTATTAGTTCATGAGCTATAAATGACCCTGAAATTGCAAAGCACTACAAATGAACTCTGAAAAGGTTGAAAGTTGGCATGGTGTCATCATTTCACCCACATAGCATGTGCTAAAAAGCTGAGAGGGTTACGGCAAGAACTGGATGCACTTCGTGTACAAAATGGACAATCTCTTTCGAAGTATCAGGATTTCAGATGAAAACTCATCTGTTACAACAGGCATTTCAAATGAACTACAAAAAGGTTAAAAGTTGGCATGGTATCATGATAATAGTTGTGGAGAGAAAGTCTTCACTTTTTCTTCGCTTGTGTCCTTTGCTTATTGCGCCGTAACCATGCATAATCTTCATCGTTTATCAGGATGCTTGGATCAGCCTTGACTTTGAAGGGAGGAATTTCATGAAACTTTTCATAATCTTCAGACATGTCTGTCTTGCCCTCCACTCCCACGATGTCCCTTTTTCCTGAAAGAACTATGTGGCGCTTTGGCTCATCGTATGATGTATTCACTTCCTTATCTTTTCTTTTTCTCGGTCTGGTAGACATGTCCTTCACATAGATAACCTGTGCCACATCATTGGCTAGGACGAACGGTTCGTCAGTGTACCCAAGATTGTTCAGATCCGCTGTTGTCATTCCGTACTGTGGGTCTACCTGTACCCCGCCTCCTGACAGATTGACCCATTTGCACTTAAACAAAGGGACCTTAAAATCATGTCCGTAGTCAAGTTCCCATATGTCCACTATGTAACCATAATATGTGTCCTTTCCCCTCTAGGTTGCTGCATCAAAGCAGACACCGCTGTTTTGGTTGGTGCTCTTTTGATCTTGGGTGATCGTGTAAAATGTATTCCCATTTATCTCGTATCCTTTGTAAGTCAATACAGTCAAAGATGGTCCCCTGGACAACGAGTACAGCTCATCACAAACAGTGTTGTCACCTCTGAGACATGTTTCCAACCAACTGCTGAAAGTCCTGATGTGTTCACATGTAATCCAGTCGTCGCACTGCTCCGGGTGTTTGGAGCGCAGACTGTTCTTGTGTTCATCGACATACGGGGTCACCAAGGTAGAGTTCTGTAGAACTGTGTAGTGTGCTTGAGACCAAGAACATACGTCCCTGCATATTATTGAGTCCCCTCCAAGCGTGCCTTTTCCAGTCAGTCTCCCCTCATACCGCGATTTAGGGAACCTATCTTCTTAAGGCCATGAATGAAGTCAACACAAAACCCAATGACATCCTCTGTTTGATGGCCCATGGAGATGCTTCCTTCTGGCCTAGCGCGGTTACGGATATATTTCTTTAGGACTCCCATGAACCTCTCAAAGGGGAACATATTGTGTAGAAATACGGGCCCCAGAATGACAATCTCGTCGACTAGATGAACTAGGACGTGCGTCATGATATTGAAGAAGGATGGTGGGAATAGCAGCTCGAAACTGACAAGACATTGCGCCACATCACTCCTTAGCCTTGGTATGATTTCTGGATCGATCTCCTTCTGAGAGATTGCATTGAGGAATGCACATAGCTTCACAATGGCTAATCGGACGTTTTTCGGTAGAAGCCCCCTCAATGCAACCGGAAGCATTTGCGTCATAATCACGTGGCAGTCATGAGACTTTAGGTTCTGGAACTTTTTCTCTGGCATATTTATTATTCCCTTTATATTCGACGAGAAACCAGTCGGGACCTTCATACTGAGCAGGCATTCAAAGAAGATTTCTTTCTCTTCTTTCGTAAGAGCGTAGCTGGCAGGACCTTCATACTGCTTCGGAGGCATGCCGTCTTTTTCGTGCTAACGTTGCAGGTCCTCCCGTGCCTCAGGTGTATCTTTTGTCTTCCCATACACGCCCAAGAAGCCTAGCAGGTTCACGCAAAGGTTCTTCGTCACGTGCATCACGTCGATTGAAGAGCGGAACTCTAGCTCTTTCCAGTAGGGTAGGTCCCAAAATATAGATTTCTTCTTCCACATGGGTGCGTGTCCCTCAGCATCATTCGGAATAGCTAGTCCGCCGGGACCCTTTTCAAATATTACGTGTAAATCATTGACCATAGCAAGTACGTGATCACCGGTACGCATGGCGGGCTTCTTCCGGTGATCTGCCTCGCCTTTGAAATGCTTGCCTTTCTTTCGACATTGATGGTTGGTCGGAAGAAATCGACGATGGCCCAGGTACACATTCTTCCTGCATTTGTCCAGGTATATACTTTCAGTGTCATCTAAACAGTGCGTGCATGCGTGGTATCCCTTGTTTGTCTGTCCTGAAAGGTTACTGAGAGCGGGCCAATCGTTGATGGTTACAAACAGCAACGCGTGCAGGTTAAATTCCTCCTGTTTGTGCTCATCCTACGTACGTACACCGTTTCCATTCCACACCTATAAAATTTCTTCAACTAATGGCCTTAGGTACACATCAATGTCGTTGCCGGGTTGCTTAGGGCCTTGGATGAGAACTGGCGTCATAATGAACTTCCGCTTCATGCACATCCAAGGAGGAAGGTTATACATACATAGAGTCACGGGCCAGGTGCTGTGATTGTTGCTCTGCTCCCCGAAAGGATTAATGCCATGCACGCTTAAACCAAACGACACGTTCCTTGGGTCAGCTGCAAACTCAACCCAGTATTTCTCTCGATTTTTCTCCACTGCGACCCGTCAGCGGGTGCTCTCAACTTCCCGTCTTTCTTACGGTCCTCACTGTGCCATCGCATCAACTTGGCATGCTCTTCGTTTCTGAACAGACGTTTCAACCATGGTATTATAGGAGCATACCACATCACTTTCGCAGGAACCCTCTTCCTGGGGGCTCGCCGTCAACATCACCTGGGTCATCTCGTCTGATCTTATACCGCAATGCACCGCATACCGGGCATGCGTTCAGATCCTTGTATGCACCGCGGTAGAGGATGCAGTCATTAGGGCATGCATGTATCTTCTGCACCTCCAATCCTAGAGGGCATACGACCTTCTTTGCTACGTATGTACTGTCGGGCATTTCGTTATCCTTTGGAAGCTTCTTCTTCAATATTTTCAATAGCTTCTCAAATCCTTTGTCAGGCACAGCATTCTCTGCCTTCCACTGCAGCAATTTCAGTACGGTACCGAGCTTTGTGTTGCCATCTTCCCAATTGGGGTACAACCCTTTTTTGTGATCCTCTAACATGCGATCGAACTTCAGCTTCTCCTTTTGACTTTCGCATTGCGTTCTTGCATCGACAATGACCCGGCGGAGATCATCATCATCGGGCACTGGTTCCTCTTGATCTTCAACAGCTTCCCCCATTGCAGCATCATTGGGCACATCGTCTGGTTCCTCTTGATCTTCAGCAGCTTCCCCGGTTGCAGCATCACCGTATTCAGGGGGCACATGGTTGTCATCGTCCTCTTCTTCTTCGCCGTCTTCCATCATAACCCCTATTTCTCCGTGCCTCGTCCAAACATTATAGTGTAGCATGAAACCCTGGTAAAGCAGGTGGGTGTGAAGGATTTTCCGGTCAGAGTAAGACTTCGTATTCCCACATGTAGGGCATGGACAGCACATAAAACCATTCTGCTTGTTTACCTCAGCCACTTCGAGAAAATCATGCACGCCCTTAATGTACTCGGAGGTGTGTTTGTCACCGTACATCCATTGCCGGTTCATCTGCGTGCATTCCGCTAAACCGTACAAATCTCAAGGAAAATGGAGCTTTGAGGTTGAGCTTCGAGAGGAGAAAGCTTAACTACTGTGGCTCGGGCATTTCATCGAACACCTCATGTGCATAGGAGGTGAGCTAGAGCACCACAAAGCCCTCCCCTCGCCGGCCAGAGAAAAACAGAGCACTGGAGTGCTCTGCTCGCGGGCGAGGGATATATATAGGCACCTCATTCGTCCCGGTTCGTGGCATGAACCGGGAGTAAAGGGGGCGCATTGGTCCCGGTTCGTGGCACCAACCGGGACTAAAGGGGGGCATTGGTCCCGGCTGGTGCCACGAACCGGTACGCATGCCCCCTTTAGTCCCGGTTGGTGGCACCAACCGGGACTAAAGGCCTTGTGCTGTCCCGCGTCAAAAGTTTAGTCTCACCTCACTAGTTGAGAGAGCTCGAGAGTGGTTTATAAGCGCTGCTGCGCCCACCCTCTCGAGCTCCTCTCAACTGCAGGCTTTCGGGCCTAACCGTTCTCTTTGCCTGTGGGGCCTACTGGGCCTTCTGCGGGCCTGAATCCTAGCCCATGGATGGTTTTCAAGTCGTATTCAGGCCGTGGTGGCCCAGTAGGTGGCATAATTTTTTCCCCTGTTTTTTGTTTTCTCTTTTGCTTTATTTATTTTGTTTTGTTTCTACTTACAACAAAAAACTTATTTATTTTATTCCATTTTGTTTCTAATTACTTATGTATTTTACTTTATTTATTTTATTTTTATTTACTTTACTGCTGCTATTTTTATTTATTTTACTGCTGCTATTTTTATTTATTTTATTAAGGTTTATTCATTTTATTTACTATAGTTTATTTTATTTTATTTTATTATGGTTTATTTATTTTTATTTATTTTATTAAGGTTTATTTATTTTATTTACTATAAAAAAAGAACATAGATGCGCCTATAGAGAAAATTCAACCTAAATTCATAATAAATTTCTATGAAATTCAAAGAAATTTACTCTGAATTTAGGTCAATTCCCTGTATAAGGGCATCTATTTTCACTTTGAGAGGAGCTCAACAAGGCAGAGAGGGACGGGCTTATAAACCGGTGTGAGCGCCCTTCGGCTGGCGAGGTGGGACTAAACTCTGACCGCAACTAGGACCAACACTTTAGTCCCGGTTTGTGGTATGAACCGGGACTAAAGGGTGAGCCTCTGGTCCCGGTTCAAGCCACCAACCGGGACCAATGGTGGTGGGCCAGGAGCGAGGCCCATTGGTCCCGGTTTGTCCCACCAACCGGGACCAAAGGGGCCGGACGAACCGGGACCAATGCCCCCACGAGGCCCGGCAGGCCCCTGGCCGCATGAACCGGGACCAATGCTCACATTAGTCCCGGTTCGTGACTGAACCGGGACTAATGTGAATATTGCCCTATGACCAAAGCCCAGTTTTCTACTAGTGATTATACTCATTTAGGGCATCTCCAAAGGTGACCCGCAAATTTCCTTCCACGTCCGTCCGCAGACATGGATGCGAGAGGCTGCGATCCAACGTTGCGCGCATACATTTTAAACACTTTTCAACAGACCAGATGAAATTCATGCAAACACAACGGATTTCATACAGAACCGGACTACATTCGTGCAAGCATGGTGGATATTCATTGGATTTTGAACATTTAGAAACAAAACAAAAAAAACCCTACTCGACTGTAAACCTATCCTACGGTGGTGGCACCCGGCGTCCAAGCCCTTGTCGTCCTCCATCGGCCGTCTCCATGAGCACCGGCGATAAGACCGATGAAGTGAAGCTGCGGTCTCCGGCGAGGAAGAGTAGAACATGGGAGACAGACTGACCCACATGGGACACAAGGCCATGCCGCCTCCCGTGACCTGCTTATCCTCGGAGGAGTCCGCACCTTGTCCGTTGTTGGTGGACGCAATGTCCATGATGGAAATGGTGGCACTCGGGCTGTCGTTCTTCCGCTGGGCCGCTAGATAGTTCGTCGGCGGCGCGTAGGAGGCGCAGCCGACGTTGTTCTCCTCCGCGATCGCCTCGAGCTACGTCTCGGCGGCGGCCGCTTCCTGGTGGCGATGACTTGAGCGCGGACGACATCATAGATGGCACGCTGCTCCACGAAGAAGTTGGGATTCACCGCGGCCTCCTCGCTCGTGCGCTCGCCGTAGATCTGGCCCTCCGCCTGACGGTGCTGCTCTAGGAGGAACATGTTGTACTGTTGTTCCTCCTGCGCCTGCTGGAACGCCGACAAAGGCGCCGATGCAGGCTGCACCTCCACCATGGTGGCGTTGTAGTGCGTATGCGCCTGCTTCATGGTGAAGTCGGCGTGCATAGGCGCGGGAGCTGAGGCGGTGTTGTCGGAGCCTGTCTCCATCATGGGGCCGTCCTCGTTGTTTGAGACCTCGGGCGAGCTGGCTGGCAAGCCGTCCTCGATCCACCTGGCACGACGGCGTTAAGGGCGGCCACCTCGTGCTAAATCTACATGGAAAGGCTCTTCCGCAGAGCTTTGCCACATGCAGCCATAGCGAATGCAGTGCAAGGGAGGAGTATGGGGAACGGCTTGTGTTGTGACATGGAGTTAGCCGGGTGTGGCCGCCTTTAAAAGCGGATTCCGGTGAGGCAAGGCGTTCGTGTGCATCAATGTGTGGTGCCGGAGTAAGTTTCTTGGCCAGCAAGCCTGCTTATTGGCGGCATACGGACGGACTGGGCATACAACGAGCATGGTAGATATCTGTCTCGTCCCGTCCAGTAACGCGTCTCCGGCATTGAACATGCGCGGACATTGGAGATGCGTCGTTGGCGGCGCCCTCGGCCAACGCGCCGCTTCAATGACGAACATAGTGAGAGGTCGTGTCCGCTCTGTGCCGGCTTCAATGTGGAGTGGTGCGCTCTATAGCGGCATGAATGCGGGTAGCTGGCGCTGAGCGGGAACACGCGTGGGTGAAGAAGGAGGGGGTTTGGATGGGACAGTGTGGTCAGAAGCGGGCTTGGGTGCTATCCCGATGCCCGCAAACCGCCCTCTCGTTTCTTCGCTTTGCGGCAGAAAATACGTCCGAACCGCGCCGCGGACCGATACATGACCACGTTGAATGGCTTTCGTAGTCTGACAACGCGGTCCGGATGGTTAGGGGCGGTTTGTGGGTTGGCGTTAGAGATGCCCTTATGTCCCTAATGAGGCTCATCGATGTTTTTAGGAAATGTATCCGGTGCACTGGATGCCATAGAATATTTTTAAAAATCTGTTAAAATTCTAGCATGTTAACACAATGTCAATGTATGATGTCACAAAAATTTGTATAAAAATTTAAAATATTTTTTGAGATACTAAAATGACAAGTTTCATATCAGTGTGATAGTGGGCTATATCTAAAGCACAAGTTATGTTATGTACTATTCAATGTTAAATTTGTCATTTTTGTTTTTGAGTTATGTTTTAAATTTGGACTTGAAATTTTGTGACAACCTACATTGATGTTGTGTGAGTGTGCTAAATTTTTTTAGAATCTTTTGAATATCTTAAAAGCACAATGTGCGTTCGACGCACCGGTAGCACCGCAAACTCCTATGCATCAGATATTCTCCCTGTTTTCATAGGTCTCATGAAGCTGCATGCGAGGGTTGACATTTGTTGTGGTTCCTCCACGTCTACCCGATTTAGCCGCTTCATACAGATACAAGTGTACTTTGAGCCAACACAGATGATCAAAACCTCATTTCTACCATCTACTCCCTCCGTCCCATAATGTAATGTGTCAAAAAAACATCTTACATTATGGGACGGAGGGAGTACTTGATAAGCTTAGATGTTTATTTACCAAATCCACCTTTTACGCACCAAGGATCGATGGGCCGTTGTCTGCATGTCTTTCTTTGTCCCCGCCCAGGAGATGCTACGAGCTGCTTATGGTTCCTCTAGTAACTGTACATGCGCTTGAGCGCATTGAGTCGTTGCCGGACCATGCCTCAATCATTCTCCACTCGACGTTTACAAATAGTTTAGCTGCACGCCGAATTTGGATGGTTACAGCGGAATGGCTTTGCGCACTAGATTAAGACTATTTGAGATTTTTCTTTCTTGCGATGGGAGATGGGCCAAGCACACTAGCAGGATATATAAAAAAGAAAGACAACTATCTATGGGCCATTATTGATGACCTCGATAAAATCACGTAGACGTGAATGTTATCTACACAAGGTCAACATGGCAATGGATACCCACTACTCGATTACCTGATGGGTTTTTATCCCATTTCATTAGGGTAAAAGCATGGGAAAAATAAATACCCATGGATAATAAATGGGAAAAATATATATACCCGTCAGGTAGGGCAGGTGCCCTGTACAGTTGTACGTTGAGTTAACAATATGCGCATTTATCCGTATATATACGCATGATCTCTCCGTAATCGCTAAACTTCTCCTGCCCTGTACAGTTGTACGTTGAGTTAACAATATGTGCTGGAATGTTGAATGGGCAGGGCTGATATTTTTACAAGTGGGTATTTTCTTACCAGGTCGGGTATGGGTATGGAAACAAATTGGCACCCAAATGGTGGTACAAGAATAGGCAGTGGGCGATTTTTTTTTAGTCGAGTGTGGGGTTGGGAGCATTATACCCACAGCTGACGAGGCTGGGTGCCATGTTGACAATGCGTAGATGGCATGTCTCTTACATGAAGAGGAAGTTAAATGGTAGGAGTACAACGGTCCAAAGCTCAATTCATCGTGAAGGAGACAACAACGGGAGATATTTCAATATGGTAGCTAGTGGCCACCATTGAAAAATGTGCAATTATAGTTTCTAACAGGATGAAGGTTTGATTGAAGGTCAAGCAGAGGAGGTCGAATAGTATATAACCGAATGTTACAAAACTCTGTTTGGGGCTCACGAGGAGGATCATGTTTCCCTAGATGAGTCCCAAACCAAGGATATAACCCAGATCTCAAATGTGGAAAATGAACTCCTCACACCCTTCTCAGAAGAAGAGGTGCGAGCGGAGAGTGTTTTAGATGGATCACGATAAAGTGTCAGGTCCTGATGGCTTTTCCAGTGAGTTCTACTAGAACTTCTGAGATGTCATTAAGACAAATCTTACTGGGATGTTCAATTTTCTGCATGGCGCCCAGCTAGATCTTTCAAGGCCAAACTTTGGTGAGTCATTTTGTTGCCGAAGACACTAAAGGACGCAAAATGGACAACAATACAGTCCTATATGTCTCCTAAACGCAGTTCTCAAAAAATTAAATAAAATAAACGTAGCTTCAAATTTTTCACCAATGTAGCCAACAAGAGGATTAATGTGGCCGCAAATCACGTGGTTCAGCCGTCTCAAGCGACATTTATGCAAGGACGAAACATGCTGGATGAAATTGTTATCCTACATGAGATCATCCATAAAATGCACCCAAAAAAAACATGCGGGAATGATATGTAGGATTGACTTCTAAAAAGGTTACAATAAAGTCAAATGGTCTTTTCTTCAAACCCTAAAAATGAAGGTGCCAAATGGCAAGAGTCGTTCTGAGAGATTACACAAATATATTGTTGTTACTGTTACACAACGACAAAAATTGTTGTTTTGTTTAATTCTCTCATAAGGTAATTAAACATGATGGCATGTTTATTGGAGAGAGGGGAGGATAGAGATGAAAATGACTTTTATTATTGTGTTGCTTGCTATCCTAAAAGACTGCCTCTGCCTCTACACAGACAAAGCATGACATGGCTTGAAACGCAAGTACTTATTTGCTAGTCCTCAGATAAAAACATAAATCATGTACCCACGTCATTTAAAATATGACCTAGGATGCCGATTGGATGCCAAACATTATGGTCTAGTACCACTTAGTTTATAACCGTGCCATTGCCAACAATATATGTGGTACTGTCATGCCTTAATACAAGTCCGGCGCAAGAAAGATGTGCTGTGTGGACTTCTTTATCTCAGCCTATGCATCCAACAAAGTCATCTCGTGTGTTTCTGATTCCTCTTATTCCAATGAATAAGACTCTAGATATGAATTATCTTCTCCTGGCTTGTTTTCTCTCTTGTATTTCTTATAGCTACCTTAGTTATTCTATGGATGTGTATGAGAAGAGATGGGGAAAACAAGCAATGCTACATCCTCTTATATCATGAGATTTTGAGTAAGTGTTGAAATAACATGAAGCAAAAAAGTTCTATAATGTTAATTCAATGCAAGATTCCTGCTCTATCTACTATAATTGAAGATATATCATAAGTTCATTTATTGGGAGAATTTACGAGTCATGTACCAAACCGTGTGAATGGTACTGAAACATTGTTCATGTTCCTTGTTGTTGTTGTTAGCTCTACACTTTTCTTAACTGGGTCATCCCGTGTAATTTGCTCATTATATTAGTCTAATGTGACATGTGGCCGCAACCAATAGTATTAGTTGCGGAGCACTGTGAAATCACAGTTGTATCTCAAGGAGAATGTGTGTGTGTGTGTGTGTGTGTGTGTGTGTGTTCTCAAGTCCAAATGTTATATCCAAGCCCCCTGTAGGTTGGTGCAAACTGAACGTTGACGGTGCCTTTGCTGAAGCGGATGGGACCGGAGCTGCAGGTATGATCCTGCGAAATCATCACGGCGCTGTGATATTGGCCTCCTGTCGATTCCTGCCGAGGTGCTCAAGTGCGCTTGAAGCTGAGATCGCAGCATGTATGGAGGGTGTATCTCTCACACTTGAATGGAGCTCTGATCCTTTCATCCTGAAGACTGACAGTACAACTGCCGTAGCTATGATCGCTGAGGCGGCAGCTAATAGGTCGCCAGTTGCATCGCTAGTGGAAGAAACAAAGCGTTTGCTGGGTCTAGGACGTGAGGATGGGATAGCACATGTTAGGAGAGATGGGAATCAGGTTAGCCATGAGCTTGCTCAGATGGGTAGGGCGCCACACACAGCCGTTTGGCTCCGCCATGCACTTGTGGAAATTACCCCTTTGTGTAACCTTGAATGTTACAACCCTGATTGATGAGTGAGAAGTTCTATTTTCGCAAAAAAAAAAGGCACTATATATGATTTTGACCTCTAAATACATGATTTTGCATCATCTGTACTTTTCTCCTTTATGAAAATATCAAGGCCCTCCTTGAAAATTGTTGTTTTGCTTCATTTGTGGTAAGATAATTTCTTGGAGGTCTTCTAGGTAGGTTTTTTTATGCACAAGTTTGATGTAAATGTTTATCCTTTCTTTAAGAAATTCTGGCCCATGTTAAAACACCTAGCTATGACATTATCTCGGGGTTTTGCCTTGGTACCGTTGATATTTCTCGTCTGAACTATGTGGTTATCTCTCTCATCCCAAAGGTTAAAGGGGCTGATTTCATTCGTCAATTTAGACCCATTGCCCTTATGAACAATATTGCCAAATTTCCCTCCAAAGGCTTTGCCTCACGGCTGTCCCAGTGGCTCATAGGGTGATTGTGCAATATCAATCTGCCTTTAGTAAAGGTCATTTCATCTTGGATGGTATCCTTTGTCTGCACGAGGTTGTACACGATTTGCGATTTAGGGGAAGCAAGGACATCATTCTAAAATTGGATTTTCAAAAAGTCGATGACCCGGTTAGTTGGCCCTTCTTCCGTGATGTCTTATTAGCCAAAAGTTTTGAGGGGGCATATGTCCATAGTCTTATGTAGCTGGTTGGTGGGGGCCACAGGATTGTGTCTGTTAGTGGGGTTGTGGGCCCTTTCTTTAAAATGGCCGGGGCCTCAGGCAAGGACACCATATTTCTCCCATCTTGTTCAATGTTTTTGCTGATGCCTTGGTGTACATTCTCAATCGGGTTGCGGTTGCTGGGAACATCTCTCCAATTGTATCCAACATGCTGCCCTCTGGGTATTCCCAACATTCAACTAAGTTCTTTTAAGAGCGAAGTTATCCTTATTGGCTGTTCTGTTGCAGAGGAATGCAGAGTTGCTAACCGGCTTAGTTGTAACGTGGGATCGTACCCTTTTTGTCTATCTTGGCTTACCCATTTCCCCTTTTCAGTTGTGCTCCAAAGACTTCCCCATCCATTTAACCGGCTTAGTTGCTAACCGGCTAATTTGGTTACGCCGTGGCATGGGTGCTATTAATTCCTCTGGTAATAAGAAAAAGTATTGGCTAGTTGAATGGTCTATCATGTGCTGTGCAAAAAACCTTGGGGGGTTGGATGTCACTAACACTTCTATTATGAATTTTGGTATCCAGCAAATCGACCATTTCTCTCGCCCCCGCGTCGCCCTCCCGCTAGGGCGGCTCGGGTGGAAACCCTAGCCCCCGCCGCCGGGCACGTCCATCCTCCCCCTCCCCTCCGCCGCCGCTAGAGGAGGTCGCCGGGCGAAGCCCCAGGCGGCTGATGGCGGCGGCGGAGGCTCTCTTCCCTCCCGGGCCAGATCAGGTGAGGCGGGTCACCCATGGCGCCGGGGTGCTCTCCTCCGATCTGCATCGCGGCGGCGCGTCTAGGCGACGGCGCAAGGCGGCGGCGTGGTGCTGGGCGGGGGCGGCGGAGCTGCTAGGCTCCGAGGAAGATCTGGTGGCGCCGATCGTTCGATGGGCTCGCGGGGTCATGGCGGCCTTGGTCGCGGTGGCCGGCGGCTCGGCCTGTCAGCGGCGGCTGGATCCCTGGGCGGCGGCCCTGGAAGGTGGCGGCAGGTGAAGCTCAGGCTTCCCGCGGCGGCATGGCGGGGTGCTATCCCTATCCAAGGCGGATCTGCATCGCCGATCTCGTGGTTTTGCCGCGGATTGGTTCAGATCAGACACGGTGATGAGTGCGCGGGATCATATCGGCGGCTCTCGCGGTTTGGCGAGGTGGGGTGAGAGCCCTCCTCCCGGGCTCCAGTGGTGGCGCACTCAGGCAGTGACCGGTGCGCCAGGACTCCTACGGTGGCACTGCTGTTGCGGTTGGTCGCCGGATCTAGGGCTTTGAAGGCGGTCGAGACAGTGCATAGGTTGTCGGGTGGATTTCTTGGGAGGGATCCAGGTGAAAACTTGGTCTTCGGTCATTGGCCGGAGCCGGTGATGACGATGCACTTATCATCGTTTCCTTCATGAAGGTTGATCGGATGACGACGGCATTCATGTGTCGTTACCCCCTTGGGGCGGCATTCTTGGAGAGGCACTCGGGCCCGAGGGACCAGCGGATGGCTTCTTCGGTGTAGCGGTGTTTATTTCTACGTATTCATGGCGGCGGTTCTCAGCGGCATGGAGCAGTGGAGGCTTGGCATCAGATGTGTGGCATGGACACGCGCAGGAGGTCGACGTTTTCTGGCGTCGTGGTGGCGTCGATGGCAGAGAGGCCTGACAAGGTCGATGCATCAGTACATGCTTTGAGGATGGATCGAGGGAAGACGGAGGTGACGGCCCTTTGCAACGTGTGCGTGTGGTATTCACTGAGAGTGCGCCGGACCGGAGTGTTACCCAGTCGCGCCTATGGCTTGGATGGGACATCCAGCGTTAGATGTTAGGCTTTTATGCGATGTCTGTTTGGTATTTGGCCCGGACATTCGGCACCTCTTCATCAAGAGGATAGGAGTAGCGACAGATGTCGTCTAGATGGTGGCCTCGGGCTTACTGTTGTATTTCTTTGTAAGGTCTTTGTGAATAATAAATAATATGGCCGCACGCATCTCCCAGATGCAGAGGCGGGGGGTGATTCCTCCTTTTCTAAAGAAAAACACTTCTATTATGAATAAATGCCTTATCATCCAGTGGTGGAGAATCTTGCATATGAAGCCTCGGTCCTGCGGTTTGACATCCTTAAGGCAAAATACTTCCCAAAATAGCCACCCCTTGCTTGAGGTCTGGCGGCTCCCATTTTTGGCGTCAACTGATCAAAGTCCGCAATGATTTTGGCTCCCTTGATAGATTTGTGGTGGGCGATGGGGCCTCAACTCATTTTTGCTTGATTGGTGTGGTGATAGTCCTCTCGGTTTGTCACTCCCGGTGCTTTTGTTTTATCGTGCCACTCCTGGGATTTCCATCTTGGATCTCTCTCGTAATAATTGGGACTTGGTTTTTCTTCGAGCCTTGTCTCTTGAAGAGTTGGATGACTGGCATCACTTGCTGTCGTTTTCCCCTTGCTCTCGGAGACTAAGGACTCGGTGACCTAACCCCATACTGCTTCGGGCAGCTTTTCTGTTAAGTCTCTTTATTCCAAGCTGGTTCAAGGTTCGTCGACTTCTCGGTACAAGGACGTGCTAGGACCCCTTTGAAAGTTAAGATTTTTATGTGGCAAGCCATGAGGGGCAAACTTCATTGCTGCTGTCCAAATTTGTAAGAGGAATGGACGGGATCTGAGTTATGGGCTTTGTGCGGCTGCACCAAGGACACGGACCATATCATCTTCAAATGTGACTTAGCTTCCATGTTCTGGTGCTGCATCCAGTCGTGCTTTGATGTTAATGGGCCTCTAATTCCTTTGCGGAGTTACGGGACGGTAGCCCTTCTTGGCAAGTTAGACGCTTATTCTGGTTGGGTTCTCGGCCGTTTGCTGGGTGTTGTGAACTACTAGGAACAAATTTACGATTGCGCATATTTACCTAACAAATCTGCTGATTCTATCTTCAAACTTATGTCTTTGTTACAACAATGGAAATGATTGACTAAGGATTGCAACATGCATGGAGGCCACCGAGCTGCTGATCTCTCCGTGTAAGGCCCACGGCGATCTTCATCTGCCACACGGATCAGGCCGCGTTGTCCTAGCGATGCGTTGGTGCTTTCCCGGTCAGCGTCCTTTTCCTTGTTTTGCTCGTAGGTAGTGGCCTGCATGCCTCCCTGGTTTGTTATTACTGCTGTGTCAGCCGTCAAACTGTTCAGTAGTGACTCTGGAAAATCTGGTATTCCAGAAATGCCAAAGTTTTCAAGTAACAATCACCAAGCGTAAACGACGTCATGAGAAACATCATAGATGATCTGACACTATAGTCCAGCTTATGAAAGCTGAGCTACATCGAAGTCTGTCTTTCAGCCTACACATCCAACAGAGGCAGCACGTGTTTCTGGTTCCTTCCATTCCAGTGAACATGACTCTAAACTTGAATCATCTTCAACATGTTTTATCTCTTGTATTTCTGCTTGCTAGCTATTGTATTATATGGATGGGTATGAGAAGTGAACGAAGAAAGTAATGCTTGCTAGTAGCTTCTTATATCATACTTCATGAGCCTTTGGGTAAGTGCTGCATGCTGTAACATGCATGTAAAGAAAAATGTTCTGCAATGTTGATTCAATGCAAGATTCCTGCTGCTCTATCTACTACTGAAGATATACCATAACTTCTTGTTGGAAGTTTTATTTATTTATTGAGATGTTGTTGGGAGAATTTACTAATCATACGGATACTGTGGCAATGACATCTAGCTACACAAAATCTGATTTTAGGCCTCCCCTCCCCGCGGCCCGCCATCCTCTCCCGCTCCGCGCCCAGCCCACCTCTCCCGCGCCGCCACCGCAGGGGAGCGGGCGCCCCGCCACCGCTGGGGAGCGGGTGCCGCCGGTCTGCCGCTGCTCCCACCCGGAAGGATGTGCCGCCGTTGGTGGAGCTGAAGGCAGTTGCCGATGGTGGAATTGATGGCATGGCAGTTGCCTCCTTCCCCATCCATAAAAGGTGCAAACTCCTTTGCCAAACGTCTCATTCCCCTCTTACTTCTACTCATTCAGTCTTCCATCGGCGCGGGCGGCAAAAGCGGAAGCAGAGCCGGGCGATGCAGCCTCGACACCTAGGATTCGCAGGCCGTGGTCGACTTCTGCTCCGAACACCACATGTCAGTATTACTTCACACTTCGCCCCCCTCCAAAAAAAAAAACAATGGATCGAGCTTTTGAGACAATTCCTTCAGAGATAGTACAAATTTATGGTTGTTGTGAATCAAGTGGATAGGTGATGTACTATTCTTGATTGGAGCTATAGCTTTTTCGGTAATTTGATAACACCACGAGCAGTAATCATGTTTGAAAGACAAAAACATACAGAACATGTAAACTGTTGGTGATGTACTGTCAGTTCAGGAGTAATCAATGTAACCATTAGTACAGTAATCAGTCCAAGAAATCTGAATACATCTGCACGTGGATGTGATTTTCTATTCATCCCTTGTACTGATTCTAACATTGATGGGTTATTCCGGACAATGTTTTAATGCTAGCTGTTGTAAGTATTCACTGCGGTTTCAGCATGATGCTTGGTGTATGGAGTTTGTAGTATCAATTTGACGCATAAGCCTTTCCAAATTAATTCAACTTGACTGAATTTTACTTATGCTTATTTCAACTTGACTGAATTCTCTCATGCTTAAATTTCTTGCTTCTGTGTAGTATGATGCGCAAGAGAGTTGATGCCCGTCGCATTCCAACTCTGAGGGATGTGCATCCACACACGAAATGGAGTTTATGTCTCAGAGTATACCACAAATTCCACATTGAACGAATTGGCTTTGGTAGGACTAAACTTGGTCGTGTTGGACACAGAGGTAAAGCTCGGGCATACATTTTTTTGCTATAATGATTTACCATTTTGTTTATGCCTTATTTTTTAAGCTGAAAATAGTAGGAGAGGCGCCTAATATGCTATATTAAAATATAAGATATAGTTACAATGTGTACATAGTGGCATGTGTACATAGGGGCAGGGGCAGGCCATAGCCAAAAAAAATAGCAAGTTACAAGGAGCTTACAACAGGAATAATATAAAGAGCAAGCTCTTCATCTACTACACCTATAAAAGCACGAGAGCGGCAGATCCAAGCCATCTCAGCCGCCTAATCACGTGATCTAATGGTCCACAGACTCTCTATGTTTAACGCTAGCAAGCCACCAATCCCACCAATCAACCGTTAATCCCTCATTACTGATCAACCCACTAACCCCTCCATACCTCTTCATCCCCGCAGTCAAACCGCTCACACAGCTTCATGCACGCCAAACCGCTCTCCCTTCCCGCAGTCGCCGCCGCCGCTATCCGGCTATCCCTTCCCGCAGTCGTCGCCGCTGCGCCACCGCCGCCTCTCCCTCACCGACTTCCTCGGTGCTTTCTCTCCTGCACGACACCTCCCTGACCCGGTGCCTCCCCGGCCCGTCCTCTCCGGTCGCCGCCCACAGGTGTGGCGCTGTCCTTCTAGTGCTAGATTTGGTGGAGATGAAAGACAATGACAGGAGGACGAAGGGCTCAGATGCACACTTCTCTGGAAGTGCAAGCAGTCGGCGGTGTGCTAGCACTAGTAGAAAAAGGGTCATCTGTCCCGGTTGGTAAGGGCCTTTTGTCCCGGTTTTTGAACCGGGACTAAAGGGTCGTTACTAATGCCCTTGCCCTTTAGTCCCGGTTTTTACACGAACCGGGACAGATGGGCCTCCACGTGGCTGGTGCGGCGAGCCCAGGCAGGAGGGCCTTTGGTCCCGGTTGGTGGCACTAACCGGGACCAATAGGCATCCACGCGTCAGCATTTCACGGGCTGGGGTTTTTGTTTTTTTTTGTGAAGGGGGGTGGGGGGGTTGGGGTTTTGGGGGGGTTAATTTAGGTGTTTCATATATTGTGTTAGCTAGCTAATTAATAGAGAGAAGTGTCCTCTCTTATCTCCGTGCTTGGTCGACGCTATGTACTATATACGTATAGAGAGGACTAGACACGCTAGCTAGTAAGAAAATGAAGGAAACAGAAGATCGTCATGAACATATGCATACAGAGAGAAGTGATATCGACCACCTCTCCTTCTCCGAGAGATTGGTCGAACAACAAGTTCTCGTATATCTATCCGACACTACTGGCTACATATATACAATAATTATCTCTTACAATATAATCTCCTAATTATATACGAATTCAAGGTCCACATGGTATTCTCCGTCTTCAGCGATCACGTGGTCAAGGAAGAATGCCGCCAATTCCTCTTGGATTGCTCGCATACGATCTGGTGCTAGGAGTTCATCCCGCATCCGAAAGATCTAATTTGAAGAAGGGGGTCAATACATATATATATATATATATATATATATATATATATATATATATATATATATATATATATATATATATATATATATATGAATAAATGAAACTCAACACAAATGATGGTAATAAAATAAAATTGTGAATATTATTGCTTACGCACTTCATATTGTTCGTCCGAGTAGCCCCGCTCACAGGTCGTGTGGCGGATGGACTCGCAAACGTAGTATCCACAGAAATCATTCCCTTGTTCCTGCCACAACCACTTTACAAGAAATAGAGGTCAATCAAACTGATAAGCAAGCATGCTAAATGGTATTGATAAAAATAGCGCTTGAATCACTAGGAGATGCGCGGAACATGCTACTATAGTACTTATTTTCGGGTGTCTAAATTGCAGCTTCTTCGACAGTCCCGGAGCTTTTTTGGTGAATTTCCTCCAAACCCTGCCAGACAAAGAAAACAATTACTTGATATTAGAAAATGAACAAAGTTGCTGATATGGTGGATAATGATCGATTTAACTTACTTCTCGAGCATTTGAATCATGTCCGCATAGTCCTGGGGATCTTTTCGTCTTGAGTCTAAGACGGTTACTACTCCCTGCTCAATCTTAATCTCTAGGAGAATTTAGTGGAAGCTGCGCACGCATGCATTAGTCATCAATTACATTACTATAACCTGGACTAACAAGGGAAACCGAATATGCACAAGACAGTAACACTCACTTGAAGTTGTAAGGAAAGAGTATTATATCTTTGTTTTCATTTATTACCAACGATCGTAGCAAGTTGGCCTCGGTATTTTCGGCATGATATTTAACCTTAGTTGCATCTATGAGATTTGTGTTAATGAATCCAATATCATCGATTTGTCTTTTCTTCAATTCGGTGATCTTCAATCTGCATAATATAGTGAGGATAATTATAAATACATGCAATGAAAGAGCTGACCTATATAGAGAGACTTAATGACAGAAGTAGTACTACTTACAGACAGTAGCAAGTGACCGTTGATTTATCGAGGGCCTTTTGATTGAAAAACTGGAAGAACTCCTCAAATGGAACATTCAACAGTTCAATTCCAACGAGGTCATGCTCCTCTTTAACTCTCAGCATCAAAGTATCCCTCCCCCAGACTCTCTGCAGGTTTTCATGTACCAATCGTGTAATCTTCGCATCATCGTTGTTAGAGATCTTTCATCTTTGACGAGAGGCTTCCCGTAATGGTATTTGTGTTCGTCCACCTCCAAGAAATCATAATGTACATCGTCGGGCAGGTAATCTCCAAGATTGTTATAACCGGCCACCATCCTCGGATCATTAGCGACGATGTCACGAGACACGTTGAGCGGGAGGCACGATTGGTTCGCTTGTTCGCTGAGCTGGGCAATTTTTTTCCCAACTCGTCATTCTTTTAACCTTTGATCACTGACAGTACTTCCCGACCGCTCCGCTTCGACAAATGTCTTTGCAAGAATGCGCTCATAGTTGCCTTTCGGTGGAGACTTTGGTGGTTTTGTCAGGGCAGCCAGAGTGTGCTTCGCTTTCACCGGATCTACCTTCTCCTCCGGAGGTGGATGTTTCTTTGCTTTCACCCCTTCAAAGAAGGTCTTCACTTCGGCTCGCACGATCTTCGTGGTTTCCTCCTCAGTCCTCTCGTATGGTAACTTCTCTGGAGTCTTCAGAGAAGGACCGAATCTGTATTGCCTTCCGCCTCTGGCTGTACTGCTAGACGCCGGCAGAGCAGACGGAGCGGCTGGGGCTGTCTTCTTTCCTTGCTTACGAGGCGGAGGAGAAGGACTACGACGCGCCGGAGCAGCCAGAGCGGCGGTGGGTCTCTTTCGCCCTTGCTGACGAGGCGGAGAAGGAGGAGGCTGGCTGCTCGGGCGCGCCGGCGCAGGCGGAGAAGGAGGCGGAGTGCCGCCACGCGCCGGAGAAGGAGGCTGAGTGCCCTAATCACTCGCCGGAGGAGGAGGCGGAGTGCCACCACACGCCGGAGAAGGAGGCTGAGTGCCCTGATCACTCGCCGGAGGAGGAGGCGGATTGCCCTTACTCGCCGGCGGCGTCCAGTTCGCAAGGTTGATGAGCTCCTTCCGCCATAGGCATGGGGTCTTTAGAGCAGAACCCAGCCGAGTCTCCCCTTCACCGGTAGGGTGGTCAAGCTGGAGGTCCTCAAATCCCTCCGTTATTTCGTCCACCGTCACCCTAGCATATCCTTCTGGAATCGGACGACAGTGAAAAGTTGCGCTGGGTTCAGGAGTTCGAACAGAGCTGACAGCTGCCTCGACTTTGAAGTTCTCCCATCACGTCATAAGGTGGCAATGTTGAGACTCTGTGATAGCATCCACGGGGTAGCTAGCAGGAGCCGTCAAGACATGCTCCGGCTGAAGCAGCTCGGTGGAAGCCACGCTGCTTCTCTGCTGAGATGGCGGGGTAGCTTCGGGGGTAGTTTCGGCAGGTCGATTGCTGCGAGCTACGTCTCGTTCCTCTAGCGCTTGAACGCTTTCGTGCAGCTTCTGAATTTGGGTCTGCTCCACTTTTTTCCTCCTCTCCTGGCATTTGTAACCGCCTGCGTCTGAAAAACCAGCCTTCCACGGAATGGAGCCTGGCGTGCCTCGTGTCCGTCCAGGGTGCTCAGGATTCCCGAGGGCCGTTGTGAGCTCGCCGTTCTCTCTGTCTGGAACGAACGTCCCTTGGTGTGCTGCATCGATATAGTGCTGAAGCCTCTTGACTGGTATTCTCATTTGCTCGTCCGCCCAAACGTATTTCCCTGATACAGGGTCCAAGGTTCCGCCAGCCCCGAAGAACCAAGTCCGGCAACGGTCTGGCCAGTTCATTGTCTCTGGTTCGATCCCTTTATCAAGCAGATCATTCTCAGCCTTGGCCCACTTAGGCCGGGCTTTGAGGTAGCCACCTGACCCCGTGCGATGGTGAAGCTTCTTCATCGGAGCATTTTTCTTGTTTGTCACTGACAACTTCTTACTCTTTTCCGATTTCTTGTGGGCCACAAATGCGGGCCAGTGATCTCTGATCTTCTCATATTTGCCGATGAATTCTGGTGTCTCTTCTTTGTCGACAAACGTTTTCAGCTCATTCTTCCACCTCCTGAATAGGTCTGCCATCTTCTTAAGAGCATGAGACTTGATTAATTGCTCTTTAACTGGCTTCTCCGGATCCTCCTCTGGCGGTAGGGTGAAATTTGCCTTCAGCTCAGTCCAAAGATCATCTTTCTGCATATCATTGACATAAGACACCTCAGGGTCTTCCTTCTTAGGCTTATACCGTTGGTGGATGCTGATCGGGATCTTGTCCCTAACAAGAACCCCGCACTGAGCAGCAAATGCTTCCTTTGTCCGGATGGGTTCAATCGGTTGGCCGTCGCGCGCGATTGCTGTGATCTCAAACCTTTCATCCGAGCGCAACTTTCTCTTCGGGCCTCGTCTCTTTACCGAAGTTGTGCTCGATCCGGAGGGCTAGAAAAAAGAAGAAAGACGAGAGTTAATTAATATGTGTATATACCAAAACAATGAATGCATCAATTAGCTAGTCAGCACAGGCTTAACTAATATATTTACCTGGCAGGACTCTGTTCGGTCACCGGAGCCGTCACCACGGGCTCCTTCTTGCACCAGCATTGGGTCACCGGAGCCATCATAATCATGTCTTTCCTCCTCCACTCTTCGATCACCGTAGCCTGCTTCTTCACCCTGTTCTTCCAGACCATCATTGTCGTTAAGATACGACAAGACATCACCTCCGGCTAAGATTATGTCCCCCAACACCTCTTCTGCTTGCTCGTCTCGTCCGTGCTCCATTGTTTCTGCAAATATTACAACATGGCAATTATTACACAAACATGACAACAGGTGGATATATTAGTGCAAACGTAGACCTAGCTTATTCCGGGTTTGGGGTGGCCTCGGCAACGCTTCAAGGGTAGGGGCGCGGCGAGAGGGGGTGGGAGTCAGACATCGTTTTTTTCTAGGGTTTGGGTGTCCTCGAGAGTTTTGGTCGAGCGAGAGGGCCAGGGGGTGCTCCCGTGGTATAAGTTATCACGGTCGAAGTTATCCGGGAGGGGGTTATATCGACAACGACGACATACATACATGGGAAAATAATGTTATCGGGGAGGGGGTAGGTCGAACCCCCCCCCCCTCGTGTTGAAGTTATCGGGACACGGGGTATATCGACAACGACATATCCGATAAAAAATAAGAAGACGAAAAAGAAATAAAAAGAGGAGAAGAAGATATTAATAGAGGAGAAGATTGAAGAAAAAAAAAAGAAGAAAAAGAGGAGGAGAAGAAAGGAATAGAGGAGAAGAAGAGAAAATAGAATACTATTTTCTCTTCTTCTCCTTTATTCCTTTCTTCTTCTCCTCTTCTTTTTCTTCCTTTTTCTTCTTCTTATTTTCCTTTTTCCTCTCCTTCTTTTTCTTCTTCTTCATTATCTTCCTAGCTAGATATATAATACTTTTCTAAAAATGTAACTTTTGCATATATAAAACTTTTTCTTCTTCTTCCTTCTTCCTTCTCTTCCTTCTTTTCCTCAATATATAAAACTTTTCTAAAAATGAAACTAACCTAAAATGTACCCAAATGTACTAAAAATCTAACTTTTATATGCACAGAGAACATGCATACATATATACATTTTTATAAAAATGCAAAAAACAAATCATCATATATATGAACAAAAAATCTGAAAAAATCATATATATGCAAAACAGAGAGGAAGGCCGGCGGCCGGACCGAACGTGGCGGCGGCGTGTGGTCGGGGCAGGCCGGGGGCATGGGGCGGCGTCGGGGCAGGGGCTCGGGCAGGGGCGGTGCATCGGGGCAGGGGCGCGCGGGCCGGGGTGGCGCGTCGGGGCAGAGACACGGGCCGGTGCGGCGCGTCGGGGCAGGGCAACGGCGCGGGGCGACGGCGACGAGGAGTGGGCGGTGACGAGGAGCGGGCGGCGGGGCGGCGACGGCGAGCACGGGCAGCCTGGCGGCGTCGGCGAGCACGGGCAGCAAGGGCGCGGGGAGGCGACGGCGAGCACGGGCAGCCTGGCGGCGTCGATGAGTTCGGCGTCGTCGGGGGGCAAATGTTCGATGAAACTGAAAAATTTACAAGTCCTGCTTATATACGGAGAGCATTGATACCGGTTCATGGTAGCAACCGAGACCAATGCCCCTTTTAGTCCTGGTTGGTGCCACCAACCGGGACCAAAGCTCTCTTTTCAGCAGTCACCAACCAGGACCAAAGCTCTCTTTTCAGCAGCCCAAAGGGCGGGAAGCGGCGGCCTTTGGTCCCGGTTGGTGGCACCAACCAGGACTAAAGGGGGGGCATTGGTACTGGTTAGTGCCACCAACCGGTACCAATGCACCCCGACATCGTGCTGCTACGCCCGCGTCGAAAGTTTAGTCCCACCTCGCTAGTTGAGAGGGGCGCGCAGTGGTTTATAAGCCCCACTGCCGCTCCCCTCTCGAGCTCCTCTCAATTGCAGGCTTACGGGCCTAATTGTCACTGCTATGCCTGATGGGCCTACTAGGCCTTCTGCGGGCCTGAATCCTGGCCCATCGATGGGTTTCTAGTCGTATTCAGGCCGTGGTGGCCCAGTAGGTGGCATATTTTTTATTTTTTGCCTGTTTTTTTGTGTTCTTTTTTGCTTTATTTATTTCGTTTTGTTTCTACTTACAACAAAAAACTTATTTATTTTATTTTATTTTGTTTCTAATTACTTATTTATTTTACTTTATGATAATTATTTTTCCTATTAAAGTTTCTAACAAAAAAAGTTCTTTATGAAAATTCTTTTAGCTTTCAATGATTTTGAACAGAAAATACTTCGATAATTTTAGTTGCATCAATTTTATATAATTTTAGTTTCAATAATACTAGAGGTTGCTTATAATGTTTTGAACAGAAAATACTTTGATAATTTTAATTTCATAAATTTTATTTATGTTATTAAAATTTATTTTATTTTTTTGTACTTATATATTTTATTAAAGTTTATATTATTTTATTTATAATTACTTATTTATTTTATTTGTTATTTTTCATGCACCATTTTTCATGCATTTACTGATTATTTTGAGTTAGAAGACCCTAAAATTGAAATGCATTTCAAATAAACTCTGAAAAGGTTGAAAGTTGGCATGGTATCATCATTTCATCCACATAGCATGTGCAATAAAGTTGAGAGGGTTAGGCAAAAACTGGATGCACTTCGTGTACAAAACGGAAAATCTCTTTCGAAGTATCAGGATTTCATACGGAAACTCGTCTGTTACAAAGGGATTTTTTTTTTTAAAACTTATTTGAACTCCTGACTTTTTGTGTGTTCAAAATGCACCATTCAAAGCCACATCATCAATTTTCAACCCTTTCTGACTTCATTTCTTATTTTTCATGCATTTATTGATTATTTTGAGCTATAAGACCCTGAAATTGAAAAGCATTTCAAATGAACTCTGAAAAGGTTGAAAGTTGGCATGGTATCATCATTTCATCCACATAGCATGTGCAAGAAAGTTGAGAGTGTTACGGCAAAAACTGGATGCACTTCGTGTACAAAACGGACAATGGTATCATACTCGTCTGTTACAAAGTTGGCATGGTATCATCATAATAGTTGCGGGAGAAAGCCTTCACTTTTTCTTCGCTTGTGTCATTTGCTTATTGCGCCGTAACCATGGATAATCTTCATCATTTATCAGGATGCTTGGGTCAGCTTTGACTTTGAAGGGAGGAATTTCATGAAACTTTTCATAATCTTCAGACATGTCTGTCTTGCCCTCCACTCCCACGATGTCCCTTTTTCCTGAAAGAACTATGTGGCGCTTTGGCTCATCGTATGATGTATTCGCTTGCTTATCTTTCTTTTTCTCGGTTTGGTAGACATGTCCTTCACGTAGATAACCTGTGCCACATCATTGGCTAGGACGAACGGTTCGTCAGTGTACCCAAGATTTTCCAGATCCACTGTTGTCATTCCGTACTGTGGGTCTACCTGTACCCCGCCTCGTGACAGATTGACCCATTTTCACTTAAACAAAGGGACCTTAAAATCATGTCCGTAGTCAAGTTCCCATATGTCCACTATATAACCATAATATGTGTCCTTTCCCCTCTCGGTTGCTGCATCAAAGCGGACACCGCTGTTTTGGTTGGTGCTCTTTTGATCTTGGGCGATCGTGTAAAATGTATTCCCATTTATCCCGTATTCTTTGTAAGTCAATACAGTCAAAGATGGTCCCCTGGACAACGAGTACAGCTCATCACAAACAGTGTTGTCACCTCTGAGATGTGTTTCCAACCAACTGTTGAAAGTCCTGATGTGTTCACATGTAATCCAGTCGTCGCACTGCTCCGGGTGTTTGGAGCGCAGACTGTTCTTGTGTTCATCGACATACGGGGTCACCAAGGTAGAGTTCTGTAGAACTGTGTAGTGTGCTTGAGACCAAGAATGCCCGTCCCTGCATATTATTGAGTCCGCTACTAGCGTGCCTTTTCCAGTCAGTCTCCCCTCATACCGCGATTTAGGGAACCTATCTTCTTAAGGCCAGGAATGAAGTCAACACAAAACCCAATGACATCCTCTGTTTGATGGCCCATGGAGATGCCTCCTTCTGGCCTAGCGCGGTTACGGACATATTTCTTTAGGACTCCCATGAACCTCTCAAAGGGGAACATATTGTGTAGAAATACGGGCCCCAGAATGACAATCTCGTCGACTAGATGAACTAGGACGTGCGTCATGATATTGAGGAAGGATGGTGGGAACACCAGCTCGAAACTGACAAGACACTGCGCCACGTCACTCCTTAGCCTTGGTATGATTTCTGGATCGATCACCTTCTGAGAGATTGCATTGAGGAATGCACATAGCTTCACAATGGCTAATCGGACGTTTTCCGGTAGAAGCCCCCTCAATGCAACCGGAAGCAGTTGCGTCATAATCACGTGGCAGTCATGAGACTTTAGGTTCTGAAACTTTTTCTCCGGCATATTTATTATTCCCTTTATATTCGACGAGAAGCCAGTCGGGACCTTCATACTGAGCAGGCATTCAAAGAAGATTTCTTTCTCTTCTTTCGTAAGAGCGTAGCTGGCAGGACCTTCATACTGCTTCGGAGGCATGCCGTCTTTTTTGTGCAAACGTTGCAGGTCCTCCCGTGCCTCAGGCGTATCTTTTATCTTCCCATACACGCCCAAGAAGCCTAGCAGGTTCACGCAAAGGTTTTTCGTCACGTGCATCACGTCGATTGAAGAGCGGACCTCTAGGTCTTTCCAGTAGGGTAGGTCCCAAAATATAGATTTCTTCTTCCACATGGGTGCGTGTCCCTCAGCGTCATTCGGAACAGCTAGTCCGCCGGGACCCTTTCCAAAGATTACGTGTAAATCATTGACCATAGCAAGTACGTGATCAACGGTACGCATGGCGGGCTTCTTGCGGTGATCTGCCTCGCCTTTGAAATGCTTGCCTTTCTTTCGACATTGATGGTTGGTCGGAAGAAATCGACGATGGCCCAGGTACACATTCTTCCTGCATTTGTCCAGGTATATACTTTCAGTTTCATCTAAATAGTGCGTGCATGCGTGGTATCCCTTGTTTGTCTGTCCTGAAAGGTTACTGAGAGCGGGCCAATCGTTGATGGTTACAAATAGCAACGCGTGCAGGTTAAATTCCTCCTGTTTGTGCTCATCCCACGCACGTACACCGTTTCGATTCCACAGCTATAAAAGTTCTTCAACTAATGGCCTTAGGTGCACATCAATGTCGTTGCCGTGTTGCTTAGGGCCTTGGGTGAGAACTGGCATCATAATGAACTTCCGCTTCATGCAGATCCAAGGACGAAGGTTATACATACATAGAGTCACGGGTCAGGTGTTGTGATTGCTGCTCTGCTCCCCGAAAGGATCAATGCCATCCACGCTTAAACCAAACCATACGTTCCTTGGGTCAGTTGCAAACTCAGCCCAGTACTTTCTCTCGATTTTTCTCCACTGCGACCCGTCAGCAGGTGCTCTCAACTTCCCGTCTTTCTTACGGTCCTCACTGTGCCATCGCATCAACTTGGCATGCTCTTCGTTTCTGAACAGACGTTTCAACCGTGGTATTATAGGAGCATACCACATCACCTTCGCAGGAACCCTCTTCCTGGGGGCTCGCCGTCAACATCACCAGGGTCATCTCGTCTGATCTTATACCGCAATGCACCGCATACCGGGCATGCGTTCAGATCCTTGTACGCACCGCGGTAGAGGATGCAGTCATTAGGGCATGCATGTATCTTCTGCACCTCCAATCCTAGAGGGCATACGACCTTCTTTGCTTCGTATGTATTGTCGGGCAATTCGTTATCCTTTGGAAGCTTCTTCTACAATATTTTCAATAGCTTCTCAAATCCTTTGTTAGGCACAACATTCTCTGCCTTCCACTGCAGCAATTCTAGTACGGTACCGAGCATTGTGTTGCCATCTTCGGAATTGGGGTACAACCCTTTTTTGTGATCCTCTAACATGCGATCGAACTTCGGCTTCTCCTTTTGACTTTCGCATTGCGTCCCTGCATCGACAATGACCCGACGGAGATCATCATCATCGGGCACTGGTTCCTCTTGACCTTCAGCAGCTTCCCCCGTTGCAGCATCATTTGGCACATCGTCTGGTTCCTCTTGATCTTCAGCAGCTTCCCCCGTTGCAGCATCACCGTATTCAGGGGGCACATAGTTGTCATCGTCCTCTTCTTCTTCGCCGTCTTCCATCATAACCCCTATTTCTCCGTGCCTCGTCCAAACATTATAGTGTGGCATGAAACCCTTGTAAAGCAGGTGGGTGTGAAGGATTTTCCGGCCAGAGTAAGACTTCGTATTCCCATATTTAGGGCATGGACAACAGATAAAACCATTCTGTTTGTTTGCCTCAGCCACTTCGAGAAAATCATGCACGCCCTTAATGTACTCGGAGGTGTGTCTGTCACCGTACATCCATTGCCGGTTCATCTGCGTGCATTATATATAATTAAGTGTGTCAAAAACCATTACAGAACATCATGAATAGATAATTAAGTGACCAAATTAATAGAAGTTCATCATCACATTGAAACCAAAGTACATACATAGTACTCATCTAACAACATATAGCTCTCCAGAGCATCTAATTAATTAAACCATACATTGAAACTATGTAAAACATTTCAATGCGAAAACAAATGCGATCATAATCGCAACCAAGGTAACAATTGATCCAACGGCATAATGATACCAAGCCTCGGTATGAATGGCATATTTTTTAATCTTTCTAATCTTCAAGCGCATTGCATCCATCTTGATCTTGGATCATCGACAACATCCGCAACATGGAACTCCAATATCATCTTCTCCTCCTCAATTTTTTTTATTTTTTATTCAAGAAATTGTTTTCTTCTTCAACTAAATTTAACCTCTCGACAATAGGGTCAGTTGGAATTTCTGGTTGACATACCTCCTAGATAAATAAAATCTATGTCACGTTGGTCGGCATAATTTTCACAAACAATAAATGAACCAATAATTATAAAGATAATATATACCACATCCGAATCATAGACAGGACGAGGGCCGACGGGGGCGGATACCAAAACCATCGCACTATATAATAACAAGCAATAAAATAGTAAGAAAATTAGACAAGTATCTATCTAAAGTAAGAATTTTTTTCTTTCAGAAAGAAGATAAGAACAAGAGGCTCACCATGTGGTGCCGGCGACGAGATCGGCGCAGGCGATCGACGGCGGTGAAGACGGGAATGGGACGTGACGGGCCGCTAAACCTAGACAAATCTCGAGGAAAATGGAGCTTTGAGGTCGAGCTTCGAGAGGAGAAAGCTTAACTAGTGTGGCTCGGGCATTTCATCGAACACCTCATTTGCATGGGAGGTGAGCTAGAGCACCACAAAGCCCTTCCCTCGCCAGCCAGAGAAAAACAGAGCACTGGAGTGCTCTGCTCGCGGGCGAGGGGTATATATAGGCACCTCATTGGTCCCGGTTGGTGGCTTGAACCGGGACCACAGGCATGAACCGGGACTAAAGGGCAGCCTGTGGTCCCGGTTCAAGCCACCAACCGGGACCAATGGTGGTGGGCCAGGAGCGAGGCCCATTGGTCCCGGTTCGTCCCATCAACCGGGACCAAAGGGCCAGACGAATCGGGACCAATGCCCCCACGAGGCCCGGCAGGCCCCTGGCCTCACGAACCGGGACCAGTGCCCCCATTATTCCCGGTTCTGGACTGAACCGGAGGCCTGAACAAAGCCCTCTTTTCTACCAGTGTAGGCGCTTCATCTCCAGCCTCGTGCAGTAGGTAATGCGGCTTGATTCCATCATCAAGGTCTGCAACATCGTCGATGTGCTTCAGTGAGTAGCCAAGGAGCTCATCCATAGTGAATCGGTGATGGTGTGGAAGGCGCTGATGCCCTATTCGTTGCGTTCGATTCAGGCGTAATTGACATGTAATTAAACCTTCTTCCGGGCCAGTTTGTTTTCCTACCGTTCAAGTTTTCGAGGAATCGCCTCTCAGGGCGGCAGCTATTTTTATTGCAGGGATGAGACGGGGAAACGTAGAAGGGAAGGCGATTTCTGTGGGAGGAGCAAGAGGCGATCCGTCTAACAAGTCGTATGTTTTGGGTAGTGTGTAGGATCTTCACAGTTTCAAATATGGTTATTCCTGGCACCGTTACCTCTTGCGTTAATGTCCTCATGGTTTCCATGTCTATGCCTACATCAATGTTCTACTATGATGTTATCAGGTATTGCCCATTAGCTGGTTATGAACTACTACATGTCTACATCCGTTACTAAATAGATGGCATATTAGATAGTGTGCAGTCTAAATTTGGCTCATGACATACAGAAGAGCATTCAGATTGTTTTCTTTAGAGAAGAGGCATACTATGTAGTGTGCAAACTAAATTTGGCTCATGACATACAGAAGAGCATTCAGATTGTTTTTTTATAAAAGAGATCATTCAAATTTGTTAGGTAAAACTGTATCATCTTTTTTTCATGAAAATAACAATTTCATAATACCATAGTTTTTTAACTTTTGTACTAACAAGAATGTTTACCTAGCTTGGCACAAGTACAGTTTATAACATAATCATGTAAAGTCCCACCAATAATTGTTCATTAGCTATGTGTTTCATTTCACTGGTCTACATGAACACTTTGTGTTAACAAAGAAAGATTAACCAAGGTGGTGCTTGGTTGAACATATGCCACCGGTTAGGAGGGTATTTAAGCATTTATGCCGTTATCAGTACCTTTGACATTGCCTCTATTATTTCAACATGTGTATATGCAGGTTAACCAGCTTCATCTACCTGGTATGAAAGAAATGAGGCAATCGCAAGTTGAAGCATTGTTTGGATCCAAGCTCTCACGATGCATAAGCTCTGTCAACTCCACAAGACTGCATGCCCTCCATGATCGTTACCCTTTTGCACTCATGCTTGCTATCTGAAAACTTCTGCAGGCACAAGAAGTACCCCCTCTTTTGAAGTATTGATAAAAACCAATTTTACTACTGTGTCATCATCACCACTCGAAGAAAAGCACCCGGTCTGATTATTTCCATGTAACTCTGTTAGAGCTCACTGTTGATGGGTTGGTTGGAACTGCGACAGAGCGATCGAGGCCAGTGAATTGGATTCTATAGTCGAGGGGAGCTCTGTAGATCGTAACACATCATTTTTTCCTGCGTGAAGGTGAGCTGATTCAACTCTCCAAAAGCAAGATCATTCTGTTTATAAACAATTTGTTAAATTCGTATATTAAGCCCAGGTCCTACCACTTCATCCAAAAGAACCAACGACCCAGATCCTATGTACCATTATTTCCAAACATCATTGATTACACTGGTTAATAGATTGACATTTTTTTGTTACCCTGAACAGTAAGGCATGGCCCTACTATAAATTTTTTTTTTGCGCCAAGAAAACAAAAGGGTTACAAAGAAATAGAAATACATATATTGTGGATTGATGACTAAACAAGTTTGCACGCAAATCCCTGAAAATATGGTAAAGCCTTCGGTTGAGAGTTAAGAATTATTCCTATGTTGCTCTGGAAACGAATGTCATATCTGAATGCTTGCTTAATTTAGGTATATATATGTAAGAGCTAAATCTGATCCATACTCTTTCTAAGATCAGATTTGGGCATATAAATGGCTCTCAGTTATACATAAAATTAGAAATGGGTGTACTGTAGGAGCCTATGTTCAGGTTGAGGGTACAATTATACCAATTTATACATTACCGAGGCAAGCAGACCGACGCCGTCGCCCCGTCTCGCAGCCGCCACCGCTCTCTGGGCCTACTCCGTGCTGATTCCATATTATGGACTAACGCCGCTGCGACGCCTGGCCCGATTAGGCAATATATGTTATTTTTTGTTTAATCCTATAGGAACTGCAAGTTTGCAGCCACATGTTGACATCTTGATTCAACCCATGATACTGTCTTCGATATCTATTTCTTTTTGTAATGCAACTTTTCGCCCTGCATAAATGGCTATTAGGAGAGCACGATGTCAGCTGCACCGACGCTCATTCCGATGTAACTGAATGTGCAAATTGTTTCTTCAACAAAAAGCTGCAATGTGATTTGAAAGTACCAGTTTATACACTGGAGGATCCTGAATTGATGCATATATTGGCTCATAAAGTAACTAGGCTCTGAATTGCGGAATGAGGAGACATGTGCTTATGGTTGTGTGTTAGTCTCTCTACTCACTCACCTTCATATGAAAAGGTACTGAAGTACATCAGAATTTTTTATCCCAGTGCATCAGAATTATTTCTTTGCTGCATGGTTTCTGCTGCTATTGTTAAATCTTAAAGAAACATCTTTTCCTGGTTCAGATGTTTACAAGTTCCCTTCGTTGAAACATGGAAATGATTTATTTCCAAACTTCAATGCAAAATGGTTAGTTAGTCTTGAAACTGCATCTATATATACTTTCCAGCCGTGCTATTGATGCCGCATCCAGATTATTGTTATCTTCTCTTTTTCTTTTCTTGGGAGAGGTAACAACCAAGGTTTCACTCAAGGATCGAGCAAATGCAGTTCTAATGCTTGTTTCTTCTAATTCTAAGCCTGAGTGAGGACTTTAATTATCCATGAAATATTTCTCCTCTTATATCTAAAAAACTAATATATGGAACGAGAAAAATTAGATTTACCAGATTTTATCGAATTGTATTTGGTGCATAATTTATTGCATATTAGACGTAATGATGCCGATCTATTATATTTATTAGGTGGGTGTACCATGTACCCTATACAATATTTTTCAACTAGGTTAGAATTTGACATTTCTGTCATGCGAGCTTTAGAGAAGGACTGATCTGATCATCCGTTGATGTTCTAGAGTTTAGTTTGTTGGTTGCTTCGGTTATGGTGCTTTTATTTGGAATAAGAATGACTTCAGGTGCTTAATGGTGTAATGCTAGGGCCAAACATTAGTTTCAGCTTCTGTATAAGAGATACGATCAGACTATTATTAGTGAGCTTGTATTCTTTTACGGAGTGCATATCAATCAAAAACATAAATTGTACATGCAAGATTAATAAAATTGTGAATTTTATATCAAAGACATGCATTGCACTTCTTTTTCTTGGGCACACCAACAGATCAATTATGCTTAAACTGTGATTTAGTATGACATAGAACTACCCTTATCTGCCACTTCAAGTTAAGCCAGATGACGGTTTGGTCGGCCTGTGAAATGCAAGTACATAAATAATTTCTTTCTTGGAAGATGTCATATGTACGTATTTCAAGAAGACAAAATTTTTGTCGCTATCACACCGGCAAAACCTATGAAGACACCACTATATAATTTTTACTCCTTTTGATCTTTCGAAACATGTGTTTTGTGTTACCATGTCCCCTTTAAAAAATTGTTACATCAGAAATCAATCAGTTTCATTAGTCTACACGTCCATTGTTTTACAAGGTTTCTTCTATGCTTGTTCCGACCATTGGAATTTTCAAAGACCACCACCGCAAGAACATGTCACTGGAGGCTCAAGATACAAGGACTAGCTGGAAGAGACATCTTCCCAAGGTTTGCTCGCAAGTATGATATGTTTCTTTTTCTCCGTGTTTACGCCTCCCTTGCTCGAGGGCTGGTTATCAGATTCTAAAAGAGGAGCTTGCTATGGCCATTCAGGGGTCCAGGGCAATTACATACGCGGCGAATGCAGATGCATATGGTATGCTCCGTGTCGACATGACGAACCAGCACCAATTGGGAGCCCAGATGAAGAAGGCTGCCGATGGGAGAAAGAGGAGAAGCGATGAGATGTTTATGGCAGCTTATGGATGATGTTATCTTAGTTTGTGGATTCTGTTTTGGTCGACTCAGAGATCTTGTTTGGTGTCTGAAGATCCCTTTTTGCCCACTGTTCAAACCATCGTAAATGGTCAAACAATGCACTTCAAATAACTAAGTTAGGAATCGCACGGATATTTTACAAAAGGATGTACTTATCGTCTAACAGACGTGCGTTGCACGTGCAAGCTTACTAGTTATTCTTAAGCAAACTAATAGCATAGCGGATGGTTGCCCTTAGTCCTTTATTTAAGTACAGATGTCGTAGTTCATTGATTTTGTCCGACTTCTGTCCATGCAGTAAAAAGGTTACACCTAAACTTTTCTGAACAAGGGGCGTGCTGAAAGCTATTGCCTTGTCCGCATTAATTCTGAACTCAGAGAACACGGGGCTTGGTGCCACCGTCATTACAACTATAGCATTGACAAAAATCTCTGCAGTTCTACCATAGCTCAGTTCAAGTGTTATCAAGAAAGAAGGTGGTGCGAGATCATTTGTATCCCCGCCTATCCATCTAACACAGTTATCGTCTATTCCAGATACCTACCACTCATATCAATAAGACACTAAACTTTTGGTTATCTTATCCATGCTCTTACTCTTTAGTAACGCCTCTACGGATGATTATAAGAAAGCCGGTTCACAAAGTGTTCCTAAAATCTTTTTTAATATACTCAGCCCGTCCATTACTTACTGTGTCTGGCTTTACTTTTCACCAAAGGCTTGCTGTCAATAAAGTATCTTTAAAAAATGTTCGTGTCTTTAAAAAATTGTTCAAAATGTCAAAATGCGAATAATTATTTGACTAGTACAAACAAAATTGTGAAAACAAATATTTTCGGGGAGCACGGAGAAAAAATTAAATTCGAAAACATTTTTCAGAAATGCGAACAATAAGTGATATAAAAAAGTGCTCTAAATTTTCCCGAACATTTTTTTCAATTTGTGAATATTTTTCTGGAAAATGAGAACATTTTTTAAATTCTGAAAAAATTCCAATAGTCGCCCGACAGGAGCGATGCCGTCGCTTAGTTGGGCACAGCCTAAGATTTGTGTTTTCTATTTTTTGTTTTTCTCTCTTTTTTAGTCAATTTATTTTTTCTCCTACTTAATCTTTATTTTTTTTTGAAACCTGTTCAAAAAATATAAATACCAAAATAACAGTTTTAAGTAACTATTTTAAATTCTTTCTTCCTTTAAATATTTATTCAATGCTTTTTAAAAAGCATTTGTTGTTTTTAATTCTATCATTTTGTATTTATTAGTTATGTTACAAACTTAAAATAACAGTTTTACGTGCACGGTGTTTTTTTGGATATTCTGGAAATAACCCTAACTTTTGCCAGCAGGTGGCATGCCCATGGTAGGCATCCATTCCCCCAATATTTCTTTTCATGGCCTTTTATGACCAATTCAATGCACCAAGGCAAGTTGCTTGGGTTTTCGACAAGTTTTTGCATTTTCTAAAGTTTTCTCGGTCAAAAATGGTGGACAAATGGTTAGACGTGCCGCAACTTGCATACGGTGTCGGAAGTCGTTCAAACCTGCTATGGGTGCCTACCATGGGCATGTCCACCTAGTGGCAAAAGTTGGGGTAATTTCAAGGATGTCCACGAAAACACCATGTTCAACGGAGGGTGTTTAGGTTGGCCAGAAGGGTCCGTCTGAGAGCAGTTGTTTTTTTATGTCCTTAAAATGGCCCTAATTTTTTCATGGCCTCGTATGACCAATTCAAGGCACCATGACAAGTTATTTTGGTTTTCAACAAGTTCTATATTTTTCTAGAGTTTTCTCGGTCAGAAAATGCGGAAAAAGGATTGACGTGTCGCAACGTGCATATACTGTGTCGGAAATTGTTCAAATCTATGAGGGACATGCCCACCCCGTGGCAAAAGTTGGGATCATTTCAAGGATATACAAAAGTAGACCATGGTTAACGAAGTGTGTTCTAGGGCCAGAAGGCTCCGTTTGAGAGCATGTTATTTCTCGACATCCTTGAAATGGCTCTATTTTTTTCAAGGGCTTCGTATGACCAATTCAAGGCATCATGACAAGTTGTTTGGGTTTTCGTCAAGTTTTGCATTTCCTGGAGTTTTCTTAGTAAAACAATGATAATTAATGGCAGAACATGTCGCAACGTGCATACGTCGTCGGACGTCATTCAGACCAAGCATATATGCATAACAAAGGCATATGCCCACTTGCTAGCAAAAGTTGGGGTGAGTCCTGATATTTCCAAAAAATACCATGTTCAATGGAGAGTGTTCGAATAGGCCTGAAGGATTTGTTTTGGACTACCTCATTCCTCGACATCCCTTAAATCACGCAATTTTTTTCATGGACTTGTATGATCAATTCAAGGCACCATGCTAAATTGTTTGATATTTTGCCAAGTTTTGCATTTTCTAGAGTTTTCTCGGTGAAAAAAGGCAATTAATGGCAGAACGTGTTATAACGTGCATACGGTGTTGGAAGTCATTCAAAGCAAGCATAGATGCCTAAAATGGGCATGCCGACTTGCTTGCAAAAGTTGGGGCTTCTCCCGAGATCTCCAAAGAAATATCATGTTCAATGGAGAGTGTTCGGATAGGCCAGAAGGGTATGTTTGGGAGCACCTCATTTCTCGACATCCCTTAAATGGCCCCATTTTTTCATGGCCTTGTATCACAATTCAAGGCACCATGCCAAATTGTTTGTATTTTGTTTTTGCATTTTCTAAAGTTTTCTTGGTTAAAAAGGCCAATAAATGACCAGATGTGTCACCACTTGCATACGGCGTCCAAAATCGTCCAAACCAGGCATGTGCCTAGCTTCTTGCAAAAGTATGGTTCATTTTAAGGATGTCCAATAGTAGACTATGTTCAACAGAGGGCGTTCGGATAGGCCAGAAAGATCCGTTTGAAAGCTCGGTGTTTTTCGACATCCATCAAATAACCCAAATGTTTTCCACGAGCTTCTATGACCAATTGAAGGCACAATGCCAAGTTGTTTAGATTTTTGAAAAGTTTTACATTTTCTTGAGATTTCTTGGTGAAAATAGGCCGATAAATGGTCGGACCAGTCGCTACATGTAAACGGTGTTGAAAGTCATTCAAACCTGGCATTGATGCCTAATATGTCCGTGCCATGCTATTACAAGACGTTGGGATCATTTATCCATAGCCTAAAATATATTAGTTCAGATAAGTGTATTTGTAATTCCCATCATTATTGGTCAACATGACATTTGTTTTCTAACAATTTGTTGAAATTGTCAAAAAATTTGGAATTTTGAAGTGTGTATGAAAATTTACAAACTTGAACACCTTTTTCCAAAATTGTTAACAAATTACGAAAAATTTATGAAAATTTCAAACAAAAATTGCAAACCATGTACTTTAAAAAAATTATCAACTTTTTTGAAATGCATACATTTCGTAAATTTGTGAACAAATAATTTGAAAACTGGAATGTTTTATGAAATTCCAGAATTTTTTTTTGAATTTAAAACAATATTTGAAAACAAGAACATTTATGTAATGCCAAACAATTTTTCAAAATTTTGAACAAGTTTCACAAAGAATAATAAAGTTCAAAAGTAGAAAAATGAATTAACGAAAAGAGAAGAAAAACAAAAATAATTGCAATGAAAAAGTGCTTAGGCCTTAGAAAATAAGAAATGTTTTCATAAAATGTTAGTATATTTGAAAGAATACACATACATTTGAAAATATGTTTGTGTTTTTGATTAATGCTCGCTAATTTGAAAAAAGTGTGGGCATTTAAAAAAATGTTCATAAATTGAAAATTGTTCACGTTTTCAAGAAAATGTTCACAAATTTCATAAATTATTCGTATTTTCAAAAAAAGTCAGAAGTTTCATAAAAAATGTGAACAATTCTGAAAAACGGTTCTTAAAATTTGAGAAATATTCACAAAATCATAGCATTTTTCATAAAAAAAACTTCGCAAATTTAAAAGAAAATCACGTTTGCGAAAGAAGTTCAAATTTTGAAAAACGGTTTGTATATGTAAAAATATTAATGTTTTCAAAATATATTCCAAACGATGAAAAAGCACATTAGTTTTTTTACCTATCAAAAACGCTTTAGCTAGAATGGCCAGCCCGGTTGTACAGTACCAATTTTGATCTGCTGCAGCATTTGTAATAAAAAAACTCCTGATGTACGTCCATTATAGGTGATAAGGGACTGCGCTACATACGTATCACCTAATTGTTATGGTTCTCGTGGCCAATAGCAATTTCGCAACCCCTGAAGGTCCTGTGTATGATGCCTAATTGGCGCACTATTTTTTTGGATTTCCAAATCCATGCTACAGTACGTACTCACTAATGGGCCGTCCCAAAACTTAGAACTTGACAGATCTCCGCAGGGTATTTTTGGGAAAGACCATCCTACCGTTTATTATTAAGGGGTATGGACAGATCTCGTCAGTTGATGTGTTCAGGGGGTTGTACCGAAGAAGTGTTTCCTGAGAGGGACATGTGTGCGGCTAATTACATTTGTTAACTCTCGATCCTTTAAACTATGACCTAAGATGCCAATTGGTGCCAAATATCATGGTCCAGTACCACTTTGTTTATAGCTGTAGAATTGCCCAATGTCGGCCCTGTATTGTCAAGCCCTAATACAAATTGAGCTTATGAAAGTTGTGCGTCGGCGGGATCTTGCTCTCAGACTATAAATCCAACAGTGCCAGCACGTGTTTCCGATTCCTCTCATTCCAATTTACAAGACTATGAACATGAATTATCTTCAGCTTGCTTTCTCTCTTGTATTTCTGCTTGCTAGGTATTGTATAATATGGATGGGTATGAGAAGAGATGGGGGAAAGTAAGCAATTCTGCTGCCTCTTATATCATGAACGTTTGAGTAAGTGTTGCATGTTGTAACATGCAATTCAATGCATGATTTCTGCTCTATCTACTACTATCATTTAAGGCATATCATAAGTTCATTTGGTGGGAGAATTTACAGCCATTTACCAAACGGTATGAATGGGACTGAAACCCATGAAGCCCCAATGGTACTATCATACAGTGTCGACCAAAGACACTCCTCACCTTTTTGGACAGTATAAGTAGAGATGTAAAATATTGCAGTCCACAATCCCGTAGGTTTCTTGTTGGTGTAACAAAAAATCCACAACCTTTTAAGTGAATTTTAACATAGACTCGACCTAGAAGGCAATAAAGCGTGCAAACGAAAATCTAGTTTGTTCTTTGCTAATGCTCGCAACAACAAACAGAGATCGACAATACTCTCCGCCTAGCGCCGCTGGCCGCTCCGTCCATGGCGGACACAGCCCTCCCGTAGCTTGCCATTCCAGCGGCTCCGGCCACCTTCCAATCCCTCCCAACTCCCTGCTTCATCATGTCCCTCGCAGATCTGGACTTCTCCAAAGGGCAAGCCTTTGAGAAGAGGATATGGGATCGCCTTCGAAAGCCAATCATCTATGCATCAGAACCAGGGCTCCGAGAATTCTTTCTTGTTGCTGAATTCACCCGCTCGAAGATCAAGCTTTCAGAGGCCTCGGTGGGCACGATCCTGCTATCGTGTTTTGGAGGCCGGGCTTCCTCCTTCAATGTGAAGGCCATCCAGTGGAACCAATTCAAATTCTCTGTCTCTTCTCTCGCTGTGGGGTTTGCCATCTATAATGGAGGTAACATTTCATCGCATCTTTTTAACATGGGTTTCTTGCTCTGGGGCCCTAGTGGACCTAAATCTCGTCAAATCGGCGATCCTTTTTCGCCGGAGCTTGAAGAAGGCTGGACTGAAGTCATCAGAGGTCGTAAGAATCATTCATACGCGGATGTTGTTCATGCTCCTCGTTTCTTTGCCAATTCCATCAGCAACAATCCTCGTACCTCCCATGTAGATCAGCAAGATCCGAACGCTAGATCGGCTGCGTTAATCCCGGTTTCTTCTGTTTTCAATAGACTTCAATTTCCCCCGCTTGACGGCATTCAAGGGGCGCCACCTTCGCCTATTCAAAATGATGTGGAGGCCCACACATTGGCTCTTGCCGGAGCGTCCAGGAGTGGCCCGGATCAGGCCCAAGCTCAAAACGGGCCCGGTACGTCCCAGGCCTTCTGTGTCCGTTGCCTTCTATCGGGCCACCCCAGATCTGCCTGTCAAAACCGTATCAAGTGTCAGAAATGTAAACGGTGGGGTCACATTGCCAGTGGGTGCCGTTCCGTCTCCCCTGTTCTGTCAAATCCGCAGTCTGCCGCGATTTCTGTTCCTCCTGCCATAGCAAGCTCCAATGCACGTAGACCGCCTTTGGCTCATGCTTCCACGGATTTGCAGGATAATCCAATCCCCCCATTACTACCTTACCTACGAGCACCGCAATCCCCTCTCCGTCTCCTTCCAATCCCCCTCTGCCAGAACGCATACCTGCTATCCCTGCCTCCTACGCATAGTGACAATCTCACCAGCGTGCGAGTTTGGCAAGCATGGCGACCTTCCCCTTCGATCCGCCGCCGTTTGTTCCAAGAGGACATCAGGCGATTCAAGTGGAAGGGCGACCCGCTCGTGTTCAAGTGATCTCGGCTCCCTCTGCTTTAGTTCATGAAGAGTGGGCAATTGCTACCTTCATCCCAATGCCAGATCTTCAGGTACCCTTTGCTAATGTCAGACAGCTTTTGGGAGAGTTTATCCGTGATGTAAAGCATCTTGATTTCTCTGAGATTTGTCCCTGCCCCTTTGGACAAGCATATGTTAAGTTAAACTCTTCTTTCGATAGAGATGCTCTGGTTACTCAAAGCCCGCATGTATTTGGAGACATTCATGTCATTTTTCAAAGGCATAATCAGGGTTTGAACTGGAGGAATATGAATTTGACTAGGGATGTCTGGGTTCTGCTAATTGGTTTTCCCTTTGACAAAAGAGAGATCCATGAGGTAGAGAATGCTGTTAGGAGTTTTGGAAGGCTGGTGCTTTGGGACAGAGCCAGGAGCACCAAGACTGCGCTGATGGTTAAGGTCAAAGTTGATGCTCTCAGAGATATTCCTTCTAGCATTGTGGTGGGTGAAAGTGATACTAGCAATGCGGAATCTTGGACAGTTCCAGTGGTGATCATTCAACAAGAACTCTTGGGAGGTGGGCCGCCGGACGAAGATCCAATCCCAGACAGTGGAAATCCTCACCCTCGGCCTGTCAATCCGAATTTCCATCCCAATCAACTCAACCACTTCCTGGGGCCAATCCAGCAACATCAGGCTGAAGATGCAGATCAGAACTTGGATGTCAATGAGGAACCTCTAGAAGCAGATGAAGAGATGCCTGGATGGGGCCACTGGGCTCTCCCAGCTAATCACATTGATCAAGAATTAGAAGATGGAGAATTTCTTGAACTTGCTGATCTAATGCAGCCTCTTGATATCCCAGATAATGACAATATCCATGCAGAACTGCCAGATATGGATGATCACAGTGGTTTAACACTTTCTTTGGGGTCAAATGAGATCTTGGAGCAGGAGCAGCATGTTCCAATCTTAGAGGGAAATGCGGTTTTGAATTTGTTGGGCCATATTGAGCCTATGGAAAATCTCAATGGGCCTTTGGAACCCATGTCACCTGGGCCTGATCTCAACCTGGCTAGGCCTTTGGGGGCCCAGCCACCCCAGCCTGGGCTAGATCTAAATGTGGATGGGCATCTTGGCCCTGATCTGAACCTGGCAGAACATTTTCTCCCTGAGGAACCCATTGCTGCACCAGTTTTGCAGGCTGAGAATGTTCATGCTCTGCCAGTGCTTGACCTTAACTCTGTTCCTCAAGCCTTTGCTATCAACTGGGAATTGAATGATGATGAGAACCTGAGTCCTCTCATTAAGCTTGCTGATCCAGCAGTGGCTTTTGTCAATGCTTCACCAGATTCAGGCTACAGTTCTCCTGTGGATGAAGAAATATAGATTATTGAACAGCCACAACCACTCTCTGATAGTGATAATAACAAAGGTTCCTCTGCTGAAACTCCAACATCAACTTTGCCAGCTCAACCTCTTGATGCATGCTCTGAAACTCAACCTTCATAAACCTCAGCTCCACCACCTGGATTCCCAGTCAAAGGCAGATTCCTTCAGCTTGTCAGAAGCATTGAGCACTCAGAATTTACTGATGAATCTCTCAATGACCAGGAAAACTTGACTGAAGCAGGATTGAAAGAATGGTCCCAGCACTTTGCTACTACCACAGAGGAATCTCAGCATGTTACTGTGCCCGCGGAATGGGTAATGTTCTTTTCTTTCACCCTTCTGGATCCTCTCAGATTTGAATGGGCTAAGAATTTCCTTTTTTCCCCTATGTGGCGCATTATTCTAGAAGGATCAGAATCTGGAGAACTTTGCTCTTTTCACATCCCTAATAGCTGCCCTGTTTCTGTGGCTCCATCATGTTCACAGGAACCAAGTGGAAAGGAGCTTAGTCAACCATTCTCCACTCCTCAAGCTGGGAAAAACAAGAAGAGTCACCTTTCAGAACATATCACTTCCTCCACTAGTGCCTTGCATCTCAAGGTGAAGAGAAAAGAGAGAGCTCCTGTTGTAGAGTCTGAGGTAAGACGAAGTTTGAGACTACAACAACTTTGTATTGGTTTCAAGAAAAATTCCTGCCAAGATACGAAATGTCTTCCCTGCCATGCAAAACCTCCCCTCTGGAGCAGTAAAATCGTTAAAAATCTTAACTCCTCTTATTGCAAGGTGGATGCTAAGGACACATCAGAGGAGATGCTGGCCAAGAAAAGATCTAAGCAAGGAGGAAAAGGGAAGGACAACAAGGAATAGAAGAGTTTCCTTCCTACTAGTAGTTCAAGTGCTATGAATAACTGCATGTTGTCGAAATTGTCCTTGCAACTTTGTAATATGATGCTCTTTCAGACTGTAATGATGAGATCCTGGATGTACTGTATTATGATTGCCCTCTCAAGCTTTATTTGCTGGCTTTTGTACTCTGGATATTTTGTTTTCCTCTGGTTTCTCTATCAGTTGGTCAGAACAGTTTATCACAATGAATAGATCTTGAAATATTCTTAATTGGAATGTCAGAGGCTTAAATTCCAATAACAAGTGGCTATCCATTTCCAACAAAATCCAAGACAATAACTGCTCCATAATCTGCCTGCAAGAAACCAAAAGAGAGCACCTTGACAGTGAATATTTTAAAAAATTCTGCCCTGCTAGAATCAATAAATTTGACTATGTTCCATCAGTGGGAGCATCTGGAGGGCTTTTAATTGCTTGGAATGATAATCTTTTCCATGGGGAATGTCTTTAAAAAAATTCCTACTCCATATCTATCAGATTAACATCTGTCCACACAGGTAGTTCTTGGATTTTAACCAACATTTATGGGCCTTGTGACACAGAGGGTAAAGCAGACTTCCTGGATTGGTTTCAGAATATACAAATGCCATCAGACACAGATTGGGTTATTGCAGGAGATTTCAATTACATAAGATATCCTGATAACAGAAACAGAGGGCCTGGAGATTTCCACAACATGATGAAGTTTAATGAGGCTATTAGTACTTTGGGTCTGGTGGAAATTCCTCTCAAAGGCAGAAAATTCACTTGGACCAACATGCAAGAGGCACCACTGTTGGAAAAGCTTGACTGGGTCTTCACTTCAGAACATTGGACAACTTCTTATCCCAATACTCTAGTTCTTCCTCTCTCTAAACCTGTCTCAGATCACACTCCTTGTATCATCAAGATTGGAACACCAATTCCAAAATCCAATATTTTCAGGTTTGAAAACTACTGGCTTGAACATCCTGACTTTCAGGCAGTGGTGGAAAGGATTTGGCACCAGCAAGTGGATGAACTGGATTCTGCCAAAGTCATCACAGCAAAATTTAAAAGGTTACGAAAGGGTTTGAAAATCTGGTACAAGTCCATTTCTAATCTGGCTGCCATCATTCATGCCTCCAATGACTTAGTTGCCTTCTGGGAGACCATTGAGGAATTTCGTATGCTTTCTACTGTAGAGTTCAATGGCAGGGAAATATTAAAAGCCCATCTTCTGAAATTCCTAGATTATCAGAGAACATATTGGAAGCAAAGAGTTACCATTAAATGGGTGAAATTTGGGGATGAAAATTCTAAAAAATTTCAGGCCAAAGCAACTTTGAAATACAGGCATAATCACATCTCTGTGCTACAAGATGAGTCAGGCAATGAATTTATTGAGCACACTGCCAAAGCTACCATCCTCAGAGTAGCATTTAAAGAGAGACTTGGACAATCCAACAGCAGCAGTAACCCCTTACATTTGCAAGATTTGCTCACCAGAAGAGATGATTTGCAATGCCTAGAAGAGCCATTTTCCAAACAGGAAATTGATGCAGTGATAAAAGAGATGCCCACAAATAAAGCTCCTGGGCCAGATGGTTTCAATGGAAATTTCATCAAGGCTTGCTGGCATATTATTTCAGCAGACTTCTATAAGCTCCTTGAAGATTTTCATCAAGGGAACTGCCAGCTGAAGAGCATCAATGCTTCATACATTACTCTGATCCCTAAGAAGGATGTTACAATTAATGCCAATGACTTCAGGCCAATATCTCTTTTAAACTGCTCCATCAAGATCATTACCAAACTTCTTGCAAACAGACTGCAAAAGGTGATTCTTAACTTGGTCCATCCACACTAGTATGGCTTTCTCAAGTGCAGAACAATCCAAGACTGTCTTGCATGGGCTTTTGAATATTTGCATCAGTGCAATATGTCCAAAAAGCAAATTTTAGTTCTAAAGCTAGATTTTGATAAGGCTTTTGACCTCATTGAGCATTCCACTATTCTGACTATTCTTAAGGCCAGAGGATTTGGAGATAAATGGTTAATGTGGATGGAAAAAATCTTCAATTCTGGTACATCCTCTGTTCTCCTCAATGGTGTACCTGGGAAAGTTTTTCACTGCAAGAGAGGTGTCAGGAAGGGGGACCCACTTTCTCCTCTGCTATTTGTACTGGCTACTAATCTCCTTCAATCTATAGTGAATGCAGCAATGAACAACAATCTCATCCACTCACCTCTGCAGCACTCTTCATGTCCTGACTTCCCAGTCATTCAATATGCTGATGACACCATATTGGTTCTCCCTGCAAGTACATGTCAAATCAATCAAGTCAAAAACCTCTTGCTGCACTTTGCTGATTTCACTGGCTTGAGAGTCAATTACCACAAGTCAGTTCTGGTACCCATGCATGTAACCGCAAGCAACCTCCAGGGCATATTGAACATCTTGGGGTGTCAACAAGGAAGCTTTCCCTTCACTTATCTGGGATTGCCAATGGGTGTATCCAAGCCAAAGATTGAAGATTTTCACCCTATTATGCAACAAATTGAGAGAAGACTCATAGGCTGTTCTACAATGCTCTCATATGATGGAAGAATTTTGCTTCTTAAGTCTGTTTTTGCTGCTTTGCCAATCTTTTACATGTGCACCCTTTCACTGCCAGCTGGGGTTATAGATCAGATTAATAAATATCTCAGAAACTTCCTCTGGAGAAAATTTGGTGAAGAGCACAGAGGTATCTGCCTAGTTGCTTGGGACAAGGTTTGTAGGCCCAAAAAGCAGGGAGGGCTTGGGATATTGGATGTTAAATCTCACAATGAGGCTCTTCTCATGAAAAATATCTACAAGTTCCTTAATAGGGAGAATATTCCCTGGGTCAATCTACTCTGGGAGACATATTACAGTGAAGCTCCACCAACAGATACCCAGCAGGGTTCTTTCTGGTGGAAAGCCCACCTGAAACTTCTGCCTAATTCAAAAGAGCCTCCACATGCTCAGCACACTCTGGGGATTCCATTCTCTTTTGGTCTGATTCATGGAGCACCACCCCACTAAAGGAACAGTTTGCTCAGCTCCACTCCTTTGCAAAAGATGACAAAATCACCCTCAAATCTTTTATGGATACTCCCGACCACACTGATCTTTTCAACCTGCCCCTCTCAAATTTGGCCTTTGAGCAACTCACAGAACTTGAATCTACTCTTCCTACTTTGAACAGCCAGCAGAAAGATAGATGGATATGTAACAAGCACCCAAGGAACTATTCCTCAATGAAAATGTACAAGGCGATTGTTGACACCCATGAGGAGCATCCCTTCTTCAAACTCATCTGGAAAAGCACAGCCAGGCTCAAGCATAAAATCTTTTTTTGGCTCATTGCTCATGACCGAGTCAACACTAGAGACATGCTTACTAGGAGGGGAATGCACCTGGATGACAAAACTTGTCCCTCATGCTCACATGACTGTGATGAAACCTTGATGCACATGTTGTGGGACTGTGATTTTGCATGTGCATGCTGCGGTCAGATTATCCCTAACAGACTCAGAGGCACATCAGTGTTTGAAAATTCTATGCTTGCTGCAAGGCTCCTGCCGAAGGAATTTGCTCTTGAAGTAATTATGACTGGATGTTGGGTCATTTGGACTCAGAGAAATGGAAAGGTCTACAGAAACATCCAACACAATGCGCAGACTTGGAAGGTCTCTTTCAAAGCAGAGCTGCTTCTTCTTCAGCACAAGATCAAAGATAAACATTCCACTGATTTCATACAGTGGGTGTTGAATAATTTTTAATTAGTCTCTTATGTTAGAGAAAACTGGAGTAGGTTGATCCATTGTTGCTGAACTTTTGTACCTTTTATTTTATATATTAATGAAAATATACCGTAGAACGATTGTTCCACGGTTCTGGGCTTAAAAAAAAAATTTGCTCGCAACAAAAAAACACGAACAATTGGCTTCTTTCTCCCGGCGTGGTAACATTGACTAACATCTAGGTAGCACTATTATCACTCAACACAAGTTTTACTGAACAACACGGTGCTGGTGGATCACCTGTATCTCAGTATATACATCCTACATAGTCAGTTCATGTTCCTATCTTGTACGGTGAGCTTCTGAGCAGGTGTTGCATGCTATATAACACACAAATAAAAATGTCTTTGCCATTAATTTAATTTAATTCAATGTGACATTTCTTCTCTATCTAAAGTAAGGCATATATTTGAAAAATGACTCTCAATATGTCAAGGTACTTAGTACCACTACCAAAGCAACAACTTATGTTGTCGACCCCAGCAAAAAAGATTTTAGTTTGAATAGCTCCCGGGGCTATCTCATTACAATTCCACCAGTAGCAGAACACAAATTGTTCCTGTACCATTCCTCCCAATACAAACCCAACAAATCATTCCATCAAAGTTATTGCGGTTGCTGGACTAGCTTTCACATGCTTGGCTGCTAATAGACAGTGTGTGCCTCCATTGTTACTCCCAATACTTTCAGCACACTTTTGGATCGTGCGTCTTCTTTTATTTTGACAAGGAAACCCCTATATTAATTTATTTATTTATTGCTTGCTATCCTAAAAGGCGGCTTTCAGGATCCTATAAACTCTTTCAGACATGGCTGCAGATCAGCTGCGAAACACTGTGATATGTTACCACTTCGTTTACAGTTGTAGCATTGCCCAAAATCTATGTGTACCTCTGAATCTCAGCCTATACATCCAACAAAGTCAGCATGTGTTTCTGATTCCTCACATTCCAATGGACAAGGCTCTAAACTTGAATCATATGGATGGGTATGACCGTATGAGAAGTGACAGGAAGAAAGCAATGCTTGCTAGCTTCTTATATCATGACTTCATGAGCCTTTGGGTAAGTGTTGCATGTTGTAACATGTGGAGAAAAATGGTCTGCAATGTTAATTCAGTGCAAGATTCCTGCTGCTCAATCTAGTACTGAAGACATATCAAAAGTTCTTGTTGGGAATTCTATTTATTTATTGAGATGTTGGAAGAATTTATGAATCTTACAGACGCTGTGGCAATGACATCTAGGCTCTTCTCTCTGTCACAGCCTCCAGATTAAAAAAGAACCAAGATCCCATAATTAAAGTACCAACACAGCACAGCTAGCTGTACCACAATCCGGCGTACATACTGATGCAACAAATACTAGATCTTGCAATATTCATCCTGCGAAATGAACAATGTCGACTAGAAGAGGCCAGTAAACAAGCAATCCAGCGGCGAAACCATACCCTCCCGCGCCGCCACCCGCGAGGCGGCCGGGGAGGGCGCCCAGATCCTCCTGCCGCGAGCCTCCCCTCCTCCTCCCAGGGGGCGCGGCCGGGCGAAGCCCGACCGGCGACGGCGGTGCTTGCTCTTCCTCCAGCGCGATGGGGCGGCGCGGGCCTCTTCATCGGGTGCGGGCGTGGGGCGCAGCGGCGTGGCGGCGCGCGGCCTCTTGGCGGGCGTGGCACTACGTGGCCGGCTGCGCGGTGGAGCGCGCCTCGCCGCGGCGGCTGGATCCATCCGGCAGGCGGCGCGGGCCGCGGGCGGTGGCTTAGGTCCGGCTTCGCGCTCCCGGCGGCTGCGATGGTTCCTCTCTGTCGTAGGCGTGCGGCGGTGGTGTGGCTCGGCCCGTGGCGGTTCGGTGACCTAGTGGTGGTGGCCGGCGGTGCGCGTGGTGGTAGTGCTTCCACTTGGCGGCTCTCTGTGCGGGGAGGCAGGGGAGCGACTTGGAAAGGGGCGGCGGCGCCGACGGCGTGCTGGCTGTAGCGCGAAGGCGGGAACTTTACAGGCTTCGGAGATCCCAGCCGAGCCTGTGCGGCCACGGGCCTGGTATGTTTCTGCTATTGCGTCCAGTCAGCTACCGTCATCGACGGTGGATGTGGGGCCCTCCCGCATGCCGACAGTGCTACTGCCCTAGTCCCGACTCCTCTTCTTCACTGTGCAGGCCATGCTTCGCGGTGCCGTGGTGAGACAGCGTGGGAAGCCTCTTGACCGGGTTGGCGCAGGGTGGTGGTCAGTTTGGTGGCGAGCTCTGGAGTGCCTGAGGTGAAGGTTGGGATCGGAAGAAATCCCTGTTGGCTTGGCCGACACCGACACGGTGGCGCATGAGGGTGCCGCCAGACCTTCCTGGAGGGCGTCGGGGCGACCCTTCCTCTCGCATACCGGGGGAAACCCTTGGCAGCAGCGTCGTCATCGTCGCGTCTCTTCTTGGAGATGTTGATTGGTACCGGTGCTTCGGAGGCTCGGAGCTTGGTGGGCGATCTCCAATGGATGCAGCGGCCACGAGGCTTCTTCGTTTTTTGTCGATCCCCCGTTATCGGCATTTGTTTCTCTTACATTTTCTCTTTCATTTCTTTTGGGCGTCACTGTGCTGCTTTCAGCCCAGCACCTTCGTTGATTGTCTCGGTTAATTGCTTTGTATACAAAGCGGGGGAAAACCCTTTTTCGGTAATGAACAATGTCTCAACCTAGCTACCCGCCGTGTACACAAAGCTGCCACCAAACTTAGAAGATTTCAACTTAGCGGTGGATATATAGGAGTAAATGGTCAGGGCGTCTCTAGCCGAGCCACTAAAAAGCTTTAGAGTAAAATTTTAGTTTTGCTCCTCTAAACTGCACCTAGGCATTCTCTTATCCGCCCTAGAACAGATATTTTACCCCGAGGTGTAAATATGCTCTTCGGTGGCCGGCTGAAGTAAAAAATCTTTTTCGCTCGGATGACGACACTCTTCGTTCTCCCTCGACGGTGGCCTCGGGCCTCGCCGGTGACGTCGCTGCCCTTTTCCGGTCGCCGGCACGGTTGATGTAGACCGGCACGACCAACCCGCCGTGCTTCCCCCCCTACACCCTCGCCCTTTTCTCGTCGCTGTTGTCGTTGTTAGAGTATTTCTAACCGATCCTCTAAAAATAGTGAAGTATCCGGTGAAGTAAACCCTTAGTGGAGTATATTTACTTCATTAAGTTTTGACCGGATCTAGCCGATCCCCTATATATAAGGAGTATATTTCTGTTAGACTCTGCAATTCTAGTATATATTGTAACTACATATTAGCACACATATAGAAACTAAATATAAATTTGAATGTGCAAGCAAATCATGATTATAGTTTACAAACCGAATTATTCAAATTTAAACACGTCGAATGGTTCAAATGTAGCAAATAGCATGTGATAGAACAACTGCTAGGACTCGCTAAGACGTTGCCAATGATGCTCAATAAGATCTTGTTGGAGCTGAGCATGAACTTGACGGTTCTTGATCTTATGATACTCCTCAAGGAATGTCAAGATCATGTTCGTATCATATTCTGGCTCAACCGGAGTCCCATTGGTGATGTACCGAAAGTTCTCAGGCATATCTCTCTCGTCTTCAATGATCATGTTGTGCACTATGATGCAACAAGTCATGATCTGCCATAGAACCTTGGAGCTCCAGTACTCGGCAGGTCCACGAACAATTGCAAAGCGCTTCTAAAGCACACCAGAGGCTCTCTCAACATCTTTCCCAGCAGCTTCTCGACATTGGGCAAAGTGAATATTTTTGTTACCTTTTGAACGCGGAATTGTTTTGACCAAGGTGGCCCATGGTGGCTTTTGTAATGACGTAGGACAATTCTTCCATGTCCAGTGCATACGGTCAAGTGATCCAAGCATCCCTGACCATCATGTTGCTTCACCTGCAGTCATCAACCTCTGGGTGACTTCCTCGGTTGGTGCTCTCCAGTACACCGGGCCAAAGACAACGATCACTGCTTTAGTCAACCTTCGAACAACCTTCAAGATTGTGTCTTCACCTATTCGGACATAGTCATCGATTGCAACAGCCGAATACCCATATGCCAAGACTCGAACAACCGCAAAGCACTTCATCAGAGGGATTTCACTTATCTCTCCACATGCATTTCTTCGGAGCTTGAACCAATCGTCATATCTCTCAACCGCTTTTGCAATGGTCAGAAAAAGACTTGTGTGCATCCAAAAGCACCGGTGAAAGTACTTCTCAGGGTAGGTTGGCTTTGATCAATCTAATCTCTCATGAACTTGGCATGACCCTCCGCTCTATCACGGCTAATATGTATGCGGCCAAACTGTGATCCTATCCTCGGCCGCCGAACATCATCATTGAAAATCATGCCTAAAACGGTGTCAAAATCATCATCGTCTTCTTCCTCTTCGGATGACGATGAGTCCTCCAAGGCCATCTCCCTCAACCTCTTCATTTACAATTCAAACGGCTAGGTTCAATTCGAACGGCTCGGTTCACAAAGAAATGACCAAAAAAACTCACCTAGGCAATTCACCGAATACTTGCGATGCGGTGGTGGTGCACCAGCCGGCCGGTGTCGTTCTGACCAAACAGGTCAGCGGTGATGAGAGGGAATGGCCTTCAGCAGTGTGCAATCAAGGTGAGATGCGGCGGCTGATAGAAAAGAAGAAGCAATGAAGCAATATCCGATGAATCAACAATGCCGACGGCGGTGGCGCTGTTTCATCTTGATTCCGGCGACGGCAACGGGGGCCGGACGGGCTCAATGTTGGGAAGAAGGGCGGCAGGGGGCATGAGAAGCAACGAGGTAGCGATAGGGCCAGCGGGCAGTCACCGGGAGTCGCACCGGCGATTTTGCAGGGGCGGGAGGCGACACGAGGGAGAGGCGCGGCTTTTACTTAGCGGCTGCATGGTGGAGTAAATTTGGGGAGAAGATTGGGCCGGAGTAAAAATTATACTCCCTTATGACGGTTAAGGATCAGCTAGGCGCCGGTTAAAGAAGTAAAACAGATTTTTTACTCCTCTAATCGTTATAAGGGATCGGTTAGAAACGCCCTTACAGTCGGGCGTATGCGGTTTCTGCCTCTTCCAGGGCTCAGCTTGTATATAATCAAATCAACGCGAGCATGCTTAGCCCCGACGGGCGCCACACTCTACCACAGACGCACGCTGCCTACAGGGGGACAACGTCGATGGGTTGACCGTCTATTCCTGTGGCCTGTGAGAAACGTGTGTCGCATATCGCGATCGCCAGCGAGAACAGCCGTGAGCTGCTGACCAGCGTTGATGCCCCCTCCGTTTTTGTTGGCAAACACAACACGTAAACTTTTGCTACATTGCTCGAAGTAGCCGCTGGGGGCGCAATGGCAATATGGCATCCACGATCATGAGCTCCGTTTCAGCCACGCCGTGAGCTGATAATCGGCTCCTTTCCAGAGGTACTTGCCCAGCTTCATGTCAGGCAACAAGGTATCCGACGAGCATGCTGGACTTATCGACCAGAGGCTCGTCGCGCCGGTGACCTCGCCAGGATCTGCATGGAAGTGCTACAGCCGGCTCTCCGGGCGGACGCGACATTCGTGTGGGCGGTCGATCCGGCGGTGATCAGCAGTATCAACAGCGGCGACGGTCCAAGTGACCCACTGCGACAGGCATGTCTGACGTGCTCTCCGATGTTGCCGGTGTAGTCACCATTGTAGCTGCGCCACGTAGTAGGTATTCGACGAAATGTATGATCCAATTTCTTTTTACTCCGCTACATTTAAAACATTGGTTAGAAACGACCATTTTTCAGAGGAGCAAAAGTACTCCTTGAAACGATACTTCGGCTGTTTACTCCTCTAAATTTTAAGGAATGGCCCTCAGAAAGATAGCCATTGCTTGATTTTAGAGTACAAAACACCCCAAAGACTACCATGCATGGTAGTACCAACAGAAAGAGCTGATCCCTAAAAATGATATGAATAACCATGGTACATATCCCCAGAACACAGACCATTGCCGTGGACAAGCTTGCTTTGAACCAATAACAAGCATCCGTCGTTTGCCATTCCTAAACGACATCTGGATATGCCATTCCTTCCCCACCCACAGGAGAATCTGGCTTGTGTGAACCCTTTTAACACCCCTATAGTAGCTTCTGCACAGACTATATGCATGGACCATGAATGTGGACCTTTCCCCATCCTTTGCCGGTACCAAGATGCAGATGTCGCCCGCCTGCACTTGGTAGTTGCATACAAAGTCCAACCAGTTACTCGCAAGCATACGTTAGGTATAATCTTGAGTTAGTAGTATTTCGTGTCTAAGTAGTACTCTGATCAAAGTGCCCGTATGGGTTTAGAAAAACTAGGATTAGTTGTACGAGGTCAGTTGAGTCCGGTTTGGACTCATACGTGGTGTGAACAAAATCGCAACAATTGGTATCTGATCTAGGTCGATTTGAAGCCGCGCTTGTCCCGGAGAGGCGACCACTACTAGCGCCTCGGGGCGGGCAATGAAGTCGCTGGGAGATGCAGCGATGAGGAGGATCTGGCGATCGTCGTTCACTGGAGCGACATGGAGGGAGACAGCAGGCTGTCGTCGGCAAGGCGGTGGAAGAAGATTGTTGAGGGGAGTGGTGGTGCAGAAGTACGGTGCCGGAAAGTCGTCAAGATCGTCGTCCGCGGGGATAGATGAGTTTAGGAGTCGTGCGAGTTTGGGCGACTGGTCGCGTCGTGTCAGTGAGCCGTCATCGTGGTCATTTCCAAGTGCTCGTCTAGGTGAGGAGGCGTTGAAGATGAACCGCATCCAGGCCGTCTATGTGTCTTGACGAGAGGATCAAGTTCAACTATATGGGGGCAGTAAACCAATGAAGGTGAGTCTCTTCAATGAGACCATGTCTCTACATGAGGCTGGAGTGCATGTTGTAGTGCACAGGGTGGTGTGATCCACAAGGAGTCGGCATGTATCTCGCTAGGGTGGATGGTGTAGTCCACCGGGTGGTGTTTTCCACCGGATACTAGCGAGGCTGGGTAGTCCGCGACATATTTGACGTTGTCCGTAAATTCGCCAAGTCAAAATTAAAGGGGAGAATGTTGACAACAATCTGGCCGGCAATTTGACTTGTCGTGGTGCGAGCAGATGAGGCGACAAAGAGCGGATCGTCAACAAGTCAAGACTAGAGAGGCACATAAGACAAGAGTCAAGATTAGGGAGAGATAGTTAGGTATAATCTTGAGTTAGTACTTAGTAGTATTTCGTGTGTAAGTAGTACTCTGATCAAAGTGCCTGTATGGGTTTAGAAAAACTAAGATTAGTTGTACGAGGTCAGTTGAGTCCGGTTTGGACTCATACGTGGTTTGGACAAAATCCCAACAGCATGCACATTCATTTTTCTATGAAGAATCTCTGCCGCCACTTCTAGTTCTTGCCCAGCATCTCAAAGTGTCCATCTACAATTAATGCGGGTTCCTTCCAAATGATCTGGTTAAATGTGCATAAGATGAGACGTTATTACAAACCAAACGAGAAAAGGAGAAGGCATGGTGATCGAGAGGCTCTAGATACCAATTGTAACAAACCCAACCTAATGGCAACTCATCAAACAGGATTTAGGAGCGATTACTATCAGATTCGAGATGAGTTGGAGTATCAGTTTAGAGAGAAAGAGAGGAAGAGATAGACAGGAAAAAGGGACACGGCACTGCCCCTCTCTCCTCACATTACAAAGGCCTCAGCCCCTCATCTGGTCGCAGCCAGCAGTTCAGTACAGTTATGGGTCTTCACTTCGGTGGACGATTGCTGGGCCATTGTCGATGCGGAGGTCTGGCCTCGAAGCTGGCCCTGGGCTGTGACAGCCCCGCCGACGCACGCAGGCCAGGTGCTGGGGAGAGATCACGACCATCGGTGGAGGGCTGCTGCCATAATCATGCGGTGAGAGAAGTTGCACTGAATCAGGTAGTACGTACGTAGCAGGAGTCAGGAGTCAGGACAAATAGGCATGTAACCATGCACAACGGTTTCTGGTTATCCATCAGCCACAGTATTGTCTGGCAGTCTAGCAAAGGAGAAACAGTCAGGAGTCAGGACAAATAGGCATGTAACCATTCAAAATTCAACTATAAAATTCGTTTAAAATATTCTCGGTATTTCTCGTTATCCGTGGTAACCGCGTTTACTAGTCCCCCTAGGTAAAAATGCCTCACTCGGTAACCAAAACCTTGGTCATGTCCGATCAGTAAAGTGGCCGGTACAGGAGAAGCACTTCCTCTGGTGAGTGGTGCGCAAGTCATACAGCAGCCTTCTCCCATGGGTGTCTCAGCCGCGCTTTATCGGCGGTTGTCGGTGTCAAAACCAGCGGATCTCGGGTAGGGGGTCCCAAACTGTGCGTCTAAGGTCGATGGTAACTGGAGACGGGGGACACAATGTTTACCCAGTTTCGGGCCCTCTCTAGGGAGGTAATACCCTACTTCCTACTTGATTGATCTTGATGAATATGAGTATTAGAAGAGTTGATCTACCACGAGATCGTAATAGCTAAAACCGTAGAAGTCTAGCCTGTATGACTGTATCTCTTTCCGGACTAAGCCCTCCAGTTTATATAGACATCGGAGGAAGGTAGGGTTGTACAAAGTCGGTTGCAGAGAAAAGGAATCTTCATATCTAGTCGCCAAGCTTGCCTTCCACGCCAAGGAGAGTCCCATCCGGACAAGGGTAGAGTCTTCGGTCTTCATATCTTCACAGCCCATCAGTCCGGCCCATGTCCAGCAGGCCGGACGCCCGAGGACCCCTTAGTCCAGGACTCCCTCAGTAGCCCCTGAACCAGGCTTCAATGACGAGGTGTCCGGCGCGCAGATTGTCTTCGGCATTGCAAGGCGGGTTCCCCTTTCCGAGTACTCCAAGATAGTTTTCGGATGAAACGAACGTGTCCGGATCTGCAACACAGGTACCACACACACAGCCGTAGAGAGTATAATATTTCACGAGTCCCATCCGTTGACAACTTTTTGCAAGAGGACATCACATCTGTCCGGTCATTATTTCGAACCGTTTTCATCTGCCCTTCCATGTTTCGAGACGCGGTTTCCATTGGCACGTCTTGTCAAAGCAGAGATCGTGTCCCCTTATCGTGGGATTCTCATTAATACAGACGTGGGTAATCTAACCATGCCGCTTGCACAGGCCTTGGAAATAGGCGAGTTTTAAGGCGAGTGGGGAGGCGTTCGATATTCACTGCCTTTATAAGGGGACAAGGATTCCCTTTCTTCACCCACACCTTCTCTATTCCTCTGCCCTTCCGTTCTTGAGCTCCAGCGCCCAAGTTCCCATCTTTTTCCATCTCAAGCAAGCAATCAACCATGTCCTGATCCGGAGGTCAAGGCAAGTGGATGGCCTCCTCCGTCAAGGAGAAGGACATCGCCGAGCTTCGGGAGGCCGGGTATCTGGTGAAAGAGATCGTCCACCGGCTTCCAACCAGGGGGCAAGTCGTCCCCACACCGAAGCCCAACGAGAGGGCGGTGTTCCTCCCTCATTTCGTCCGCGGGCTAGGGTTTCCACTCCACCCTTTCGTCCGCGGACTTATGTTCTATTATGGGCTAGATTTCCATGATCTAGCCCCGAACTCCTTCCTCAACATCTCGGCATTCATTGTCGTGTGCGAGGCTTTTCTCCGCATCCAGCCCCACTTCGGACTGTGGCTCAAGATCTTCAACGTGAAGCCGAAGGTGGTGGACGGCCAACACGCGGAATACGGAGGAGCCATGGTGAGCAAGATTCCCAACGTCACATGGCCCAAAGGCACGTTTGTGGAAACTGTCAAGGAGTGGCAGAAACTGTGGCTCTATATCACAGAGCCCCGCGACGCCACCTGGGCCGCGGCTTCCGACTTTAAGTCCGGAGCTCCAATGCGGCTGACCTCCTAGATGGAGAAGGGCCCAAATTGGTGTTCGTCGGATGAGCTGATGGCACTGCAAACGCGCATCCAAAGCATGGTGGACAAAAACATCAAACTCGTCGACGTGATCCAGGTGATGCTAGTTCGCCGGATCCTCCCCTGCCAAAGCCGAACTTCCCCTCTATGGGAATTTGATCCGGAGAGGCACCGGGCCTTGGAGAAGCTCTTCGGAACTACTCACGAAGATGCCTGGAAGTTGCTCCTCAAGGGTGACGAGAAGTCGCCGGCCATAGACTCGGACCGTGGGCACGATCTTGTCCATCCCGCCAACGCGGTAAGCCCTTCACATCTCAAGGCGTACCCTCTACTTGCTTGTCCAAGGAGGGTAACTAAACTTTACTAATTTGTCCTTTCAGGTATGGACAGAGAAAGCGGAGCGGATTCAATGTTTGGCTCCGCTGCCCGAAGAACCAGTCATCCCGCTCCTGGCGAAGATGCTGGTTCCAGCACCCTACAAGGCGTAGGATAAGAGGGCCAAGAAAAAGGCCAAGGGGGTCTGTCGTGGAATTGTCACGGCAGATGTCCTCGAGCAAGGACTTAGTCGTGGAGCCATCGCCGCTAGGAAGCTTAAAGGGGTTAAACGGGACAAAGGACACGAAGATTATACTCGTTCGGCCCCTTACGTTGAAGTTAAAAGCCTACGTCCAGTTGAGGTGGTATTGCTTAGGGTTTCGATGACCAGGAGCTAAACCGCTCTGCTTGGCTATCGATCTGATCTTACTTGTCCTTAAACCGCCGCCGGGTCATCCCTTTATATAGAAAGGTTAACGCCTAGCGGCTCTCAGAGTCCCGGCCGGCTCATAAACTGTGTCCGGCTCGGACTCTTAACTATTCTTGCCTTACACTACAAGTCATGCCACAACGGCGGTTTACCACTACGGGCCTTAAGCCGGCTCTGGCCTTAGACCTATTACTAAACCGCCATTCTTAAATTGTCCTTGGGTTTCTTGAACGAAGAGCTGTCGCAACATAACCCGGCCCATCTACGGCGGGTTACACCAGTAGCTATATCCTCAACATTAGGCCCCAGATTGATTTGAGCCGGTTCATGTCAATCTTCCATACCTTAAGAGAAAATCTTCCGGCTTTTGTTTACGCAAAAGTTATAACCCGCCATGACGTCATCTTCTGGATTCTTGGTAACCCGCCGTGACGTCATCCGCCATTAATGCACGTTCCGTCCAACGTATCTCAACGGATCCTTATCTTAATAACTGTCCCGAAAATCGAGGCGCCTCTGCAGCTGAATAATCATGTCTTCAGCCTCCTCGTTTCTCGCGCCCACTCATCAGTCGTCCCTTATAAATAAGCCCGACTGGGTCCTGTCTCATTCTCCCCCTTCCATCGTCTTCCTCCTCTCGACGTCTCAGAACTCGAGCTCCGCCACCGCCGCCGCGCACCTCGTCTGCATCGACCAAGGCCGCTGCATCAACCTGTCTTGACCAGAGAATCGCGGCGCACCTCCGCTGCCCATCAACACCAGTATGTACTTGCCGTCCCGTACATTAGATCCGCATTAGGGTTCGTGGGTTCTCCGTGTTCTTCATAGTTCATCGCGATTCCTTCACAGTTCTTCCTACTCGGTCCCCTTTGATCCAAAAACAATACAGAGCTCATGCGGTAGTTGTTTCGCACCCATTTTCAACATTAACACATCCCTTTTGCTTGCAAAAAGACCTCCTTAGAGCTCATGAACTCCTCTGTACCAGTTTTTAGGTCTAGAAATTTTTCCTTTCTGGACGATCGTTTGATCCAAAATAATTCCTGTAATCTGTGAAACCTATTTGTGCAACACTTAGGCAAAAACTGCATCTGTTAACCATGGCGGGTCATATCGCCGGCTTAAAAGAAGCCACGCCTTGTGAAATTTCTGGATCATTCGTGATAGAGTTAAGTAACTTAATTGCTCATAATATCCACGGCGGTTTAAATAACCTGACATAATTAACCATATATCATTAGGCCCTTTCATAAGCCGCCATCTTGAATACTGAACTGAAATTTTTCCTCCGGCTTAAATTTGAACCGGAAACTTTATTTTGTCCTAGGCTTCCATTTTTCACAATGCCTCCTAAGGCTCCCAAATCACCCATCACCTGCAACTTGGTTAGATCCAACGTCACCGACAGCATCTTAGCTGACTTCGTGAAATCGGGTTATCTGCCAAAGAAAGAGGTCATGTCCTATCGTGCTCCTGACCCGTCAGAAGAAAGGCCTCAACCCAAGGACAGGGAAGTTGTCATTTTTACTGATCACATGAACCGGGGCTTTGCTCCTCCCGGCTCAAAATTCTTCACAGATGTCCTGCACTTCTTTGACCTGCGACCTCAAGACATCGGACCCAATTCCGTGTCAAACATCTGCAACTTCCAAGTATTCTGTGAGGTGTACCTCGGAGAAGAACCCAGCTTGCTACTCTTTAGGGAGTTATTCTACCTGAACCGCCAGAATGAGTGTGCCAACGGGCGTAGCTTGGAACTTGGCGGAATTTCAATCCAACGACGGAGAGATTGTCTCTTTCCTTATGCTGAGCCGCCAAGCCACCCGAAAGATTGGAACCAGACATGGTTCTACTGCCAGGACACTTCTCCGGCTGACGAGAACCCTCTGCCCGGCTTTCGCGCCCTGCGCCTGGAATCAAATCACCCCTTGCCGGACAAATTATCTCAAGCTGAACGTCAACCACTTACACCCACCATCAACAAAATCAAAGCTCTTCTGGGGAACGGCTTGAATGGTATTGATCTGGTCCGGGTCTGGGTTGCCTGGTGGGTGATTCCTTTAAGCCGCCGCCCCGGCTTGATGTGTGAGTACACAGGCCGGAAAGATGATCCTCTACGACACATTCCAGACGACTTACCTGAGGACGTTATTGATGATACCACCAAGTCGCTTTTGAACGAGAGCCTGGCAGATTGCGGGAGAGTGGGCTTAAGCCATTTCTGCAAGACTAACCCGGCTCCTGCGGTAAACCATTGACCCGAATGCTTCTCCTTTCATTTTAACAATTTTGTCTTAGCTTACTAATCTTTGTTGTATTTTACAGGCTAATGATAAATTCTGGAAGGTCAAGTATGACCGTGAAGCTGCCAAAAAAGCCAAGAAAGTTAAAAAAGCCGCCAGGAAAGCCGCTCCCCGTAAGAAAGGGAGTAAACCTAGCGCCTCGGACCTGCTTCGTCTGGAAGACACCTCCGAGTCAGAGGTAGTTCTTGACTCTTTAGGCTCTTTTTTTAACCATCTTATTGACACGGATTATCAGCAGGAGGATACTGGAACAAGTCACGAGGTGAACGAAGAGGTAACTATAATCTCATCCGACTCCGAGCCTTTGCCGAGATGGAAAGTTCGAAGAGTAACCCGGAAAGTAAGATTTTCACATCCTTTAGCTTATCAAGATCCTCAATTTCTTTTGAAGCGACAGATTTATGAGAGCCGGAGGCAGACCCGGACCAGCAAAGACGCAGACCTCTCCTCCGGCTTACCCGAAGCAACAAGGAAGCGCCGGACTGAGGTTATCTCCGACTTATATCCTTTTCATCCTTTGGAGGGCGTCACTCGTCAACCACCCAATTCTTCCGATTCAAACTACCAGGGAACTTCACCTTCCTCCGGCGACTCAATGCAGTCGAGCTTGCCGGCCTTCAAGACCGCACCCGGGTAATGATGATCAGCTTACTTTGTGCTTATCTTACTCATGTTTGTGCACTAACTCTTTGACTTTCAGTGTACAAGTAAAGCCCAGCAAGAGGGCGAAGAAAAATAAGCCGGCCGAAGAGCCGGTCCTGACTGAACCGGAGGCTTCTGCTCATGAGCCGCCGTGTGCCTCAGCTCCTGAAACCACCACTGCTCCATCTGAAGAACAGGTCATGGAGGGTTCTGATAACCCGGAGATCCCCAGCCCGGCCCATCCAGATGATCCGGACGTTGTAATCACCCGGACAGAGTTTGTCGAACCGGGAAGACCCACTGTGTTAGCTAGATGCTCTGCCAAGGAAGAACTGCTGGAACGCCGCAGGGCCAGGCTGGATATCACTGACTATGCTAATTTGAGCATTGGAGATATTGTCTCCGGCTATGTTAATCAAGTGCACAACAGCCGGGACCTGGAAATTGATATGGTGAAGCAAATCCAGCAAAAATCTGAGGTATGACTCTCTTGCTTACTCCATAGTTATCCTTACCATACCAGCCCTCAAGTCTATGACTTATGATAAAATATGTTGTAGACTTAATAACTACTGCAAGAAAACCGGCTTACCTGGTACCACTCAAGGGCCGGCTTAAACAGCATAGTTGACCCGGTTCTTTCCTTATTTTAACCAAGTAGTTGAGCAACTTTACACATTAGCCCCCAAGTGCCAAGTACCTTTGCCTGCAAAGTGCTTGGGACTTATTTTCATGAACCGGCACTGTAAATAGAGCTTTTCAGCATACATTAGCCCCCAAGTGCCAAGTGTCTTTGCTTGCAAAGTGCTTGGGACTTAATGTTGCATTATAATCACCCTAACTGTAACCCGGAAATTGTACAGGCCGCCTGTAAGAAATTTGAATCGGAAATCTCCGATCTAAAGAACCGCCTGAAGACTCAGGAAAGTGAGACCCAAAAGGCCAATTCCAAATTTGAATTCAGTGTCTCTGCACAAGAAAAACTGAAGAAAACGTTTGAAGCAGAAAGAAAAGCCTGGGCGGATGAGAAGACTGCCTTGGTCAGCCGGGCCGAACAAGCGGAGGCCGCTCTTACTGAAAGAACCGCCGAACTCTCCGGCTTAAAACGCCATGTATCTTAGATGGTCTCCGCTATCTTCGGTAAGTTACTCTGCAAGTTTCTAACTAGTTTACATCATTCATGTCTCATAAGTCCCACCATTGCCATCAGCTCACCTGACTTGGTTATGCAGGTCCCAGAAGTTCCAATCTCAATCAGAACGTGCGGACCAAGCTGAAGGCGGTTTATACCTTGGTAGAGCAACTTTACACTGGGTCACAACGTGCTTTAGCCGTTGTGGCTCTGTCAAATGAGGTTCCCACTCACCTGGCAGATGTACTCAGGCGGATTGCCGTACTTCCTCAACGCTTCCAAGAGTTGAGACGAGCTTCTGCAAGAGCCAGAGCTATAGCCGCTCTGAGCCGGGCCAAGGCATTTCTACCGGAGCTAGACCCGGCCGACATCGCTCTTGGATACCCCAGCTTGAAGGAAGACGACACCCCCTTTGACCAGAAAGACTTCGCCGCCTGTGTGAAGAGCGTGCGCCCGGTGGCCACCTTGATTGGGAATGATACAGACCTTACCAAGTACCAACCGGGCTATGACGCGGAGAATCAGAGGATCCCAACTCCACGCTATGAAGCAGTCAGCCTGATCCCTCCGACTCGTAAGCATACCTTCGCCCCTGAAGTTGACCCGGCCGGGTTAATTGATGATGAGGCTCAATTTGAAGCCTTGAGTGGCATTGACTGGAAATCATCAACCTTCCAGGTCATGGACACAGCCGGAGGAGCGGAGAGGGATGACCCGGAAACCTCAGGCCAACAACGCCCTTGATCTCGCAGGCGGCTCATATGATGTCTTAAAAAACGATGCCTCACCTTTCGGACTCGGGGAGTCATGTAATAGAGTAGGATGAACACTTAATTTTGTCGTGCCATCGTGCACGTGTGTAGTGCTTAACTCCATTTAAACTGCTCCTTTATATGCTTCCGGGTTATGTTTGATCCTCTGCTTTCCTTAATTTTTAAATAGCTGTCTTTAATTGTCCTGCATGGAAAACAAGTCACAAGTCTCTAGGCGGCTTACCGCACGGAGAGTCATATAACCCGAAATATGAATCAAAGTCATAATAAACCGGCTCTCAATTATATCTTCGAGATACCATAATAGCATATCTGCGAGCCTTCAAATATACTTCCGGTTTATATAACCCGAATAATAAGGCGGAGAACTCCGGCCCACCAGCACGTATAATGCTTATTATGTGCCATTAACATTATTAATCAAGGTTAAGCCGGTGGAAGTAGAACCACCCTTGAATACTTTCATATGATCAAAAGAACTTGTTTGCAACAAAAGATGTCAAAAATTTGGAGGCTTCTTATTCGAATACGACCACAGAACCGTCCCAAAGGGGTTAAGCTAAGATTCGAATACGATGATATAGCCCCCAATGGCTTTGGCGTTGCCGATCAAGAGGGTACTGACAGCTATGTTCTCTTTGGTTCGAATACGACCTATGTTTGAACAGGAAGCCCCCAAATGACCTTGAGAGTTGTTTAACGACGCTGATTCGAATACGATCCACGTCGGTTCCCAAAGGGGGTTGAGCTATGATTCAAATATGATCAAGAAAAACTCCCCAATGAGCTCGGCAATATGCCAATCAAGTGGGTATCGACAGCTATGTTCTCTTTGGTTCGAATACGACCTATGTTTGAACAGGAAGCCCCCAAGTGATCATATTGTTAACGGCTAGATTCGAATACGATCATAAGCCGGATCAACCTCCAAGTGACCATGTAATGTTGCAATGGAAATAACAATAATACATTTATCTTTGGAGGAAAAAAGGACAGAGGTCCTGCTTTATTATTTATCACAATATATACATGGCTATAGAAATATGTACATTATGAGAGCCGGTGGCTCAAGTGTAATAAGGCCGAAGCTGAGCTATGTTCCACGGCCGACGGGTCTCTTCCTCCGACTTACGTGAATCTTTGTGCTCCCGAACATCGATAAGGTAGTATGACCCATTGTGCAAGTTCTTGCTGACCACAAAGGGCCCTTCCCAAGGCGGGGATAACTTGTGTGCGTCTGTTTGATCCTGGATGAGCCGGAGCACCAGATCACCTTCCTGAAAGACCCTGGACTTAACCCGGCGGCTGTGATAGCGGCGCAGGTCTTGTTGGTAAATCGCCGAGCGAGCTGCTGCTACGTCACGCTGTTCGTCCAACAAGTCAAGAGCATCTTGACGCGCCTGCTCATTATCCGCCTCGACATAAGCCACCCCTCGAGGCGAGTCATGACGAATGTCGCTAGGGAGGACCGCCTCCGCTCCATAAACCATGAAGAAAGGCGTGTAACCCGTAGACCTGTTAGGAGTAGTATTGATGCTCCATAACACGGAGGGTAACTCCTCCACCCAACAACCCGGCGTCTGTTGCAAAGGGACCAAAAGTTGGGGCTTGATGCCCTTCACGATTTCCTGATTGGCTCTCTCAGCTTGACCATTGGATTGAGGGTGAGCCACTGATGAAACATCAAGCCGAATATGCTCTCGTTGAAAAAACTCCTCCATGGCGCCTTTAGACAGATTGGTACCATTGTTAGTTATAATGCTGTGTGGAAAACCAAAGCGAAATATCACCTTTTTCATGAACTGAACCGCCGTGGCTGCGTCACACTTACTAACGGGCTCTGCCTCAACCCACTTTGTGAACTTGTCAATCGCCACCAAGAGGTGGGTCTTCTTATCTTTCGACCGTTTGAAACGCCCAACCATATCAAGCCCCCAGACTGCAAACGGCCAAGTGATTGGAATCATCCTCAACTCTTGAGCCGGCACGTGAGCCCGTCTTGAGAACTTCTGACAACCGTCACATTTACTGACCAAGTCCTCTGCATCAGCATGAGCCGTCAGCCAATAAAAACCATGACGAAAAGCCTTGGCCACAAGGGATTTTGAGCCGGCATGATGGCCACAATCCCCCTCGTGAATCTCACATAAAATTGCTTGACCTTCCTCAGAGGAAACACAACGCTGAAAAGTTCCCGTGACACTGCGATGATGCAACTCGCCATGGATAATTATCATTGACTTAGACTGCCGGGTTATTTGTCTGGCCAAAGTTTCATCCTCAGGCAATTCTCCCCGGGTCATGTAAGCTAAGTATGGCACTGTCCAATCTGGGATAACATGGAGAGCCGCCACCAGCTGTGCTTCTGGGTCAGGAACAGCCAAGCCTTCCTCTGTAGGCAATTTGATAGAAGGGTTAGGTAGAATATCCAAGAAAGTATTAGGCGGCACCGGCTTTCGCTGAGAGCCCAGCCGGCTTAATGCATGAGCTGCCTTGTTCTTTCTGCGATCAATGTGCTCTACTTGGTAACCCTGAAAGTGTCCAGCAATGGCATCAACTTCACGGCGATAAGCCGCCATGAGGGGATCCTTGGAATCCCACTTGCCTGATACTTGCTGGGCCACTAAATCTGAGTCGCCGAAGCACCTTACCCGGCTTAAGCTCATCTCTTTAGCCATCCGAAGACCATGGAGCAAGGCCTCGTACTCAGCTGCATTGTTAGTACAGGGAAACATCAACCGTAGTACATAACGAAATTTGTCACCTCGAGGGGAAGCTAACACAACTCCAGCCCCCGAGCCCTCCAACTGCCTGGACCCGTCAAAGTGAATAGTCCAGTATGTATTATCCGGTTTCTCTTCAGGCACCTGCAGCTCTGTCCAATCGTTGATGAAATCCACCAATGCTTGAGATTTGATAGCAGTGCGTGGCACATATTTTAGACCATGAGGCCCAAGTTCTATAGCCCACTTAGCAACTCTTCCTGTGGCTTCCCTATTTTGAATGATATCTCCTAGGGAGCTGAACTGACCACAGTGATAGGGTGGCCCTGGAAATAATGCTTAAGCTTCCGACTTGCCATGAACACCCCATAAACAAGCTTCTGCCAATGTGGATACCGTTGTTTGGACTCAATGAGTACTTCGCTTACGTAGTAAACCAGCCGCTGAAACGGATGCTCCTTACCTGCTTCCTTACGCTCCACCACCACAGCCACACTGACGGCTCGTGTGTTAGCGGCGACATACAGTAATAAAGGCTCCTTGTCGACAGGAGCAGCAAGGACTGGTGGCTCAGCTAGTTGTTTTTTCAAATCCTCAAAAGCAGTATGAGCAGCATCATTCCAGACAAAGTCATCTGTTTTCGTCATCATCTGATACAGTGGCATGGCCTTTTCACCCAACCGGCTTATAAACCGGCTCAAAGCAGCAACGCGACCCGCCAGACGCTGGGTGTCATTTATGCACGCCGGCTTAGCCAGAGAGGTGATTGCCTTGATCTTCTCCGGGTTAGCCTCAATGCCTCTGTGAGAAACCAGAAAACCCAAGAGCTTGCCTGCAGGAACACCGAAGACACATTTAGCCAGGTTAAGCATCATCTTGTAGACCCGGAGATTATCAAAGGTCTCTCTCAGATCATCTATCAAGGTCTCCTTCTTTCTGGATTTGACCACGATATCATCCACATAGGCATGAACGTTGCGCCCAATCTGATTATGAAGGCAATTCTGCATGCAACGCTGGTAAGTTGCCTGTGCACTCTTGAGCCCAAAAGGCATAGACACATAGCAGAAGGCTCCAAAAGGAGTAATGAACGCCGTCTTCTCTTGGTCCTTAACAGCCATTTTGATCTGATGGTAACCAGAATATGCATCCAAAAAACTCAAACGCTCACAACCCGCCGTAGCATCAATAATTTGATCAATACGAGGGAGAGCAAAAGGATCAGCCGGACAAGCTTTGTTTAGATCCATATAATCCACGCACATACGCCAGGTGCCGTTCTTCTTGAGCACGAGCACCGGGTTAGCTAATCATTCTGGATGAAAGACTTCAACGATAAACCCGGCCGCCAAGAGCCGGGCTACTTCCTCACCAATGGCTTTCCGCCTCTCCTCATTAAACCGCCGGAGGAATTGCGTGACTGGCTTAAATTTCGGATCAATATTGAGAGTGTGCTCAGCGAGTTCTCTAGGTACACCCGGCATGTCAGAAGGTTTCCATGCAAAGATGTCCCTGTTCTCACGGATGAACTCGATGAGCGCGCCTTCCTATTTCGGATCCAGATTGGCACTGATGCTGAACTGCTTAGATGAGTCACCTGGAACAAAGTCAACAAGTTTAGTCTCATCAGCTGACTTAAATTTCATTACCGGCTCATGCTCCGTGGTTGGCTTTTTCAAAGACGTCATATCTGCCGGGTCAACATTATCCTTGTAAAACTTGAACTCCTCTGTTGCACAAACAGATTCAGCGTAAGTAGCGTCACCTTCCTCACACTCCAAGGCTATCTTTCGGCTGCCATGAACCGTAATGGTCCCATTGTGACCCGGCATCTTGAGCTGCAAATACACGTAACACGGCCGTGCCATGAACTTGGCGTAAGCCGGCCGCCCAAATAAAGCATGGTACGGGCTTCTTATCTTAACCACCTCAAAGGTTAGTTTTTCCGCCCTGTTGTTGTACTCATCTCCAAAGGCTACTTCCAGCTCGATCTTACCGACCGGATACGCCGACTTACCGGGCACCACCCCATGGAAAACAGTATTGGACTGGCTGAGGTTTTTATCAGTTAATCCCATACGACGGAAGGTCTCATAATAGAGGATGTTGATGCTGCTGCCTCCGTCCATGAGCACTTTAGTGAATTTATATCCCCCAACCTGAGGGGCCACCACCAAGGCCAGCTGACCCAGATTATCAACCCGGGGAGGATGATCTTCCCTACTCCATACAATAGGCTGCTCAGACCATCTTAAATAGCCGGCTCAACAGCATTTACAGCCCTCTTATGAAGCTTCTGGTCTCGCTTGCACAGGCTGGTAGTGAACACATGATACTGTCCACCATTGAGCTGCTTTGGATAGGTCTGGTATCCCCCCTGCTGCTGCTGCTGATTACCCTGGCCAGATTGCTGATTAAAACCCCCTTGGAAATTCTGAGAATTGGAATGTGAGCCGCTGCCCGGGCCATGAAAGCCGCCGGCGCCTGAGCCGCCGCCCTGCCCATTGTTGCCATTAAAAGCGTTGGAATTTTTGAAGGCTTTCATGATTGCGCAGTCCTTCCATAGATGAGTGGCCGGCTTCTCCCTAGAGCCATGCCTTGGACAAGGCTCATTCAACAACTGCTCAAGCATCGGGCCTGACCCGCCAGCTCGGGGAGGTGGCCTCCCCTTACGCCGATGGTTGTTACCCTGTGAATTGGTGTTGGCCACAAACTCCATACTGCCATCAGCCTTACGTTTGTTACCTCCCTGGTTCGCCGGGTTATGCTGAGGGCCCTTGCCATTGCCGTTCTTCTTTCCCTTCCCTGTCCTTTCATCATCCGACGCGGGATCCTTGGTACTATCAGAGTCGGCGTACTTGACCAGAGCCGCCATCAGCGTACCCATATCATTGCAATCGCGCTTGAGCCGCCCGAGCTTCATCTTTACGGGCGCAAAACGACAATTTTGCTCCAACATTAAAACTGCAGAGCCGGCATCCCTCTTATCAGACGAATGTATGATCGCTTTGACCCGGCGAACCCAATGGGTTGTAGACTCGCCCTCCTGCTGCTTGCAGTTAGTCAAATCCATAATTGACATAGATTGCCTACATGTATCCTTGAAGTTTTGGATGAACCAGGTTTTTAGCTCTGCCCATGACCCGATAGAATTAGGCGGCAGTCCTTTCAACCAAGTGCGGGCGGTCCCATCCAACATCATGGTGAAGTATTTGGCCATTGCCGCTTCGCTGACCTCTAGCAACTCCATGGCCATCTCGTAGCTCTCGATCCATGCTCCTGGTTGTAAATCAGCCGTATAATTAGGTACCTTCCTAGGTCCTTTGAAATCCTTGGGCAGACGGTTATTACGGAGAGCCGGCACCAGACAAGGGACACCTCGGTCCTCGCAGGCATACCCGCCTCGATAGAAGCCGTCGGATAAACCGGGAGGGGCTGGTAAGCCGTCAACTGAGGCACCTGCTCCGCCTCTTGCTGTGCTCTGTCTTGGTCTACCACGTTAAAGGCTCCATTATGAGCCGGGCCGTGGCCAGCTGGCAAGTCACGGCGCCGGACGTTGCTTGAGCCGGTCGCTGAAACCATGTGTCTGCTATAACTTGGGCTCCGGCCTGGACGAGGGGTTGAATGGATCCTGTCCCGGCTATATGACTAGGCCTCCTGCTGCGCCAGAGCCGTCTGAAGAAGTTCTCTGACCCGGCGGGTTTCGACCGCCGTCGGAGAGTCGCCCTCGATTGGGAGAGCCGCCAGTCGCCTCGCCGCGGCGACCATGTTTTCCAACGGGTTGGCATAATGACCCGGTGGTATTGGCACGTACTGAGGCGGGGTAGTGTTCACACGGGGTGGCCCCATCACTTGCGGTTGAATTGGCGTTCCAGCCCCGGGTGCCGTGATCTCTGGCGGGTTACTGGGCCCTGCACCAGGCGTGTTGAAGAGGTTCCGAGGACCGTAAACCGGAGGGAGTCGAGATTGAGCCTTCTAATGCCTCCTTCTCATGACCTCATTGGATGTATTCTGATCCATCGTGAGCCGGAAAGATTGCGCCTGAATCAGCTGAGTCTGAGCATCGAGAGCCGCCCGCTCTGCAGCCATCCTGATCCCTTCCGCTGCCAGATCTTCCTTGGCTTTTGCTATATCTAGCTTTAACTGTGCCACCTCCGCCTCATGCTGAGCTTGATCCACTGGGACGATCGTAGCGGTTAACAGGGCCGTCATCTTATCTGTGAGATCCATTAGCACCTGAGCCGGCGAGTACGCAAGGCCCCCTGCCCCGTGGCGGGGTTTTGAACAGGTTGTGCGCCGGCCATGAAGATTCCAACCCGGCTGGGCGGCTCAAAGGGGTCCGGAATACTGTCACCATCGGAACAACCCCTGAGCCTGCCATCTTGAAGTTGATATAACGAGTTGGTCTCGTCTGTGGCCGACTCGCCGTCAGAGCGAGCGGTTGTCTCATCGCCAGATCCAGATCCTTTAGAGAGTCCTCCATGGACGCATCCTACGAAAGCACGCTTCAAGGCAGGCAGAGTCCGGGCGGGTTTTGCACGCTGAGCCGTCTCGATGGGGGTCGGTGCGGAGGTCCGGCTCAGGGCCCGGCTCGCCAATCTTGCCAATGAAAACGTGGATTCCGCCGAAGGGGACCCGGTACCCGTACTCGATTGAGCCGGCGTCGGGGCCCCAGCTTGCATCGTCGATGTAGAGCTTGCCGCGACGACTCTTGGTCATCCGGCCCACAGCGTATCCCTTGAGCACTTCAAAGCTGCCCTTCAAGAACTCAAATCCACCATGCGCTGGCCCCACGGTGGGCGCCAACTGTCGTGGAATTGTCACGGCAGATGTCCTCGAGCAAGGACTTAGTCGTGGAGCCATCGCCGCTAGGAAGCTTAAAGGGGTTAAAGGACAAAGGACACGAAGATTATACTGGTTCGGCCCCTTACGTTGAAGGTAAAAGCCTACATCCAGTTGAGGTGGTATTGCTTAGGGTTTCGATGACCAGGAGCTAAACCGCTCTGCTTGGCTATCGATCTGATCTTACTTGTCCTTAAACCGCCGCCGGGTCGTCCCTTTATATAGAAAGGTTAACGCCCAGCGGCTCTCAGAGTCCCGGCCGGCTCATAAACTGTGTCCGGCTCGGACTCTTATCTATTCTTGCCTTACACTACAAGTCATGCCACAACGGCGGTTTACCACTACGGGCCTTAAGCCGGATCCGGGCCTTAGACCTATTACTAAACCGCCATTCTTAACTTTTCCTTGGGTTTCTTGAACGAAGAGCTATCGCAACATAACCTGGCCCATCTACGACGGGTTACACCAGTAGCTATATCCTCAACAGGGTCCGAAGTGGTCGCGCCGCAAGGGAGCTTCGGACATGTCGTCCAAAGACAAAACTCACTCCTCGGCCGCCGAAGACGACGAGGAGGAGGAAGAAAGCAACTCCCCCCTGAGGGGGGAAGGAAGAAGAGGGCTGCCTCCACACATTTGGAGGCGGGGGCGTCCAAGAGGGGGAAGCCCCCCCCCCCCCCCCCGCGGGTAACTCCGCATGGGACGTCGACAGCAGCCAGAGGGGCGCCCCCGAAACAAGCCCCTGGCCGCATCGTAAGTACTAAAAACCCATATACGTCTCTGCGTCTGCTTCATTGTATTAATATGTTAAATTATGCTATTACAGTCCAGCCCATGATAGCTCCCAGCGATCCTCATCAGGGGGTTCGCTGGATTCAAAGGCGATGGCCAGTGGGTCACTGCCGGCCGCTCACTCTCCCCCAGCCAAGGGTGACGACAAGGTGGTGTCCCAAAGGACCTTCCCAGGCCAGGGAGAGGTTTAAGAGGCTATCAGGGTGGCGCCAGAGGGTGACTCCTCGCCCGCCGGACACATGGGGGAGGAAGCCCCCACGGAGACTGGCGATGGGGGCCATATCCAACTCGGCCCCCAGCCGAATACCATTCCAGAGACCTACACGGCTCCGGAGTCAAGCGAGCAGCCTTCCCCGAAAGGAGGAGGTGCCTGTTCCGCCGGTGACCTCTGTCCAACCAGAGGCACCGGACAATCTGCTGGAAGCGCTACGAGGCGCTTCCATTGTGGATGAACACCGTATCCTTATGGGTGCGGTGGTTGAAAATGTTCAGTCCGTCAAGAGCAGACTAACCGAAGCCTGCAACAGCTTACTGACATGTTTTGAGGTAAGCGACGCAAGAGAGAAAATCCCAATACAGATAGTAGCCCCTGCGGTGTTCAGAAAGAAAAGCCAAATAGAGGATCAATTAAATTTCACAGGAAACTAACTAAAAGTGTCCAATGTGAATAGGCGTCGTTGCTGGCCGCGACCGCACACACTGCCGAAGTCTCCGGACTAACGCAGAGACTGGAGCGGGCCGAGGAGGAGCTCAGCCAAGCGAGGAAGCAGCTAGAAGACCAGCAAGGTATGTAATGACTCGCCATGTATTCGTAAAGAATAAATGATGTATATTGACTGTAATGTCATGATATGTGTAGGAGCGACGACCGAGGTCGAGGCCCTGAAAAAGGCCTTGGCCGAAGCTGAGGAAAAAGCTGCCAAGGAGCAGGCCATCCGTAAGAAGCTCAAGGCCGGGCTTAACAAGGTCCAGCAAGAGCTCCAGGATGCTGTGAAGAAATGTGACACCTTGGAGTGCGATGCTTCGGCTCGAGAGACCGAACTCGCCAAGGTTCGCCAAAGAGCAGAAGAGGCCCGGGTTGAAGCCCAGGGCGCCCTCCAGGAGATCCAGGAGGCCAAGAAGATCGCGGCGGGTAAGACGTATAGCATGCAAAGTAAGTATGTAAAGAACAAGTATTTCTTACTAACCCAGATTCGGAGTTCTCCGGGGGCGTTTGCGGATCTGCCGCGCAGTGTGTCAGACGCTGCGGAGTTCTTCCGAGCCGAAGAAGGGAGCTCAACGGAGAAGCTGTTCTGGTCGCAATACCTTGTGCCAGAACATCCAGTGCCCTTCACCGATCAGCTAAAACAGTTGGTTGAGCTGCATAGGGTGGCCGAACTGGCCATGAAGGATTTAATAATCCGGCTGTGGCCTGCCGAAGCTATGCCCAGCAGCTACTTTGGCCTCGTGAAGCGGCTGGTGAATGCATGTTCTTGGCTGGACGTCGTCAAGCGGTCGGTCTGCATTGAGGGCGCGCGCATGGCCTTCGCCCATGTCAAGGTCTGGTGGGCAAAGATGGATGCCGTCAGGCTTGTGACCGAAGGGCCACCTGAGGGCAAGGAGCACCGTACGCCCGAGCGATATTTTGGAGATGTCCTGGAGGGGTCTCGCATTGTGGCGACGCATTGTGCGAAAGACATTATCTTTGAATGAATACATTCATGTTGTCTCTGCCTTGTATGATGAAACAAAGTTGTTATGTAATATAATTTTTGTTATGTTAAAAAATTTACCTCCTGTGCGGCCGTGTTGTATGAAATCTGAGAGTTGGCCAGTCGTCGGCTTCTGCCCCACGTAGGTAGTACGGGGGTGTTCGGGATGGAATCTAAACACTCTTGATCCAATTGTTTGGTCCTTGAAGGAGGTGTTTAGCACAACGAACCAGGCAATCAGACTATGCGGCTTTAGCACTCTCACTTAGCCATAGGAGTTTGACAATAAAAATGTGGGCGCATCCCCTAGTATCCGAACTAGAATGCTATAAGCACCTGATCGGGTAAGTACCGATCCTTCGCATAATGCGGAAAAAATATCTAACGATTTGAAACCTCCGAAGAGCTGACCGGCTCTCGTTGCATCATGACAGTCAGTTTTCGGCTTTCTCTACTGAGGTGCTCCTTTGGGTAAACCAGGGCACAATCGCAGTAGTGCTCCCTTTACTACCTTAGCCAATATAGCGGAACGTAAGGTAGCAAGCACAGGAGCCGGGAAACCCAACTATTGACTAAAGACATGATTCGGAGCCAATGCATATAGTGCTAAATTCGGGGTGCCGAACTATACTGTAAAAATTGTTCGGACTTTGTTGCCATAGTGTGGGGCGCTATGAAGCCCCTGGCAAATTGAAACGTACCACAGTGCACGGGTGCTATCTGATAAGCTAATCAATAGTAAAAAGGGGAAACAGAAAAGGAGCAAAGGCAATAAGCAGGGGCCCTAAAATTTGGGCCGCAGACTATTGCCGTAATAATTGGATTAATACGTCAAAGCGCATTGATACAAATAGTGCGATAAGCAACATGCTATTTAACATGCCACGACCAAGGGAGAGCTGCGTGTGGGACCTGGAAACAGGTAGAGTGGTCGTTAAGGAAACCACCTAGAAATTCCCCTCTACGTCCAAGCTGACTGCCGGCTTGGTGTATTTGTCCTTTGAAAGGACCTGCGATCAAGCCACCAGGGACGGCCTCTGGAGAAGAAACCTAAAAAATAGAAAAGGAACAGTGAAAGTATATGTGTCCGGGAGCGGTCAAGCCGTACTGTGGATCACTAGCTAGTTATGCCTCCGTCTGTGTCCATGGTATTTTGAGTGCGTAGTTATGTACGCGTGGTGCGAATGTTGCCGCTTCATCGGGACTGGGACGGAGGCCAAATTGCTAGTTGAGCTCTTGACGAGCCGAGCTGTCCTGCTGCAGGATAGTCCGGACCCTCTTGGTAGTGTCCGGGGCTCGTCCGCCGAATTAAGGTTCTGCTTGAAAAGGCCGCTCTGTACTTCTGCTGCTAAGGCAGTGGTATGTTCCTCGATACGGAGGGAGCGTTCCGTGTTTCCGTTAACTGTTATGACGTGGCGTGGTCCGGGCATCTTGAGCTTGAGGTAAGCATAATGAGGCACCGCATTGAATCGAGCGAAAGCGGTTTGTCCAAGCAGTGCGTGATAGCTGCTGCGAAAAGGGACGATATTGAAGATTAACTCCTCACTTCGGAAGTTGTCCGGAGATCCGAAGACAACCTCTAGCATAATTGAGCACATACAGCGGGCCTCTACACATGGTATGACTCCTTTAAAGGTAGTCTTTGTGGGCTTGATCCGTGATGGGTTAATGCCCATTTTGCGCACTTTATCCTGCTAGAGCAGATTGAGGCTGCTGCCACCGTCCATGAGGACTCGCGTCTGGTGGAATCCATCAATTATTGGGTCGAGGACCAGTGCGGCTGAACCGCCATGACGGATACTGGTCGGGTGATCCCGGCGATCAAAGGTGATTGGACATGACGACCATGGGTTGAATTTTGGGGCGACTGGCTCTATCGCATAGACGTCCCTGAGCGCGCGCTTGCGCCCCCTCTTGGGGATGTGTGTAGCATATATCATGTTCACCGTTTTGACCTGAGGGGGAAACTTCTTCTGTCCCCCTGTGTTCGGCTACCGGGGCTCCTCGTCGTCGTCCTCGCTTTGCGACCCCTTTTCCTTGTTCTTGGCATTTAACTTGCCGGCCTGTTTAAAAACCCAACAATCTCTGTTTGTATGATTGGCTGGTTTGTCTGGGGTGCCATGGATCTGGCACGGACGATCGAGTATGCGGTCCAGGCTGGATGGTCCCTGATTGTTTCTTTTAGATGGCTTCTTCCGCTGACCAGACTTGGAGCCACTGAATCCGGCGTTGACTGTCGTGTCATCGGTGGTGTCACCATTGCTTCGGCATTTGTGTCTGTTCCGTCGGAGCTTGCCGTTGCTATTTTTGACCCCTGAGGTGCCCATTTCACTTGCTGTGTTTTTGCTACGGGCCAACCAACTATCCTCACCCACACAAAAGCGGGTCATGAGTGCCGTGAGGGCTGCCATGGACTTCGGCTTTTCCTGGCCGAGGTGGCGGGCGAGCCATTCGTCACGGATGCTATGTTTATAGGCCGCTAGGGCTTCGGCATCCGGACAGTCGACGATCTGGTTCTTTTTAGTTAGGAACCTCGTCCAGAATTTCCTGGCTGACTCTCCAGGCTGTTGAACTATGTGACTTAAGTCATTGGCATCGGGTGGCCGGACATATGTACCTTGGAAGTTGTAAAGGAAGGCTTCTTCCAAGTCCTCCCAGCTGCCAATAGAATTTTCAGGCAGACTGTTTAACCAGTGTCGAGCTGGCCCTTTGAGTTTTAGTGGGAGGTATTTGATGGCGTGAAGATCATCTCCGCGGGCCATATGGATGTGGAGAATAAAATCCTCGATCCATACCGCGGGATCGGTTGTTCCATCATATGATTCAATATTCACTGGTTTAAACCCTTCTGGGAATTCATGATCCATTACTTCATCAGTGAAGCAAAGAGGGTGTGCGGCACCTCTATATCGGGCCGCATCGCGACGTAGCTCCGATGGTGTCCGTCTGCGGTTTTCGGCCCGGGCGTGACTAGGTTTGTCACGTCCGAATAGATAGCCGTCGCCGTGTGTCGAGGCACGTCCTCGCGATCCGTAGATCGATCTTGTATATCCTGCTTTGCTGTCCAGGTCCAGCCGAAGGTCATATATGTAACCCCGAGCTGTTCTATCCCTGCCTTTATGGCGAGGTGGGGCGGTCTGGTGTTCGACTTGAGTTGCCACTTTATCCCGACCACGTGGTGGTCGATCAACCGCATTGCGCGATGATGGTACGGGCTCCAGCGCCTCGTCATCGAACTGAGGTAGCAATTTGTGCTTCGGGTAACTTTTGGCTGGGCGTTTAAGGCCGTATTCTTCGGCTGCCAGGACATCAGTCCATCTATCGTTGAGAAGATCTTGATCAGCTTGAAGCTGCTGCTGCTTCTTTTTCAGGCTCCTTGCAGTGGCTATTAGCTGGCGCTTAAAGCATTCTTGCTCGAGAGGTTCCTCAGGCACGATAAAATCCTCATTGCCAAGGCTCACCTCATCCTTGGAGGGTGGAAAATAAGTGCTGCCCTCTGAGTCGTCGTCTATGGCCTGTTCGTCAGGGCTAACTTGTCCATCTTCCCGATCGTCCTGTTTGGCCGTTTGTTCGTCGGGGTCTTCTCTGTCTTCGGCACCGTCCGGAGTGTGATCGTCTCCTATGCCGGTATTGTTGTCCTTGCTGCGGCGGGATTTAGAGCGCCGCCGCTGACGCCGGCGCTTTGGTTGTGTCTTAGGAGGCTCATCCTCAACTGGATTTTCCTTGTCCTCACCATTATTCTCTTTGGGTGTATCCACCATGTATACGTCGTACGAAGAAGTGGCCGTCCAGCGTCCGGTAAACGACGGGTTTTGGCCATGCTCCTCCTTTGCATCGTCGTCCATACCGTCGATGTCTTCGGAGCCATAATCGAGCATGTCGGTTAAGTCCTCGATAGTGGCTATGTAGTGGGTGGCGGGTGGGAACCGAAATTCCCCGTCATCAGCCTCCAGTTCGAACCGATATAGTTCGGCTGTGAGTCCTCCGCTAAGGATAGGTGTTTTAATGATTTTAGCACATCGCCTAGGGGCGAGTGCTGGAAGATGTCCGCGGCGCTGAATTTGATGATCGATGACTGATCCAGCTCGTCGTGCGCGGACACACATGGTTCGGAACTTATGGCCGGAAACGATTCCAAGGTTCCGGAGACACAGATATCGCCAGAGGTTAGGTCTGTGTGCGGCTCCAACGCCGCAGAATCTTCGGCTTCCGTGGCGGGGTTGAGCTTCCCGTCCTCGGATGGCGCGATCTGCTCCGGATCTAGGGCCGGAGTAGTTACAGGTGCAATTTCCCGAGCGTAGTTCGATGATAGATTTAAGTCATGTTCATCGTAGGGAGCGGCTGTCGTGGTCTCAAAGCCGTCGAAGATCAAGTCTCCACGGATATCCGTGATGTAGTTCAAGCTCCCGAATCTGACCTGATGGCCACGGGCGTAGCTGTCGATCTGCTCCAGATGGCCAAGCGAGTTGGCCCGCAGTGCGAAGCCGCCGAACACGAAGATCTGTCCGGGGAGGAAGGTTTCCCCTTGGACAACATCGTTGTTGACAATTGATGAAGCCATCAAACCTTTTGAGGACGGCACAGTGAAACTCTCAATGAAAGCACCGATGTCGGTGTCAAAACCGGCGGATCTCGGGTAGGGGGTCCCGAACTGTACGTCTAAGGTCGATGGTAACAGAAGACAGGGGACACAATGTTTACCCAGGTTCGGGCCCTCTCTATGGAGGTGATACCCTACTTCCCGCTTGATTGATCTTGATGAATATGAGTATTACAAGAGTTGATCTACCACGAGATCGTAGTGGCTAAAACCCTAGAAGTCTAGCCTGTATGACTGTATCTCTTTCCGGACTAAACTCTCCGGTTTATATAGACAACGGAGGGAGGTAGGGTTGTACAATGTCGGTTGCAGAGAAAAGGAATCTTCATATCTAGCCGCCAAGCTTGCCTTCCACGCCAAGGAGAGTCTCATCCGAACACGGGTAGAGTCTTTGGTCTTCGTATCTTCACAGCCCATCAGTCCGGCCCATGTCCAGCAGGCCGGACGCCCGAGGACCCCTTAGTCCAGGACTCCCTCAATAGTTGCCACGGCTGTGCTTGCATCCCCGGCTGCCCCTAGCAGATAGTCGTTGCCGGCCGTGTTGGACGCAACCTCCTGGCCTGCTGTTGCTGGCCACATGGTGCCGATAGGGTCATCACCGCTATTAGCGACGTTGCCTGCACACGGTCGTGTACCTGCTTGTGTTTCTGATTCCTCTCATTCCAATGCCGAGTCTCTATACATAAATTATCTTCTCCAGGTTTGCTTTTCTCTCTCTTGTATTTCTGTTAGCTAGCTAAGTAAGGTATTCCATGGATGGTATGACCGTCTGAGAAGAGATGGAGAAAACAAGCAACGCTACAACCTCTTGTATCATGAGTGTTTCAGTAAGGGTTGCATCTGTAACATGCAAAGGAAAATGTTCTATGGCATCAATTCAATGCAAGATTCCTTCTCTATATACTATCATTGAAGACATATCACAAGTTCATTTGTTGGGAGAACTTAGGAGTCATGCATCAAACCGTGTGAACAGGACTTATACCCAATGAAGCTCCGATGGTACTCTAATTTGGTGCTGCATATATGTAGTTGGAGGTAATATCATATAGTGTGGACCAAAGAGCCTAGCTTAAATTATCTTCACCTTGCTCTTAGTCTTGTATTCTGCTAGTTATAATCCCTTGTATTGATGGGTATGTATGGGTAATGGGAGTGATAGAGGAAAAGCTAACAAGCCACCTCCTCTTGTATTGGGAGCTTCTGAGTAGGTGTTGCATGCTACATAACACAAACAAAAATGTCTTCGACGTTAATTCAATGCGAGATTTCTACTCTACCTAAACAAAGACATATGTTTGAAAAATGAGTCTCCCATGCCAAGATCCTTAGCACGATTGATGTGCCATGTACCAAAGCACCAACTTCGGTTTGTAGACCCTCGAAAAAATAATATTTAGTTTGAATAGCTCCAGAGGCCATCTCATTACTATTCAACCGACAGCAGAAAACAAATCGTTCCAATACAATGATTACTCACATATAGTTTGGGGACACTTCTGCTCCTTTTTTTTGTCCAGGAAACAGCAGGGGAAATCCCTACGGTATTTTTTTTTTTCTATTAGACATGGAATGCGAAAAAATAGTAAAGTAAAATTAAAAGATCTGGATTTTTTACAAAACACATGTAGGACTATTCTATTCACATGCAAAATTCCGTGAAGAAATAACATTTGATGTTCTCAGAACAAAAGAAATCAGTGCTCTGTAAAAGGTCATTTTTGAAGCATTTTGGACTGCTTGTTTTTTTTAACCGAAAGTTCTATGAATGTGACCTCTTCACAAAATTTTATATTTAAGAACACTCAAGAATGTTTGTCTACAAAAAATTGGAATTTTTGAATTTGTTTGCCATTTTTCTGAATTACTGTTCACCTAGATGCATTTGCACCTGGGAGCAGAAGGGCACTTTCCATTTCTATCTTGCTTGCTATCCTGAAAGAGTAGTTGTACTCTGATCCTTTAAGCTCCGACCAACGTCGCAGACTAGCTGCCAAACATCGCGATATGTTCCCACTTCGTCTATTGTTGTAGCATTGCTCAAAATATACATGGTACTGTCATGCCCTAATGCAAGTCTAGGTCATTGAAGCTGAGCTGTGCCGAGTTCTGTCACTCAGCCTACACATCCAACAGAGGCAGCATGTGTTTCTGATTCTTCTCATTCCAATGGACAAGACTCTAGACTTGAATAATCTTTGGCTTGCTTTCTCTCTTGTATTTTTGCATCTTAGCTTTGTTATTATAGGAATGGGTATGACAAGTGACAGGAAGGAAGCAATGCTAGTGCCTCTTATATAATGACTTCATGAACTTTTGAGTAAATGTTCTGTGATGTTAATTCAAAGCAAGATTCCTGCTGTATCTACTACTGCATATATATCATAAGTTCTTCTTGGGAGTTTTATTTATTTTTGAGATGTTGTTCGGAAATTTAATAGTCTTGCAGACGCTGTGGCAATGATATCTAGTTGCACAAAATCTGATTTTAGGATCTATCAGGCAACAACTAGCTGTACCAAAAGCCTCAGCTGCAACACATAATAGAAAAATGATTTTGCAATATTTATCTGGCAAAATCAATAAACATAGCTATTTGCCACCAAACTTAGAAAACTTCCAACATACCAGCACCTTTCAGGATGAAAACAAAGGAGTACATGATCAGAGAGTTGGTCGGTGCTTGATTTCGGCGTACAAAACGCCCCAGAGAGACACCAAGTACCAACAGAAACAGCACACAGGTGCTAGCTCCCATCATTCTGCTCTACTACAAACCACAACTGATTTATGGACATGATATGTGACAGCCATGGTACATGTCCCCAGAACAAAGACCGTTGCGGTGGATAAACTTACTTCTGACCATTTACAAGCGCATTTGTCGCGCACCATTCCTAACCGACATCTGGATTTGCCATTCCTTCACCACCAACTAGAGACGGGAAAGAAGTGATGTCCGGGATTATTCATGGGTTGAGTGAACTCTTTTAACACCCCTACGATGAGTAGCTTCTGCATGAATTACATGTGACATGGACCATAAATGTGGACCTTTCCCCACGCTTTGACGGCACAAAGATGCAGATGTCACCTGCCTGCACTTGGTTGTCACATTCAAAGTCCAACCAATTACCCGCAAGCATGGACGTGTCTTTTTCTATGAACAATCCCGAATGCCACTTCTCGCTGTTGTCTGGCATCTCAAGTGTGACAGGCCCATTTTCATGCGAAAAGTGTGCAGCTGCAGCTAAGGTGGGTTCCTTTGAAATGATCTGCTTAATAGGATTAGAAGTAGTAAAACATGTGGGTATCAACCTCTAGATGACAAAAGAACCAAGATATCATAATGTACCATATCGTTAGATCGCCTGTCCCAACCTCCCCGAGTCCTATCGCTGGATGTTAGGCCGGTTGACAGCGACAGGTCCTGTTTATAAACTTCCATTTTCCTTTTTTCTCTCTCTCTCTCTCTCTCTGTGCTCCTGTAATTCAGTCTTTGCTCCTTCATCAATGAATTACAAAAACTTGATAAATTTTCTTCAACAAAATAATAATAATAATGTACCAACAGTCCAAAACCAACATAGTTAGTTGTACCAAAAGCCGTGATGCAACAAATACTAAAAAAATTGACCTTGCATTCTTCATTCCAGCAAACACACATAGAAGTAAACACATGCTGAGGCATAACTGCACAAACTGGAGACTGCTTGAAGGGATGGCCTAGGCTGCCGACGTTCAAGTACTGACATATGATCCACATACTACGCGTCGTCTGCTGTCGATACAACATTAATCGAAGGTCTGCACAATGGTTGCCACTCCTCTCTGTCTTCTCAACCCTTGTTCTGCCAGCCAGCTGCCCTTGTGGTTCCCAGCATTATTCAGATGAGTAGTCATCTATGTATCTTGGTAGCTTGTAGACTCTGCTCCGGTGGTTGTTGGACTATCTTGCACATGCTCGGTCATTGATGAACCGTATGTGCGGCATGTGACTCCGTCCTATTAATTCATGATTCCTCTCATTCCCATCAGTAAGGTTCTACGATTCGCCAGCTTCCTCCATTTCATCCTTTCTTATCGATCTCCATAGAGCAATTTCAATGAAAGAATGTGGAAAGGAAGAACTACGAATGACAATCACGACGGCTTGCTCCCTTTTATTCTCCGACCCCCAGGCCTCCTTGATTGCACCACCAACCTGCCCTCTCCCACTGGGTGTATTATTGAGTTCTTCTAGATTTTCTAGCATATTTATCTTTTTTTTTCAAATGAACATGCCGTGTACTTATCCCTCCCTACTAATAAAGGGGCTAATGCTTCTGCCCGTTCACCGTCACCGTCAGCAATTTTACCAGCTTCGTGAGTCACTTGGGCTAGAATTTGGATTTCTGTTATGGGCCGCTAAAAAAGTTGCTTCATGTGCTTAAATTGGATTGCTTTTGTAATCAATAGTCCAACACTGCCCCTTTACATCAAATCCTAGCAACTTATATATGTCCTAGAGTTGCAAGAATCAAACAAGCCAAGGCACAAAAAGAGGGTGAGACCTGCCGCATATATGCATCACCAATGTAAAACATCTATGAGGAGGAAGATCACACAACATATATGACTAATCACAGAGAGGAGGCCATGGCTCTTCCTCTATTCTCGCGTGCGTCGATCTTTTTCTCAAGAAAGAAAGGAAATGATCGATCTAATTATCAATTATCACCTAAAAAAATCTAATCGATTATCTTGTTTCTCAAAAAAATAAATCTAATCGATTATCATTACGTGAGGAGCTAGCCAAATAAATCAAGCCGGATTTATTCCCTCTGCAATCACAGGTTACGCCATGGCGAGAACGCCTTCACGGTGGCCGAGCTCAGAGCTGTCCAAGACGGTCGTTTATCGGAGCCGTCGTCACACGGGTGGAAGGTGAGGCATGTGTGTGCGTGCCCTCAACGAGAAGAGCATGAATCTGCTGCTGCCCGATCTGTCTTTGTGATGTGTTCGACGATGGCTACTGCCCCTGGAATTCCGTTGGGTATGTTCCAATCGCCAAACTCACGAGACAAGTGAAAGAATCGTCCAATCGAACTAGAGCTAGCTAACTCACACATGCTTCTACGGCTAGACATACATGTACTGTTGCCACTAATAACCCGATTCTCTTCGGCAAGCTTTGTACATGTCGTACTTATGGTGAAAATTGATTTAGTGCCTTGGTCGACGGTGTCACAATGAGGTTCGTCAGCGTCTACCATGATCCATGGCTCAATATCTTCACCGTCACCATCTAAGCCTGATCAATGGGAAAACAACTTACTGCTGCATGCAGTGCGTCATGGACGTATGAAGGTCCGATCTTCACCCACTACGAGCCCCTCACATGTGTACCGTCGGAGTTGCCCATCGTGAGCATAGACGGCCCTGACGCATTTTGCTTCCTGAAGAGTGAAGGATGTTACGCCGGCGTCAACGACACGATGTGGCTTGTCCGGTTTAGTGCAACTACTATGAGACAGAGATGGTAGTGTCGACGCCCATGTACTTGACATGTGTATGCCCGATTAATTTATACTTATATTGGGTGGGGGTTTGTGACATTGCTTACGTTATAGTTACTGTATTCCTTTCCTCTCGCGTTTTTCTCTCTCTCACACACCTCCGCCTGTCTGTTCGAGCAGGAGGTCCCCCAGCCGGCATGAATGAGCCTGGCGACCAGATCAATTCAACCCCGCCACTCCAGATCCGGGTCCCTGCGTCGCTGAAGCCCCGGCACTATTCCTCCTCCCGTCCTTTCTTTCCCCTCTTTCCCTTTCCCCCGCCATGGCCTCCTCTATGTGATTAGTCGTATATGCTGTATGATCTTCCTCCACATGGATGTTTTACATTGGTGATGCATATATGCGGCAGGTCTCACCCTCTTTTTGTGCCTTGGCTTGTTTGATTCTTGCAACTCAAGAACGTATATAAGTTGCTAGGATTTTATGTAAAGGGGAAGTGTGGGAGTATTGATTACAAAAGCAGTCCAAAATTTTAGCACATGAAGCAACTTTTTTAGCGGGCCATAATAGAAATCCAAATTCTGGCCCAAGTGACTCACGAAGTTGGTAAAATCGCTGACAGTGATGGTGAACGGGCAGAAACATTAGGCCCTTTATTAGTAGGGATGGATAACTAGCACAGTGTCCCATTCAGATATGCGGGCAACATCTTTTAATCGTTAGTTAGAATTTATCATTCGATTTATTCCGTGTGTATGCACAACTGTGAGTTTTATTAGAAATAATTATTCAAAATTAAGATTAAAGCCGGCATCGCTATATCAGCACACCCTATTACCAAAAGAAATACCTAGTGGTGACAGGTCCAAAAGGCCCACCAGGGAAGGGTTATGGCCCAGTAGTCTACATGTACAGCATCTGTTAGCAGTGTAAAATTATTGTCATGCTATTCTCAAATATAAGGTCTTTTATTTTTTGTAACATCAAAATTATGTATGTCTGACCAAATTTTTAGGCGATAACATCAATATCTATATTATGAAATCGGTATCATTATATTCATCATGTCACATTAATTTGATATAGTATATGTTGATATTTTCTAAAAAATACCTGATCAAACGTAGAAAGAACTTTGCGTCGGTACACCCCTACTGTAAAAGTTAGATTATGATGTGGATTAAAAGGTGGAGATTATAAGTTACCTCTTTGAATAAAAAAGATAATATAGTTTTTAGTATAAAAATCAATCTATTCCATATATTTGATCTGCATGCTAATATGGTGATAGTCCTTGTAACTTTAAGATTAGTGTAAAGTTTTAGGGGGTGCCGGGGGGGGGGGGGGGGTACCGAAACAGAACTCACGCAGAAGATGTTTGAATTCTAGAAAATGATAATGCATTTTATATTTTGGAACGGAGAGAGAATCAAAGATGGGGAGAAATAATAGTTATTCATGATGATTTCAAGGCCCTAAAATAAGCGGCCTATACCAGTAGACCCAACTCGTGAATGAGGTCCGCTTTTACCAATGCCGCTGTCGTTGGCCATGAGCTATTGCCGACGACTGTTTTGCTGACAAACATAGCCTCCATCTCTCTCTCTACCTTTCTCTGCCTGGTAATGCGCTGCATATGATAATGGCGTTGCCTCGTCCAGTCCATGCAGGGACAAAATTTGAAAAGTTCACGAACTAAAAGATTTACACAGAAATTGAAAAATTGTTCACAGATTTAAAAAATGTTCATGGATATTAAAAAATGTTTGCCAATTTTTTTAGAGAGTTCAGTAATAAAAAGATGTTCAGGAATTTTAAAAATGTCCATGCCCTACCTAGTACCTAGGTGTCACAACCTTCCTGACGATGAACGGATATAGTGGTGGCTGGCGGCTCTGCTCACACATGTGTTCCACTTCTCATTCTATCTGAAAGTTCCGTTGGAAAGATGTGGAGAGACAAGCGCATTCTAAGAGGCCATAGCAGAGGCACAATGGTACTAGAATACACAGCTGGAATCTTGATTGCATTTTCATCAGGTGGTCAGACGAAGATCAGCGTTAATACTCAAATTATTTCTCATGCTGTCCCAAAATTCAAAGCAAGTGTTGTGTATCTGGCTTTGTTCGAATGAAAAACCATTTCTAGCTGAATGCACAAGTGTTTGCATCGAATGCCCCATCCTATAATTAACCAAGTTATCTAACTTCCTTAAACTTGCTTGTTTCGACGGATGGTAAGAGGAAGATCAGTGATCATGTCACGATTAAAGTACGCCTCTTGGATGGTCGAGCTGTCAATGGGCGGATAGCATATTATGTTTCGTATTATGGTATTGTTGTTGTCAGCGTCAAGCGTTTGCCTGTTCATGATGGGGTGCATCTCATTCTTGATCAGGGGACAGAGGTTGAGTCTAGTAGCTAGTGAGGTTGTATCGCTATGGCGTTGTTTCAGTTTAGAAAAGAGTTCAGAAGATTTAAAGCACAAAAGTGGGCAACTGACTGGAACTCTAGATGGTACAGCCCACAAGCTTATGTTTAGCTCATGCTAAATCACTATAGAAAGGATTGAGGTCCAGTCATTTATTGACATGGGAAATTGTTGGCATGAACTGCTATGGTAGTCAAATGACTGCTGACCTACCACAGAAAGTGGTTACTCCTTGCCTTTTGAGGAACATAATTTAAAATGCGTATATTATTCTGGGATATTCAGGTTTAGAATTAAGCAAGGGGGTGACAGTACAAGAGAAAGTAACACGAGCAAGATAAATGAATCTTCTAGAACTGGTAACTTATATTTGGATGGTTTCTATGCTATGCCCCACAGACGGAAAAGTATCTAAAAGAAAATGTAAAAACGTACGTTTACTGCAAGCCAGATTTGCTACAGGAGGACATGTATATGGTCAACACTTTTGAAGAGATGTTGAAAGGCGATATGTGGACCTAACTCGGCAAAGATGTTGCCTCAAATTTTTTTGGAAGTGTTATCCCACCGAATTCGTTCAATCGTGATATAAGGTTTTTTTCATGTGTGTTTTTAAGAGGCTAGAGTGAATGCTCCCATACTAATATTCCGAGTTTCATCTACGAGGGGACTCTTCCGATTAACAGCTCTCATCATTCGTGATGGTTGGTGAGCTGTTTTAGCACGACGACTTCCCATCTATCTACTTCAACAAATTCTACCACGACAAGATTTGACCGGCTCTGGTGATGGAGGGGTCAGGACGAGGACGCGCCTTCGGTTCGCTCTAGTGCTCCTAGTCGTTGAATGTTGGACCTTGTTAAAAAAACTCTTACAAGATGGAAAATTTTGAAAGAGTGTATCATGTGCTTCATTTATTTCTAAGTGGACCATGACAATTGGAGTACCACAGTGCTTTTGGATCAGAATATTTTCTCCATGACGCTGTAAAGGCTGTGTCGGCTGCCAGCGCAAATAGCACGACCCAAAACAGTTGCATGGGGACGACCGAGTTCTTTTTAAAATGGCCCAAGTTGGATCGGTCACCTCAACACATGAACCAACCAACGCCTAAAAACAACGAGTCCTGGATCCACTGCCCGCGCACCTCAGCAACATGGTGAGCAAGCACCTCAAACCCCTCTACCAGCTGGTCGTGAACAACTTCCGCATCGTCGTCGTGGCACCAGTCACAGCCGTCGTCCTTCTCCGCAATGCCGCGCCACTCGGCCCCGACGAGCTGCTCTCCCGGCTCCATGGGCTGCGGCAGGTCCATGTCTTCCTAGCCGTCTTCCTACCGTTCGCCATAGCCACCCTCTACCTCATGCGCCGCCCCCGTAGCGTGTACCTCGTGGACTACGCCTGCTGCCGGCCTAAATCCAATTGCCGAGTATCCATAGCCTCCTTCATCGAGAGCGCCCGTCTGTCGCCGTACATCGACGACGGCACCTTCCATTTCATGACGCGCATGCTCCAGCGCTCGGGCCTGGGCGACCAGACCTACCTCCACCCTTCGCTGCACCACATCCCGCCGCACTGCTGCCTGAGCGAAAGCCGCGACGAGGCGGAGCAGATCATCTTCGCGACCGTCGACGACCTGCTCGCCAAGACGGGCATAAGTCCCGCAGCGATCGACATACTCGTCACCAACTGCAGCGGCTTCACCCCGACGCCGAGCTTCACCGACATCATCGTGAACAAGTACAAGCTCCGAGGAGACATCCGGAACGTGAACATGTCCGGGATGGGGTGCAGCGCTGGGGTGATCTCCCTCGATGTGGCGAGGAGCCTCCTGCAAGCGGCGCCGCGGGGCGCGCACGCCCTGGTGGTGTCCATGGAGGTTACCTCCTTTATATACTACACCGGACCAGACCGGACGATGCTGCTGCCAGGTGCGCTCTTCCGGATGGGCGCGGCGGCGGTGCTGCTGTCCACATCCAGGGCCAAGTCCCGGCTCCGTCTCACGCACATCGTGCGAACGCTCAACGCCGCCAAGGACAGAGCCTACCTGTGCGCGTCGCTCAAGGAGGACGAGCATGGAGAGACGGGGATATACCTGTCCAAGGACCTCGTGCCCGTTGCCGGAGAAACACTCAAGGCCAACATCGCCGCTTTAGGGTCCGTTGTCCTCCCGCCGTCCGAGAAGCTGCTCTTTGCGCTATCCTTCATCGCCCGGAAGGCACTGGGCAGGAGGATCAAGCTGTACGTGCCTGATTTCCACATGGCCTTCGAGCACTTCTGTGTCCATTCCGGCGGCCGGGCGGTGATCGATGCGGTGCAGACCAGCCTGTGCCTGTCGGATGAGAACGTTGAGCCATCGCGGATGACGCTTCATCGGTTTGGGAACACGTCCAGCAGCTCGCTGTGGTACGAGCTGGCGTATATCGAGGCCAAGGGACGGATGCGGAAGGGTGACCGCGTGTGGATGGTCGGCTTCGGCTCTGGCTTCAAGTGCAACAGTGCCGTGTGGGAGTGCATTAGGTCGCCCAGCGACGTGACCACTCTTGGCGCGCCTTGGGCTGATTCCATTCATCAGTACCCTGTGAAGATCTAGAAAGTACTCCCTCTGTAAAGAAATGTGTTTAGATCACTGCTTTAATGATCTAAATGTTCTTATATTTCTTTACGGAGGGAGTAATAAGCAGGCTAAAGCGATGGTGCATGTACAAGAGTATGACCGAGTCCGACCAATCATATCCTTTGATTGTTCATGCTATAATATTTCAAGAATGTATTTTTGCTATACTATTCATGGCATTGTATGACAAAAGATTTGAGCTCCTTAATGCCGGGAGAGTAGACTTTCATTTGCCTAGGGTTCTTCCCTATATGTTGTAACTCTTAACTTCTTCTCTATTAATGTTGTAACATGATGTCTTCTGTCCAAGTGTGAAAAGTAGTGCCACTGCGAAGGTACGTTCAGGTAGCCCACCCCCCTACCCCCGCCCATCCGTTTGCATTTACTGAACAAATAGCAAGTAACTGCCTCATTTGCAACCCCTCCTCCGTGGCATGTTATTCTGCCCCATCTAAGCCCATGTATTACTTACTTTGAGCTCCTAGATTTACTGAGATGAACACAATGCATAATTTTTCCAGCTTCACCAAGTGAAGTATGTAAAAGGATAGAGAGAAGATAATTGACGTAATGCATTGGATGTATTATTGAGTCTCAAGGGCGAGTATATATTAAGTACAAGACTTGAAGGAAAGACGCCTCCTAGAGACAAGATGGAAACAATTCCTATCTAATCCCGGACAATCTCTAAATACCAAATATATCTTTAACAACGTAGAAAGAACATAAAACTTCTAAGCAGCTAGCTCATGGTTGATGTAGACTAACACGGCCAGTCCGTCGTGCTTCTTCCCCTACACCCCCGCCTTGGCTTCTTCTCGTTGTTGATGTCGCTGCTACTGTCGGGCGTCTGCGGTTTCTTCCTCTTTTAGGACTCAGATTGTATATAATCAAATCAACACGAGCATACTCAGCCCCCGCGGGCGCCATACTCTGCCACGGACGACCACTGCTTGCAGGGGGAGAACGTCGATGGGTTGACCATCCATTGTTGTGGGGAACGCGTGCCGCGTATCACGATCGCTAGCGAGAACGACCATGAGCTGCTGGCCAGTGTTGATGTCCCGAATGTTTGTTGGCAACCACAAGACGCAAACTTTTGCTTCTTGGGTGGTACATAGAACATTGTTCACAGTAGCCGCTACCGGCACAATGACATCCACGATTATGAGCTCCGTTTTAGCCAAACGCCGTGAGCTGACACTAAGCTCCGGTCTAGAGGTACTTGACCAGCATCATGTCAGGCAACAAGGTGACCGACGAGCATGCCGGACTTATCGATCAAAGGCAGGGCGGAGCAAGGATTTGGGCATGGGGGAGGGGGGACCATCACACCCCATTTATGTATATTATAAGACACTGATAAAATCCCAGCAGGTGTATCTTTTGTAATAGTTGTACATTAATTGGTGTATGACAAAACAACACATGTTTTACAACACTTTTTTAACTTTTTAACTTTGTAAATACAATTAATCTAAAGAACTCCTGCTTTGAAGCAAGTGACTTGGAAAAAGGATTCTTTGTTCCTATTTTTATCTAGGAAGTATAGATAAAATCTAAAAACCTGAATTAATTAGATTTCTACCATCTAGTAAACACAACAACTGCTACTAACCAAAGGATTACTACACACTTGAGAACAGCAGATAATGAATTACTATACCTTTCAAATCAATCTAGTGGTGAGTTCCTTGGAGCATGGCATGGCGGCTTACGGTGAGCCAGCAACGGTGAACAGCGGACAGCGGCAGTCATCACGGCATCACGGCTTGCCCTTGTTTTGACGCTGGAGAAGGAAACGCAACGTTCGCCGCCGGTAGCCGCTTCCGAACGTTGGCTGATCGCGGGAATCGAGCGGCGGAGATATTAGGATCGAATCCTCTAGGGCTCAGGCCTCGATCACGTAACTGTATAGGTGAAGACGATCGTGCAGCAATTAGCCATTTATAACTCTCGTGTCTGTTGGGCTTTGGGCCATGATGTAATACGGATTTTTAATCTAATGGCCGTAATAAATTACCATAGCATAAATCTAGGACAGTTGGTACTGGCCTGTACATAAATTTATAACCCGCATTAGCTGCAGCCGGCTCTCCGGACGGACGTTGCGTTCCTGTGGGCGGTCGATCCGGCGGTGATCGGCAGCACCGACAGCGATGACGGCCCTTGTGACCCACTGAGACAGGCTTGTCCGACGTGCTCTCCGATGTTGCTGGCGTGGTCACCATCGTCGCTGCACCACATAGTAAGTGTTTGAAATATATGAGCCAAACAAAAAATTACTTTGTTAAATTTAGGAGATTAGTTAGAAACGAGCATTTTTCAGTGGAGCAAAAGTACTCCTCTAAAGCATACTCGGTCGTTTGCTCCTCTAAATTTTAGGGAATCGGCTAGATATGCCCTCAAAGAGATAGCCATTGCTTGATTTCAGAGTACAAAACGCCCCAAAGACAACCATGCATGGAGCATGGTCGTACCAACAGAAAGAGCTGATCTTTGAAAACGATATGAACAACCATGGTACATGTCCCCAGAACAAAGAGCATTGCCGTGGACATGGTTGATTCTAAGCAATAACAAGCATCCATCATTTGCCATTCCTAAACGACATCTGTATGTGCCATTACTTCCCCACCAACTTGAGAATCCTGGCTTGTGCGAACCCTTTTAACACCCCTACAATGAGTAGCTTCTGTACGGACTTTATGGACCATGAATGTGGACCTTTCCCCACCCTTTGCCGGTACCAAGATGCTGATGTCGCCCGCCTGCACTTGGTAGTCGCATACAAAGTCCAACCAGTTACCCGCAAGCATGCACATTTCTTTTCCTACGAAGAATCTCCGCGCCACTTCTAGTTCTTGCCCAGCATCTCAAAGTGTCCAGCTGCAGCTAATGCGGGTTCCTTCGAAATGATCTGGTTAAATGTGCATGAGATGAGATGTTATTACAAACCAAACGAGAAAAGGAGAAGGCATGGGAATCGAGAGGCTCTAGATGCCAATTTTCATGAACCAAACCTAATGGTAACTCATCAAATAGGATTTAGGAGCGATTACTATCAGACTAAAGACGAATTGGAGTATCAGTTTAAAGAGAAAGAGAGGAAGAGATAGACAGGAAAGAGGAACAAGGCACTAGGTTCATCTCTGATTGAGTCCAACCCCATCTCTCCTCACATTACAAAGGCCTCAGCCCCTGATCTGGTCGCAGACAGCAGTTCACTACAGTTCGGGGCCTTCACTTCGGTGGTCGTTTGCTTGGCCATTGTCGATGTAGAGGTCTGGCCTCGAAGCGGCCCTTTGGCTGCGACAGTCCCGCCGACGCACTCATGCCAAGTGCTAGAGAAGGGGACACGACCATCGATGCCTCGGTCGAGGGCTGCTAGCATAATCATGCGGTGGGGGAAGTTGCACTGAATCAGGTAGTATGTATGTCACAGGAGTCAGGACAAAATAGGCACGTAACGAGGCACAACGGTCTGTGGTTATCCATCGGCAGAGTAGTGTCCGGCAGTCCTGCAAAGGAGTTACAATATGTGTCTTCAGACCAACATGGTCATCCACGATCGCTGGAGCGGCCGGTACAGGAGAAGCACTCCCTTCGGTGAGCGGCGCTAGTCGTACAACTGCCTGCTCCCATGAAATGTCTCGACCATGCTTTACCGATGGTTGCGACGGTTGTGCTCGCGTCGCCGGCTGCCCCTAGGAGGTAGTCATTGTCGGCATGTTGGACGCAACCTCCTGGACTGCTGCTGCTGCTGGCCATATGGTGCTGATTGGATATTCGCTGCTGTTAGCGACGTCGCCTGCACACGGTCGTGTACCTTCTTGTGTTTATGATTCCTCTCATTCCAATGGATGAGACTCTAGACATGAATTATCCTCTCCAAGCTTGGTTTCTCTCCCTTGTATTTATGTTAGCTAGCTATATGGTATTGCATGGATGGTATGAGAAGAGATGTTGAAAACAAGCAATCCTACACACTCTTATATCATGAGCATTTGAGTAAGCATTGCATGCTCTAGCACGCAAAGGAAAATGTTGTATGACATTAATTCAATATAAGATTCCTACTCTATCTACTATCATTGAAGGCATATCATAAGTTCATTTGTTGAGGGAATTTACGAGTCCTGTATCAAACCGTGTGAATGGAACTGCACCCCAATGATGCTCTGATCGATGATGCCACATGTATGTAGTTGGAGGTAATTAATATCATATATTGTCCATCAAAGACACTCCCCACCTTTTTGGACAACAAGGTGATTACCCGCGTGTTGCAGCGGGAATTTGAAGATTATTTTTAGATGTATTATGTATGAAGAAAATGATCTTAATCCAGAGCTACTATTTTAATGAAGAAATATTTCATACTTGCAGTATGTGTGACAAAGAGTATGCATATATATGGTTTACATGCCGTTGCAAAATAGAGTTATTGGATACTAACATGGCACACTTGATGAAGTGAAAAGCCCCATGTTGATAGAATTAGGCTTAGTGCGGATACGATTTATGAATAACAGATATAAGAGCATCTTTCCAATAGATGATGTAAAATAGGACATCAAATTGTGCTACTAGAAAAAAATTATACATACCTAAGAGAACCACCCCACTAACCTAGAGCAGTTTTAACATGGTCCCTCTTACCCCCTCTTTTCACATGAGAGGTAAGAGTATAAAATAGATCTTAGCCGTTGATCTCATTGATGAGTGGCTTGATTAACTCTTACCTTCTTACCTCACATGTAAAAAGAGGAGGTAAGAGGGGCCATGTTAAAATTTGCCACTAACCTATCCTATATACCTATAAGAGAACCACCCCACTAACCTATTTATCTAAGCATGCAGCATATCCAAATAATCAAATGGCCCCGCATGTGAAAATGCTTCCCCACTTAACTCTTCTCATGCATGCATAGCCTGCCATGCGCTTATATTTTTGCTTTTGATTTTCCTCGCACCATCCCGCGCGTTAAACTCTCACCACATCCCCGATTCACAATGCCAGGACAGCACCGTGCACGAACCCAATGTCTTGACATGGGCTATCGTAGGAAAGTTTCGGGCTCTATAGCTGGCCGCTTTGGTTCAGAAATGGGCTCAGCCAGCTGCTTTAGTTTGGTGGTGGGAGCAAATGCCGTTTTGGATGCTCCAAGCCCATGAGGGAAAATAGCTCATGTCAATCAACATTGCTTGGAGTTTATCTTCACCATGGCGTACTTTCTGGCCGATACGATCTGTGCTTCCTAGGCAGCCGCCGCCACTACCATTTCGGCGCGACGACCCAAACTCCCCCGGCAAGTAGCCGTCGTTCACCCTTCTGCTGCCGCGACGGATTATCCCACTGCTGGTCGCAGCCGCTAACCCATCGGCCGCAGTGGCCAACAGCCGCCGCTGACCTTTTGGTCGACACGGCCAACGCTCCCCCGGCCAGACACCACTGCTAGCCTTTCCGCCGAATCACAAATGTGCATTAACTCCAACTTATTTGTCATATACTCCCTTCCTGTATAACTGTCTCCACTACCCCTTCCACCAATCCACCGTTCCACCTTCACGACTGCATGCTCTCCCGGCCACACTGCACATTAAACGGAAGCGTGCACCACAACATTCATGATTCATCGACCCCTCATTATCTCTCCCTCCACTACATAAGTCTTGGCATCTAATGTCTTCTCTTCTCCCCTCCCCGGTCATGAATCCAACTCTGATGGTCTAGATCCCAACTTCACCTTCTACCCTCGACGACCTCTTTTGCCATCCGCCCGTCACTCCATCCCTAATGTATGATGACGTTTAGCTCCATGCAGAATCCTCGGGAACGACTGTGGGACTGTCGTTGTTGCGCTGGAACAGGTTGCATGACCCAGAATCCCAGATCCAGTCAAAGTCGTTAGATGCACCATACATGCTCCGTTCTACATAATCTCAACATCAAGTGAGTATGGTGCATCTCATGCATGCACGTTTGCAACATCACAGCTACATATGAGTAGTTGATTCATTCCTGCGCATTATACCATTACAATTTTGTTGTTCTTTGTTTTTTCTACATCTATACGTTCTCGGTCTAAAGTTATCTAGGCTTACCCGGTTACCCCATATTGCAGCTTTCATCTGAATTAGCAGACTTAGAGCAGGTAAGGTGCTCTTGCTACGTTGAATCATCTCTACGAATTTGGTTGGATGGGATTGAGTACCACATCTATTTTTTATTGGCAATGCTGATACCCATGGTCCAATGTATTCATGTTGTATGAGTATTATATTTTCAATTCTTTTGGATCTATGTGTGTGCGTCCAGGTTGATTTCCCCCACGAAGGTCTGCTCAGTGCTCCCCAAGAGGATAACATAATGTAGCTGCAGCTAAGAGGATTATCAACCTCTTTTAGTTATGTTATGAAATCACATGAAAAAGTTATTCCTTTACTCTTCCTAGGGAATATGGCGACTCATGTTTGGTGATGCAACCGGTCAAGTTTTGCATAGTTTACATATGATTCGTGTGAATGGATATGAGAAACCTTACCATGAATAATAGTATTCTACTATCTCCATTCTGTAACACTTGAAAGCATTAGATGTCTGGCTATACGTCTACAGGGAGTACTTGCGTACCATATTTCTTTGTCCGAGATTCAAATTGGGTTGAGTAAATATGTACTTGAGGCTTTTGCGATCGGTGAATATTTGGCACCGCTTGCCGATGAGATAATGCCTCTAGATTTTTAAGGCATGCACAACTGCTGCTAACTCCAAGTCATGAGTATGATAGTTTCCTTCATGTGGCCGTAGCTGTCTAGATGCATAGGCTACGACCTTGCCATCTTGCATGAGCACGCACCCTATGCCTCTTTTGGATGCGTCACAATATATGTCAAAGCTTCGATAAATATCTGGAAGCGCCAACACAGGTGCTGGATTATCAGTGCATGGTGTTCTATCACGAAACTGCATAATACTCACAAGAAATGGAAAAAAAAGATCAAACACTGTTAAAACGGTGTATGCTGCAAACACAAACTGTAGAGGCAAGAAGGTGGAGAAAACAACATACATGAAGTATCCCAAATGTGACAAACCTGAAATGTTGACGATGCAGGTCGGCGATCGCCCCAAACTGAAAATCATCATTAGAAACATGGCTGATTCTGGGCACCGAGCAGTTAATTTCGTGGAATACAATTCGCCCTCTTGAGAGATTCAATTGATCCACATAAGCAATGAAAAAATAGAGATTGAAGCAAGATCCATACATATAAAATTATAAACATTGTTGGTGAAAGAAAAGGTGGCACTCAAAAGGATGGCAAGAATATTTCTATAAACTATGTTTTTGGGAGGATAACCCCGACATCTGCATCCGGCCATTCACATGGCCATAAATTATTTATTATTCAAAATCTAGTAGCCTTGCCATAGACAACCACTAACCATATGGTAAATTACTGAAACAAATCGAGAAGTACGCAACTCCTAGGCGAATTCTTTAAGAAGGAATCACGGCACGTGCACCAATGATGTCGAGTCCAACTCTAGAACGATTTGGGATTTCATACCCAAAGTCAAGCTTCAAGCCACCATCTTCGGCAAGGAAATGACTCACGCACACGTCAATATAGCCTGATCAAAGATAGTGTTCCAACAGAGTGCAGAGTGCGCATGTCACTAGTAGAAAACAGGGCTTTGGTTCGGGCCTGGCCAGCCCATTAGTCCCGGTTCAGTCACGAACTGGGACCCATGGGGGCATACGTCCCGGTTCGTGAGCCCAGGGGGCCGGCCGGGGCCTCGTGCGCATTGGTCCCGGTTCGTCTGGACCCATTTGTCCCGGTTCTTGGCACGGACCGGGACATATGGGCCTCGCTCCTGGCCCACGTACATTGGTCCCGGTTCGTGGCTCGAACCGGGACAGAAGGGGGAGCTTTAGTTCCGGTTCCAGCCAGGAACCAGGACAAATGAGTTGCCTATATATACCCCATCGCGTAGCAGAGCACTCCACAGTGCTCTGTTTTTTCTGGCTGGCGAGGGGAGGGCATTTGGGTGCTCTAGCTCCCCTCCTATGCACATGAGGTGTTCGATGAAATGCCCGAGCCACACTAGTTATGCTTTCTCCTCTCGAAGCTCGACCTCCAAGCTCCATTTTCCCAGAGATTTGCATAGGTTTAGCGTTCCGTCACGTCCCGTCCCCGTCTTCACCGCCGTCGATCACCCGCGCCGATCTCGTCGTCGGCACCACCGTGGTGGGCCTCTTGTTCTTATCTTCTTTCTGGAAAAAAAAGAATTCTTACTTTGATAGATACTTGTCTAATTTTCTTACTTTTATTATTGCTTGTTATTATATAGTGCGATGGTTTTGGTATCCGCCCCCGTCGGCCCTCGTCCTGTCTATGATTCGGATGTGGTATATACTATCTTTATATAACTATTTGGTTCATTTATTGTTTATGACAATTATGCCGACCAATGTGAAATAGATCTTATTTTTGTAGGAGGTGGTTGAACCAGAAATTCCAACCGACCCTATTGTCGAGAGGTTAAATTTAGTTGAAGAAGAAAACAATTACTTGAAGGAAAAAATAAAAAAATTGAGGAGGAGAAGATGATATTGGAGTTGCATGTTGCGGATGTCGTCGATAATCACAAGATCAAGATGGATGCAATGCGGTTGAAGATTAGAAAGATTAGAAAATATGTCATTCATACCGAGGCTCGGTATCATTATGCCGTTGGATCAATTGTTACCTCGGTTGTGATTATGATCGCATTTGTTGCATTGAAAGGTTTTACATAGTTTCAATGTATGGTTTAACTAGATGCTCTTTTGAGCTATATGTTGTTCAATAAGAACTATGTATGTACTTTGTTTTTAATGTGATGATGAACTTCTATTAATTTGGTCACTTATCTATCCATGTGAATCTGTAATGGTTTTTGACACACATAATTATATATAATGCATGCAGTGCATCCAGCTTTTGCCGTAACCCTCTCAAATTTTTAGCACATGCTATGTGGGTGAAATGATCCATGCCAACTTTCAACCTTTTCAGAGTTCATCTGTAGTGCTTTTCAATTTCAGGGTCATTTAGCTCAAAAAATCAGTAACTGCATGAAAAATAACAAATGAAGTAAGAAAGGGTTGAAAATTGATGATGTGGCTTTGAATGGTGCATTTTGAACACACAAAAAGTCTGGATTTCAAATAAGTTCAAGAAAATGAAGTCCCTTTGTAACAAATGAGTTTTCGTCCGAAACCCTGATACTTCGAAAGAGATTGTCCATTTTGTACACGAAGTGCATCCAGTTTTTCCCGTAACCCTCTCAAATTTTTAGCACATGATATCTGGGTGAAATGATGATACCATGCCAACTTTCAACCTTTTCAGAGTTCATTTGTAGTGCTTTTAAATTTCAGGGTCATTTAGCTAAAAAAATCAATAAATGCATAAAAAATAACAAATGAAGTCATAAAGGGTTCAAAATTGATGATGTGGCTTTGAATGGTGCATTTTGAACACACAAAAAGTCTGGAGTTCAAATAAGTTCAAGAAAATGAAATCCCTTTTGTAACAGATGAGTTTTCGTCCAAAACCCTGATACTCCGGAAGAGATTGTCCATTTTGTACACGAAGTGCATCCAGTTTTTCCTATAACCCTCTCAACTTTTTAGCACATGCTATGTGCGTGAAATGATGATACCATGCCAACTTTCAACCTTTTCAGAGTTCATTTGTATTGTTTTTCAATTTCAGGGTCATTTAGGTCAAAAAAATCAGTAAATGCATGAAAAATAAAAAATAAAGTCATAAAGAGTTGAAAATTGATGATGTGGTTTTGAATGGTGCATTTTGAACACACAAAAAGTTTAGAGTTCAAATACGTTCAAGAAAATGAAATCCCTTTGTAACAGATGAGTTTTCGTCCGAAACCCTGATACTTCGAAAGAGATTGTCCATTTTGTACACAAAGTGCATCCAGTTTTTCCCGTAACCCTCTCAACTTTTTAGCACATGCTATGTGGGTGAAATGATGATACCATGCCAATTTTCAACCTTTTCAGAGTTCATTTGTAGTGCTTCTCAATTTCAGGGTGATTTAGCTAAAAAATCAGTAAATGCATGAAAAATAACAAATGAAGTCATAAAGGGTTGACAATTGATGATGTCGCTTTGAATGGTGCATTTTGAACACACAAAAATTCTGGAGTTCAAATAAGTTCAAGAAAATGAAATCCCTTTTGTAACAGATGAGTTTTCGTCCAAAACCCTGATACTCCGGAAGAGATTGTCCATTTTCTACACGAAGTGCATCCAGTTTTTCCCGTAACCCTCTCAACTTTTTAGCACATGCTATGTGGGTGAAATGATGATACCATGCCAACTTTAATCCTTTTCAGAGTTCATTTGTATTCAATTTCAGGGTCATTTAGGTCAAAAAAATCAGTAAATGCATGAAAAATAAACAATGAAGTCATAAAGAGTTGAAAATTGATGATGTGGTTTTGAATGGTGCATTGTGAACACACAAAAAGTCTAGAGTTCAAATATGTTCAAGAAAATGAAATCCCTTTGTAACAGATGGGTTTTCGTCCGAAACCCTGATACTTCGAAAGAGATTGTCCATTTTGTACACGAAGTGCATCCAGTTTTTCCCGTAACCCTCTCAAATTTTTAGCACATGCTATGTGGGTGAAATGATGATACCATGCCAACTTTCAACCTTTTCAGAGTTCATTTGTATTCAATTTCAGGGTCATTTAGGTCAAAAAAATCAGTAAATGCATGAAAAATAACAAATGAAGTCATAAAGGGTTGACAATTGATGATGTCGCTTTTAATGGTGCATTTTAAACACACAAAAATTCTGGACTTCAAATAAGTTCAAGAAAATGAAATCCCTTTTGTAACACATGAGTTTTCGACCAAAACCCTGATACTCCGGAAGAGTTTGTCCATTTTCTACACGAAGTGCATCCAGTTTTTCCCGTAACCCTCTCAAATTTTTAGCACATGCTATGTGGGTGAAATGATGATACCATGCCAACTTTCATCCTTTTCAGAGTTCATTTGTATTCAATTTCAGGGTCATTTAGGTCAAAAAAATCAGTAAATGCATGAAAAATAAAAAATGAAGTCATAAAGAGTTGAAAATTGATGATGTTGTTTTGAATGGTGCATTTTGAACACACAAAAAGTCTAGAGTTCAAATATGTTCAAGAAAATGAAATCCCTTTGTAACAGATGAGTTTTCGTCCGAAACCCTGATACTTCGAAAGAGATTGTCCATTTTGTACACGAAGTGCATCCAGTTTTCCCATAACCCTCTCAAAATTTTAGCACATGCTATGTGGGTGAAATGATGATACCATGCCAATTTTCATCCTTTTCAGAGTTCATTTGTAGTGCTTCTCAATTTCAGGGTCATTTAGCTAAAAAATCAGTAAATGCATGAAAAATAACAAATGAAGTCATAAAGGGTTGACAATTGATGATGTCGCTTTGAATGGTGCATTTTGAACACACAAAAATTCTGGAGTTCAAATAAGTTCAAGAAAATGAAATCCCTTTTGTAACAGATGAGTTTTCGTCCAAAACCCTGATACTCCGGAAGAGTTTGTCCATTTTCTACGCGAAGTGCATCCAGTTTTTCCCGTAACCCTCTCAAATTTTTAGCACATGCTATGTGGGTGAAATGATGATACCATGCCAACTTTCAACCTTTTCAAAGTTCATTTGTATTCAATTTCAGGGTCATTTAGGTCAAAAAAATCAGTAAATGCATGAAAAATAAAAAATGAAGTCATAAAGAGTTGAAAATTGATGATGTTGTTTTGAATGGTGCATTTTGAACACACAAAAAGTCTAGAGTTCAAATATGTTCAAGAAAATGAAATCCCTTTGTAACAGATGAGTTTTCGTCCGAAACCTTGATACTTCGAAAGAGATTGTCCATTTTGTACACGAAGTGCATCCAGTTTTTCCCGTAACCCTCTCAAAATTTTAGCCCATGCTATGTGGGTGAAATGATGATAACATGCCCATTTTCAACCTTTTCAGAGTTCATTTGTAGTGCTTCTCAATTTCGGGGTCATTTAGCTAAAAAATCAGTAAATGCATGAAAAATAACAAATGAAGTCATAAAGGGTTGAAAATTGATGATGTGGCTTTGAATGGTGCATTTTGAACACACAAAAATTCTGGAGTTCAAATAAGTTCAAGAAAATGAAATCCCTTTGTAACAGATGAATTTTCGTCCGAAACCCTGATACTCCGAAAGAGATTTTCCATTTTCTTCACGAAGTGCATCCAGTTTTTCCCGTAACCCTCTCAACCTTTTAGCACATACTATGTGGGTGAAATGATGATACCATGCCAACTTTCAACCTTTTCAGAGTTCATTTGTAGTGCTTTTCAATTTCAGGGTCATTTAGCTAAAAAAATCAATAAATGCATGAAAAATAACAAATGAAGTCATAACGGGTTCAAAATTGATGATGTGGCTTTGAATGGTGCATTTTGAACACACAAAAAGTCTGGAGTTCAAATAAGTTCAAGAAAATGAAATCCCTTTTGTAACAGATGAGTTTTCGTCCAAAACCCTGATACTCCGGAAGAGATTGTCCATTTTTTACACGAAGTGCATCCAGTTTTTCCTGTAACACTCTCAACTTTTTAGCACATGCTATGTGCGTGAAATGATGATACCATGCCAACTTTCAACCTTTTCAGAGTTCATTTGTATTGTTTTTCAATTTCAGGGTCATTTAGGTCAAAAAATCAGTAAATGCATGAAAAATAAAAAATGAAGTCATAAAGAGTTGAAAATTGATGATGTGGTTTTGAATGGTGCATTTTGAACACACAAAAAGTCTAGAGTTCAAATATGTTCAAGAAAATGAAATCCCTTTGTAACAGATGAGTTTTCGTCCGAAACCCTGATACTTCGAAAGAGATTGTCCATTTTGTACACGAAGTGTATCCAGTTTTTCCCGTAACCCTCTCAACTTTTTAGCACATGCTATGTGGGTGAAATGATGATACCATGCCAATTTTCAACCTTTTCAGAGTTCATTTGTGGTGCTTCTCAATTTCAGGGTCATTTAGCTAAAAAATCAGTAAATGCATGAAAAATAACAAATGAAGTCATAAAGGGTTGAAAATTGATGATGTCGCTTTGAATGGTGCATTTTGAACACACAAAAATTCTGGAGTTCAAATAAGTTCAAGAAAATGAAATCCCTTTTGTAACAGATGATTTTTCGTCCAAAACCCTGATTCTTCGGAAGAGATTGTCCATTTTCTACACGAAGTGCATCCAGTTTTTCCCGTAACCCTCTCAACTTTTTAGCACATGCTATGTGGCTGAAATGATGATACCATGCCAACTTTCAACCTTTCCAGAGTTCATTTGTATTGTTTTTCAATTTCAGGGCCATTTAGGTCAAAAAAATCAGTAAATGCATGAAAAATAAAAAATGAAGTCATAAAGAGTTGAAAATTGATGATGTGGTTTTGAATGGTGCATTTTGAACACACAAAAAGTCTAGAGTTCAAATATGTTCAAGAAAATGAAATCCCTTTGTAACAGATGAGTTTTCGTCTGAAACCCTGATACTTCGAAAGAGATTGTCCATTTTGTACACGAAGTGCATCCAGTTTTTCCCGTAACCCTCTCAACATTTTAGCACATGCTATGTGGGTGAAATGATGATACCATGCCAATTTTCAACCTTTTCAGAGTTCATTTGTAGTGCTTCTCAATTTCAGGGTCATTTAGCTAAAAAATTAGTAAATGCATGAAAAATAACAAATGAAGTCATAAAGGGTTGAAAATTGATGATGTGGCTTTGAATGGTGCATTTTGAACACACAAAAATTCTGCAGTTCAAATAAGTTCAAGAAAATGAAATCCCTTTGTAACAGATGAGTTTTCGTCCGAAACCCTGATACTCCGAAAGAGATTTTCCATTTTCTTCACGAAGTGCATCCAGTTTTTCCCGTAACCCTCTCAACCTTTTAGCACATACTATGTGAGTGAAATGATGATACCATGCCAACTTTCAACCTTTTCAGAGTTCATTTGTAGTGATTTTAAATTTCAGGGCCATTTAGCTAAAAAAACATTAAATGCTTGAAAAGTAACAAATGAAGTCATAAAGGGTTGAAAATTGATGATGTGGCTTTGAATGGTGCATTTTGAACACACAAAAAGTCTGGAGTTCAAATATGTTCAAGAAAATGAAATCCCTTTTGTAAGAGATGAGTTTTCGTCCGAAACCCTGATACTCTAGAAGAGATTGTCCATTTTGTACACGAAGTGCATCTAGTTTTTCCCGTAAGCCTCTCAACTTTTTAGCACATGCTATGTGGGTGAAATGATGATACCATGCCAACTTTCAGCCTTTTCAGAGTTCATTTGTAGTTCTTTTCAATTTCAGGGGCATTTAGCTCAAAAAAATCAGTAAATGCATGAAAAATAACAAATGAAGTCATAAAGGGTAGAAAATTGATGATGTGGCTTTGAATGGTGCATTTTGAACACACAAAAAGTCTGGAGTTCAAATAAGTTCAAAAAAATGAAATCCCTTTGTAACTGATGAGTTTTCGTTCGAAACCCTCATACTTCGGAAGAGATTCTCCATTTTGTACACAAAGTGCATCCAGTTTTTGCCGTAACCCTCTCAACTTTTTAGCACATGCTATGTGGGTGAAGTGATGATACCATGCCAACTTTCAACCTTTTCAGAGTTCATTTGTAGTGCTTTTCAATTTCAGGGTCATTTAGCTAAAAAAATCAGTAAATGCATGAAAAATCAGTAAATCAAAAATCTATTTTTTTAGTAAAGTTATTCACAAACTAGTAATTCACACTAACTTAAAAGAATTCAAATTTAAACTATTCAAATTTGAAAATTAATGGCGCTAACAGAAAGTCTATAATTTTTGTGACCTAACAGCAAAAAGAATTAAAGAAATAAAGCAAAAAACAAAAGAAATAAATAATGCAAAAAAACAAAACAATAAACTAGAAAAAAATGCCACCTACTGGGCCACCACGGCCTGAATACGACTAGAAACCCTATTGGGCCAGGATTCAGGCCCGCAGCAGGCCCAGCAGGCCCACAGGCACAGAGACAAGTTTAGGCCAGAAGGCCTGCAGTAGTGAGGAGTTCGAATGGGATGGCACATCAGCTCTTATAAATAGGTGCCGGAGCTCTTCAACTAGCGAGGTGGGACTAAACTTCCCACCGCAGCGCGCCAGTACAAGGCTTTTGGTCCCGGTTGGTGGCACCAGCCGGGACTAAAGGTCCGCATTGGTACCGGTTCGTGGCGTCAACCGGGACGAATGCCCCCTTTAGTCCCGATTGGTGCCACCAACCGGGACCAAAGGCCTCTGCTTCCCGCCCTTTTGGCTGCTGAAAAGAGACCTTTGGTCCCGGTTGGTGGCACCAACCGGGACTAAAGGAGGCATTGGTCCCGGTTGGTGCCACCAACCAGGACTAAAGGGGGCATTGGTCCTGGTTGGTGCCACGAACCAGGACCAATGCTTCGTGTATATAAGCCAGACTTGTGAAAATTTTCACTTCTCATCAAGCAGTTGCCGCCCCGACGACGCCGACGACATCGACGCCGCCAGGCTGCCGCCCCCGACCGCCGTCTCCGTCATCGCCGTCACCCCTGCCCTGGCCTCGCCGCACCCTGCCCCGACCTCGACGCGCCCTGCCCCAACCTCGCCGCGCGGTGCCCCGACCTCGCCGTCGCGCACGCCGAGCGCCTTGCCACGACCTCGCCGCCGCTCGCCTGCACTATGAGCCTCACCACGCCATTCCCCATCCTCTCCGCCTTCCCCCCCACCCCCTCCCCCCCCCCCCGCGCCCCAACGCCGCCACGCGCCCGCCCCAACGCCGTCGCCCGCCGCGACGCCGATGACGAGGCCATGTTCACATATATAGAGTTTTTTGTTCATATTGTAGTAGTAGATGATGATGATGATGTATGTATGTTCATATGCAAAAGTTAGGATTTTTTCTGTTCATAGAATTTTTTTGGTGATATTATTGTAGAATATGCAAATGTTTGTATGTTCATATGCAAAGAATATGTCATTTTTTATAGAATTTTTATGATTTTTTTCTGTTGTAATTTTGTTCATATAATTTTTATTTTGTTCACAGAATTTTTATTTTTTTTTCTGTTGTAATTTTGTTCATAAAGTTTTAGGATGAAAAAAAAGAAGAAGAAAAAAAGGGAGGAGGAGAAGTTTCGTTTAGTTTTAGGATTATTTTAGTTTATGCTTAATTTAGGAAGAAGGAAAAGAAAAAGGAGAAGAAGAAGAGAGGAAGAAGAGTAGAAATAAATAAGAAAAGGAAAAAAGGAAAAAAAAAGAGGAGAAAAAGAAAGGAATAGAGGACAAGAAGAAAAAATAGAATATTTTTCTATTTTTTCTTCTTCTCCTCTATTCCTTTCTTCTTCTCCTTTTTTATCTTCTTTTTTATTCTTCTTCTTCCTTTTCTTTTTTTTATCGGGTATGTCGTTATCGATAGACCCCCTCCCCGATAACTTCGACATGAGGCGGGGGGAGGGGTCGCCGAGGGTTTGAGGGGCGAGGGTCGGGAACTAGCTAGGTAGAAGGGTCGAGGGTCACCGAGGGGTCGAGGGTCGCAGAGGGTTCGAGGGTCGAGGGGTCGAGGGTTCGAGGGTCGTCGAGGGACCGAGGGTTCGAGGGTCGAGGGTCGTCGAGGGGTCGAGGGTCGAGGATCGCCGAGAGGTGGAGGGTCGAGGGTCTGGCAATGTGCACAAGTTGGATCCCAACCCTTGAAGCGTTGCCGAGGCCACCCAAATTTACCAAGTTAAAAGAGTGTTGTCATCGAGGCCACCCCGAACCGTTGAAGCGTTGCCGAGGCCACCCCAAACCCTAGAGAAGCGTCGAGGCCACCCCAAACCCTAGAGAAGCATCGAGGCCACTAATATGATTCCTTGTTGTAATATTTGCAGAAACAATGGAGCACGGACGAGACAAGGCAACAGAAGAGGTGTTGGTGGACATAATCTTAGCCGGAGGTGATGTCTTGTCGTATCTTAACGACAATGATGGTCTGGAAGGACAGCGTGAAGAAGCAGGCTACGTTGATCGAACAATGGAGGAGGAAAGACATGATTATAATGGTTCCGGTGACCGAATGCCGGTGCAAGAAGGAGACCGTGATGACGGCTCCGGTGACCGAATAGAGTCCGGCCAGGTATATATATTAATTAAGCCTGTGCTGACTAGCTAATTGATGCATTCACTGTTTTGGTATGTACACATATTAACTCTCTTCTTTCTTCTTTTTTCTAGCCCTCCGGATCGAGCACAACTTCGGTAAAGAGACGAGGCCCGAAGAAAAAGTTGCGCTCGGATGAAAGGTTTGAGATCACAACAATCGCGCGCGACGGCCAACCAATTGAACCCCTCCGGACCATGGAAGCATTTTCTGCTAAGTGCGGGGTTCTTGTTAGGGACAAGATCCCGATCAGCATCCACCAATGGTTAAAGCCTAAGAAGGAAGACCCTGAGGTGTCTTATGTCAACGATATGCAGAAAGATGATCGTTGGACCATGCTGATGGAAAATTTCACCCTACCACCAGAGGAGGATCCGGAGAAGCCAGTTAAAGAGCAATTGATCAAGTCTTTTGCTCTTAAGAAGATGGCAGATCTATTCATGAGGTGGAAGAATGAGCTGAAAACATCGTTTGTCGACAAACAAGAGACACCAGAATTCATCGGCTGGTTTGAGAATATCAGGGATCACTGGCCCGCATTTGTGGCCCACAAAACATCGGACAAGAGTAAGAAGATGTCAGCGACAAACAAGAAAAATGCTGCGAAGAAGGAGCATCCCCATCGCATGGGGTCAGGTGGCTACCTCAAAGCCCGGCCGTTGTGGGCCAAGGCTGAGAATGACCTGCTTGATAAAGGGGTCGAACCACAGACATTGAACTGGCGAAACCGTTGCCGGACATGGTTCTTTGGGGTTGGCAGAACCTTGGACCCTGTATCAGGGAAGTGCGTTTGGATGAAGGAGCAAATGCGAATACCCGTCACGAAGCTTCAGGAATATATCGCCGCAGTGCAGCAAGGGACGTTCGTTCCAGACAGAGAAAACGACGAGCTCACAATGGCCCTCGGGAATCCTGAGCACCCTGGACGGACACGAGGCACGCCAGGCTCCATTCCATGGAAGGCTGGGTTTCCGGACGCAGGCGCTTACAAATGCCAGGAGAGGAGGAAGAAAGTGGAGCAGACCCAACTGCAGGCGCTGCACGCAAGGGTACAAGCAATAGAGCAATGAGAAGCAGTTCGCAGCAAGTGACCTGCCGAAGCTACCCCGCCATCTCAGCGGAGAAGTAGTGTAGCTTCCACTGAGCTGCTTCTGCTGGAGCCTGCCCCGTGGATGCTATCATGGAGTCTCAACAATGCCACCTTATGACGCAATGGCAGAACTTCAAAGTCAAGGCGGCTGTTGGCTCTGTTCGACCTCCTAAACCCAAGGCAACTTTTCACTATCGTCCAATTCCAAAAGGATATGCTAGGGTGACGGTGGACGAAATAACGGAGGGATTTTAGGACCTCGAGCTTGACCACCCTACCGGTGAAGGGGAGACTCGGCTGGGTTCTGCTCTTAAGACTCCATGCCTATGGCGGAAGGAGCTCATCAACCTTCCGAACTGGACGCCTCCGCCTCCTCCTCCTCCTCCAGCGAGTCAGGGCACTCCGCCTCCTTCTCTGCCTCGTCCTCCGGCGAGTGATCAGGGCACTCAGCCTCCTTCTCCGGCACGTGGCGGCACTCCGCCTCCTTCTCCGCCTGCGCCGGCGCGCCCGAGCAGCCAGCCTTCTCCTTCTCCGCCTCGTCAGCAAGAGCGGAAGAGACCCGCCGCTGCTCCGGTGCGTCATAGTCCTTCTCCTCCGCCTCGTAAGCAAGGAAAGAAAACAGCCACAGCCGCTCCGTCTGCTCCGGCGTCTAGCAGTACAGCTAGAGGCGGGAGGCAATACAGATTCGGTCCATCTCTCAAGCCTGTAGAGTAGTTACCATACGAGAGGAGCATGGAGGAAACACGAAGATCATGGAAGCCGAAGTGAGGAACTTCTTTGAAGGGGTGAAAGCAAAGAAACATCCACCTCCGGAGGAGAAGATAGATCCGGTGAAAGCGAAGCGCACTATGGATGCCCTGAAGAAACCACCACCTTCTCCGGCGCAATCCAACTATGATTGCATTATTGAAAGGTCTTATATCGAAGCGGAGCGGTCGGGAAGTACTATCAGTGATCAAAGGTTAGCAGAACGACGAGCTGGGAAAAAAATTACCCAGCTCGGCGAACAAGCGAACCAATCGTGCCCCCCGCTCAAGGTGTCTAGCGATTTCGTCGCTAATCATCCAGAGATTTTGCCCAATACCAATCTTGGAGATTACCTGCCCGACGATGTACATTATGATTTCTTGGAGGTGGACGAACACAAATACCATTACGGGAAGCCTCTCGTCAAAGATGAAAGATCTCTAACAATGATGATGTGAAGATTCCATGATTGGTACATGAAAACCTGCAGAGAGTCTGGGGGGAGGATACTTCGACGCTGAGAGTTAAAGAGGAGCATGACCTCGTTGGAATTGAACTGTTGTCTGTTCTATTTGAGGAGTTCTTCCAGTTTTTCAATCAAAAGGCCCTCGATAAATTAACAATCACTTGCTATTGTCTGTAAGTACTACTTCTGTCATTAAGTCTCTATATATAGGTAAGCTCTTTCATTGCATGTATATATAATTATCCTCACTATATTATGCAGATTGAAGATCGCCGAATTGAAGAAAAGACAAATCGGTGATATTGGGTTCATTAACACAAATCTCATAGATGCATATACGGCTGAATTTCAGGCCAAAGATACCGAGGCCAACTTGCTACGATCGTTGGTATTAAATCAAAACAAAGCTATAATACTCTTTCCTTACAACTTCAAGTGAGTCTTACTATCTTGTGCATATTCGGTTTCCCTTATTAGTTGAGGTTATAGTAATGTAATTGATGAGTTATGCATGCGTGCGCAGGTTCCACTATATTCTCCTAGAGATTAAGCTTGAGCAGGGACTAGTAACCGTCTTAGACTCGAGACGAAAAGATCCCCAGGAGTATGTCGACATGACAGAAATGCTCGAGAAGTAAGTTAAATCAATCATTATCGCACCATATCGGCAACTTTGTTCATTTCCTGATATCAAGTAATTGTTTTCTTTGTATGGCAGGGTTTGGAAAAAATTCACCTCAAAAGCTCCGGGACTGCCGAGGAAGCTGCAATTTACACACCCCAAAGTAAGTACTACTAGCTAGTTCCGCGCATCTCCTAGTGATTCAAGCGCTAGTTTCATGAATACCATTTAGCATGCTTGCTTACCAGTTTGATTGGCCTCTATTTCTTGTAAAGTGGTTGTGGCAGGAAGCCGGGAATAATTACAGTGGATACTATGTTTGCGAGTCCATCCGCCACACGACCTGTCAGCGGGGCTACTCTAACAAACAATATGAAGTGCGTAAGCAATAATATTCACAATTTTATTTTATTACCATCATTTCTATTGAGTTTCATTCATTCATATATATGTATTGACCCCCTTCTTCAAATTAGATGTTTCGAATGCGGGATGAACTCCTAGCACAAGATCGCATGCGAGCAATTCAAGAGGAATTGGCGGCATTCTTTCTTGACCACGTGATCGATAAAGACGGACAATGCCATGTGGACCCTGAGTTCATATATAATTAGGGGATTATATTGTATATATGTAGCCAGTAGCGTCGGATAGATATACGGAAACTTGTTGTTCGACCAATCTCTCGGAGAAGGAGAGTTCGATATCACTTCTCTCTGTATGCATATGTTCATGACGATCTTCTGTTTCCTTCATTTGCTTACTAGCTAGCGTGTCGAGTCCTCTCTATACGTATAGTACGTAGCGTCGACCAAGCACAGAGATAAGAGAGGACACTTCTCTCTATTAATTAGCTAGCTAACACAATATATGAAACACCTAAATTAACCCCCCAAAACCCCCTAAACCCACCCCCTTTCAAAAAAACAAAAACCTCAGCTCCTGTCAGCTGCTGACGCGTGGATGCCTTTTGATCTCGCTTCGTGCTACCAACCGGACCAAAGGCCCTCCTGCCTGGCCTCGCCGCAGCGGCCACGTGGAGGCCCATCTGTCCCGGTTGGTGTAAGAACCGGGACTAAAGGTGTAGGGCTTTAGTACCGACCCTTTAGTCCCGGTTCAAAAACCGGGACAAATGGGCTTGACCAACTGGGACAAATGGCCCTTTTTCTACTAGTGTGTTGTCATCAGTAGACTATATGCAAGAAATACAAGCAGCAACATTAGCAAGAAATGTGCATTTTTTTTGTGGGTAAGAAATGTGCATTCTGACATTAGAAAAAAATGCAAACAGCAACATCAAAAACATGTCATCAGTGCACTATATGCAAGAGGAGGGAAAAGGGGAGAGTCGAAAAGACCATACTGTGAGCAGCCACCAACCTAGAAGTCTCTCATCTTTTAGACTCGTGCGAAAATTTTCTAGAAAATTTGTATTTAGCATTACAGTAAAATAATAATAGATCACACCTCCGTTCCAAATATGGGCCATCCTACAAAGTATATGTAGTCAGCCGTCCAACTTTTGCATTATTGTCTGCAAATAAATAATAAGCTAACCATCACTAGTAGAAAAAGGGGCTTTCATACGGGCCTGGCCAGCCCATTAGTCCCAGTTCTTATACGAACCGGGACCAACGGGTGCATCCGTCCCAGTTCGTGAGCCCAGGTGGCCGGCCGGGGCCTCGCGGGCTTTGGTCCCGGTTCGTCTGGACCCATTTGTCCTGGTTCTAGGAACGAACCGGGACTAATGGGCCTCGCTCCTGGCCCATAACCATTGGTCCCGGTTCCAGCCACGAACCGGGACAAATGTTTTGCCTATATATAGCCCATCGCCAGCGAGCAGAGCACTCCATCGTGCTCTGTTTTTTGATGGCCGGCGAGGGGAGGGCATTTGGGTTCTCTAGCTCACCTCCTATGCACATGAGCTGTTTGATGAAATGTCCGAGCCACACTAGTTAATATTTCTTCTCTCGAAACTCGACCTCCGAGCTCCATTTTCCCCGAGATTTTTCTAGGTTTAGCGGTCCGTCACGTCCCGTCTCCGCCGTCGATCACCTGCGCCGATCTCGTCGCCGGCACCACCGTGGTGAGCCTCTTGTTCTTATCTTATTTCTGAAAGAAAAAAAATTCTTGAGATAGATACTTGTCTAATTTTCTTACTTTTATTATTCCTTGTTATTATATAGTGTGATAGTTCTGGTATCCGCCCCCGTCGGCCCTCGTCCTGTCTATGATTCAGATGTGGTATATATTATCTTTTTATAACTATTTGGTTCATTTATTGTTTATGACAATTATGCCGACCAACGTGACATAGATTTTATTTATGTAGGAGGTTGTTGAACTGGAAATTCCAACCGACCTTATTGTCGAGAGGTTAAATTTAGTCAAAGAAGAAAACAATTACTTGAAGGAAAAAATAAAACAAATTGAGGAGAAGAAGATGATATTGGAGTTGCATGTTGCGGATGTCGTCGATGATCACAAGATCAAGATGGATACAATGCGGTTGAAGATTAGAAAGATTAGAAAATATGCCATTCATACCGAGGCTTGGTATCATTATGCTGTTGGATCAATTGTTACCTTAGTTGTGATTATGATCGCATTTGTTGTTGCATTGAAAGGTTTTACATAGTTTCAATGTATGGTTTAACTAGATGCTCTGGAGAGCTATATGTTGTTCAATTTGAACTGTATGTACTTTGGTTTTAATATGATGATGAACTACTATTAATTTGGTCACTTATCTATCCATGTTCATTTGTAGTGCTTTTCAATTTCAGGGTCTCATAGCTGAAAAAATCAGTAAATGCATGAAAAATAACAAATAAAGTCAGAAAGGGTTGAAAATTGATGATGTGGCTTTGAATGGTGCATTTTGAACATAGAAAAACTATGGAGTTCAAATAAGTTCAAAAAAACGAAATCCTTTTGTAACAAACGAGTTTCCGTATGAAACCCTGATACTTCAAAAGAGATTGTCCGTTTTGTACACGAAGTGCATCCAGTTTTTGCCGTAAGCCTCTCTACTTTCTTGCACATGCTATGTGGGTGAAATGATGATACCATGCCAACTTTTAACCTTTTCAGAGTTCATTTGAAATGCTTTTCAATTTCATGGTCTTATAGCTAAAATAATCAGTAAATGCATGAAAAATAACAAATGAAGTCAGAAAGGGTTGAAAATTGATGATGTGGCTTTGAATGGTGCATTTTGAACATAGAAAAACTATGGAGTTCAAATAAGTTCAAAAAAACTGAAATCCTTTTGTAACAGACGAGTTTCCGTATGAAACCCTGATACTTCGAAAGAGATTGTTCGTTTTGTACACGAAGTGCATCCAGATTTTGCCGTAAGCCTCTCTACGTTCTTGCACATGCTATGTGGGTGAAATGATGGTACCATGCCAACTTTTAATCTTTTCGAAGTTCATTTTGTAGTGCTTTTCAATTTCAGTGTCTTATAGCTGAACAAAATCAGTAAATGCATGAAAAATAACAAATGAAGTCAGAAAGGGTTGAAAATTGATGATGTCGCTTTGAATGGTGCATTCTGAACATACAAAAACTATGGAGTCCAAATAATTTAAAAAATGAAATCCTTTTGTAACACACGAGTTTCCGTATGAAACCCTGATACTTCGAAAGAGATTGTCTGTTTTGTACATGAAGTGCATCCAGTTTTTGCCATAAGCCTCTCTAATTTCTAGCACATGCTATGTGGGTGAAATGATGATACCATGCCAACTTTTAACCTTTTCGAAGTTCATTTGTAGTGCTTTTCAATTTCAGGGTCTTATAGCTGAAAAAAAATCAGTAAATGCATGAAAAATAACAAATGAAGTCAGAAAGGGTTGAAAATTGATGATGTGGCTTTGAATGGTGCATTTTGAACATACAAAAACTATGGAGGTCAAATAAGTTCAAAAAATGAAATCCTTTTGTAACAGACGAGTTTCCGTATGAAACCCCGATACTTCGAAAGGGACTGTCCGTTTTGTACATGAAGTGCATCCAGTTTTTGCCATAAGCCTCTCTACTTTCTTGCACATGCTATGTGGGTGAAATGATGATACCATGCCAACTTTTAACCTTTTCGAAGTTCATTTGTAGTGCTTTTCAATTTCAGGGTCTTATAGCTGAAAAAAATCAGTAAATGCATGAAAAATAACAAATGAAGTCAGAAAGGGTTGAAAATTGATGATGTGGCTTTGAATGGTGCATTTTGAACATACAAAAACTATGGAGGTCAAATAAGTTCAAAAAATGAAATCCTTTTGTAACAGACGAGTTTCCGTATGAGACCCTGATACTTCGAAAAAGGAACAAAATAAAATAATCAGTAAATGCATGAAAATTTAATAGCAAAAGAATTATCATAAAATAAAATAAATAAGTAATTTGAAACAAAATAATATAAACTTTAATAAAATATATAAGTAGAAACAAAGTAAAATAAAATAAAATAAATTTTAATAACATAAATAAAATTTATGAAACTAAAATTATCAAAGTATTTCCTGTGCAAAACATTATAAGCAACCTCTAAAATTTATGAAACTAAAATTATATAAAATTGATGCAACTAAAATTATCAAAGTATTTTCTGTTCAAAATCATTAAAAGCAAAAAGAATTTTCATAAAGAACTTTGTTTGTTAGAAACTTTAATAGCAAATATATAATTAGAAACAAAATAAAATAAAATAAATAAGTATTTTTTTGTAAGTAGAAACACAACAAAAAAGCGAAAAAGAAAACAAAAAAACAAAAAAACTGGGAAGAAATAAAAAAATTGCCACCTACTGGGCCACCACGGCCTGAATACGACTAGAAACCCATCAATGGGCCAAGATTCAGGCCCGCTGAAGGCCCAGTAGGCCCATCTGGCATAGCAGTGACAATTAGGCCCGTAAGCCTGCAATAGAGAGGAGCTCGAGAGGGGTGCGGCAGTGGGGCTTATAAACCACTGCGCGCCCCTCTCATCTAGCGAGGTGGGACTAAACTCCCACCACCACGCCGCTGTGTGCGGCCTTTGGTCCCGGTTCGTGGCACCAACCGGGACTAAAGGTGGGCATTGGTACCAGTTCGTCCCATCAACCGGAACCAATTCCCCCCCTTTAGTACCGGTTTGTGCCGCCAACCGCGACCAAAGGCCGCCGCTTCCCGCCCTTTGGGCTGCTGAAAAGAGACCTTTGGTCCCGGTTGGTGGCACCAACCGGTACTAAAGGGGGGCATTGGTACCAGTTGGTTCCACGAACCGGGACCAATGTTCTGTGTATATAAGTTGGACTTGTGAAATTTTTCATTCAGTTCTTCGATCTGCCTCTCTGCCGCCGAATGCCTCGACACCGACGAATACCTCGACGCTGCTAGGCTGCCGGACCTCGACGCCGACGCCGTCGCCGCACCCTGCCTGCCCCGACGCCGCCGCGCCCCTGCCGTGCCCCGACGCCGTCGCGCCCCTGCCGTGCCCCGACGCCGTCGCCGCGCCCTGCCTGCCCCGACGCCGCCGCACCCCTGCCGTGCCCCGACGCCGACGTCGTGCGCCCCTGCCCTGCCCCGACGCCGACGCTGTGCGCCCCTGCCTCGCCACGACGCCGTCGCGCCCCTACCCTGCCCCGACGACGCCGCCGTGCGCCCCTGCCTCGACCTCGACGCCAACGACGCCGCGCCCCTGCCCTGCCCCGACGCTGCGCCACGCCCCTGCCCTGCCGTCAACGCCGCCACACCACTGCCCTCCGGACAGGCCGGTACTCCCTCCTCCCTCCCACCCCTCTCCTCTGTCCTTCCTTCATGTATGTGATGATGGTAAAGTTGGTTCAGTGCAAAGTTTCAGAGAATTGCATGTTTTCAGCCATGTCCACAAGGTGTTTGATGAAATGCTAGGGCTAACTAGGGAACTTTGTTTTATGTGAAACTTGGCAGGATGATGTCTCCTTGGATGTTGGTGAAGATGGTCAAGTTGGTTTGTTAAAAGGAAAAACTTGTTAGTGCAAGTTTTATTAAAATTTAGTGCTGGACAGAAACTACAAGAATTTTTTTGGTGGACTTGCTAGATGAAATTGGGGCTGCCCTTCTGGACTTAAGGGTTTAGTAGGAAGGACTACAAGATGTAAAAAATTCAGAATTTTTTTAGCAAGGAAAAATAGGGTTGTAGTTCAATGCCAAGATTGGACCAAAATTGAAAAATGGAAGTTGTGCTCAAAATTTTCAAATGACCAAAGTGGGGTTTTGAATAAAAATGATCTATAGGCATAAGAGGACTTCTCAAAAATTTTGTGGCATTTGAAAGGAATTATTTGAAATAGTTTTAGTGTAAGTTACATTTAAGAAAAAATAAGAAAATTCTACTGATGTTTTTGTTCATAGCATTTTTTTGTCCATGTATGTATGTATGAATGGATGGATGGATGGATGGATATGGATGTATATACAAAATATTCATATATGATTTTTTTTGTTCATAGCAATTTTTTTCCATGTATGTATAATTTATGTATGTATGTTCATATATGTGAAAGTTACATTGAAGAAAAAATAAGAAAATTCTATTTTTTTTCTTCTTCTCTTCTATCCCGATAACTTCAACACGAGGGGGGGGGGGGTCGATATACCCCCTCCCCGATAACATTATTTTCCCATGTATGTATGTCATCGTTGTCGATATAACCCCTCCCGGATAACTTCGACATGAGGGGCGGTCGATATATATACCCCCTCTAAACGTGATAACTTATACCACGGGAGCACCCCCCGGCCCTCTCGCTCGACCAAAACTCTCGAGGACACCCAAACCCTAGAAAAACGATGTCGGTCTCCTACCCCCTCCCGCCGTGCCCCTACCCGATCGACAAACTCTCTTGAGGCCACCCAAATGTACCAAGTTAAAAGAGCGTTGTCGTCGAGGCCACCCCGAACCCTTGAAGCATTGTTGAGGCCACCCCAAACCCTTGAAGCGTTGCCGAGGCCACCCCAAACCCTAGAGAAGCGTCGAGGCCATGCCACTAATATGATTCCTTATTGTGCTTAGCTAGCTAGTTCAACGTTTGCCACTAATATATCCATCTGTCATGTTTGAATAATAATTGCCATGTTGTAAATATTTGTAGAAACTATGGATCCGAACCCCCGAGACGAAGCAAAAGAAGCGGTGTTGGGGGAGATAATCGCACACGGAAGTGATGCCGTCTTGTCGTTTCTCAACGACACATGCACCGATGGTCTGGAAAGACAGGATGAAGAAGCAGGCTACGACGATGATCAAACAATAGAGGAGGAAGGACACCGTGATGACGGCTCCGGTGACCGAATGTAGTGGGAAGGACACCGTGATGACGGCTCCGGTGACCGAATGGAGGGGGAAGGACACTGTGATGACGGCTCCGGTGACCGAATGGAGTCCGGCCAGGTATATATATTAATTAATTAAGCATGTGCTGACTATATATATAGCTAAGTGGCATTAACTGTTTTTGGTATGTACACATATTAACTCTCTTCTTTTTCTTCTTTTCTAGCCCTCCGGATCGAGCAGCACTTCGGTAACAAGACGAAGCCCGAAGAGAAAGTTGCGCGCGGATGAAAGGTACACGATCATCGAAATTGATCGCGCTGGCCAACCGATTGAACCCCTCCGGACCAAGCAAAAATTTAATGCTCAGTGCGGGGTTCTAGTGAGGGACATGATCCCGATCAGCATCGAGCAATGGTTGAAGCCTAAGGACAAAGACTCTCAGGTGTCTTATGTCAGCGATAGGCAGAAAGCTGATCTTTGGACCGCGCTGCAGGAAAAATTTCACCTTCCCGCCAGAGGAGGACCTGGAGAATCCAGTTAAAAAGCCAATGATCAAGGCTTATGCTCTTAAGAAGATGGCTGAGCTATTCAGGAGGTGGATGAATGAGCTGAAATCATCGTTTGTCGACCAAGACAAGACTCCTGAATTCATCGGCCGATTTGAGAAGATCAAAGATCAGTGGCCCGAATTTGTCACCAAAAAGAAATCTGAGAGAGCAGCGAAGATGTCAAACAAGAAAAATGCTGCAAAGAAGAAGCATCACCATCGCACGGGGTCAGGTGGCTACCTGAAAGCCCGGTCGTTGTGGGACAAGGCTGAGAATGACCTCATTGATAAAGGGATCGAACCAGAGACGCGACGCTGGCCAGACCGTTGCAGGACTTGGTTCTTCGGGGTTGGGGGAAAATTGGACCCTGTAACAAGGAAGTGCGTTTGGACCGACGAGCAGCTGAACACACCCATCGTGAAGCTTCAGGAGTATATCGAAAAGGCGCAGCAAGGGACGTTCGTCCCAGACAGAGAGAACGACGAGCTCACAGAGGCCCTGGGGAATCCTGAGCACCCCGGACGGACACGAGGCACGCCAGGCTCCCTTTCGTGGAAGGCTGGATTTCCCGTCGCAGGGGTTACAAACGCCGGGAGAGGAAGAAGAAAAAGGAGTTGACCAAACTATAGGCGCTGCATGCAAGGGTACAAGCGCTAGAGGAATGAGAGGCAGTTCGCAACACGAGACCTACCGAACCTACACCCGAAGCTACCCCGCCATCTCAGCGGAGAAGCAGCGTGGCTTCCACGGAGCTGCTTCAGGAGCCTGTCTTCACGGCTCCTGCTAGCTACCCCGTAGATGCTATCACAGAATCTCAGCATTGCCACCTTATGACACAGTGGATGGAATTGAAAGTCAAGGCGGCTGTTGGCTCTGTTGCACCTCCTGAACCTGGCGCAACTTTTCACTGCCGGCCGATTCCAGAAGGATATGATAGGGTGATGGTGGATGAAATCACAGAAGGATTTGAGGACCTCCAGCTTGACCACCCTACGAGTGAAGGGGAGACTCGGCTGGGTTCTTGTCTGAAGACTCCATGCCTATGGCGGAAGGAGCTCATCAACCTTCTGAACTGGATGCCTCCTCCTCCTCCTCCTCCTCCGGCGAGTTAGGGCACTCCGCCTCCTCCACTGCCTCCTCCTCCGGCGATTGACGATTAGGGCACTCAGCCTCCTTCTCCGGCGCGTGGCGGCACTCCGCCTCCTTCTCCGCCTGCGCCGGCACGCCCGAGCAGCCACCAGCCTCCTCCTTCTCCGCCTCGCCAGCAAGGGCGGAAGAGACCCGCCGCCGCCCCGGCTGCTCCGGTGCGTCATAGTCCTTCTCCTCCGCCTCGTAAGCAAGCACGAAAGAAGACAGCCGCAGCCGCTCCGTCTGCTCCGGCGTCTAGCAGTACAGCCAGAGGCGGGAGGCAATACAGATACGGTCCACCTCTCAAGCCTCTAGAGAAGTTACCGTACGAGATGACCGTGGAAGAAAACAAGAAGATCGTGGAAAAACAAGTGAAGGACTTCTTTGAAGGTGTGAAAGCAAAGAGACATCCACCTCCAGAGGAGAAGGTAGATCCGGTGAAAGCAAAGCGCACTATCGATGCCCTGAGGAAACCACCAAAGTCTACGCCGAAAACCAACTATGAGCGCATTACTTTAAAGGCATATATCGAAGCGGAGCGGTCGGGAAGTACTGTCAGTGATCAAAGGTTAAAAGAATGACGAGCAGCTGGGAAAAAAATTGTCCAACTCGGCGAACAAGCGAACCAATCGTCCCCCCCCCCCCCCCCGCTCAATGTGTCTAGCGACATCGTCACTAATGCTCCGGGGATGGTGCCCGGTTATAGCAATCTTGGAGATTACCTGCCCGACGATGTACATTATGATTTCTTGGAGGTGGACGAACACATATACGAGTACGGGAAGCCTCTCGTCAAAGATGAAAAATCTCTAACAACGATGATGCGAAGATTCCATAATTGGTACATGAAAACCTGCAGAGAGTCTGGGGGGACGAATACTTTGTATCTGAGAATTAAAGAGGAGCACGACCTCGTTGGAACTGATCTGTTGCATGTTTCATTTGAGGAGTTCTTCCAGTTCTTCAATCAAAAGGCCCTCGATAAATTAACAGTCACTTGCTACTGTCTGTAAGTACTACTTCTGTCATTAAGTCTCTATATATAACTCAGCTCTTTCATTGCATGTATTTATAATTATCCTCACTATATTATGCAGATTGAAGATCGTCGAGTGCAGAAAAGCAGAAATGTATGATATTGGGTTCATTAACACAAATCTCATAGATGAATTTCAGGTTAAAAAGAACGCCGAAGAGGCCGAGGCCAACTTGCTCGAATCATTGTTAATAAATCAAAACAAAGATTTAATACTCTTTCCTTAAAACTTCAAGTGAGTGTTACTGTCGTGTGCATATTCGGTTTCCCTTATTACTCGAGCGAGGTTATAGTAATGTAATTGATGAGTTATGCATGTGTGCGCAACTTTCACTATATTCTCCTGAAGATTAAGCTTGAGCGGGGACTAGTAACCGTCTTAGACTCGAGACGAAACGATCCCGAAACCTATGCGGACATGACTAAAATTCTCAACAAGTAAGTTCAATCGATCATTATCGCACCATATCGGCAACTTTTTGTTCATTTCCTGATATCTCAAGTAATAATTATTTTCTTTGTCTTGCAGGGTTTGGAAATAGTTCACCGCAGAAGCTCCGGGACTGCCGAAGGAGCTGCGATATACATACTCGAAAGTAAGTACTACTAGCTAGCTAGTTGCGCGCATCTCCCGTTGATTCTTACTACTTTCATCAATGCCATTTAAAATGCTTCATTATCAGTTTGATTGACCTCTATTTCTCATAAAGTGCTTGTGGCAGGAACAAGGGAATGATTACTGTGGATACTACGTGTGCGAGTTCATCTACAACACGACTTTGAAAAATAAGCGGGGCTACTCTAAAAGACAATATGAAGTGCGTAAGCAATAATATTCACCATTTCATTTTATTACACCATCATTTCTGTTGAGTTTCATTCATATATATGTATTAACCCCCTTCTTCAAATTAGACGTGGCAGATGCGGAATGAACTCCTACTACAAGATCGCATGAAAGCAATTCAAGAGGAATTGGCGGGATTCTTTCTTGACCACGTCATCAATGAAGCCGGAGAATACCATGTGGAAGTTGATTTCAAATGCTAGGGGATTGTATGAGATCTTACATATTGTATATGTATGTAGCCAGTAGCGTCGGATAGATAATACGAAAACTTGTTGTTCGACCAATCTCTCGGAGAAGGAGAGGTCGATCACTTCTCTCGGTATGCATGACGAACTTCTGTACTTAATGGTTTCCTTCATTTTCTCACTAGCTAGCGTGTCGAGGGCCTCTCTATGTATAGTACGTAGCGTCGACCAAGCACGGAGATAAGAGAGGACACTTCTCTCTATTAATTAATTAGCTACCTAACACAATATATGAAACACCTTAATTAACCATACAAAACCCCCAAATCCACCCCCCTTTCAGAAAAAAAAAACAAAAACCCTAGCCCCTGAACAGCTGACGCGTGGATGCCTATTGGTCCCGGTTGGTGCCACCAACCGGGACTAAAGGGCCTCCTGCCTGGGCTCGCAGCACCGGCCACGTGGAGACCCATCTGTCCCGGTTAGTATAAGAACCGGGACTAAAGGCCTAGGCATTAGTAACGACCCTTTAGTCCCGGTTCCCCAACCGGGACAGATGGGCTTATGAATTGGGACAAATGGCCATTTTTTCTACTAGTGCATGTTTTACCAAAAATATTATTTAGTTCTTATGAGAAATACTTCCACTTAACTTTTAATAGCTAAATATTTGCCATAATATGTTGTCCATCACACTCACACTATAATCTATATCTATACCACTATATGGTGTGGGAATAAGTATTATCTACACATCCAATGACGAGGACATGACAAATCCCCACAGCATGGACTGTCAATTTCTTCATCCAACGGCCGGAGGACACATCTGCTCTGTCTCCCATCGTGCTCGCCATTCAGGTTCCATTTCTCCTCCTCAGCAGGCTCGCCTCCCCCGCCCATTGGCACACGCACGCGTCTCCCATCTTCATGCAACATTAGCATTTTTTTTTAAAGTAAGCGTTACCCAGAGCTGACTTAATTAATTTCGTTCCATGAGAACATGCTCAAGACCTCAGCATCAGCCAAAGCCATGATGGCCGACAGGAGGATGGTGAGGTTGTGCACGGCAATAGCGAGTGTTGCGGTGCTGCCTGTGAGGCCCGGGAAGCATAGTCGTTGAGCAGCACCTAAGTGACATCGGCAATGGTAAGAACGACGGCGGTATTAGTTGATTGAGGATGTTGTAGAGGATATGAGAAGAAGCTGTGTGAAGGATCTGGAGACAAGGGACGAGTAGGGAGAGAAGATACAGGAGAGTTCGAGGGACACGCGTAGATTGACCGGATGAGGTGCACGAGATGCAGCGTAGTCTCAGAAAGCAGAGTGTTCATGGGCTGTGGATTACCTCTTCTCCGACTAGGTGGGTGGGCCGTATTGGAATTTCTTGTTCCAAGTCGAAAAATCTGAACCCCTCAAAAAAAGAGTCAAAAAATCTGAAAATGTTTGTCTCACAAAAATATCAAAAGAAAACAACATTACAGGTGGTAATAGGCATATAAAGATACATGAAACATGACGTCGTGTAATAGGTCTGTAAAATGCAAACAATCTACTTAATCAACTGCTACGTACATGCACGCATGTCCATACTTTACGAAATGCCAATATGAACCATCTATGTGCACTCCATCAACGTGCAAAGCACTAGCCACTTACTAGTACGTACTAGTTTTCCTGGAGAGCTGCCAAAACAGATATGCATCCATTTGATAGAACAAGTATATGCGGATCACTGAATCAGATATGGCAAATATCAATGGTCGTGTGAAAATGCACCAATAACCTTGATTTTTGTTTTAGAAAAGGAGGATGACCCCGGCCTCTGCATTTGGGCGATGCATACGGCCACTTTATTAATTATTCTTACAAGACCTTACAAAGTAATACAACAGTAAGCCTAAAGCCACCGTCTAAGCAACTCTATCCAGTTGATGAAGGGCGCAGATAGCCTGAGCTTAATACCAAACAGACATCGCAGCCAAACCTAACATCTAAGACCTGAGATCCCATCCAGGATGCCTGCTGGGTATGGGTCTCCCCGGTCCGGCGTGCACTCAGAGGCCGCCGCCGCCAACTGCCACCGCTCCATTTTCAGAACTGTACTGATGCATCAACCTTGCACGGTCCAGCTATCGCCGACGCCACCACGGCGCCCAACGACACCTCCTCCCTGCGCGCAAACAACTGAGCATGTCGCGGTCGCCACTGATACACCTCAGCACCATGCTGCCAAGTACCACCAGCCGACACAGCTTGAAGTCTTTGGAAGATCTGTCGTGCGTAGCACCTGCCGACCAGGCATGACAAAGCGTAGCACCTGTCGGTCAGGCATGACTTGACATCTCCACCGAAGCTTCGTGCAAGATGAAGCCGCTCCACCTCCAGCCTCTCTGAACGGGACGAGAGCACCCCAGAAAGACACGGCGAAGAGTTGAGCACCACAATCAACACGAGAGCCAGACCAGCCGACCGCCATGGCGAAGCGACACCACTAAAGAGAACCGCCGCCATCAGAAACGCCAAGAACGCGCTGCAGCTGTCCCACCTCCCCGCGGACCCAAAGCGGCGCCTTCAAGAAGGTGACGGAGCCGGGCACCGCCGCCGCCCAACCAAAGTTGTGGGTTTTCATCCGGGTGCAGGGGGAGGACGAGGAAGAGGGAGCTGGATCTCGAAGCCGCCTTCAAGAAGGAAACAGCTCCTGGGGCGTCGCCGGCGTCGTGGCCGCTGCAGCCGGCCAAGAAATTACTCCGATCCAGAGCTCCAAACCCCACATCCGCGCAGTCCGCCACCGGAACCGGCCGGACTGACGAGGAGGAAGCAGCAGCACGGGGGCGCCGTCTTCAGATCTGGCGAAGGAGGGCAGCAGGGGATCCCTCCACGCGGTGCCCGTGTCCACCGCCAACTCGCCGCCCGCGCGGCCGAGTAGACGCGACCCTCAACTCCGGCGAGCGCCGGCCGCAAGAGATTCATGAGCGGTGTCCAGCATCGCTCGTAGGACGTATGCACAATGCTTGACGCTACGCTGGGTTGTCTCTGCCCGTTCATTACATCAACCCGGTTGTCATGGTTAGAATCCACGCATCTGGAAGCTCACAAAGTCTCTTCCTGTGCTTCTTGCCCAATCTTGCGCAAGCTCTTCTGCCGATGGACGTGATGCGCCTCCATTCTACTGAACTTTAACTCCTCATATTCCCATCGGAAAGGTTCCACGCTTTGCAACCTTCCTTCGAGTTACCCTTTTTTTTGTCGATTTCTGTAAAGCTATTTCCATAAAAGAATGTGGGAAGTGAAAACTAGTACAACGATACTCGCAGTGGCGTGGTTCCTTTTATCGCCAACGCCCAGTCCATTGTATTATTGTGAGAGCTGCTAAAACAGAGATGCATCCCTTTGGTAGAACAAGTATGCGCGGATCACTGAATCATATATGACAAATATCAATAGTCATGTAAAAAATGCACCAGTAACTTCAGACGAGGATTTGTGGCGTTAAGCGGGCAACATGACTTGTCAGGTGATTGACCCCGCACTCTCAAACCCCCGCGCATTTCTGTAGTAACCTCGATCTTCTACGGGTCAAGATATTCATGGGTGACATCCGGTGTCAATCGTCAGACGTATGTGCAATGCTTTCCACTCTGCCGGTTCGTCGCTGCCATTCATTCCGCCAACCTGGCTACCATGGTCAGAAACTCAGAATCCACCCACCATGGAAGGTCACAAACTTTTCCTGAAATAGATACTAACCATCTCAAGAATATCTCCTATAAAATCATCTCTAGCAAAACATTTTCTTGTATATAATGTTTTGGCAATATTCAAGAATGGGTGTCTGAAAGGTACGTACTCTTAAGGGTCTTGACAACATTATCTATTTTTCTAAACTTTAATTTGGCAGCTCTTGTCATCATGAAATGGCTTCTTGCCAATAACCACGTACGTGCCTCTTGCTCCTTGATCTCTCTACTTGCCCTTTTCCTCGTTGCATTTCCTCGCTCAGTCTCACGCCACGTCCAGAACTCTTTCATCACAACCCTAGGAAGACATGACTTTTGTCAAGATTAGTATGTTTTTTTTAAGCCAAGACCGTAGAACAAATGTTCTAGGTATATTTTCATTACTTAAATATGTACAATTACAAAGGGCACATCAAGTAAAACCAAAAAAGAAATTAACCAATGCATGTTATGTGTAACATCAGGAAAACTTAAAGATTATTCAAAATCCATGTGTGAATCTTGTCTGCCTTATCTGTTTTAGCTCTTAGCTCAACGCCTCTTAGGCCTTCCTTTAAATAAAATTTCCATTTGTCAATCATTGGTGTGGCTCTTCTAAAGATCTTATCATTTCTGCCCATCCAAATACTCCAGCATCCCATGACAATCATATCCATAGAAAATTCTGTGGGGAGTGCAGACAGGCAGCGGTGCATTTCATCATAAGTTGCCATGCCTCGATGTTTGTTGGGTGTGATGGAGTGCCAACACATGAGCGCAAATGGGCAGTCCCAGAAGAGATGTGTGCTCGTCTCTTTAGTGTGTTCTTAGCATAGGGCGTAGTTATAGTCTTCTAGGTACATACTTTTCCTTTGGAGCAAATTCCTGGTGCTCACCTTGTCATGTAAAAGAAGCCAGAAGAAGATCTTACGTCTTATGCCTGAATGTGTTATGAGCTTGCTGATTCCCCTGATTGGCTTTGTACATCTTGATGGAAGAGTATTTAGGAGCTGACCAAGTGTAGGACTAGATGTCATTCCCTGTTGAAACAACTTTGTTGTTAAGTAGGTCTTCAAGTGCATTAACTTGCACGAATGCTTCTTGTGACATTGGTCTATGGAACAATAGGCCAATATCAGTGGTCTCCAGAACAGAATGCAAAGATATATTCTGCTTGATAGCATAAGAGTGTAGCTCTGGATATTTCAACTGAAGGGGAAGGTCTTGGCAATTGTCAGTCCAAAACATCACTGTATTTCCTTGGCCTGCTTTACATATTGCATGCTGCTTGAAAGTAGAAAGGTGTTTAAGTACTGTCCTCCACCAGAAGGAGCCTGTCTTGTTTTCACTTGGCAATTTGTCCTGGTAATGAGTCTCCCAAATTATGTTAACCCAGGGGATATCAGCTCTGTTGAAAAATTTATGTAAGAATTTAATGAGCAGAGCTTGATTGTGGATCTTTAAGTCTAGTACTCCCAGTCCTCCTTGTTCTTTGGCCTTGCATACTGTATCCCAAGATATATGAACCATTCCTCTTTCCTGAGATCCAAATTTTCTCCAGAAGCAATCGATGAGGTAGGTGTTGATTTGTTTGATCACTGTCTTTGGTATCTCCACGGAAATTTTCTAGAAAGTCTGTATTTAGTATTACAGTAAAATAATAATATATCACACCTCCATTCCAAATATGGGACATCCTACAAAGTATATGTAGTCAGCCGTCCAACTTTTGCATTTTTGTATGCAAATAAATAATAAGCTGACCATGTTTTACTAAAAATATTATATATTTTTTATGGGAAATACTTCCATTTAACTTTTAATTACTAAATATTTTCCATAATATCTTGTTCATCGCACTCACACTATATAATTTATATCTATACCACTATATAGTGTCGGAATAAGTTTGAATTTGAACCATCCGATCTACACATCCAATGACGAGGACATGGAAAATCCCTACAGCATGGGCCGTCGATTTCTTCATCCAACGGCCGAAGGACACGTCTGCTTTGTCTCCCATCGCGCTCGCCATCCAGGTTCCATTTCTCCTCCTCAGCAGCCTCGCCTCCCCGCCCATTTGCACATGCGCGTGTCTCCCATCTTCCCTAAAGTGTTACTCAGAGCTTTTTTTTAAGTAAGCGTTACCCAGAGCTGCCTTGATTTCGTTCCATGAGAACATGCTCAAGACCTTAGCATCAGCTAAAGCCATGGTGGCCGATAGGAGGATGGAGAAGTTGTGCACGACAATAGCGAGTGTTGCGGTGCTGCCTGGGAGGCCCCGGAAGCCATAATCATTGAGCGGCACCTAAGGGGCTGTTTGGATGCTGCCCACAGCCGCCCTACCAAAATCGGCCGTGCTAAAATTTTGGCGAAGGAATCCGCCGCCAGCGCCTCGCCTACGGGTGGCTGCAGGAGCTGAAACGGGCGACCAAAAGGCTGGGATCCAAAATATTGGTTGTGAACCAAATGCAGGCCAACTCCATCGTTCAACGCCAAATTATTGGCATGGCTGGTCAGGGCTACCATCCAAACAGCCCCTTAAGTAACATCGGCAATGGTAAGAACGATGGCGGTATTAGTTGATTGAGGATGTTGTAGAGGATATGAGAAGAAGCTGTGTGAAGGATCTAGAGACAAGGGAAGAGTAGGGATAGAAGATACGGGAGAGTTCGAGGCACACGCGTAGATTGACCGGATGAGGTGCATGAGGTGCAGCGTAGTCACAGAAAGCAGAGTGTTCATGGGTTGTGGATTACCTCTACTCCGACTAGGTGGGTGGGCCGTATTAAAATTTCTTGTTCCAAGTCAAAAAATCTGAACCCCTCAAAAAAAGTCAAAAAATCTGAAAAGGCTTGTCTCAAAAAAATATCAAAAGAAAAAAACATTACGCTCGTGTAGTAATCGGTGGTAATAGGCATATAAAAATACATAAAACATGACGTCGTGTAATAGGTCTGTAAAATACAAACAATCTACTTAATCAACTGCTACGTACATGCACGCATGTTCATACTTTACAAAAGGCCAATATGAACCATCTATGTGTACTCCATCAACGTGCAAAGCACTAGCCACTTACTAGTACGTACTAGTTTTCCCGGAGAGCTGCCAAAACAGAGATGCATCCATTTGATAGAACAAGTATATGCGGATCACTGAATCAGATATGGCAAATATCAATGGTCGTGTGGAAATGCACCAATAACCTCGATCTTCCTCGCGTAAGAGATTCATGAGCGGTGTCCAGCATCGTTCGTAAGACGTATGTGCAATGCTTGACGCTCCGTTGGGTCGTCTCTGCCCGTTCATTACATCAACCCGGTTGTCGTGGTTAGAATCCACGCATCTTGGAAGCTCACAAAGTCTCTTCCTGTGCTTCTTGCCCTATCTTGCGCAAGCTCTTCTGCCGATGGATGTGATATGCCTCCATTCTACTGAACTTTAATTCCTCACATTTCCATCGAAAAGGTTCCATGCTTTGCAGCCTTCCTTCGAGTTACCCTTTTTTGTTGATTTCTGAAAAGCTATTTTCATAAAAGGATGTGGGAAGTGAAAACTAGTACAACGATACTTGCAGTGGCGTGGTCCCTTTTATCGCCAATGCCCAGTCCATTGTATTATTGTGAGAGCTGCTAAAACAGAGATGCATCCCTTTGATAGAACAAGTATGCGCGGATCACTGAGTCATATATGACAAATATCAATAGTCATGTAAAAAATGCACCAATAGCCTCGGACGAGGATTTGTGGCATTAAGCCGGCACCATGACTTGGCAGGTGATTGACCCCGCACTCTCGAGCCCCCGCACATTTCTGCAGTAACCTCGATCTTCTTTGAGTCAAGAAATTTATGGGTGATATCTAATCGTCAGACGTATGTGGAATGCTGTCCACTCCGCAGTTCGTCTCTGCCATTCGTTGCGCCAACCTGGCTACCATGGTCAGAAACTCAGAATCCACCCATCTTGGAAGGTCACAAACTCTTCCTGTGTTTGTGGCGCTATCTTGCGCAAGCTCGTCTGCCCATGGATGTGATGCGCCTCCATTCTATTGCTTTTTGATTCCTCACATTCCCATCAGAAAGGATACATGCTTTGCCAAGCTCCTTCTAGTTACCCTTTCTTATCGATTTCGGTAGAGTTATTTCCATCAAAGAATGTGGGATGTGAAAACTAGTACAACGATACTCGCAGTGGCATGGTCCCTTTTATTGCCAATGCCCACTCCTCCTTTATTGCACCACCAAAGTGCATTATTCCACCCACCGGGTTGTATTATTGTGAGATCATTATGCTTTTCTCAGAATTTTCTAGCACATGGCCTTTTTCTGATTAACACGACTTGTACTTTTAAGACAAGTATGATGAATGGCCAGATTATTTCCGTTTTTCAGTTTCTAGCATCTCTATCTTTTTTTCCAGCAAGCTCGTCGTGTGCTTTCAATGCATAAACATAGATAGATTGAAGATTTCTGTATGTATACCGTACAAATTTTGTTGTGGTGAGCTCATTTTTCTGAAAGTAGGAGAATTTATTCCACTCTTTGTGCACCGTTAACCTCTGATCAGCAGATGAGTTACAGTGTCATAGAAAGTCGTCCAGCCATACAACATTGTCGGCTTGAGCCAAACTCATGTACAAATAAGCCAACTGCATCAATTGATGCAGACGTCATAGTCTTTTCCCCCTTTTCTGAAAAGAAAATCTTGTTCTAGTTTACTACATGGCCCTTGGCGGTTCTTAACACGGACGCTTGTAAGCAATGACTTCAAACACTTTGCCTCCGAACAGAGAAAGCTTAACGAAACTAAATCAAAGGCACTGAAAACTACTCCTGAATGTGAATCAAATGATATGTTTCTTGTTACATATAACTCATAATCTGTTGACAAACTAATGCCCAACGAAGGGAGTATTTAAAAATAGAGCAAAGTTTGTTTAAACACTAAACTTCTAGAGATTGCCTGGTCGGAAGTCTGAACCCTCGACACCTAATCCATAAATTGGCATCCTAAACTCATGATGTGGCACAGATTAAAGAGAGATCCTTATTGGCGCTTCAAGCGCCGAAAAGTCGCTATGGCGCACACTACCCACGAGTGGGCCGAGCCCCAGTTGTGTGGTGGTACAAGGCCAGCTGGTCTCGTACGTATTCTTGCACAATCATTTTCTCTTCGGGCTTCTAGCCGCTGCTGTTTGTAGATTTATAAAACCGGATTCTGGTTTTGTAGAATAAAATTTCATGTATCATGAATTAAAAAAAGTGAACTTTGAAAATGAGGAGTTTCATAAGTTAATGAAGTGAAAAACATTTCGTATTAAAAAATAATTGTGCATTTTTAAAAATAACCATGAATTTAAAATGGTACTCAATGTTTTTTCAAAATGTTCATGATTTTGAAAAGTTCACAAATTTGGGTAAAATTTGGATTTGACAAAAGGTAATGAATTCAAAAAATGTTTTCCCATTTAGAAAAAGTTCACAAATTTGGAGTTGCACTCATGAATTCAAAAACAAATCAGGGATTCAGAAAAATTTCAACCTAATTCACGCATTTAAAATAAATTGCATCAACTCAAAAAAAATTGAATTCGAAAAAAAGTTCATGAATTCGAATACATCGGTGGATTTTAAAATTTCCATCAAATTTTAAAAAGTCACGAAGTTATTAAATTTCATCAATTTTAAAATGTCAAGAAATGTAAAAAACTTCTTGAAAACCATGTTGTTTGCGATATTTAAAAAGGTTAAAATACCACGAAACATGTTGTAAAAAATGTCTAAATTTGCAAAATGCCAAGAAAATTTATGGAAATAATCTTGAATTGCAAAAAGTTTATAAAATAAAAAATAAAAGGAAAAAAATAAAAAGACAAAAACAAAGAAAACCTATCAAAAATGCAGAAAAAAACTCTCCTGAAAAACAGCATGAATGCCTCTAGAAGCTTCCTAAAATTGACAGCAGCTTCTAAAAATTAGGAGTAACTAGTCACCAACCCGTGCATTCGCACGGGCTAGCATGTAATACAACTTTCTATGGTAGGAGATTCAACAATATTTTTTGTGCTATGGCTTGCCTCCTGTAAAATAAAAGAACTAAAACACATCACAAAACTAGAAGTACAACTATACACATTTTCAGTACTTATAAACACTAACAATACGAAAAATCCACATGCATATGCAATATAAACATTTCATAACTTTAAAAATAGTTATTAACAATATAATATTGGCTCTAAGCAAATACTTATTTCACTTAGTCTATGAAATTTGGTTACATTATTAATGGTTGATTCCATAATGCAAACCATAAATTCCATTTTATTATGTCTTGAAATTTAATATGGATATGTTTATGCTGATTGTTTTGCCAGTATTTTCATGTAAATGCCTAGACACAAATTTCTATTTTCATGGGAGAATTATCTTGCTCAATATTCTTTGTTAAGTTCATGGCCTGTATTTTAGTTATATTTTAAATATTAATACTAATTAAGCTCCTTCTTGTTCCTTTTATAGTACTTGAATTGCGAAAGCTAAACTTTCGTTGCTTGAAGTCACGTGTTGTTGCATATTGACCTGTGTCTTGTCTGTCAATTGTTGCATTAAATCTACGTAGACAATTTTGTCTAAAATACGCTGTTTTGAGTTATCTTTAATAGTAAATATTAATAATTTGTAACTATTATGGCTTGCGGTCTGAGATGGTTAAAATTAAAGGAAACTTTTAATAAATGCAGTCCAATATAGTATACAGGGTATATTATTAATTTAGTGAGACTGCACAATATTCTTTTGGAAATTCTAAATTATATTCTTTAATAACGAATGGTCCACAATACTCTTACATATATAAAGTTGGTTTTATAGATCAGCGGTATTATCATATGTTTTTTCCATCCTAAATATTTTATATTTGATTTTGTGCTAATCACTCAAAATTTAATTATTTAGTTGGAAAAGAAAGTTACACATTTGAATAAACATTCTCAAACTCCACCAGTTTATCCAAAAAAAAATCCTACAAAGTATCCCAAATATATAATATACTATCTACAATTCCAAAAATGGTCTTTTATATTTGCATGATCTAAAAAGAGCAATGTCAGCCATAAAACAGCATAAGTAGGAATGGTGATGGGAGATGGTACCAAACATTTATTCAGGGTACCATTGGAAATATATAAAAACATATGAGCCATCAGTTACTCCCATTTGTTATCCTTCGGATCGAAAAACCTTTGCCGAAACATAATTTCAACCATTTAAGAACTGATATTGTAAACAATTTGGTGCATCAAAGAGGAAGATGGATTTTTTTGTTGCAAAAACCAGTAGAAGGATGAAACAATAATTCAGTACATGCTCTAAACAGGAGTTCAAAGTTATTATATTAATGCAACATGAATGTCCTATTAAGTACACAGTGGTACTACTCGAGCCATGCTCTGAATAAGAGGCTGAAATAGATATTTGAACCATCTCAAGAATATCTCCTATAAAATCATCTCTAGCAAAACATTTTCTTGTATATAATGTTTCGGCCATATTCAAGAATGGGTGTCTGAAAGGTACGTACTCTTAAGGGTCTTGACAACATTATCTATTTTTCTAAACTTTAATTTGGCAGCTCTTGTCATCATGAAATGGCTTCTTGCCAATAACCACGTGTGTGCCTCTTGCTCCTTGATCTCTCTACTTGCCCTTTTCCTCGTTGCATTTCCTCGCTCAGTCTCACGCCACGTCCAGAACTCTTTCATCACAACCCTAGGAAGCCATGACTTTTGTCAAGATTAGTAAGATTTTTTTTTGAAGCCAAGACCCTAGAACAAATGTTCTACGGTATATTTTCATTACTTAAATATGTACAATTACAAAGGGCACATCAAGTAAAACCAAAAAAGAAATTAACCAATGCATGTTTTGTGTAACATCAGAAAAACTTAAAGATTATTCAGAATCCAAGTGTGAATCTTGTCTGCCTTATCTGTTTTAGCTCTTAGCTCAACGCCTCTCAGGCCTCCCTTTAAATAAAATTTCCATTTGTCAACCATTGGCGTGGCTCTTCTAAAGATCTTATCATTTCTGCTCATCCAAATACTCCAGCATCCCAAGACAATCATATCCATAGCAAATTCTAGGGGGAGTGCAGACAGGCAGAGGTGGATTTCATCATAAGTTGACGTGCCTCAATGTTTGTTGAGTGTGATGGAGATGTGTGCTCGTCTCTTTAGTGTGTTTATAGCATAGGGCGTAGTTATAGTCTTCTAGGTACATACTTTTCCTTTGGAGCAAATTCCTGGTGCTCACCTTGTCATGTAAAAGAAGCCAGAAGAAGATCTTATGTCTTAGACACAAGATGTTTTCCACAATAGCCTGAATGTGTTATGAGCTTGCTGATTCGCCTGATTGGCTTTGTACATCTTGATGGAAGAGTATTTAGGAGCTGACCAAGTGTAGGACTAGATGTCATTCCCTGTTGAAACCACTTTGTTGTTAAGTAGGTCTTCAAGTGCATTAAATTGCACGAATGCTTCTTGTGACATTGGTCTATGGAACAATAGGCCAATATCAGTGGTCTGCAGAACAGAATGCAAAGATATATTCTGCTTGATAACATAAGAGTGTAGCTCTGGATATTTCAACTGAAGGGGAAGGTCTTGGCAATTGTCAGTCCAAAACATCACTGTATTTCCTTGGCCTGCTTTACATATCGCATGCTGCTTGAAAGTAGAAAGGTGTTTAAGTACTGTCCTCCACCAGAAGGAGCCTGTCTTGTTTTCACTTGGCAATTTGTCCTGGTAATGAGTCTCCCAAATTATGTTCACCTAGGGGATATCAGCTCTGTTGAAAAATTTATGTAAGAATTTAATGAGCAGAGCTTGATTGTGGATCTTTAAGTCTAGTACTCCCAGTCCTCCTTGTTCTTTGGCCTTGCATACTGTATCCCAAGATATATGAACCATTCCTCTTTCCTGAGATCCAAATTTTCTCCAGAACCAATTGATGAGGTAGGTGTTGATTTCTTTGATCACTGTCTTTGGTATCTCCACGGAAATTTTCTAGAAAGTCTGTATTTAGTATTACAGTAGAATAATAATATATCACACCTCCGTTCCAAATATGGGACATCCTACAAAGTATATGTAGTCAGCCGTCCAACTTTTGCATTTTTGTATGCAAATAAATAATAAGCTGACCATGTTTTACTAAAAATATTATATATTTTTTGATGAGAAATATTTCCATTTAACTTTTAACTACTAAATATTTTCCATAATATGTTGTCCATCACACTCACACTATATAATTTATATCTATACGACTATATAGTGTGGGAATAAATTTGAATTTGAACCATCCGATCTACACGTCCAATGACGGGGACATGGAAAATTCCTACAGCATGGGCCGTCGATTTCTTCATCCAACGGCCGAAGGACACGTCTGCTTTGTCTCCCATCGCGCTCGCGATCCAGGTTCCATTTCTCCTCCTCAGCAGCCTCGCCTCCCCCGCCCATTAGCACATGCGCGTGTCTCCCATCTTCCCTAAAGTGTTACTCAGAGCTTTTTTTTCAGTAAGCGTTACCCAGAGCTGCCTTAATTTCGTTCCATGAGAACATGCTCAAGACCTTAGCATCAGCTAAAGCCATGGTGGCCGATAGGAGGATGGAGAAGTTGTGCACGGCAATAGCGAGTGTTGCGGTGCTGCCTGGGAGGTCCGGGAAGCCATAATCATTGAGCGGCACCTAAGGGGCTGTTTGGATGCTGCCCACAGCAGCCCTACCAAAATCGGCCGTGCTAAAATTTTGGCGAAGGAATCCGCCGCCAGCGCCTCGCCTATGCGTGGCTGCAGGAGCTGAAACGGGCGACCAAAATATTGGTTGGGATCCAAAATATTGGTTGTGAACCAAACGCAGGCCAACTCCATCAGTCAACGCCAAATTATTGGCATGGCAGGTCAGGGCTACCATCCAAACAGCCCCTTAAGTAACATCGGCAATGGTAAGAACGATGGCTGTATTAGTTGATTGAGGATGTTGTAGAGGATATGAGAAGAAGCTGTGTGAAGGATCTGGAGACAAGGGAAGAGTAGGGATAGAAGATATGGGAGAGTTCGAGGGACACGCGTAGATTGACCGGATGAGGTGCATGAGTTGCAGCGTAGTCACAGAAAGCAGAGTGTTCATGGGTTGTGGATTACCTCCGCTCCGACTAGGTGGGTGGGCCATATTCGAATTTCTTGTTCCAAGTCAAAAAATCTGAACCCCTCAAAAAAAGTCAAAAAATCTGAAAAGGCTTGTCTCAAAAAATATCAAAAGAAAAAAACACTGTGCTCTTGTAGTAATCGGTGGTAATAGGCATATAAAAATACATAAAACATGACGTCGTGTAATAGGTCTGTAAAATACAAACAATCTACTTAATCAACTGCTACGTACATGCACGCATGTTCATACTTTACAAAAGGCCAATATGAACCATCTATGTGCACTCCATCAACGTGCAAAGCACTAGCCACTTACTAGTACGTAGTAGTTTTCCCGGAGAGCTACCAAAACAGAGATGCATCCATTTGATAGAACAAGTATATGCGGATCACTGAATCAGATATGGCAAATATCAATGGTCGTGTGGAAATGCACCAATAACCTCGATCTTCCTCGTGTCAAGAGATTCATGAGCGGTGTCCAGCATCGTTCGTAAGACGTATGTGCAATGCTTGACGCTCCGTTGGGTCGTCTCTGCCCGTTCAATACATCAACGCGGTTGTCGTGGTTCGAATCCACGCATCTTGGAAGCTCGCAAAGTCTCTTCTTGTGCTTCTTGCCCTATCTTGCGCAAGCTCTTCTGCCGATGGACGTGATATGCCTCCATTCTACTGAACTTTAATTCCTCACATTTCCATCTAAAAGGTTCCATGCTTTGCAACCTTCCTTCGAGCTACCCTTTTTTTGTCGATTTCTGAAAAGCTGTTTTCATAAAAGAATGTGGGAAGTGAAAACTAGTACAACGATACTTGCAGTGGCGTGGAACCTTTTATCGCCAATGCCCAGTCCATTGTATTATTGTGAGAGCTGCTAAAACAGAAATGCATCCCTTTGATAGAACAAGTATGCGCGGATCACTGAGTCATATATGACAAATATCAATAGTCATGTAAAAAATGCACCAATAGCCTCGGACGAGGATTTGTGGCATTAAGCCGGCACCATGACATGGAAGGTGATTGACCCCGCACTCTCGAGCCCCCGCGCATTTCTGCAGTAACCTCGATCTTCTTCGAGTCAAGAAATTCATGGGTGATATCTAGCATGAATCGTCAGACGTATGTGGAATGCTTTCCACTCTGCGGTTCGTCTCTGCCATTCGTTGCGCCAACCTGGCTACCATGGTCAGAAACTCAGAATCCACCCATCTTGGAAGGTCACCAACTCTTCCTGTGTTTGTGGCGCTATCTTGCGCAAGCTCGTCTGCCCATGGATGTGATGCGCCTCCATTCTATTGCTTTTTGATTCCTCACATTCCCATCAGAAAGGATACATGCTTTGCCAAGCTCCTTCTAGTTACCCTTTCTTATCAATTTCGGTAAAGTTATTTCCATCAAAGAATGTGGGATGTGAAACTAGTACAACGATACTCGCAGTGGCATGGTCCCTTTTATTGCCAATGCCCACTCCTCCTTTATTGCACCACCAAAGTGCACTATTCCACCCACCGGGTTGTATTATTGTGAGATCATTTTGCTTTTCTCAGAATTTTCTAGCACATGGCCTTTTTCTGATTAACACGACTTGTACTTTCAAGACAAGTATGATGAATGGCCAGATTATTTCCGTTTTTCAGTTTCTAGCATCTCTATCTTTTTTCCAGCAAGCTCCTCGTGTGCTTTCAATACATAAACATAGATAGATTGAAGATTTCTGTATGTACACCGTACAAATTTTGTTGTGGTGAGCTCATTTTTCTAAAAGTAGGAGAATTTATTCCAGTCTTTGTGCACCGTTAACCTCTGATCAGCAGATGAGTTACAATGTCATAGAAAGTCGTCCAGCCATACAACATTGTCGGCTTGAGCTAAACTCATGTACAAATAAGCCAACTGCATCAATCAATGCAGACGTCATAGTCTTTTCCCCCTTTTCTGAAAAGAAAATCATGTTCTAGTTTATTACATGGCCCTTGGCGGTTCTTAACACGGACACTTGTAAGCAATGACTTCAAACACTTTGCCTCCGAACAGAGAAAGCTTAACGAAACTAAATCAAAGGCACTGAAAACTACTCCAGAATGTGAATCAAATGATATGTTTCTTGTTACATATAACTCATAATCTGTTGACAAACTAATGCTCAATGAAGGGAGTATTTAAAAATAGAGCAAAGTTTGTTTAAACACTAAACTTCTAGAGATTGCCTGGTCGGAAGTCTGAACCCTCGACACCTAATCCATAAATTGGCATCCTAAACTCATGATGTGGCACAGATTAAAGAGGGATCCTTATTGGCACTTCAAGCGCCAAAAAGTCGCTATGGAGCACACTACCCACGAGTGGGCCGAGCCCCAGTGGTACAAGGCCAGCTGGTCTCGTACGTATGCTTGCACAATCATTTTCTCTTCGGGCTTCTAGCCGCTGCTGTCTGTAGTTTTATAAAACCGGATTCTGGTTTTGTAGAATAAAATTTCATGTATCATGAATTCGAAAAAGTGTACTTTGAAAATGAGGAGTTTCATAATTTAATGAATTGAAAAACATTTCGTATTAAAAAAAATTGTGCATTTTTAAAAATAACCATGAATTTAAAATGGTACTCAATGTTTTTTCGAAATGTTCATGATTTTGAAAAGTTCACAAATTTGTTTAAAATTTGGATTTGGCAAAAGATAATGAATTCAAAAAATGTGTTCCCATTTAGAGAAAGTTCACAAATTTGGAGTTGCACTCATGAATTCAAAAACAAATCAGGGACTCAGAAAAATTTCAACCTAATTCACACATTTAAAAAAACAAAAATAAATTGCATCAACTCAAAAAAAATTTGAATTCGAAATTTTTTTCATGAATTTGAATACATCTGTGGATTTTAAAATTTCCATCAAATTTTCAAAAGTCACGAAGTTATAGATTTTCATCCATTTTAAAATGTCATGAAATGTAAAAAACTTCTTGAAAACCTTGTTGTTTGCGATATTTAAAAAGGTTAAAATACCACGAAACATGTTGTAAAAAATGTCTAAATTTGCAAAATGCCAAGAAAATTTATGGAAATAATCTTGAATTGCAAAAAGTTTATAAATTAAAAAATAAAAGGAAAAATTAAAAAGACAAAAACAAAGAAAACCTATCAAAAATGCAGAAAAAAAACTCTCCTGAAAAACAGCATGAATGCCTCTAGAAGCTTCCTAAAATTGACAGCAACTTCTAAAAATTAGGAGTAACTAGTCACCAACCCGTGCATTCGCACGAGCTAGCATGTAATACAAGTTTCTATGGTAGGAGAGTCAACAATATTTTTTGTGCTATGGCTTGCCTCCTGTAAAATAAAGGAACTAAAACACATCACAAAACTAGAAGTACAACTATACACATTTTCAGTACTTATAAACACTAACAATACACAAAATCCATATGCATATGCAATATAAATATTTCATAACTTTTAAAATAGTTATTAACAATATAATATTGGCTCTAAGCAAATACTTATTTCACTTAGTCTATGAAATTTGGTCACATTATTAATGGTTGATTCCATAATGCAAACCATAAATTCCATTTTATTATGTCTTGAAATTTAATATGGATATATTTATGCTGATTGTTTTGCCCAAATTTTCATGTAAATGCCTAGACACAAATTTCTATTTTCATGGGAGAATTATCTTTCTCAATATTCTTTGTTAAGTTCATGGCAAGTATTTTAGTTATATTTTAAATATTAATACTAATTAAGCTCCTTCTGTTCCTTTTATAGTACTTGAATTGTGAAAGCTAAACTTTCGTCGCTTGAAGTCACGTGTTGTTGCATATTGACGTGTGTCTTGTCTGTCAATTGTTGCATTAAATCTACGTAAACAATTTTGTCTAAAAATACGCTGTTTTGAGTTATCTTTAATAGTAAATATTAATAATTTGTAACTATTATGGCTTGCGGTCTGAGATGGTTAAAATTAAAGGAAACTTTTAATAAATGCTGTCCAATATAGTAATACAGGGTATATTATTAATTTAGTGAGACTGCACAATATTCTTTTGGAAAAAAGTCTAAATTATATTCTTTAACAATGAATGGTCCACAATACTCTTACATATATAAAGTTGGTTTTATAGATCAGCGGTATTATCATATGTTTTTTCCATCCTAAATATTTTATATTTGATTTTGTGCTAATCACTCAAAATTTAATTATTTAGTTGGAAAAGAAAGTTACACATTTGAATAAACATTCTCACACTCTACTAGTTTATCCAAAAAAAAATCCTACAAAGTATCCCAAATATATAATATACTATCTACAATTCCGAAATGGTCTTTTATATTTGCATGATCTAAAAAGAGCAATGTTAGCCATAAAACAGCATAAGTAGGAATGGTGATGGTACATGGTACCAAACATTTATTCAGGGTACCATTGGAAATATATAAAAACATATGAGCCATCAGTTACTCCCATTTGTTATCCTTCGGATCGAAAAACCTTTGCCGAAACATAATTTCAACCATTTAAGAACTGATATTGTAAACAATTTGGTGCATCAAAGAGGAAGATGGATTTTTTTGTTGCAAAAACCTATAGAAGGATGAAACAATAATTCAGTACATGCTCTAAACAGGAGTTCAAAGTTATTATATTAATGCAACACGAATGACCTATTAAGTACACAGTGGTACTACTCGAGCCATGCTCTGAATAAGAGGCTGAAATAGATACTTGAACCATCTCAAGAATATCTCCTATAAAATCATGTCTAGCAAAACATTTTCTTGTATATAATGTTTTGGCCATATTCAAGAATGGGTGTCTGAAAGGTACGTACTCTTAAGGGTCTTGACAACATTATCTATTTTTCTGAACTTTAATTTGGCAGCCCTTGTCATCATGAAATGGCTTCTTGCTAAAAACCACGTATGTGCCTCTTGCTCCTTGATCTCTCTACTTGCCCTTTTCCTCGTTGCATTTCCTCGCTCAGTCTCACGCCACGTCCAGAACTCTTTCATCACAACCCTAGGAAGCCATGACTTTTGTCAATATTAGTAAGATTTTTTTTGAAGCCAAGACCGTAGAACAAATGTTCTACGGTATATTTTCATTACTTAAATATGTACAATTACAAAGGGCGCATCAAGTAAAACCAAAAAAGAAATTAACCAATGCATGTTTTGTCTAACATCAGAAAAACTTAAAGATTATTCAGAATCCAAGTGTGAATCTTGTCTGCCTTATCTGTTTTAGCTCTTAGCTCAACGCCTCTCAGGCCGTCCTTTAAATAAAATTTCCATTTGTCAATCATTGGTGTGGCTCTTCTAAAGATCTTATCATTTCTGCTCATCCAAATACTCCAGCATCCCAAGACAATCATATCCATAGCAAATTCTGGGGGGAGTGCAGACAGGCAGAGGTGGATTTCATCATAAGTTGACATGCCTCGATGTTTGTTGGGTGTGATGGAGTGCCAACACATGAGCGCAAATGGGCAGTCCCAGAAGAGATGTGTGCTCGTCTCTTTAGTGTGTTCATAGCATAGGGCGTAGTTATAGTCTTCTAGGTACATACTTTTCCTTTGGAGCAAATTCCTGGTGCTCACCTTGTCATGTAAAAGAATCCAGAAGAAGATCTTATGTCTTAGACGGCAAGATGTTTCCACAATAGCCTGAATGTGTTATGAGCTTGCTGATTCCCCTGATTGGCTTTGTAAATCTTGATGGAAGAGTATTTAGGAGCTGACCAAGTGTAGTACTAGATGTCATTCCCTGTTGAAACCACTTTGTTGTTAAGTAGGTCTTCAAGGCATCCACGCGTCAGCATTTCAGGGGCTGGGGTTTTTGTTTTTTTAAAGGGGGGGGGTGGGGGTTAATTTAGGTGTTTCATATATTGTGTTAGCTAGCTAATTAATAGAGAGAAGTGTCCTCTCATATCTCCGTGCTTGGTCGACGCTACGTACTATAAACGTATGGAGAGGACTAGACACGCTAGCTAGTAATCAAATGAAGGAAACAGAAGATCGTCATGAACATATGCATACAGAGAGAAGTGATATCGACCACCTCTCCTTCTCCGAGAGATTGGTCGAACAACAAGTTCTCGTATATCTATCCGACACTACCGGCTACATATATACAATAATTATCTCTTACACTACAATCTCCTAATTAAATTGTAAGAACACAGGGTCCACATAGTATTCTCCATTTTCAGCGATCACGTGGTCAAGGAAGAATGCCGCCAATTCCTCTTGAATTGCTCGCATACGATCTGGTGCTAGGAGTTCATCCCGCTTCCGAAAAATCTAATTTGAAGAAGGGGGTCAATACATATATATATGAATAAATGAAACTCAACACAAATGATGGTAATAAAATAAAATTGTGAATATTATTGCTTACGCACTTCATATTGTTCGTCAGAGTTGCCCCGCTCACAGGTCGTGTAGCGGAGGGACTCGCAAACGTAGTAAACACAGTAATTATTCCCGGGTTCCTGCCACAACCACTTTACAAGAAATAGAGGTCAATCAAACTGATAAGCAAGCATGCTAAATGGTATTGATGAAACTAGCGCTTGCACTAGGAGATGCGCGGAACATGCTACTATAGTACTTACTTTCGGGTGTTTAAATTGCAGCTTCTTCGGCAGTCCCGGAGCTTTTGTGGTGAATTTTCTCCAAACCCTGCCAGACAAAGAAAACAATTACTTGATATCAGGAAATGAACAAAGTTGCTGATATGGTGGATAATGATCGATTTAACTTACTTCTCGAGCATTTGAGTCATGTTCGCATAGTCCTGGGGATCTTTTCGTCTCGAGTCTAAGACGGTTACTACTCCCTGCTCAAGCTTAATCTCTAGGAGAATATAGTGGAAGCTGCGCATGCATGCATAAGTCATCAATTACATTACAATAACCTGGACTAATAAGGGAAACCCAATATGCACAAGACAGTAACACTCACTTGAAGTTGTAAGGAAAGAGTATTATATCTTTGTTTTGATTTAATACCAACGATCGTAGCAAGTTGGCCTCGGCTTCTTTGGCATGTTTTTCAACCGTATATGCGTCTATGAGATTTGTGTTAATGAACCCAATATCACCGATTTGTCTTTTCTTCAATTCGGCGATCTTCAATCTGCATAATATAGTGAGGATAATTATAAATACATGCAATGAAAGAGCTGAGCTATATAGAGAGACTTAATGACAGAAGTAGTACTACTTACAGACAGTAGCAAGTGATCGTTGTTTTATCGAGGGCCTTTTGATTGTAAAACTGGAAGAAATCCTCAAATGGAACATTCAGGAGTTCAATTCCAACGAGGTCATGCTCCGGTTTAACTCTCAGCGTCAAAGTATTCATCCCATCAGACTCTCTGCAGGTTTTCATGTACCAATCATGTAATCTTCGCATCATCGTTGTTAGAGATCTATCATCTTTGACGAGAGCCTTCCCGTAATGGTATTTGTGTTCGTCCACCTCCATGATTTCATAATGTACATCGTCGGGCAGGTAATCTCCAAGATTGCTATAACCGGCCACCATCCTCGGATCATTAGCGACGATCTCTTTTGACACCTTGAGCGGGGGGCATGATTGGTTCGCTTGTTCGCCGAGCTGGGCAATTTTTTTCCCAGCTCGTCGTTCTTTTAACCTTTGATCACTGACAGTACTTCCCGACCGCTCCGCTTCGGCATATGTCTTTGCAAGAATGCGCTCATAGTTGCCTCTCGGCGGAGACTTTGGTGGTTTTGTCAGGGCAGCCAGAGTGCGCTTTGCTTTCACTGGATCTACCTTCTCCTCCGGAGGTGGATGTTTCTTTGCTTTCACCCCTTCAAAGAAGTTAGTCACTTCGGCTCGCACGATCTTCCTGGTTTCCTCCTCGGTCCTCACGTATGGTAAATTCTCTAGGGTCTTCAGAGAAGGACCGAATCTGTATTGCCTCCCGCCTCTGGCAGCTGTACTGCTAGACGCCAGCAGAGCAGACGGAGCGGCTGCGGCTGTCTTCTTTCCTTGCTTACGAGGCGGAGGAGAAGGACTACGACGTGCCGGAGCAGCCGGAGCGGCGGCGGGTCTCTTCCGCCCTTGCTGACGAGGCGGAGAAGGAGGAGGCTGGCTGCTCTGGTGCGCCGACGCTGGCGGAGAAGGAGGCGGAGTGCCGCGAGGCGCCGGAGAAGGAGGCTGAGTGCCCTGATCACTCGCCGGAGGAGGAGGCGGAGTGCCCTTACTCGCCGGAGCCGTCCAGTTCGGAAGGTTGATGAGCTCCTTCCGCCATAGGCACGGAGTCTTCACAGCTAAACCCAGCCGAGTCTCCCCTTCACCGGTAGGGTGGTCAAGCTGGAGGTCCTCAAATCCCTCCGTTATATCATCCACCATCACCCTAGCATATCCTTCTGGAATCGGCCGGCAGTGGTAGGTTGCGCCGGGTTCAGGAGGTAAAACAGAGCCAACAGCCGCCTTGACTTTGAAGTTCTGCCATTGCGCCATAAGGTGGCAATGTTGAGACTCCGTGATAGCATCCACGGGGTAGCTAGCAGGAGCCGTCAAGACATGCTCCAGCTGAAGCAGCTCGGTGGAAGCCACGCTGCTTCTCCGCTCAGATGGCGGGGTAGCTTCGGGGGTAGTTTCGGCATGTCGATTACCGTCTCGTTCCTCTAGCGCTTCAACCCTTTCGTGCAGCTTCTGAATTTGGATCTGCTCCATTTTTTCCTCCTCTCTTGGCTTTTGTAACCGCCTGCGTCCGGAAAACTAGCCTTCCACGGAACGGAGCCTGGCGTGCCTCGTGTCCGTCCAGGGTGCTCAGGATTCCCGAGGCCCATTGTGAGCTCGTCGTTCTCTCTGTCTGGAACGAACGTCCCTTCCTGCGCTGCATCGATATATTGCTGAATCTTCTTGACTGGTACTCTCAAAAGCTCGTTCGTCCAAATGCACCTCCCTGATACAGGGTCCAAGGTTCCGCCAGCCCCGAAGAACCAAGTCCGGCAACGGTCTGTCCAATTCATTGTCTGTGCTTCGATCCCTTTTTCAAGCAGATCATTCTCAGCCTTGGCCCACTTAGGCCGGGCTTTGAGGTAGCCACCTGACCCCGTGCGATGGTGAAGCTTCTTCTTCGGCATTCTTCTTGTTTGTCGCTGACATCTTCTTACTCTTTTCCGATGTCTTGTGGGCCACAAATGTGGGCCAGTGATCTCTGATCTTCTCATACCGGCCGATGAATTCTGGTGTCTCTTCTTTGTCGACAAACGTTTTCAGCTCATTCTTCCACCTCCTGAATAGGTCTGCCATCTTCTTAAGAGCATGAGACTTGATTAATTGCTCTTTAACTGGCTTCTCCGGATCCTCCTCTGGCGGTAGGGTGAAATTTGCCTTCAGCTCAGTCCAAAGATCATCTTTCTGCATATCATTGACATAAGACACCTCAGGGTCTTCCTTCTTAGGCTTATACCATTGCTGGATGCTGATCGGGATCTTGTCCCTAACTAGAACCCCACACTGAGCAGCAAATGCATCCTTTGTCCGGATGGGTTCAATCAGTTGGCCGTCGTGCGCGATTGCTGTGATCTCAAACCTTTCATCCGAGCACAACTTTCTCTTCGGGCCTCGTCTCTTTACCGCAGTTGTGCTCGATCCGGAGCGCTAGAAAAAAGAAGAAAGACGAGTGTTAATTAATATGTGTACATACCAAAACAATGAATGCATCAATTAGCTAGTCAGCACAGGCTTAACTAATATATTTACCTGGCCGGACTCTGTTCGGTCACCGGAGCCGTCACCACGGGCTCCTTCTTGCACCAGCATTGGGTCACCGGAGCCATCATAATCATGTCTTTCCTACTCCACTCTTCGATCACCGTAGCCTGCTTCTTCACCCTGTTCTTCCAGACCATCATTGTCGTTAAGATACGACAAGATATCACCTCCGGCTAAGATTATGTCCCCCAACACCTCTTCTGCTTGCTCGTCTCGTCCGTGCTCCATTGTTTCTGCAAATATTACAACATGGCAATTATTACACAAACATGATAGCAGGTGGTTAGTGCAAACGTAGACCTAGCTTATTCCGGGTTTGGGGTGGCCTCGGCAACGCTTCAAGGGTAGGGGCGCGGCGGGAGGGGGTAGGAGACCGACATCGTTTTTTTCTAGGGTTTGGGTGTCCTCGAGAGTTTTGGTCGAGCGAGAGGGCCGGGGGGTGCTCCCGTGGTACAAGTTATCACGGTCGAGAGGGGGTATAAATATCAACCGTCCATCATGTCGAAGTTATCTGGGAGGGAGTTATATATATCGACAACGACGACATACATACATGGGAAAATAATGTTATCGAGGAGGGGGTATCACCCCCACCCCCCCCACGTGTCGAAGTTATCGGGAGGGGGTTATATCGACAACGACGACATACGTACATGGGCAAATAATGTTATCGGGGAGGGGGTATATCGACCCCCCCCCCCACGTGTTGAAGTTATTGGGAGGGGGTTATATCGACAACGACGACATACGTACATGGGCAAATAATATTTTCGGGGAGGGGGTATATCGACCCCCCCTCGTGTTGAAGTTATCGGGAGAGGGGTATATCGACGACGACAGACCCGATAAAACATAAGAAAACGAAGAAGAAATAAAAAGAGGAGAAGAAGAAAAGGAATAGAGGAGAAGATCGAAAAATAAGAAGAAGAAAAAAGAGGAGAAGAAGAAAGGAATAGAGGAGAGAAGAAGAAAAAATAGATTTTTTTCTATTTTTTCTTCTCCTCTTCTATTCATTTCTTCTTCTCCTCTTCTTTTTCTTCTTTTTTCCTCTTCTTATTTATTTCTCCTCTTCTTCCTCTCCTCTTCTTCTCCTTTCTTCCTCTTCTTATTTTCCTTTTTCCTCTCATTCATAAAAAAATGTTCAAATAGAAAATTTCGAAAAAAAGTAAAAGTTTTGCCTAATGCATTGTTCATATGAATATACAAACATTTGCATATTCTACAATAATTAATATCACCAAAAAATCTATGAACAGAAAAAAATCCTAACTTTTCTAAAAATCTATATTTTGCATATATACATGAACATATATATACACAGAGAACATATATACATACATATACTCATACATGAACATATCATCATATATATATAAAACAAGCATATATATGAAAAAACAAGCATATATATGAAAAAAGGGCGCCGGCCGGACGAAGGTGAGGAGGACCACGGGGTCGGCGGCGAGGATGGCGACGGGGCAGTGGGCGCCCGCTCGGGGTAGGGGGCGATGGCGGCGAAGGGCGGGGCAGGGCGACGACGACGACGGGGACGGGCCGGGGCGGCGCAAGTCGGGGGCGGCGGGCGGCGTCGGCGGGGGAGGCGACGGGCACGGGCGATGGCGACGGCGACGACGGGCACGGGCGACGGCGACGGCGAAGTTGTGCACGGCAATAGCGAGTGTTGCGGTGCTGCCTGGGAGGCCCGGGAAGCCATAATCATTGAGCGGCACCTAAGGGGCTGTTTGGATGCTGCCCACAGCAGCCCTACCAAAATCGGCCGTGCTAAAATTTTGGCGAAGGAATCCGCCGCCAGCGCCTCGCCTACGGGTGGCTGCAGGAGCTGAAACGGGCGACCAAAAGGCTGGGATCCAAAATATTGGTTGTGAACCAAATGCAGGCCAACTCCATCGTTCAACGCCAAATTATTGGCATGGCTGGTCAGGGCTACCATCCAAACAGCCCCTTAAGTAACATCGGCAATGGTAAGAACGATGGCGGTATTAGTTGATTGAAGATGTTGTAGAGGATATGAGAAGAAGCTGTGTGAAGGATCTAGAGACAAGGGAAGAGTAGGGATAGAAGATACGGGAGAGTTCGAGGGACACGCGTAGATTGACCGGATGAGGTGCATGAGGTGCAGCGTAGTCACAGAAAGCAGAGTGTTCATGGGTTGTGGATTACCTCTACTCCGACTAGGTGGGTGGGCCGTATTCAAATTTCTTGTTCCAAGTCAAAAAATCTGAACCCCTCAAAAAAAGTCAAAAAATCTGAAAAGGCTTGTCTCAAAAAAATATCAAAAGAAAAAAACATTACGCTCGTGTAGTAATCGGTGGTAATAGGCATATAAAAATACATAAAACATGACGTCGTGTAATAGGTCTGTAAAATACAAACAATCTACTTAATCAACTGCTACGTACATGCACGCATGTTCATACTTTACAAAAGGCCAATATGAACCATCTATGTGTACTCCATCAACGTGCAAAGCACTAGCCACTTACTAGTACGTACTAGTTTTCCCGGAGAGCTGCCAAAACAGAGATGCATCCATTTGATAGAACAAGTATATGCGGATCACTGAATCAGATATGGCAAATATCAATGGTCGTGTGGAAATGCACCAATAACCTCGATCTTCCTCGCGTCAAGAGATTCATGAGCGGTGTCCAGCATCGTTCGTAAGACGTATGTGCAATGCTTGACGCTCCGTTGGGTCGTCTCTGCCCGTTCATTACATCAACCCGGTTGTCGTGGTTAGAATCCACGCATCTTGGAAGCTCACAAAGTCTCTTCCTGTGCTTCTTGCCCTATCTTGCGCAAGCTCTTCTGCCGATGGATATGATATGCCTCCATTCTACTGAACTTTAATTCCTCACATTTCCATCGAAAAGGTTCCATGCTTTGCAACCTTCCTTCGAGTTACCCTTTTTTGTTGATTTCTGAAAAGCTATTTTCATAAAAGGATGTGGGAAGTGAAAACTAGTACAACGATACTTGCAGTGGCGTGGTCCCTTTTATCGCCAATGCCCAGTCCATTGTATTATTGTGAGAGCTGCTAAAACAGAGATGCATCCCTTTGATAGAACAAGTATGCGCGGATCACTGAGTCATATATGAAAAATATCAATAGTCATGTAAAAAATGCACCAATAGCCTCGGACGAGGATTTGTGGCATTAAGCCGGCACCATGACTTGGCAGGTGATTGACCCCGCACTCTCGAGCCCCCGCACATTTCTGCAGTAACCTCGATCTTCTTTGAGTCAAGAAATTCATGGGTGATATCTAATCGTCAGACGTATGTGGAATGCTGTCCACTCCGCAGTTCGTCTCTGCCATTCGTTGCGCCAACCTGGCTACCATGGTCAGAAACTCAGAATCCACCCATCTTGGAAGGTCACAAACTCTTCCTGTGTTTGTGGCGCTATCTTGCGCAAGCTCGTCTGCCCATGGATGTGATGCGCCTCCATTCTATTGCTTTTTGATTCCTCACATTCCCATCAGAAAGGATACATGCTTTGCCAAGCTCCTTCTAGTTACCCTTTCTTATCGATTTCGGTAGAGTTATTTCCATCAAAGAATGTGGGATGTGAAAACTAGTACAACGATACTCGCAGTGGCATGGTCCCTTTTATTGCCAATGCCCACTCCTCCTTTATTGCACCACCAAAGTGCATTATTCCACCCACCGGGTTGTATTATTGTGAGATCATTATGCTTTTCTCAGAATTTTCTAGCACATGGCCTTTTTCTGATTAACACGACTTGTACTTTTAAGACAAGTATGATGAATGGCCAGATTATTTCCGTTTTTCGGTTTCTAGCATCTCTATCTTTTTTTCCAGCAAGCTCGTCGTGTGCTTTCAATGCATAAACATAGATAGATTGAAGATTTCTGTATGTATACCGTACAAATTTTGTTGTGGTGAGCTCATTTTTCTGAAAGTAGGAGAATTTATTCCACTCTTTGTGCACCGTTAACCTCTGATCAGCAGATGAGTTACAATGTCATAGAAAGTCGTCCAGCCATACAACATTGTCGGCTTGAGCCAAACTCATGTACAAATAAGCCAACTGCATCAATCGATGCAGACGTCATAGTCTTTTCCCCCTTTTCTGAAAAGAAAATCTTGTTCTAGTTTATTACATGGCCCTTGGCGGTTCTTAACACGGACGCTTGTAAGCAATGACTTCAAACACTTTGCCTCCGAACAGAGAAAGCTTAACGAAACTAAATCAAAGGCACTGAAAACTACTCCTGAATGTGAATCAAATGATATGTTTCTTGTTACATATAACTCATAATCTGTTGACAAACTAATGCTCAACGAAGGGAGTATTTAAAAATAGAGCAAAGTTTGTTTAAACACTAAACTTCTAGAGATTGCCTGGTCGGAAGTCTGAACCCTCGACACCTAATCCATAAATTGGCATCCTAAACTCATGATGTGGCACAGATTAAAGAGAGATCCTTATTGGCGCTTCAAGCGCCAAAAAGTCGCTATGGCGCACACTACCCACGAGTGGGCCGAGCCCCAGTTGTGTGGTGGTACAAGGCCAGCTGGTCTCGTACGTATTCTTGCACAATCATTTTCTCTTCGGGCTTCTAGCCGCTGCTGTTTGTAGATTTATAAAACCGGATTCTGGTTTTGTAGAATAAAATTTCATGTATCATGAATTAAAAAAAGTGAACTTTGAAAATGAGGAGTTTCATAAGTTAATGAATTGAAAAACATTTCGTATTAAAAAATAATTGTGCATTTTTAGAAATAACCATGAATTTAAAATGGTACTCAATGTTTTTTCAAAATGTTCATGATTTTGAAAAGTTCACAAATTTGGGTAAAATTTGGATTTGACAAAAGGTAATGAATTCAAAAAATGTTTTCCCATTTAGAGAAAGTTCACAAATTTGGAGTTGCACTCATGAATTCAAAAACAAATCAGGGATTCAGAAAAATTTCAACCTAATTCACGCATTTAAAAAAACAAAAAAAATTGCATCAACTCAAAAAAAATTGATTTCGAAAAAAAGTTCATGAATTCGAATACATCGGTGGATTTTAAAATTTCCATCAAATTTTAAAAAGTCACGAAGTTATAAAATTTCATCAATTTTAAAATGTCAAGAAATGTAAAAAACTTCTTGAAAACCATGTTGTTTGCGATATTTAAAAAGGTTAAAATACCACGAAACATGTTGTAAAAAATGTCTAAATTTGCAAAATGCCAAGAAAATTTATGGAAATAATCTTGAATTGCAAAAAGTTTATAAAATAAAAAATAAAAGGAAAAAAATAAAAAGACAAAAACAAAGAAAACCTATCAAAAATGCAGAAAAAAAACTCTCCTGAAAAACAGCATGAATGCCTCTAGAAGCTTCCTAAAATTGACAGCAGCTTCTAAAAATTAGGAGTAACTAGTCACCAACCCGTGCATTCGCACGGGCTAGCATGTAATACAACTTTCTATGGTAGGAGATTCAACAATATTTTTTGTGCTATGGCTTGCCTCCTGTAAAATAAAAGAACTAAAACACATCACAAAACTAGAAGTACAACTATACACATTTTCAGTACTTATAAACATTAACAATACGAAAAATCCACATGCATATGCAATATAAACATTTCATAACTTTTAAAATAGTTATTAACAATATAATATTGGCTCTAAGCAAATATTTATTTCACTTAGTCTATGAAATTTGGTTACATTATTAATGGTTGATTCCATAATGCAAACCATAAATTCCATTTTATTATGTCTTGAAATTTAATATGGATATGTTTATGATGATTGTTTTGCCAGTATTTTCATGTAAATGCCTAGACACAAATTTCTATTTTCATGGGAGAATTATCTTGCTCAATATTCTTTGTTAAGTTCATGGCCTGTATTTTAGTTATATTTTAAATATTAATACTAATTAAGCTCCTTCTTGTTCCTTTTATAGTACTTGAATTGCGAAAGCTAAACTTTCGTTGCTTGAAGTCACGTGTTGTTGCATATTGACCTGTGTCTTGTCTGTCAATTGTTGCATTAAATCTACGTAGACAATTTTGTCTAAAATACGCTGTTTTGAGTTATCTTTAATAGTAAATATTAATAATTTGTAACTATTATGGCTTGCGGTCTGAGATGGTTAAAATTAAAGGAAACTTTTAATAAATGCAGTCCAATATAGTAATACAGGGTATATTATTAATTTAGTGAGACTGCACAATATTCTTTTGGAAAAAGTCTAAATTATATTCTTTAATAACGAATGGTCCACAATACTCTTACATATATAAAGTTGGTTTTATAGATCAGCGGTATTATCATATGTTTTTTCCATCCTAAATATTTTATATTTGATTTTGTGCTAATCACTCAAAATTTAATTATTTAGTTGGAAAAGAAAGTTACACATTTGAATAAACATTCTCAAACTCCACCAGTTTATCCAAAAAAAATCCTACAAAGTATCCCAAATATATAATATACTATCTACAATTCCAAAAATGGTCTTTTATATTTGCATGATCTAAAAAGAGCAATGTCAGCCATAAAACAGCATAAGTAGGAATGGTGATGGGAGATGGTACCAAACATTTATTCAGGGTACCATTGGAAATATATAAAAACATATGAGCCATCAGTTACTCCCATTTATTATCCTTCGGATCGAAAAACCTTTGCCGAAACATAATTTCAACCATTTAAGAACTGATATTGTAAACAATTTGGTGCATCAAAGAGGAAGATGGATTTTTTTGTTGCAAAAACCAGTAGAAGGATGAAACAATAATTCAGTACATGCTCTAAACAGGAGTTCAAAGTTATTATATTAATGCAACACGAATGTCCTATTAAGTACACAGTGGTACTACTCGAGCCATGCTCTGAATAAGAGGCTGAAATAGATACTTGAACCATCTCAAGAATATCTCCTATAAAATCATCTCTAGCAAAACATTTTCTTGTATATAATGTTTCGGCCATATTCAAGAATGGGTGTCTGAAAGGTACGTACTCTTAAGGGTCTTGACAACATTATCTATTTTTCTAAACTTTAATTTGGCAGCTCTTGTCATCATGAAATGGCTTCTTGCCAATAACCACGTGTGTGCCTCTTGCTCCTTGATCTCTCTACTTGCCCTTTTCCTCGTTGCATTTCCTCGCTCAGTCTCACGCCACGTCCAGAACTCTTTCATCACAACCCTAGGAAGCCATGACTTTTGTCAAGATTAGTAAGATTTTTTTTTGAAGCCAAGACCCTAGAACAAATGTTCTACGGTATATTTTCATTACTTAAATATGTACAATTACAAAGGGCACATCAAGTAAAACCAAAAAAAAATTAACCAATGCATGTTTTGTGTAACATCAGAAAAACTTAAAGATTATTCAGAATCCAAGTGTGAATCTTGTCTGCCTTATCTGTTTTAGCTCTTAGCTCAACGCCTCTCAGGCCTTCCTTTAAATAAAATTTCCATTTGTCAACCATTGGCGTGGCTCTTCTAAAGATCTTATCATTTCTGCTCATCCAAATACTCCAGCATCCCAAGACAATCATATCCATAGCAAATTCTAGGGGGAGTGCAGACAGGCAGAGGTGGATTTCATCATAAGTTGACGTGCCTCGATGTTTGTTGAGTGTGATGGAGATGTGTGCTCGTCTCTTTAGTGTGTTTATAGCATAGGGCGTAGTTATAGTCTTCTAGGTACATACTTTTCCTTTGGAGCAAATTCCTGGTGCTCACCTTGTCATGTAAAAGAAGCCAGAAGAAGATCTTATGTCTTAGACGCAAGATGTTTTCCACAATAGCCTGAATGTGTTATGAGCTTGCTGATTCGCCTGATTGGCTTTGTACATCTTGATGGAAGAGTATTTAGGAGCTGACCAAGTGTAGGACTAGATGTCATTCCCTGTTGAAACCACTTTGTTGTTAAGTAGGTCTTCAAGTGCATTAAATTGCACGAATGCTTCTTGTGACATTGGTCTATGGAACAATAGGCCAATATCAATGGTCTGCAGAACAGAATGCAAAGATATATTCTGCTTGATAACATAAGAGTGTAGCTCTGGATATTTCAACTGAAGGGGAAGGTCTTGGCAATTGTCAGTCCAAAACATCACTGTATTTCCTTGGCCTGCTTTACATATCGCATGCTGCTTGAAAGTAGAAAGGTGTTTAAGTACTGTCCTCCACCAGAAGGAGCCTGTCTTGTTTTCACTTGGCAATTTGTCCTGGTAATGAGTCTCCCAAATTATGTTCACCCAGGGGATATCAGCTCTGTTGAAAAATTTATGTAAGAATTTAATGAGCAGAGCTTGATTGTGGATCTTTAAGTCTAGTACTCCCAGTCCTCCTTGTTCTTTGGCCTTGCATACTGTATCCCAAGATATATGAACCATTCCTCTTTCCTGAGATCCAAATTTTCTCCAGAAGCAATCGATGAGGTAGGTGTTGATTTGTTTGATCACTGTCTTTGGTATCTCCATGGAAATTTTCTAGAAAGTCTGCATTTAGTATTACAGTAAAATAATAATATATCACACCTCCATTCCAAATATGGGACATCCTACAACGTATATGTAGTCAGCCGTCGAACTTTTGCATTTTTGTATGCAAATAAATAATAAGCTGACCATGTTTTACTAAAAATATTATATATTTTTTGATGAGAAATATTTCCATTTAACTTTTAACTACTAAATATTTTCCATAATATGTTGTCCATCACACTTACACTATATAATTTATATCTATACGACTATATAGTGTGGGAATAAATTTGAATTTGAACCATCCGATCTACACGTCCAATGACGAGGACGTGGAAAATTCCTACAGCATGGGCCGTCGATTTCTTCATCCAACGGCCGAAGGACACGTCTGCTTTGTCTCCCATCGCGCTCGCCATCCAGGTTCCATTTCTCCTCCTCAGCAGCCTCGCCTCCCCCGCCCATTAGCACATGCGCGTGTCTCCCATCTTCCCTAAAGTGTTACTCAGAGCTTTTTTTTTAAGTAAGCGTTACCCAGAGCTGCCTTAATTTCGTTCCATGAGAACATGCTCAAGACCTTAGCATCAGCTAAAGCCATGGTGGCCGATAGGAGGATGGAGAAGTTGTGCACGGCAATAGCGAGTGTTGCGGTGCTGCCTGGGAGGTCCGGGAAGCCATAATCATTGAGCGGCACCTAAGGGGCTGTTTGGATGCTGCCCACAGCAGCCCTACCAAAATCGGCCGTGCTAAAATTTTGGCGAAGGAATCCGCCGCCAGCGCCTCGCCTACGCGTGGCTGCAGGAGCTGAAACGGGCGACTAAAATATTGGTTGGGATCCAAAATATTGGTTGTGAACCAAACGCAGGCCAACTCCATCGGTCAATGCCAAATTATTGGCATGGCAGGTCAGGGCTACCATCCAAACAGCCCCTTAAGTAACATCGGCAATGGTAAGAACGATGGCGGTATTAGTTGATTGAGGATGTTGTAGAGGATATGAGAAGAAGCTGTGTGAAGGATCTAGAGACAAGGGAAGAGTAGGGATAGAAGATACGGGAGAGTTCGAGGGACACGCGTAGATTGACCGGATGAGGTGCATGAGGTGCAGCGTAGTCACAGAAAGCAGAGTGTTCATAGGTTGTGGATTACCTCTACTCCGACTAGGTGGGTGGGCCGTATTCAAATTTCTTGTTCCAAGTCAAAAAATCTGAACCCCTCAAAAAAAGTCAAAAAATCTGAAAAGGCTTGTCTCAAAAAAATATCAAAAGAAAAAAACATTACGCTCGTGTAGTAATCGGTGGTAATAGGCATATAAAAATACATAAAACATGACGTCGTGTAATAGGTCTGTAAAATACAAACAATCTACTTAATCAACTGCTACGTACATGCACGCATGTTCATACTTTACAAAAGGCCAATATGAACCATCTATGTGTACTCCATCAACGTGCAAAGCACTAGCCACTTACTAGTACGTACTAGTTTTCCCGGAGAGCTGCCAAAACAGAGATGCATCCATTTGATAGAACAAGTATATGCGGATCACTGAATCAGATATGGCAAATATCAATGGTCGTGTGGAAATGCACCAATAACCTCGATCTTCCTCGCGTCAAGAGATTCATGAGCGGTGTCCAGCATCGTTCGTAAGACGTATGTGCAATGCTTGACGCTCCATTGGGTCGTCTCTGCCGGTTCATTACATCAACCCGGTTGTCGTGGTTAGAATCCACGCATCTTGGAAGCTCACAAAGTCTCTTCCTGTGCTTCTTGCCCTATCTTGCTCAAGCTCTTCTGCCGATGGATGTGATATGCCTCCATTCTACTGAACTTTAATTCCTCACATTTCCATCGAAAAGGTTCCATGCTTTGCAACCTTCCTTCGAGTTACCCTTTTTTGTTGATTTCTGAAAAGCTATTTTCATAAAAGGATGTGGGAAGTGAAAACTAGTACAACGATACTTGCAGTGGCGTGGTCCCTTTTATCGCCAATGCCCAGTCCATTGTATTATTGTGAGAGCTGCTAAAACAGAGATGCATCCCTTTGATAGAACAAGTATGCGCGGATCACTGAGTCATATATGACAAATATCAATAGTCATGTAAAAAATGCACCAATAGCCTCGGACGAGGATTTGTGGCATTAAGCCGGCACCATGACTTGGCAGGTGATTGACCCCGCACTCTCGAGCCCCCGCACATTTCTGCAGTAACCTCGATCTTCTTTGAGTCAAGAAATTCATGGGTGATATCTAATCGTCAGACGTATGTGGAATGCTGTCCACTCCGCAGTTCGTCTCTGCCATTCGTTGCGCCAACCTGGCTACCATGGTCAGAAACTCAGAATCCACCCATCTTGGAAGGTCACAAACTCTTCCTGTGTTTGTGGCGCTATCTTGCGCAAGCTCGTCTGCCCATGGATGTGATGCGCCTCCATTCTATTGCTTTTTGATTCCTCACATTCCCATCAGAAAGGATACATGCTTTGCCAAGCTCCTTCTAGTTACCCTTTCTTATCGATTTCGGTAGAGTTATTTCCATCAAAGAATGTGGGATGTGAAAACTAGTACAACGATACTCGCAGTGGCATGGTCCCTTTTATTGCCAATGCCCACTCCTCCTTTATTGCACCACCAAAGTGCATTATTCCACCCACCGGGTTGTATTATTGTGAGATCATTATGCTTTTCTCAGAATTTTCTAGCACATGGCCTTTTTCTGATTAACACGACTTGTACTTTTAAGACAAGTATGATGAATGGCCAGATTATTTCCGTTTTTCGGTTTCTAGCATCTCTATCTTTTTTTCCAGCAAGCTCGTCGTGTGCTTTCAATGCATAAACATAGATAGATTGAAGATTTCTGTATGTATACCGTACAAATTTTGTTGTGGTGAGCTCATTTTTCTGAAAGTAGGAGAATTTATTCCACTCTTTGTGCACCGTTAACCTCTGATCAGCAGATGAGTTACAATGTCATAGAAAGTCGTCCAGCCATACAACATTGTCGGCTTGAGCCAAACTCATGTACAAATAAGCCAACTGCATCAATCGATGCAGACGTCATAGTCTTTTCCCCCTTTTCTGAAAAGAAAATCTTGTTCTAGTTTATTACATGGCCCTTGGCGGTTCTTAACACGGACGCTTGTAAGCAATGACTTCAAACACTTTGCCTCCGAACAGAGAAAGCTTAACGAAACTAAATCAAAGGCACTGAAAACTACTCCTGAATGTGAATCAAATGATATGTTTCTTGTTACATATAACTCATAATCTGTTGACAAACTAATGCTCAACGAAGGGAGTATTTAAAAATAGAGCAAAGTTTGTTTAAACACTAAACTTCTAGAGATTGCCTGGTCGGAAGTCTGAACCCTCGACACCTAATCCATAAATTGGCATCCTAAACTCATGATGTGGCACAGATTAAAGAGAGATCCTTATTGGCGCTTCAAGCGCCAAAAAGTCGCTATGGCGCACACTACCCACGAGTGGGCCGAGCCCCAGTTGTGTGGTGGTACAAGGCCAGCTGGTCTCGTACGTATTCTTGCACAATCATTTTCTCTTCGGGCTTCTAGCCGCTGCTGTTTGTAGATTTATAAAACCGGATTCTGGTTTTGTAGAATAAAATTTCATGTATCATGAATTAAAAAAAGTGAACTTTGAAAATGAGGAGTTTCATAAGTTAATGAATTGAAAAACATTTCGTATTAAAAAATAATTGTGCATTTTTAGAAATAACCATGAATTTAAAATGGTACTCAATGTTTTTTCAAAATGTTCATGATTTTGAAAAGTTCACAAATTTGGGTAAAATTTGGATTTGACAAAAGGTAATGAATTCAAAAAATGTTTTCCCATCTAGAGAAAGTTCACAAATTTGGAGTTGCACTCATGAATTCAAAAACAAATCAGGGATTCAGAAAAATTTCAACCTAATTCACGCATTTAAAAAAACAAAAAAAATTGCATCAACTCAAAAAAAATTCAATTCGAAAAAAAGTTCATGAATTCGAATACATCGGTGGATTTTAAAATTTCCATCAAATTTTAAAAAGTCACGAAGTTATAAAATTTCATCAATTTTAAAATGTCAAGAAATGTAAAAAACTTCTTGAAAACCATGTTGTTTGCGATATTTAAAAAGGTTAAAATACCACGAAACATGTTGTAAAAAATGTCTAAATTTGCAAAATGCCAAGAAAATTTATGGAAATAATCTTGAATTGCAAAAAGTTTATAAAATAAAAAATAAAAGGAAAAAAATAAAAAGACAAAAACAAAGAAAACCTATCAAAAATGCAGAAAAAAAACTCTCCTGAAAAACAGCATGAATGCCTCTAGAAGCTTCCTAAAATTGACAGCAGCTTCTAAAAATTAGGAGTAACTAGTCACCAACCCGTGCATTCGCACGGGCTAGCATGTAATACAACTTTCTATGGTAGGAGATTCAACAATATTTTTTGTGCTATGGCTTGCCTCCTGTAAAATAAAAGAACTAAAACACATCACAAAACTAGAAGTACAACTATACACATTTTCAGTACTTATAAACATTAACAATACGAAAAATCCACATGCATATGCAATATAAACATTTCATAACTTTTAAAATAGTTATTAACAATATAATATTGGCTCTAAGCAAATACTTATTTCACTTAGTCTATGAAATTTGGTTACATTATTAATGGTTGATTCCATAATGCAAACCATAAATTCCATTTTATTATGTCTTGAAATTTAATATGGATATGTTTATGCTGATTGTTTTGCCAGTATTTTCATGTAAATGCCTAGACACAAATTTCTATTTTCATGGGAGAATTATCTTGCTCAATATTCTTTGTTAAGTTCATGGCCTGTATTTTAGTTATATTTTAAATATTAATACTAATTAAGCTCCTTCTTGTTCCTTTTATAGTACTTGAATTGCGAAAGCTAAACTTTCGTTGCTTGAAGTCACGTGTTGTTGCATATTGACCTGTGTCTTGTCTGTCAATTGTTGCATTAAATCTACGTAGACAATTTTGTCTAAAATACGCTGTTTTGAGTTATCTTTAATAGTAAATATTAATAATTTGTAACTATTATGGCTTGCGGTCTGAGATGGTTAAAATTAAAGGAAACTTTTAATAAATGCAGTCCAATATAGTAATACAGGGTATATTATTAATTTAGTGAGACTGCACAATATTCTTTTGGAAAAAGTCTAAATTATATTCTTTAATAACGAATGGTCCACAATACTCTTACATATATAAAGTTGGTTTTATAGATCAGCGGTATTATCGTATGTTTTTTCCATCCTAAATATTTTATATTTGATTGTGTGCTAATCACTCAAAATTTAATTATTTAGTTGGAAAAGAAAGTTACACATTTGAATAAACATTCTCAAACTCCACCAGTTTATCCAAAAAAAATCCTACAAAGTATCCCAAATATATAATATACTATCTACAATTCCAAAAATGGTCTTTTATATTTGCATGATCTAAAAAGAGCAATGTCAGCCATAAAACAGCATAAGTAGGAATGGTGATGGGAGATGGTACCAAACATTTATTCAGGGTACCATTGGAAATATATAAAAACATATGAGCCATCAGTTACTCCCATTTGTTATCCTTCGGATCGAAAAACCTTTGCCGAAACATAATTTCAACCATTTAAGAACTGATATTGTAAACAATTTGGTGCATCAAAGAGGAAGATGGATTTTTTTGTTGCAAAAACCAGCAGAAGGATGAAACAATAATTCAGTACATGCTCTAAACAGGAGTTCAAAGTTATTATATTAATGCAACACGAATGTCCTATTAAGTACACAGTGGTACTACTCGAGCCATGCTCTGAATAAGAGGCTGAAATAGATACTTGAACCATCTCAAGAATATCTCCTATAAAATCATCTCTAGCAAAACATTTTCTTGTATATAATGTTTCGGCCACATTCAAGAATGGGTGTCTGAAAGGTACGTACTCTTAAGGGTCTTGACAACATTATCTATTTTTCTAAACTTTAATTTGGCAGCTCTTGTCATCATGAAATGGCTTCTTGCCAATAACCACGTGTGTGCCTCTTGCTCCTTGATCTCTCTACTTGCCCTTTTCCTCGTTGCATATCCTCGCTCAGTCTCACGCCACGTCCAGAACTCTTTCATCACAACCCTAGGAAGCCATGACTTTTGTCAAGATTAGTAAGATTTTTTTTTCCAGCCAAGACCCTAGAACAAATGTTCTACAGTATATTTTCATTACTTAAATATGTACAATTACAAAGGGCACATCAAGTAAAACCAAAAAAGAAATTAACCAATGCATGTTTTGTGTAACATCAGAAAAACTTAAAGATTATTCAGAATCCAAGTGTGAATCTTGTCTGCCTTATCTGTTTTAGCTCTTAGCTCAACGCCTCTCAGGCCTTCCTTTAAATAAAATTTCCATTTGTCAACCATTGGCGTGGCTCTTCTAAAGATCTTATCATTTCTGCTCATCCAAATACTCCAGCATCCCAAGACAATCATATCCATAGCAAATTCTAGGGGGAGTGCAGACAGGCAGAGGTGGATTTCATCATAAGTTGACGTGCCTCGATGTTTGTTGAGTGTGATGGAGATGTGTGCTCGTCTCTTTAGTGTGTTTATAGCATAGGGCGTAGTTATAGTCTTCTAGGTACATACTTTTCCTTTGGAGCAAATTCCTGGTGCTCACCTTGTCATGTAAAAGAAGCCAGAAGAAGATCTTATGTCTTAGACGCAAGATGTTTTCCACAATAGCCTGAATGTGTTATGAGCTTGCTGATTCGCCTGATTGGCTTTGTACATCTTGATGGAAGAGTATTTAGGAGCTGACCAAGTGTAGGACTAGATGTCATTCCCTGTTGAAACCACTTTGTTGTTAAGTAGGTCTTCAAGTGCATTAAATTGCACGAATGCATCTTGTGACATTGGTCTATGGAACAATAGGCCAATATCAGTGGTCTGCAGAACAGAATGCAAAGATATATTCTGCTTGATAACATAAGAGTGTAGCTCTGGATATTTCAACTGAAGGGGAAGGTCTTGGCAATTGTCAGTCCAAAACATCACTGTATTTCCTTGGCCTGCTTTACATATTGCATGCTGCTTGAAAGTAGAAAGGTGTTTAAGTACTGTCCTCCACCAGAAGGAGCCTGTCTTGTTTTCACTTGGCAATTTGTCCTGGTAATGAGTCTCCCAAATTATGTTCACCTAGGGGATATCAGCTCTGTTGAAAAATGTATGTAAGAATTTAATGAGCAGAGCTTGATTGTGGATCTTTAAGTCTAGTACTCCCAGTCCTCCTTGTTCTTTGGCCTTGCATACTGTATCCCAAGATATATGAACCATTCCTCTTTCCTGAGATCCAACCAATTGATGAGGTAGGTGTTGATTTGTTTGATCACTGTCTTTGGTATCTCCACGGAAATTTTCTAGAAAGTCTGTATTTAGTATTACAGTAGAATAATAATATATCACACCTCCGTTCCAAATATGGGACATCCTACAAAGTATATGTAGTCAGCCGTCGAACTTTTGCATTTTTGTATGCAAATAAATAATAAGCTGACCATGTTTTACTAAAAATATTATATATTTTTTATGAGAAATAGTCCCATTTATCTTTTAATTACTAAATATTTTCCATAATATGTTGTCCATCAGACTCACACTATATAATTTACATCTATACCACTATATAGTGTGGGAATAAGTTTGAATTTGAACCATCCGATCTACACATCCAATGACGAGGACGTGGAAAATTCCTACAGCATGGGCCGTCGATTTCTTCATCCAACGGCCGAAGGACACGTCTGCTTTGTCTCCCATCGCGCTCGCCATCCAGGTTCCATATCTCCTCCTCAGCAGCCTCGCCTCCCCCGCCAATTAGCACATGCGCGTGTCTCCCATCTTCCCTAAAGTGTTACTCAGAGCTTTTTTTTTAAGTAAGCGTTACCCAGAGCTGCCTTAATTTCGTTCCATGAGAACATGCTCAAGACCTTAGCATCAGCTAAAGCCATGGTGGCCGATAGGAGGATGGAGAAGTTGTGCACGGCAATAGCGAGTGTTGGGGTGCTGCCTGGGATTCCCGGGAAGCCATAATCATTGAGCGGCATCTAAGGGGCTGTTTGGATGCTGCCCACAGCAGCCCTACCAAAATCGGCCGTGCTAAAATTTTGGCGAAGGAATCCGCCGCCAGCGCCTCGCCTACGGGTGGCTGGAGGAGCTGAAACGGGCAACCAAAATATTGGCTGGGATCCAAAATATTGGTTGTGAACCAAACGCAGGCCAACTCCATCGGTAAACGCCAAATTATTGGCATGGCAGGTCAGGGCTACCATCCAAACAGCCCCTTAAGTAACATCGGCAATGGTGAAAACGATGTCGGTATTAGTTGATTGAGGATGTTGTAGAGGATATGAGAAGAAGCTGTGTGAAGGATGTGGAGACAAGGGAAGAGTAGGGATAGAAGATACGGGAGAGTTCGAGGGACACGCGTAGATTGACCGGATGAGGTGCATCAGGTGCAGCGTAGTCACAGAAAGAAAAAACATTACGCTCGTGTAGTAATCGGTGGTAATAGGCATATAAAAACACATAAAACATGACGTCGTGTCATATGTCTGTAAAATACAAACAATCTACTTAATCAACTGCTACGTACATGCACGCATGTCCATACTTTACGAAATGCCAATATGAACCATCTATGTGCACTCCATCAACGTGCAAAGCACTAGCCACTTACTAGTACGTAGTAGTTTTCCCGGAGAGCTGCCAAAACAGATATGCATCCATTTGATAGAACAAGTATATGCGGATCACTGAATCACATATGGCAAATATCAATGGTCGTGTGAAAATGCATCAATAACCTTGATTTTTTTTGAAAAGGAGGATGACGCCCGGCCTCTGCATCTGGGCGATGCATACGGCCACTTTATTAATTATTCTCACAAGACCTTACAAAGTAATACGACAGTAAGCCTAAAGCCGCCGTCTAAGCAACTCTATCCAGTTGATGAAAGGGCGCAGATAGCCTGAGCCTAATACCAAACAGACATCGCAGCTAAACCTAACATCTAAGACCTGAGGTCCCATCCAGGACGCCTGCCGGGTATGGGTCTCACCGGTCCGGTGTGCACTCAGAGGCCGCCGCCGCCAACTGCCACCGCTCCATTTTCAGAACTGTGTTGATGCATCAACCTTGCTCGGTCCAGCTATCGTCGACGCCACCACGGCGCCCAACGGCACCTCCTCCCTGCGCGCAAACAACTGAGCACGTCGCGGTCGCCACTGATACACCTCAGCACCATGCTGCCAAGTACCACCAGCCGACATAGCTTGAAGTCTTTGGAAGATCTGTCGTGCGTAGCACCTGCCGACCATGCATGAAAAAGCGTAGCACCTGTCGGTCAGGCATGACTTGACATCTCCACCGAAGCTCCGTGCAAGATGAAGCCGCTCCACCTCCAGCCTCTCTGAACGGGACGAGAGCACCCCAGAAAGACACGGCGAAGAGTTGAGCACCACAATCAGCACGAGAGCCGGACCAGCTGACCGCCATGGCGAAGCGACACCACTAAAGAGAACCGCCGCCATCAGGAATGCCAAGAACGCGCTGCAGCTGTCCCACCTCCCCGCGGACCCAAAGCGGCGCCTTCAAGAAGGTTACGGAGCCGGGCACCGCCGCCGCCCAACCAAAGTTGTGGGTTTTCATCCGGGTGCAGGGGGAGGACGAGGAAGAGGGAGCTGGATCTCGAAGCCGCCTTCAAGAAGGAAACAACTCCTGGAGCGTCACCGGCGTCGTGGCCGCCGCAGCCGGCCAAGAAATTACTCCGATCCAGAGATCCCAACCCCACATCCGCGCAGTCCGCCACCGGAACCGGCCGGACTGACGAGGAGGAACCAGCAGCACGGGGGCGTCGTCTTCAGATCTGGCGAAGAAGGGCAGCAGGGGATCCCTCCACGCGGCGCCCGCGTCCACCGCCAACTCGCTGCCCGCGCGGCCGAGTAGACGCGACCCTCAACACCGGCGAGCGCCGCCCGCAAGAGATTTGTGAGCGGTGTCCAGCATCGCTCGTAGGATGTATGTGCAATGCTTGACGCTACGCTGGGTTGTCTCTGCCCGTTCATTACATCAACCCGGTTGTCATGGTTAGAATCCACGCATCTGGAAGCTCACAAAGTTTCTTCCTGTGCTTCTTGCCCTATCTTGCGCAAGCTCTTCTGCCGATGGACGTGATGCGCCTCCATTCTACTGAACTTTAACTCCTCATATTCCCATCGGAAAGGTTCCACGCTTTGCAACCTTCCTTCGAGTTACCCTTTTTTTTGTCGATTTCTGTAAAGCTATTTCCATAAAAGAATGTGGGAAGTAAAAACTAGTACAACGATACTCGCAGTGGCGTGGTTCCTTTTATCGCCAACGCCCAGTCCATTGTATTATTGTGAGAGCTGCTAAAACAGAGATGCATCCCTTTGGTAGAACAAGTATGCGCGGATCACTGAATCATATATGACAAATACCAATAGTCATGTAAAAAATGCACCAGTAACTTCAGACGAGGATTTGTGGCGTTAAGCGGGCAACATGACTTGTCAGGTGATTGACCCCGCACTCTCAAACCCCCGCGCATTTCTGTAGTAACCTCGATCTTCTACGGGTCAAGATATTCATGGATGACATCCAGCGTCAATCGTCAGACGTATGTGCAATGCTTTCCACTCTGCCGGTTCGTCTCTGTCATTCATTCCGCCAACCTGGCTACCATGGTCAGAAACTAAGAATCCACCCATCATGGAAGGTCACAAACTTTTCCTGAAATAGATACTTGAACCATCTCAAGAATATCTCCTATAAAATCATCTCTAGCAAAACATTTTCTTGTATATAATGTTTTGGCAATATTCAAGAATGGGTGTGTGAAAGGTACGTACTCTTAAGGGTCTTGACAACATTATCAATTTTTCTAAACTTTAATTTGGCAGCTCTTGTCATCATGAAATGGCTTCTTGCCAATAACCACGTACGTGCCTCTTGCTCCTTGATCTCTCTACTTGCCCTTTTCCTCGTTGCATTTCCTGGCTCAGTCTCACGCCACGTCCAGAACTCTTTCATCACAATCCTAGAAAGCCAAGACTTTATTCAAGATTAGTAAGTTTTTTTTAAGCCAAGACCGTAGAACAAATGTTCTACGGTATATTTTCATTACTTAAATATGTACAATTACAAAGGGCACATCAAGTAAAACAAAAAAAGAAATTAACCAATGCATGTTATGTGTAACATCAGGAAAACTTAAAGATTATTCAGAATCCAAGTGTGAATCTTGTCTGCCTTATCTGTTTTAGCTCTTAGCTCAACGCCTCTCAGGCCTTCCTTTAAATAAAATTTCCATTTGTCAATCATTGGTGTGGCTCTTTTAAGATCTTATCATTTCTTCCCATCCAAATACTCCAGCATCCCATGACAATCATATCCATAGCAAATTCTGGGGGGGAGTGCAGACAGGCAGAGGTGGATTTCATCATAAGTTGACATGCCTCGATGTTTGTTGGGTGTGACGGAGTGCCAACACATGAGCGCAAATGGGCAGTCCCAGAAGAGATGTGTGCTCGTCTCTTTAGTGTGTTCATAGCATAGGGCGTAGTTATAGTCTTCTAGGTACATACTTTTCCTTTGGAGCAAATTCCTGGTGCTCACCTTGTCATGTAAAAGAAGCCAGAAGAAGATCTTATGTCTTAGACGGCAAGATGTTTTCCACAATAGCCTGAATGTGTTATGAGCTTGCTGATTCCCCTGATTGGCTTTGTACATCTTGATGGAAGAGTATTTGGGAGCTGACCAAGTGTAGGACTAGATGTCATTCCCAGTTGAAACCACTTTGTTGTTAAGTAGGTCTTCAAGTGCATTAAATTGCACGAATGCTTCTTGTGACATTGGTCTATGGAACAATAGGCCAATATCAGTGGTCTCCAGAACAGAATGCAAAGATATATTCTGCTTGATAGCATAAGAGTGTAGCTCTGGATATTTCAACTGAAGGGGAAGGTCTTGGCAATTGTCAGTCCAAAACATCACTGTATTTCCTTGGCCTGCTTTACATATCGCATGCTGCTTGAAAGTAGAAAGGTGTTTAAGTACTGTCCTCCACCAGAAGGAGCCTGTCTTGTTTTCACTTGGCAATTTGTCCTGGTAATGAGTCTCCCAAATTATGTTCACCCAGGGGATATCAACTCTGTTGAAAAATTTATGTAAGAATTTAATGAGCAGAGCTTGATTGTGGATCTTTAAGTCTAGTACACCCAGTCCTCCTTGTTCTTTGGCCTTGCATACTGTATCCCAAGATATATGAACCATTCCTCTTTCCTGAGATCCAAATTTTCTCCAGAAGCAATCGATGAGGTAGGTGTTGATTTGTTTGATCACTGTCTTTGGTATCTCCATGGAAATTTTCTAGAAAGTCTGCATTTAGTATTACAGTAAAATAATAATATATCACACCTCCATTCCAAATATGGGACATCCTACAACGTATATGTAGTCAGCCGTCGAACTGTTGCATTTTTGTATGCAAATAAATAATAAGCTGACCATGTTTTACTAAAAATATTATATATTTTTTGATGAGAAATATTTCCATTTAACTTTTAACTACTAAATATTTTCCATAATATGTTGTCCATCACACTCACACTATATAATTTATATCTATACGACTATATAGTGTGGGAATAAATTTGAATTTGAACCATCCGATCTACACGTCCAATGACGAGGACATGGAAAATTCCTACAGCATGGGCCGTCGATTTCTTCATCCAACGGCCGAAGGACACGTCTGCTTTGTCTCCCATCGCGCTCGCCATCCAGGTTCCATTTCTCCTCCTCAGCAGCCTCGCCTCCCCCGCCCATTAGCACATGCGCGTGTCTCCCATCTTCCCTAAAGTGTTACTCAGAGCTTTTTTTTTAAGTAAGCGTTACCCAGAGCTGCCTTAATTTCGTTCCATGAGAACATGCTCAAGACCTTAGCATCAGCTAAAGCCATGGTGGCCGATAGGAGGATGGAGAAGTTGTGCACGGCAATAGCGAGTGTTGCGGTGCTGCCTGGGAGGTCCGGGAAGCCATAATCATTGAGCGGCACCTAAGGGGCTGTTTGGATGCTGCCCACAGCAGCCCTACCAAAATCGGCCGTGCTAAAATTTTGGCGAAGGAATCCGCCGCCAGCGCCTCGCCTACGCGTGGCTGCAGGAGCTGAAACGGGCGACTAAAATATTGGTTGGGATCCAAAATATTGGTTGTGAACCAAACGCAGGCCAACTCCATCGGTCAACGCCAAATTATTGGCATGGCAGGTCAGGGCTACCATCCAAACAGCCCCTTAAGTAACATCGGCAATGGTAAGAACGATGGCGGTATTAGTTGATTGAGGATGTTGTAGAGGATATGAGAAGAAGCTGTGTGAAGGATCTAGAGACAAGGGAAGAGTAGGGATAGAAGATACGGGAGAGTTCGAGGGACACGCGTAGATTGACCGGATGAGGTGCATGAGGTGCAGCGTAGTCACAGAAAGCAGAGTGTTCATGGGTTGTGGTTTACCTCTACTCCGACTAGGTGGGTGGGCCGTATTCAAATTTCTTGTTCCAAGTCAAAAAATCTGAACCCCTCAAAAAAAGTCAAAAAATCTGAAAAGGCTTGTCTCAAAAAAATATCAAAAGGAAAAAACATTACGCTCGTATAGTAATCGGTGGTAATAGGCATATAAAAATACATAAAACATGACGTCGTGTAATAGGTCTGTAAAATACAAACAATCTACTTAATCAACTGCTACGTACATGCACGCATGTTCATACTTTACAAAAGGCCAATATGAACCATCTATGTGTACTCCATCAACGTGCAAAGCACTAGCCACTTACTAGTACGTACTAGTTTTCCCGGAGAGCTGCCAAAACAGAGATGCATCCATTTGATAGAACAAGTATATGCGGATCACTGAATCAGATATGGCAAATATCAATGGTCGTGTGGAAATGCACCAATAACCTCGATCTTCCTCGCGTCAAGAGATTCATGAGCGGTGTCCAGCATCGTTCGTAAGACGTATGTGCAATGCTTGACGCTCCGTTGGGTCGTCTCTGCCCGTTCATTACATCAACCCGGTTGTCGTGGTTAGAATCCACGCATCTTGGAAGCTCACAAAGTCTCTTCCTGTGCTTCTTGCCCTATCTTGCGCAAGCTCTTCTGCCGATGGATGTGATATGCCTCCATTCTACTGAACTTTAATTCCTCACATTTCCATCGAAAAGGTTCCATGCTTTGCAACCTTCCTTCGAGTTACCCTTTTTTGTTGATTTCTGAAAAGCTATTTTCATAAAAGGATGTGGGAAGTGAAAACTAGTACAACGATACTTGCAGTGGCGTGGTCCCTTTTATCGCCAATGCCCAGTCCATTGTATTATTGTGAGAGCTGCTAAAACAGAGATGCATCCCTTTGATAGAACAAGTATGCGCGGATCACTGAGTCATATATGACAAATATCAATAGTCATGTAAAAAATGCACCAATAGCCTCGGACGAGGATTTGTGGCATTAAGCCGGCACCATGACTTGGCAGGTGATTGACCCCGCACTCTCGAGCCCCCGCACATTTCTGCAGTAACCTCGATCTTCTTTGAGTCAAGAAATTCATGGGTGATATCTAATCGTCAGACGTATGTGGAATGCTGTCCACTCCGCAGTTCGTCTCTGCCATTCGTTGCGCCAACCTGGCTACCATGGTCAGAAACTCAGAATCCACCCATCTTGGAAGGTCACAAACTCTTCCTGTGTTTGTGGCGCTATCTTGCGCAAGCTCGTCTGCCCATGGATGTGATGCGCCTCCATTCTATTGCTTTTTGAGTCCTCACATTCCCATCAGAAAGGATACATGCTTTGCCAAGCTCCTTCTAGTTACCCTTTCTTATCGATTTCGGTAGAGTTATTTCCATCAAAGAATGTGGGATGTGAAAACTAGTACAACGATACTCGCAGTGGCATGGTCCCTTTTATTGCCAATGCCCACTCCTCCTTTATTGCACCACCAAAGTGCATTATTCCACCCACCGGGTTGTATTATTGTGAGATCATTATGCTTTTCTCAGAATTTTCTAGCACATGGCCTTTTTCTGATTAACACGACTTGTACTTTTAAGACAAGTATGATGAATGGCCAGATTATTTCCGTTTTTCGGTTTCTAGCATCTCTATCTTTTTTTCCAGCAAGCTCGTCGTGTGCTTTCAATGCATAAACATAGATAGATTGAAGATTTCTGTATGTATACCGTACAAATTTTGTTGTGGTGAGCTCATTTTTCTGAAAGTAGGAGAATTTATTCCACTCTTTGTGCACCGTTAACCTCTGATCAGCAGATGAGTTACAATGTCATAGAAAGTCGTCCAGCCATACAACATTGTCGGCTTGAGCCAAACTCATGTACAAATAAGCCAACTGCATCAATCGATGCAGACGTCATAGTCTTTTACCCCTTTTCTGAAAAGAAAATCTTGTTCTAGTTTATTACATGGCCCTTGGCGGTTCTTAACACGGACGCTTGTAAGCAATGACTTCAAACACTTTGCCTCCGAACAGAGAAAGCTTAACGAAACTAAATCAAAGGCACTGAAAACTACTCCTGAATGTGAATCAAATGATATGTTTCTTGTTACATATAACTCATAATCTGTTGACAAACTAATGCTCAACGAAGGGAGTATTTAAAAATAGAGCAAAGTTTGTTTAAACACTAAACTTCTAGAGATTGCCTGGTCGGAAGTCTGAACCCTCGACACCTAATCCATAAATTGGCATCCTAAACTCATGATGTGGCACAGATTAAAGAGAGATCCTTATTGGCGCTTCAAGCGCCAAAAAGTCGCTATGGCGCACACTACCCACGAGTGGGCCGAGCCCAAGTTGTGTGGTGGTACAAGGCCAGCTGGTCTCGTACGTATTCTTGCACAATCATTTTCTCTTCGGGCTTCTAGCCGCTGCTGTTTGTAGATTTATAAAACCGGATTCTGGTTTTGTAGAATAAAATTTCATGTATCATGAATTAAAAAAAGTGAACTTTGAAAATGAGGAGTTTCATAAGTTAATGAATTGAAAAACATTTCGTATTAAAAAATAATTGTGCATTTTTAGAAATAACCATGAATTTAAAATGGTACTCAATGTTTTTTCAAAATGTTCATGATTTTGAAAAGTTCACAAATTTGGGTAAAATTTGGATTTGACAAAAGGTAATGAATTCAAAAAATGTTTTCCCATTTAGAGAAAGTTCACAAATTTGGAGTTGCACTCATGAATTCAAAAACAAATCAGGGATTCAGAAAAATTTCAACCTAATTCACGCATTTAAAAAAACAGAAAAAATTGCATCAACTCAAAAAAAATTGAATTCGAAAAAAAGTTCATGAATTCGAATACATCGGTGGATTTTAAAATTTCCATCAAATTTTAAAAAGTCACGAAGTTATAAAATTTCATCAATTTTAAAATGTCAAGAAATGTAAAAAACTTCTTGAAAACCATGTTGTTTGCGATATTTAAAAAGGTTAAAATACCACGAAACATGTTGTAAAAAATGTCTAAATTTGCAAAATGCCAAGAAAATTTATGGAAATAATCTTGAATTGCAAAAAGTTTATAAAATAAAAAATAAAAGGAAAAAAATAAAAAGACAAAAACAAAGAAAACCTATCAAAAATGCAGAAAAAAAACTCTCCTGAAAAACAGCATGAATGCCTCTAGAAGCTTCCTAAAATTGACAGCAGCTCTTGACAACATTATCTATTTTTCTAAACTTTAATTTGGCAGCTCTTGTCATCATGAAATGGCTTCTTGCCAATAACCACGTGTGTGCCTCTTGCTCCTTGATCTCTCTACTTGCCCTTTTCCTCGTTGCATTTCCTCGCTCAGTCTCACGCCACGTCCAGAACTCTTTCATCACAACCCTAGGAAGCCATGACTTTTGTCAAGATTAGTAAGATTTGTTTTTGAAGCCAAGACCCTAGAACAAATGTTCTACGGTATATTTTCATTACTTAAATATGTACAATTACAAAGGGCACATCAAGTAAAACCAAAAAAGAAATTAACCAATGCATGTTTTGTGTAACATCAGAAAAACTTAAAGATTATTCAGAATCCAAGTGTGAATCTTGTCTACCTTATCTGTTTTAGCTCTTAGCTCAACGCCTCTCAGGCCTTCCTTTAAATAAAATTTCCATTTGTCAACCATTGGCGTGGCTCTTCTAAAGATCTTATCATTTCTGCTCATCCATATACTCCAGCATCCCAAGACAATCATATCATTGGTTTGATGGAGATGTGTGCTCGTCTCTTTAGTGTGTTTATAGCATAGGGCGTAGTTATAGTCTTCTAGGTACATACTTTTCCTTTGGAGCAAATTCCTGGTGCTCACCTTGTCATGTAAAAGAAGCCAGAAGAAGATCTTATGTCTTAGACGGCAAGATGTTTCCACAATAGCCTGAATGTGTTATGAGCTTGCTGATTCCCCTGATTGGCTTTGTACATCTTGATGGAAGAGTATTTAGGAGCTGACCAAGTGTAGTACTAGATGTCATTCCCTGTTGAAACCACTTTGTTGTTAAGTAGGTCTTCAAGGCATCCACGCGTCAGCATTTCAGGGGCTGGGGTTTTTGTTTTTTTAAAGGGGGGGGTGGGGGGTTAATTTAGGTGTTTCATATATTGTGTTAGCTAGCTAATTAATAGAGAGAAGTGTCCTCTCTTATCTCCGTGCTTGGTCGACGCTACGTACTATAAACGTATGGAGAGGACTAGACACGCTAGCTAGTAATCAAATGAAGGAAACAGAAGATCGTCATGAACATATGCATACAGAGAGAAGTGATATCGACCACCTCTCCTTCTCCGAGAGATTGGTCGAACAACAAGTTCTCGTATATCTATCCGACACTACCGGCTACATATATACAATAATTATCTCTTACAATACAATCTCCTAATTAAATTGTAAGAACACAGGGTCCACATAGTATTCTCCATTTTCAGCGATCACGTGGTCAAGGAAGAATGCCGCCAATTCCTCTTGAATTGCTCGCATACGATCTGGTGCTAGGATTTCATCCCGCTTCCGAAACATCTAATTTGAAGAAGGGGGTCAATACATATATATATGAATAAATGAAACTCAACACAAATGATGGTAATAAAATAAAATTGTGAATATTATTGCTTACGCACTTCATATTGTTCGTCAGAGTTGCCCCGCTCACAGGTCGTGTAGTGGAGGGACTCGCAAACGTAGTAAACACAGTAATTATTCCCGGGTTCCTGCCACAACCACTTACAAGAAATAGAGGTCAATCAAACTGATAAGCAAGCATGCTAAATGGTATTGATGAAACTAGCGCTTGCACTAGGAGATGCGCGGAACATGCTACTATAGTACTTACTTTCGGGTGTTTAAATTGCAGCTTCTTCGGCAGTCCCGGAGCTTTTGTGGTGAATTTTCTCCAAACCCTGCCAGACAAAGAAAACTATTACTTGATATCAGGAAATGAACAAAGTTGCTGATATGGTGGATAATGATCGATTTAACTTACTTCTCGAGCATTTGAGTCATGTTCGCATAGTCCTGGGGATCTTTTCGTCTCGAGTCTAAGACGGTTACTACTCCCTGCTCAAGCTTAATCTCTAGGAGAATATAGTGGAAGCTGCGCATGCATGCATAAGTCATCAATTACATTACAATAACCTGGACTAATAAGGGAAACCGAATATGCACAAGACAGTAACACTCACTTGAAGTTGTAAGGAAAGAGTATTATATCTTTGTTTTGATTTAATACCAACGATCGTAGCAAGTTGGCCTCGGCTTCTTTGGCATGTTTTTCAACCGTATATGCATCTATGAGATTTGTGTTAATGAACCCAATATCACCGATTTGTCTTTTCTTCAATTCGGCGATCTTCAATCTGCATAATATAGTGAGGATAATTATAAATACATGCAATGAAAGAGCTGAGCTATATAGAGAGACTTAATGACAGAAGTAGTACTACTTACAGACAGTAGCAAGTGATCGTTGTTTTATCGAGGGCCTTTTGATTGTAAAACTGGAAGAAATCCTCAAATGGAACATTCAGTAGTTCAATTCCAACGAGGTCATGCTCCGGTTTAACTCTCAGCGTCAAAGTATTCATCCCATCAGACTCTCTGCAGGTTTTCATGTACCAATCATGTAATCTTCGCATCATCGTTGTTAGAGATCTTTCATCTTTGACGAGAGGCTTCCCGTAATGGTATTTGTGTTCGTCCACCTCCATGATTTCATAATGTACATCGTCGGGCAGGTAATCTCCAAGATTGCTATAACCGGCCACCATCCTCGGATCATTAGCGACGATCTCTTTTGACACCTTGAGCGGGGGGCATGATTGGTTCGCTTGTTCGCCGAGCTGGGCAATTTTTTTCCCAGCTCGTCGTTCTTTTAACCTTTGATCACTGACAGTACTTCCCGACCGCTCCGCTTCGGCATATGTCTTTGCAAGAATGCGCTCATAGTTGCCTCTCGGCGGAGACTTTGGTGGTTTTGTCAGGGCAGCCAGAGTGCGCTTTGCTTTCACCGGATCTACCTTCTCCTCCGGAGGTGGATGTTTCTTTGCTTTCACCCCTTCAAAGAAGTTTGTCACTTCGGCTCGCACGATCTTCCTGGTTTCCTCCTCGGTCCTCTCGTATGGTAAATTCTCTAGGGTCTTCAGAGAAGGACCGAATCTGTATTGCCTCCCGCCTCTGGCAGCTGTACTGCTAGACGCCAGCAGAGCAGACGGAGCGGCTGCGGCTATCTTCTTTCCTTGCTTACGAGGCGGAGGAGAAGGACTACGACGCGCCGGAGCAGCCGGAGCGGCGGCGGGTCTCTTCCGCCCTTGCTGACGAGGCGGAGAAGGAGGAGGCTGGCTGCTCTGGTGCGCCGACGCTGGCGGAGAAGGAGGCGGAGTGCTGCGAGGCGCCGGAGAAGGAGGCTGAGTGCCCTGATCACTCGCCGGAGGAGGAGGCGGAGTGCCCTTACTCGCCGGAGCCGTCCAGTTCGGAAGGTTGATGAGCTCCTTCCGCCATAGGCACGGAGTCTTCAGAGCTAAACCCAGCCGAGTCTCCCCTTCACCGGTAGGGTGGTCAAGCTGGAGGTCCTCAAATCCCTCCGTTATATCATCCACCATCACCCTAGCATATCCTTCTGGAATCGGCTGGCAGTGGTAGGTTGCACCGGGTTCAGGAGGTAAAACAGAGCCAACAGCCGCCTTGACTTTGAAGTTCTGCCATTGCGCCATAAGGTGGCAATGTTGAGACGCCGTGATAGCATCCACGGGGTAGCTAGCAGGAGCCGTCAAGACATGCTCCAGCTGAAGCAGCTCGGTGGAAGCCACGCTGCTTGTCCGCTCAGATGGCGGGGTAGCTTCGGGGGTAGTTTCGGCATGTCGATTACCGTCTCGTTCCTCTAGCGCTTCAACCCTTTCGTGCAGCTTCTGAATTTGGATCTGCTCCATTTTTTCCTCCTCTCCTGGCTTTTGTAACCGCCTGCGTCCGGAAAACTAGCCTTCCACGGAACGGAGCCTGGCGTGCCTCGTGTCCGTCCAGGGTGCTCAGGATTCCCGAGGCCCATTGTGAGCTCGTCGTTCTCTCTGTCTGGAACGAACGTCCCTTCCTGCGCTGCATCGATATATTGCTGAATCTTCTTGACTGGTACTCTCAAAAGCTCGTTCGTCCAAATGCACCTCCCTGATACAGGGTCCAAGGTTCCGCCAGCCCCGAAGAACCAAGTCCGGCAATGGTCTGTCCAGTTCATTGTCTGTGGTTCGATCCCTTTTTCAAGCAGATCATTCTCAGCCTTGGCCAACTTAGGCCGGGCTTTGAGGTAGCCACCTGACCCCGTGCGATGGTGAAGCTTCTTCTTCGGCATTCTTCTTGTTTGTCGCTGACATCTTCTTACTCTTTTCCGATGTCTTGTGGGCCACAAATGCGGGCCAGTGATCTCTGATCTTCTCATACCGGCCGATGAATTCTGGTGTCTCTTCTTTGTCGACAAACGTTTTCAGCTCATTCTTCCACCTCCTGAATAGGTCTGCCATCTTCTTAAGAGCATGAGACTTGATTAATTGCTCTTTAACTGGCTTCTCCGGATCCTCCTCTGGCGGTAGGGTGAAATTTGCCTTCAGCTCAGTCCAAAGATCATCTTTCTGCATATCATTGACATAAGACACCTCAGGGTCTTCCTTCTTAGGCTTATACCATTGCTAGATGCTGATCGGGATCTTGTCCCTAACTAGAACCCCACACTGAGCAGCAAATGCATCCTTTGTCCGGATGGGTTCAATCAGTTGGCCGTCGTGCGCGATTGCTGTGATCTCAGACCTTTCATCCGAGCACAACTTTCTCTTCGGGCCTCGTCTCTTTACCGCAGTTGTGCTCGATCCGGAGCGCTAGAAAAAAGAAGAAAGACGAGTGTTAATTAATATGTGTACATACCAAAACAATGAATGCATCAATTAGCTAGTCAGCACAGGCTTAACTAATATATTTACCTGGCCGGACTCTGTTCGGTCACCGGAGCCTCACCACGGGCTCCTTCTTGCACCAGCATTGGGTCACCGGAGCCATCATAATCATGTCTTTCCTACTCCACTCTTCGATCACCGTAGCCTGCTTCTTCACCCTGTTCTTCCATACCATCATTGTCGTTAAGATACGACAAGATATCACCTCCGGCTAAGATTATGTCCCCCAACACCTCTTCTGCTTGCTCGTCTCGTCCGTGCTCCATTGTTTCTGCAAATATTACAACATGGCAATTATTACACAAACATGATAGCAGGTGGTTAGTGCAAACGTAGACCTAGCTTATTCCGGGTTTGGGGTGGCCTCGGCAACGCTTCAAGGGCAGGGGCGCGGCGGGAGGGGGTAGGAGACCAACATCGTTTTTTTCTAGGGTTTGGGTGTCCTCGAGAGTTTTGGTCGAGCGAGAGGGCCGGGGGGTGCTCCCGTGGTATAAGTTATCACGGTCGAGAGGGGGTATAAATATCAACCGTCCATCATGTCGAAGTTATCTGGGAGGGAGTTATATATATCGACAACGACGACATACATACATGGGAAAATAATGTTATCGAGGAGGGGGTATCACCCCCGCCCCCCCCCCCCCCCCACGTGTCGAAGTTATCGGGAGGGGGTTATATCGACAACGATGACATACGTACATGGGCAAATAATATTATCGGGGAGGGGGTATATCGACCCCCCCTCGTGTTGAAGTTATCGGGAGAGGGGTATATCGACGACGACAGACCCGATAAAACATAAGAAAACGAAGAAGAAATAAAAAGAGGAGAAGAAGAAAAGGAATAGAGGAGAAGATCGAAAAATAAGAAGAAGAAAAAAGAGGAGAAGAAGAAAGGAATAGAGGAGAGAAGAAGAAAAAATAGATTTTTTTCTATTTTTTCTTCTCCTCTTCTATTCATTTCTTCTTCTCTTCTTTTTCTTCTTTTTTCCTCTTCTTATTTATTTCTCCTCTTCTTCCTCTCCTCTTCTTCTCCTTTCTTCCTCTTCTTATTTTCCTTTTTCCTCTCATTCATAAAAAAATGTTCAAATAGAAAATTTCGAAAAAAAGTAAAAGTTTTGCCTAATGCATTGTTCATATGAATATACAAACATTTGCATATTCTACAATAATTAATATCACCAAAAAATCTATGAACAGAAAAAAATCCTAACTTTTCTAAAAATCTATATTTTGCATATATACATGAACATATATATACACAGAGAACATATATACATACATATACTCATACATGAACATATCATCATATATATATAAAAACAAGCATATATATGAAAAAAACAAGCATATATATGAAAAAAGGGCGCCGGCCGGACCAAGGTGAGGAGGACCGCGGGGTCGGCGGCGAGGATGGCGACGGGGCAGTGGGCGCGCGCTCGGGGTAGGGGGCGATGGCGGCGAAGGGCGGGGCAGGGCGACGACGACGACGGGGACGGGTCGGGGCGGCGCGCGTCAGGGGCGGCGGGCGGCGTCGGCGGGGGAGGCGACGGGCACGGGCGACGGCGACGGCGACGACGGGCACGGGCGACGGCGACAGCGACGGCGACGATGGGCACGGGCGACGGCGACGGCGACGGCGGGGGCGGCTGGCGGCGTCGGGGCAGCCTGGCGGCGTCGGCGTCGTCGGGGCAAACTGCAGATGAACTCTGAAAAATTTCCTAAGTGTTTGCTTATATAGCAAATCCTTTAGTCCCGGTTCGTGGAACCAACCGGGACTAAAGGTAGGCATTAGTCCCGGTTGGTGCCACCAACCGGGACCAAAGCCCTCTTTTCAGCAGCCCAAAGGGCGGGAAGCGGCGGCCTTTGGTCCCCGTTGGTGGCACCAACCGGGACTAAAGGGGGGGCATTGGTCCCGGTTGGTGCCACGAACCGGTACCAATGCACCCCTTTAGTCCCGGTTGGTGGCACCAACCGGGACCAAAGGCCTCTTGCTGCCCGCGTCGCGGCCAAAAGTTTAGTCCCACCTCGCTAGCCGAGGGGCGCCCGCACCAGTTTAAAAGCCCCGGCGCGGCTGCTGTCTCGAACTCCTCTCTATAGCAGGCTTCTGGGACTAATTTTGGCGCGCTGCCCATTGAGCCTTCTAGCCCTTCTGGGCCTGTATTTGCAAACCCGAGGGTTGGAAGGCCCAGTGGGCAGCGCCCCAACAATTTTTTTGCTGTATTTAGTTTTTTTGTTTTCTTTTTTGCTTTATTTATTTTGTTTTGTTTCTACTTACAACAAAAAACTTATTTATTTTATTTTATTTTGTTTCTAATTACTTATTTATTTTACTTTATGATAATTCTTTTTGCTATTAAAGTTTCTATCAAAAAAAGTTCTTTATGAAAATTATTTTTGCTGTATTTAGTTTTTTTGTTTTCTTTTTTGCTTTATTTATTTTGTTTTGTTTCTACTTACAACAAAAAAACTTATTTATTTTATTTTATTTTGTTTCTAATTACTTATTTATTTTACTTTATGATAATTGTTTTTGCTATTAAAGTTTCTATCAAAAGAAGTTCTTTATGAAAATTCTTTTTGCTTTTAATGATTTTGAACAGAAAATACTTCGATAATTTTAGTTGCATCAATTTTATACGATTTTAGTTTCAATAATACTAGAGGTTTCTTATAATGTTTTGAATAGAAAATACTTTGTTAATTTTAGTTTCATAAATTTTATTAAAGTTTATTTTATTTTATCGTAACACAAGAAGTCCGGAGTTGTAATAAGTTATTAAAAATAAAAAAGAGGCGCAATGCTCATTGATTTGCTTCAAGCCTTTCGGAATAGTGTAGACTGCACTGCACATAGCTCCATGCAGTCTACCTTATTCCTCAAGGCTTGAAGCTAAGCAACGTGAGCATTGCGCCTCTTCTTCATCGTCTCTGCACTCAGGGCTTATAAACCGCTCCTAGTGCCTCTCAGCTAGCGAGGTGGGACTAAAAAACTGCATAGTAAGAAACTCTAGTACCGGTTCGTGGCACGAACCGGTACTAAAGGTGCTCGTGGGGCCACAGCCTCATTAGTACCGGTTCGTGGCACCAATCGGGACCAAAGGGTGGAATTGGTCCCGGTTCGTGCCACGAACCGGGACCAATGGCCTTGCACAGCGGCGTGGTGGTGGGAGTTTAGTCCCACCTCGCTAGCTGAGAGAGAGCCGCACCTGTTTATAAGGTGCGGTGCGCCTGAGCTGTCGAGCTCCTCTCTAAAGCAGGCTTACGGGCCTAACCTCTTTGTACATGCCTGTGGGCCTACTGGGCCTTCTGCGGGCCTGAATCCTGGCCTAGGATGGGTTTCTAATCGTATTCAGGCCGTGGTGGCCCAGTAGGTGGCATAATTTTTAATTTTTGTCCTGTTATTTTTCATGCATTTACTAATTATTTTGAGCTATAAGACCCTAAAATTGAAAAGCATTTCAAATGAACTCTGAAAAGGTTGAAAGTTGGCATGGTATCATCATTTCATCCACATAGCATGTGCAAGAAAGTTGAGAGAGTTACAGCAAAAACTAGATGCACTTCATGTACAAAACGGACAATGGTATCATACTCGTCTGTTACAAAGTTGGGATGGTATCATCATAATTAATAGTTGCGGGAGAAAGTCTTCACTTTTTCTTCGCTTGTGTCATTTGCTTATTGCGCCGTAACCATGGATAATCTTCATCGTTTATCAGGATGCTTGGGTCGGCCTTGACTTTGAAGGGAGGAATTTCATGAAACTTTTCATAATCTTCAGACATGTCTGTCTTGCCCTCCACTCCCACAATGTCCCTTTTTCCTGAAAGAACTATGTGGCGCTTTGGCTCATCGTATGATGTATTCGCTTCCTTATCTCTTCTTTTTATCGGTCTGGTAGACATGTCCTTCACATAGATAACCCGTGCCACATCATTGGCTAGGACGAACGGTTCGTCAGTGTACCCAACATTGTTCAGATCCACTGTTGTCATTCCATTCTGTGGGTCTACCTGTACCCCACCTCCTGACAGATTGACCCATTTGCACTTAAACAAAGGGACCTTAAAATCATGTCCATAGTCAAGTTCCCATATGTCCATTATGTAACCATAATATGTGTCCTTTCCCCTCTCGGTTGCTGCATCAAAGCGGACACCGCTGTTTTGGTTGGTGCTCTTTTGATCTTGGGCGATCGTGTAAAATGTATTCCCATTTATCTCGTATCCTTTGTAAGTCAATACAGTCGAAGATGGTCCCCTGGACAACGAGTAAACCTCATCACAAACAGTGGTGTCACCTCTGAGACGTGTTTCCAACCAACTACTGAAAGTCCTGATGTGTTCACATGTAATCCAGTCGCCACACTGCTCCGGGTGTTTGGAGTGCAGACTGTTCTTGTGTTCATCGACATACGGGGTCACCAAGGTAGAGTTCCGTAGAACTGTGTAGTGTGCTTGAGACCAAGAATATCCGTCCCTGCATATTATTGAGTCCCCTCCAAGCGTTCCTTTTCCAGTCAGTCTCCCCTCATACCGCGATTTAGGGAGACCTATCTTCTTAAGGCCAGGAATGAGGTCAACACAAAACCCAATGAAATCCTCTGTTTGATGGCCCATGGAGATGCTTCCTTCTGGCCTAGCGCGGTTACGGACATATTTCTTTAGGACTCCCATGAACCTCTCAAAGGGGAACATATTGTGTAGAAATACGGGCCCCAGAATGACAATCTCGTCGACTAGATGAACTAGGACGTGCGGCATGATATTGAAGAAGGATGGTGGGAACACCAGCTCGAAACTGACAAGACATTGCGCCACATCACTCCTTAGCCTTGGTATGATTTCTGGATCGAAGAAGATTTCTCAGGACAATCCTCAGTTTACGGGCATTCGAAGAAGATTTCTTTCTCTTCTTTCATAAGAGCGTAGCTGGCAGGACCTTCATACTGCTTCGGAGGCATGCCGTCTTTTTCGTGCAAACGTTGCAGGTCCTCCCGTGCCTCAGGTGTATCTTTGTCTTCCCATACACGCCCAAGAAGCCTAGCAGGTTCACGCAAAGGTTCTTCGTCACGTGCATCACGTCGATTGAAGAGCGGACCTCTAGCTCTTTCCAGTAGGGTAGGTCCCAAAATATAGATTTCTTCTTCCACATGGGTGCGTGTCCCTCAGCGTCATTCGGAACAGCTAGTCCGCCGGGAACCTTTCCAAAGATTACGTGTAAATCATTGACCATAGCAAGTACATGATCACCGGTACACATGGCGGGCTTCTTCCGGTGATCTGCCTCGCCTTTGAAATGCTTGCCTTTCTTTCGACATTGATGGTTGGTCGGAAGAAATCGACGATGGCCCAGGTACACATTCTTCCTGCATTTGTCCAGGTATATACTTTCAGTGTCATCTAAACAGTGCGTGCATGCGTGGTATCCCTTGTTTGTCTGTCCTGAAAGGTTACTAAGAGCGGGCCAATCGTTTATGGTTACAAACAGCAACGCGTGCAGGTTAAATTCCTCCTGTTTGTGCTCATCCCACATACGTACACCGTTTCCATTCCACAGCTGTAAAAGTTCTTCAACTAATGGCCTTAGGTACACATCAATGTCGTTGCCGGGTTGCTTAGGGCCTTGGATGAGAACTGGCATCATAATGAACTTCCGCTTCATGCACATCCAAGGAGGAAGGTTATACATACATAGAGTCACGGGCCAGGTGCTGTGATTGCTACTCTGCTCCCCGAAAGGATTAATGCCATCCGCGCTTAAACCAAACCATACGTTCCTTGGGTCAGCTGCAAACTCAGCCCAGTACTTTCTCTTGATTTTTCTCCACTGCGACCCGTCAGCGGGTGCTCTCAACTTCCCGTCTTTCTTACGGTCCTCACTGTGCCATCGCATCAACTTGGCATGCTCTTCGTTTCTGAACAGACGTTTCAACCGTGGTATTATAGGAGCATACCACATCACCTTCGCAGGAACCCTCTTCCTGGGGGGCTGGCCGTCAACATCACCAGGGTCATCTCGTCTGATCTTATACCGCAATGCACCGCATACCGGGCATGCGTTCAAATCCTTGTACGCACCGCGATAGAGGATGCAGTCATTAGGGCATGCATGTATCTTCTGCACCTCCAATCCTAGAGGGCATACGACCTTCTTTGCTGCGTATGTACTGTTGGGCAATTCGCTATCCTTTGGAAGCTTCTTCTTCAATATTTTCAATAGCTTCTCAAATCCTTTGTCAGGCACAGCATTCTCTGCCTTCCACTGCAGCAATTCCAGTACGGTACCGAGCCTAGCATGTACAGACATGGCCTCGGAACACAAGAGACCGAAAGGTCGAACATGAGTCGTATAGCAGATACGATCAACATGGAGATGTTCACCGATGATGACTAGTCCCTCTCACGTGATGATCGGACACGGCCTAGTTTGACTCGGATCATGTATCACTTAGATGACTAGAGGGATGTCTATCTGAGTGGGAGTTCATTAATCAGATGAACTCAATTATCATGAACATAGTCAAAAGGTCTTTGCAAATTATGTCATAGCTTACGCTTTAGTTCTACTGTTTAAGATATGTTCCTAGAAAAAATTTAGTTGAAAGTTGGTAGTAGCAATTATGCGGACTGGGTCCGTAAACTGAGGATTGTCCTCATTGCTGCACAGAAGGCTTATGTCCTTAATGCACCGCTCGGTGTGCTGAACCTCAGCGTCGTCTGTAGATGTTGCGAAACATCTGACATACACGTTTTGATGACTACGTGATAGTTCAGTGCGTAATGCTAACGGTTTAGAATTGTGGCACCAAAGACGTTTTGAAACGTCGCAGAACATAGAGATGTTCCAAAGACTGAAATTGGGATTTCAGACTAGTGCCCACATCAAGAGGTATGAGACCTCTGACAAGTTTCTTAAGCCTGCAGACTAAGGGAGAAAAGCTCAATCGTTGAGCATGTGCTCAGATTGTCTGAGTGCCACAATCTCTTGAATCGAGTGGGAGTTAATCTTCCAGATGAGATAGTGATGGTTCTCCATAGTCACTGCCACCAAGCTATTAGAGCTTCGTGATGAACTATAACATATCAGGGATAGATATGATGATCCTTGAGCAACTCGTGATGTTTGACACCGCGAAAGTAGAAATCAAGAAGGAGCATCAATTGTTGATGGTTAGTAAAACCACTAGTTTCTAGAAGGGCAAGGGCAAAAGGGATACTTCATGAAACAGCAAATCATTTGCTGCTCTAGTGGAGAATCCCAAGGTTGAACCCAAACCCGAGACTAAGTGCTTCTGTAATGAGGGAAATGGTCACTGAAGCAGAACTACCCTAGATACTTGGTAGATGAGAAGGCAGGCAAGGTCGGCAGAAGTATATTGGATATACATTATATGAATGTGTACTTTACTAGTACTCCTAGCAGCACCAGGGTATTAGATACCGGTTCGGTTGCTAAGTGTTAGTAACTCGAAATAAAAGCTGCGGAATAAATGGAGACTAGCTAAAGGTGAGATGACGATGTGTGTTGGAAGTGTTTCCAAGGTTGATGTGATCAAGCATCGCATGCTCCCTCTACCATCGAGATTGGTGTTTGCGTTGAGCATAAACATGATTGGATTATGTTTATCGCAATACGGTTGTTCATTTAAGGAGAATAATGGTTACTCTGTTTATTTGAATAATACCTTCAATGGTCTTGCACCTAAAATGAATCTCGATCGCAGTGATACACATGTTCATGCCAAAAGATATAAAATAGTAATGATAGTACCACATACTTGTGGCACTGCCATTTGAGTCATATTGGTATAGAACGCATGAAGCTCCATGTAGATGGATCTTTGGACTCAGTCATTTTTGGAAAGATTGAGACATGCGAACCATGTCTATTGGTATATATGCATGAAGAAACTCCATGCAGATGAATCGTTTGGACTCACTTGATTTTGAATCACTTGAGACATGCAAATCATACCACATGGGCAAGATGACTGAAAGGCCTTGTTTTCAGTAAGATGGAACAAGAGAGCAACTTATTGGAAGTAATACATTTTGATGTATGCAGTCCAATGAGTGCTGAGGCATGCAGTGGATATCGTTATGTTCTTACTTCACAGATGATTTGAGTAGATGTTGAGTGTATTTACTTGATGAAACACAAGTCTGAATTATTGAAAGGTTCAAGTAATTTCAGAGTGAAGTTGAAGATCGTCGTGACAAGAGGATAAAATGTCTGTGATATGATCATAGAGATGAATATCTGAGTTACGAGTTTGGCACACAATTAAGACATTGTGGAAAGTGTTTCACAATTAATACCGCCTGGAACACCACAGTGTGATGGTGTGTCCGAACATCATAACTGCACCCTATTGGATATGGTGCATGCCATGATGTCTCTTATCGAATTACCACTATCGTTTATGGGTTAGGCATTAGAGATAACCTCATTCACTTTAAAAGGGGCACCACGCAATTCCGTTGAGATGACACCATTTAGAGAAACCTAAGTTGTCGTTTCTTAAAAGTTTGGGGCTGCGATGCTTATGTGAAAAAGTTTCAAGCTGATAAGCTCGAACCCAAAGCGGATAAATGCATCTTCATAGAATACCCAAAACAGTTGGGTATACCTCCTATTTCAGATCTGTAAGCAAAAGTAGTTGCTTCTAGAAACAAGTCCTTTCTCGAGGAAAAGTTTCTCTCGAAAGAATTGAGTGGGAGGATGGTGGAGACTTGATAAGGTTATTGAACCGTCACTTCAACTAGTGTGTAGCAGGGCACAGGAAGTTGTTTCTGTGGCACCTACACCAATTGAAGTGGAAGCTTATGATAGTGATCATGAAACTTCGGATCAAGTCACTACCAAACCTCGTAGGACGACGAGGATGCGTACTACTTCAGAGTAATGCGTGATCCTGTCTTGGAAGTCATGTTGCTAGACAACAATGAACCTACGAGCTATGGAGAAGCGATGGTGGGACCATATTCCGACAAATGGTTAGAAGCCATGAAATCCGAGATAGGATCCATGTATCAGAACAAAGCATGGACTTTGGTGAACTTGCCCGATGATCGGCAAGCCATTGAGATAAATGGATCTTTAAGAAGAAGACGGACATGGACGGTAATGTTACCGTCTATGAAGCTCGACTCGTGGCAAAGAGTATTTTCACAAGTTCAAGGAGTTGACTACGATGAGATTTTCTCATCCGTAGCGATGCTTATGTCCGTCGGAATCATGTTAGCATCAGCTGCATTTATGAAATCTGGCAGATGGATGTCAAAACAAGTTTCCTTACCAGTTTTCGTAAGGAAAGGTTGTATGTGATACAATCAGAAAGATTTTGTCGATCCTAAGGATGCTAAAAAGTATGCTAGCTCCAGCGATCCTTCCATGGACTAGAGCAAGCATCTCGGAGTCAGAATGTACGCTTTGATGGAGTGATCAAAGTTTTTGGGTTTATACAAAGTTTGTTAGAAACTTGTATTTACAATAAAGTGAGTGGGAGCGCTACAACATTTCTGATAAGTATATGTGAATGACATATTGTTGATCCGAAATGATGTAAAATTTCTGGAAAGCATAAAGGGTTGTTTGAAAGGAGTTTTTCAAAGGAAGACCTGGGTAAAGCTGCTTACATATTGGGCATCAAGATCTATAGAGATAGATCAAGACGCCTGATGATACTTACAAAGAACGCACACCTTGACATGATTTTGAAAGAGTTCAAAATAGATCAGCAAAGACGGAGTTCTTGGCTGTGTTACAAGGTGTGAGTATTGAGTAAGACTCAAGACCTGACCACAGCAGAAGAGAGAGAAAGGACGAAGGTCGTCCCCTATGCTTTAGACGTAGGCTCTACAGTATGCTATGTTGTGTACCGCACATGAAGTGTGCCTTGCCATGAGTTGGTCAAGGGGTACAATAGTGATCCGGGAATGGATCACATGACAGCGGTCAAACTTATCCTTAGTATCTAGTGGACTAAGGAATTTTCTCGATTATGGAGGTGAAAAGGAGTTCGTCGTAAAGGGCTACGTCGATGCGAACTTTGACACTAATCCGGATGACTCTGAGTAGTAGACCGGATTCGTATAGTAGAGCAGTTATTTGAAATGGCTCCAAGTAGCGTGTGGTAGCATCCACAAGATGACATAGATATTCGTAAAGCACACACGGATCTGAAAGGTTCAGACCCGCTGACTAATAACCTCTCTCACAAGCATAACATGATCAAACCAGAACTCATTGAGTGTTAATCACATAGTGATGTGAACTAGATTGTTGACTCTAGTAAACTCTTTGGATGTTGGTCACATGGTGATGTGACCTGTGAGTGTTAATCACATGGTGATGTGAACTAGATTATTGACTCTAGTGCAAGTGGGAGACTGTTGGAAATATGCCCTAGAGGCAATAATAAATTGGTTATTATTATATTTCCTTGTTCATGATAATCGTTTATTATCCATGCTAGAATTGTATTGATAGGAAACTCAGATACATGTGTGGATACATAGACAACACCATGTCCCTAGTAAGCCTCTAGTTGACTAGCTCGTTGATCAATAGATGGTTACGGTTTCCTGACCATGGACATTGGATGTCGTTGATAACGGGATCACATCATTAGGAGAATGATGTGATGGACAAGACCCAATCCTAAGCCTAGCACAAGATCATGTAGTTCGTTTGCTAAGAGCTTTTCTAATGTCAAGTATCATTTCCTTAGACCATGAGATTGTGCAACTCCCGGATACCGTAGGAATGCTTTGGGTGTACCAAACGTCACAACATAACTGGGCGGCTATAAAGGTGCACTACAGGTATCTCCGAAAGTGTCTGTTGGGTTGGCACGAATCGAGACTGGGATTTGTCACTCCGTGTAAACGGAGAGGTATCTCTGGGCCCACTCGGTAGGACATCATCATAATGTGCACAATGTGACCAAGGAGTTGATCACGGGATGATGTGTTACGGAACGAGTAAAGAGACTTGCCGGTAACGAGATTGAACAAGGTATCGGGATACTGACGATCGAATCTCGGGCAAGTAACATACCGATTGACAAAGGGAATTGTATACGGGATTGATTGAATCCTCGACATTGTGGTTCATCCGATGAGATCATCGAGGAGCATGTGGGAGCCAACATGGGTATCTAGATCCCGCTGTTGGTTATTGACCGGAGAGTCGTCTCGGTCATGTTTGCGTGTCTCCCGAACCCGTAGGGTCTACACACTTAAGGTTCGGTGACGCTAGGGTTGTAGCGATATTAGTATGCGGTAACCCGAAAGTTGTTCGGAGTCCCGGATGAGATCCCGGATGTCACGAGGAGTTCCGGAATGGTCCGGAGGTAAAGATTTATATATGGGAAGTCTTATTTTGGTCACCGGAAAAGTTTCGGGCATTATCGGTATTGTACCGGGAGTGCCGAAAGGGGTCCGGGGGTCCACCAAGGGGGTCCACCAGCCCCGGGGGGGCACATGGGCTGTAGGGGTGTGTGCCTTGGCCTATATGGGCCTATATGGCCTAACGAACCAGCCCCAAGAGGCCCATGCGCCAAGAGATAAGGGAAAGGGAGAGTCCTAAAGGGGGAAGGCACCTCCGAGGTGCCTTGGGGAGGATGGACTCCTCCCTGGCCGCACCCTTCCTTGGAGGAAGGGCCAAGGCTGCGCCCCCCCCCCTCCCTTGGCCCTATATATAGTGGGGGGAGGGAGGGCTGCAATACCCAAGCCCTGGCGCCTCCCTCTCCCTCCCGTGACACATCTCCCTCCTCCCGCAGCGCTTGGCGAAGCCCTGTTGGAATCCCGCTACTTCCACCACCACGCCGTCGTGCTGCTGGATCTCCATCAACCTATCCTCCCCCCTTGCTGGATCAAGAAGGAGGAGACATCTCTGCTCCGTACGTGTGTTGAACGCGGAGGTGCCATCCGTTCGGCGCTAGGATCATCGGTGATTTGGATCACGACGAGTACGACTCCATCAACCCCGTTCTCTTGAACGCTTCCGCTCGCGATCTACAAGGGTATGTAGATGCACTCCTTCCCTCTCGTTGCTAGTAAACTCCATAGATTGATCTTGGTGATGCGTAGAAAATTTTGAATTTCTGCTACGTTCCCCAACATGTACGGTGACAGACACATTAAGGGCGTGCATAATTTTCTCGAAGTGGCTGGGGCAAACAAGCAGAATGGTTATATGTGTTGTCCATGCCCTAAATGTGGGAATACGAAGTCTTACTCTGACCGAAAAATCCTTCACACCCACCTGCTTTACAAGGGTTTCATGCCACACTATAGTGTTTGGACGAGCCACGGAGAAATAGGGGTTATGATGGAAGACGATGAAGAAGAAGAGGACGATGACAACTATGTGCCCCCTGAATACGGTGATGCTGCAACGGGGGGAGCTGCTGAAGATCAAGAGGAACCAGGCGATGTGCCCGATGATGCTGCAACTGGGGAAGCTGCTGAAGATGGGTTTCAAGTTGTATTCAGGCCGTGGTGGCCCAGTAGGTGGCATAATTTTTTTCTCTGTTTTTTGTTTTCTCTTTTGCTTTATTTGTTTTGTTTTGTTTCTACTTACAACAAAAAACTTATTTATTTTATTTCTAATTACTTATGTATTTTACTTTAATTATTTTATTTTTATTTATTTTACTGCTGCTATTTTTATTTATTTTAATGCTGCTATTTTTATTTAATTTATTAAGGTTTATTTACTTTAGTTACTATAGTTTATTTTATTTTATTTTATTAAGGTTTATTTATTTTTATTTATTTTATTAAGGTTTATTTATTTTATTTACTATAAAAAATGAACATAGATGCGCCTATAGAGAAAATTCAACCTAAATTCATAATAAATTTCTATGAAATTCAAAGAAATTTACTGTGAATTTAGGTCAAATTCCCTGTATAAGGGCATCTATTTTCACTTTGAGAGGAGCTCAACAAGGCAGAGAGGGACGGGCTTATAAACTGGTGTGAGCGCCCTTCGGTTGGCGAGGTGGGACTAAACACTGCCCGCAACTAGGACCAGCCCTTTAGTCCCGGTTTGTGGTATGAACCGGGACTAAAGGGTGGTGGGCCAGGAGCGTGGCCCATTGGTCCCGGTTTGTCCCGCCAACCGGGACCAAAGGGGCCGGACGAACCGGGACCAATGCCCCCACGAGGCCCGGCAGGCCCCTGGCCGCACGAACCGGGACCAATGCTCGCATTAGTCCCGGTTCGTGACTGAACCGGGACTAATGTGAATATTGCCCTGTGACCAAAGCCCAGTTTTCTCTAGTGGACTCTATCCGAAAACTAGTTTAAAGACTAGGAATCTTATAACTGTATAAGAGGCGGACTCTTTGAAAACGCAGTATAAGAAGGTCCCTACCCCTAGCGTCGTATATGCGATTGTGAGCGGCACCACGGAAAAGCGCGGAGGAATAAGGGTAGACCACAACATATTTCTAACATTGGTATCAGAGCCAATTAGAGTTAACGACGTAGTCGTCGACTCGATTCGATCCGGAATCAATTCCGCTGCCTACTCTGCCGGATCCAGCGTGGTCAACTTGTACACAGGGGAGTCCACACAAGTCCAACTTGGAATTAGATTGATCTGTAGTGCGCTTCGTGAACAAGGACGCCCCGGCCACAAACAAATCGGTCCAAATCGATTCTCTCGCCTCGCCGCGCCGCTCCCGTCTCGCGCCGCCGCACTGTCGCCTTGCCCCGTAGCGCTCTCGCCTCGCCGCGCTGCACTCGTCTGGAGCCGCCGCTCACCAACGCCGGGAACTCGCCGACAGCCACCGCCCCAAAGTCGCCGACTCCACCGGCGGCCCGATCTCCAGCATCACTCCGCCGGAAGCTCTCCTCTAGCCGCCCGTCACCGCTCCAAGCCATCCACCTCAACGAGTCCTCAGGTACACGAGCTATTCGCCAACGACCGCTCGGAATTTGTCAGGCCTCTCATCTACTACTGCTGCTCCGATTCAACACCACCAAAGGAATTTTTTCTGTTCTGAACTTTGTGGATAGATGGCTTCCAATAGCGTGTTTGCTGAGTTGCTCAGGAACTACAAGTCAGGTGGCACAAACTTCACTGTTTGGAAAAGGAAGACGATGTTTCTGCTTACAGCTGAGAATATTGAGTATGTAATTTCAACAGCCGAGCCTAACGAACCTGCTGATGACGCTTCAGATGAGGAAAAGGACAATTATGCAGAAGAACTCAAGGAGTGGAATAAGGACAATAAAAAGGCTTGGATTTTTTATTCTTGGCTCCATGTCCAATTTGTTGGCAGGTGAATATGAAAAACAGAGGTTGCTGCACACAGGATTATGAGAAGGCTAGAAGAGGATTTTGGTGAAGTTTCTTTAATCAAAGTGCTTAGCTTGCTGAACAGATTCTTGGCGTCTAAGATGGCAGATAATACTTCTGTCAATGTGCACTTAAACAAGTTGTGTGTGCTGAATGAGGAACTGAAAAATGTTGCCTATCCTTTTTCTGAGGAGGTGCAAGTAATGGTGGCTCTGAACTCACTTCCGCACACTTGGGAACAATTTAAAATATCATTCTGTCACTCTGAAAGATTACTGAACATGCGCAATTTGAGGCATCATTTGCTCATGGAAGAAGATAGGAAAACTTCACAAAGGAAAGAGAGACACTCAGATCATCAGGAGTTGCACTTTGTTGAAGATAGGAGGCGTTGGCGGAAGAAGAATCAAGGAGGTGATTTGAGGGGCAAAATCAATAGGAAGAGAAACTGGGATGGTCATAATGGAAGAGGTCCAAACTCTAGTTTTGATAAGAGGAAATTTAGATGTCATGGTTGTGGAGAGTATGGGCATTTTAGAACTGAGTGCAAGAATAAGAAGCCTTATAAACAAGATGACAAGTCTAAGAAGCAGCATCAGGACAAGCATCAGGGCAACAAGAAGGATAATTCTTCTCCTGATGGTACGTACAATCTATTTGTTTGTTCTGAATCATTGTTTACTACTTCAGCTTCAGATCATTGGGTAGTAGACTCTGGTTCCACTTCGCATATTGCAAGGAATAGTCCTGGTTTCACCTCTTTAAAACCCATACCAAAAGGAACTAGATTTATCTATCTACTAGGAACAACTGCAAAACCTGATATCTTGGGTATAGGTGATTATACACTCAAACTCCCCGGTGGAGGAAAATTAATTTTGAAAGACACAGTCTATTCCCCTAGCAGGAGAAAGAATTTAATCTCTGTTTCTAGACTGGAATCTATTGGTTTTAAGGTCTTACTTGGAGATGGCAAAGTTAAAATACTGATGAATGGAAATTTAGTTCAATCAGGAAATAGATTTGATGGTCTCTACTATATTGAGGATTTTATGGACATTGATAGGATGGATTGTATGGTGACTGAACAGAACTCGGTAGTGAGGAATATAGATGGAAACAATAATTGTTCAGAATCATATCTCTGGCATCTTCGTTTGTGTCATATCTCAAAGAACAGAATTAAAAGGCTAATTAGTTCTGGAATTTTAAACTTCAAGTGGGAAGACTACGGCATTTGTGAGGCATGTGTTGTAGGAAAAATGACCAGGGCGCCTTTTCCTAAAGCGTCAAGGTCTACTGAACCACTTGCTATTGTTCATTCAGATATTTCTGGCGAGATGTCTGTGCCTACATTCGGACAGAAGGTCTATTTCATTACTTTTATATATGATTTCTCTAGATACGGCTATGTTTACTTAATTAAGCATAAGCCGAAAGGTTTTGACATGTTTAAGGTATTTAAAGCTGAGGTACAAAATCAGTTGAACAAAAAGATCAAGGTGCTTAGAACTGATCGTGGTGGTGAATACACATCAGGAATATTAGATGATTTTTGCAAGGAAAATGGAATTGTTCACCATTATACCTTAGCATATACTCCTCAGCAAAATGGCGTAGCTGAAAAGAGGAATAGAACTTTAATGGACATGGTTAGGTCTATGATGGCATATTCCGATCTTCCTTTATCATTTTGGGGAGAGGCTCTTCATACTGTTGTTTACTTGCTTAATCATTCGCCTTCTAAATCTGTTAGTTCTAGATTGTGGATTGTTGAACTTAGCAGTGTGGGGATGCAATGCACAGATTAGAGTACCTAGTCAACTAAGAACAAAACTGGAACCTAAGAGTTTTCCAGGAATATTTATTGGATATGCTTTTGTTTCAAATGGATATAGATTTTATGATCCAGAGAGGAAGAAGTTAGTTGAAACTAGAGATGCCATTTTTCTAGATCAAGATACACCTCGCCATGCAAAACGTGCGAGAGTGGAATTATTGACAAACCTGTTAGATACAAGTGTTGAAACTGATTCTAACAATCAGGAAAACCAAGCTAATGGCAATGTAAATGTTGAGACTCCCATAACTAGTTTACCTAGGAGAAGTGGGAGGAATGTAGCAGCCCCATCATACCTTGATGATTATTATGTATTTATGGGGGAAGTATACTCTAAAACTTCTAGTTTAGAGGAAGAACCAAAATCTTTTAAACATGCCATGTCTTGTTCAGAATCAAAGTTATGGATGGAAGCCATGCGTGAGGAACTAAACTCCATGGAATAGAATAAAGTTTGGGAATTAGTTGATCTACCTAATGACCGAAAGGCAATTGGATCAAAGTGGATTTTTAAAAGGAAACTGAATGCTTCTGGAAATGTTGAAAAATACAAAGCTAGGTTGGTTGCTAAAGGGTACACACAAAGGGAAGGCGTTCACTTTGTGGAAACTTTTTCCCCTGTAGCAAAATTTACATATATTCGTATTATTGCTGCGTTGACTGCTTATTTTGATCTGGAACTTCATCAAATGTATGTTAAAACTTCCTTCTTGAATGGTCATTTGAAGGAAGAGATTTATATGTCTCAACCTGATGGTTTTGTTGAAAAGGAAAATCAGGGAAATGTGTGTAAGCTAAATAGATCTATTTATGGTCTTAGGCAAGCTTCACGACAATGGAATATTTTGTTTGATGATGCTATCACATCATATGGGTTTTCTATGATGGAAGGTGATCATTGCATTTATTTTAAAATAGTGGGAGGAAATTTTACACTCTTGTCACTTTATGTTGATGATATACTTATTGCTTCTAGTAGTAAGAAATTGTTGGTAGAAGTTAAAACTTGGTTATCTTCTACATTTGAAATGAAAGATATGGGAAACGCTTCCTATGTTCTAGGAGTGGAAATACTTAGAGGTCGGAATAAAGGTACTTTGGGTTTGTCTCAAAGGAATTATTTAAAATCTGTTCTTAAACGTTTCTCTATGGAAAATTGCAAGCCTGCTTTAGTGCCCATGGCTGTAGGAATTAAACTCATTGAGGGGATGTGTCCTAAAACTCTTGAGGAAAAGAAGAGAATGGAGAAGACTCCATATGCTTCTGCCTTGGGATCTTTGATGTATGCCATGTTATTCACACGCCCTAATTTGTGCTATACTGTCGGAGTGTTGAGTAGATATCAAATGAATCCAGGAATTGGGCATTGGAATCAAATTAAACATGCTCTTCGTTATGTTCAAGGAACATTGTATTATTCACTCTGTTTTAACCAAAAGGATCTACAGCTGCAGGGCTATACTGATGCTGATTGGCAGGGTGATCTGGACAACCGGAAGTCTATGTCTGGGTATCTATTTACATTAGCTGGTGGCGCTATATCTTGGAGTAGTAAGAAGCAAGATTCAGTGGCATTTTCTTCCATGGAGGCGGAGTATATTGCTGCGTCAGAAGCTGTGAAGGAGGCGGTGTGGCTGAAGGAATTTCTTTCGACTTTGAAGATTGTTGAAAGTGCTAGCAAACCAGTGGTGATGTATTGTGATAATCAGCCTGCAATAAAGGTTTCCAGATATCCCAAATTCCACAGCAAGATCAAACATATTGAGGGAAGGTATCACTATATACGTGATGCAATTAATAGACTTAAGTCAGTTTGTTTAGAGTTTCTACCTAGTACTGATATGGTTGTTGATCCTTTGACTAAGTCACTTAGTCAGGTGGTATTTGGTAAGCATGTTCAGGCTATGGGTTTACGAATTTTTGAATGACCGTTTTGGACAAGTGGGAGATGTTGGGATTATGTGTTCTGCAGCTATATTCAAATACTTATTATCATTAATATTCGGAATACCTCATATGGAATCATACAAGTGGGAGTGTTGCATGCTTAAGGAAGCCGGTCAATTATCGGTGGAATACAATATGCTTTATATATTGGAGAGACTACCGGGTACGCTGATAATTAGAAGAAGCTAGATCGTGTAATTGGATTACGGCCCTAATGCTGATCTACATAAATAGAGAAATTTATACTCTATTATGACGCGTTGCTCACATCAGGGACTCGATGGATAGGATCCGCTAATAGACAAATTATATTGTGGTTGGTAGTTTGATCTGGACTCTATCCGGAAACTAGTTTAAAGACTAGGAATCTTATAACTGTATAAGAGGCGGACTCTTTGGAAACGTAGTATAAAAGGTCCCTACCCCCTAGCCTCGTATATGCGATTGTGAGCGGCACCACGGAAAAACGCGAAGGAATAGGGGGTAGACCACAACATATTTCTAACAAGAGTACAAATAGATCTGAGCCATTGATTTGATTAACTAGTGGTATGATTAACTCTTATCTTCTTACCTCTTATACGAACAGAAATGGTAAGAGGGACCATGTTAAAATTACTCGGCAAGCAAAGCGCCAACACCCTGTAATCTCTGCCCAAGGTAGGAGATGAGCTCACACACACAAGATAGAAAAAGAGTACACGGGAGTTTTGGCACCGCACAACTTGTGTCTTTTTTTACTCTCTTTCTCTTAGTTAACCAAAGTGTTTACATGGGTATTTAAAAGGAAAGTAAACGCACGGGCCAAGTCACACACACCGGCCTGATCCTAAACTCACGCTCCATGCAGATATGTACTCCACTAAAAGTGCATGCACATCCAGCCACTCCGACGGACCAACTCAACGTCTTTGCCTCAACTAACTCACCTCACTTTGAGCTAGTCTCTTGGCACGGCAACGTACATATCCCTCTTGCTCTCGGCTACATGCATGTACTGATACAGTCTATCTAGAACTTATGCATGTACTCACAACTCCTGGCTTCATCACTTGACCGATGATCAGCTCGCACCATTGCGGATCCATCAGTCCACTTCACCACGATGCCATGCATTGGTGTACTAGACTTAGACTGAACAGACCCAAACAGAAATAAACTAGATGAACTACTAAACAACAATGGTTAACACCAACAATCACCCCCTTAAGCTTGACCAATATGAGAGATGTGCATACTTGCTCCATTGGCGGTGTGGATCTTGTCAGAGCCGTGATAGGGTTCACGAGTGTGAAGCTTCCCCATCTCGCTCGTCAGGTGCTCCGTCGCCCCAGAGTCCATGTACCAGTGGGGATCGATGGAGTAGGACTGAACGTGTTCTTGTTGCTTCTGCGGCGCCGAACGATCAGCCATGGCAACCTGACGAGCAAAGTTGCGTGTATCCTTTCCGTCATTGCCAAGACCAAGAAAGCTCCGCTGAAAGCGTTTGTGACACTTGGAGGAGTGCCCCTCAATGCCACACAACTGACACACGGGTCGACCACCGGCCCCTGGTAAGGTTGCGGACGCGGGGGGAGCCGACGATGACGAAGCCGGGGGCGGCCCCTTGGACGAGCTGCGGCCACCCTTAGTGGCGGCGTTCGCGGAGAGGGAGCCATGACTGGCCTTGGAGCGGCGCGCCTCGACACGCTGCTCGGTGAGGAGAAGACGAGAGTAGACCTCATGTGCCATCATGGGAGTCGAGTTGCCCCGCTCGTTGATGATCTCAACCAAAGCATCATACTCCTCGTCGAGCCCGTTGACGATGAAGGAGTTGAACTCGGAGTCGGTGAGCAGCGGTCCAATGGAGGCCAACGTGTCAGCAAGGCCCCTGACCTTGTTGTAGAACTCCGTGGCCATGGAGTCAAGCTTCTCGCACTCGCCAAGCTGACGACGGAGCGCAGAGACACGGGTCTGAGACTGCGCCGCAAATGAGTGCACAAGGATGGTCCAGGCCTCATGAGATGTCTTGGCGAAGACAACAAGCCCGGCGACAGCCGGAGAGAGCGACCGCTGGATGGAGGAGAGGTTCGCCTGGTCCTGCCCCGTCCAAACACGGTGAGCCGGATTGTAGACCAGACAGTGCACGCTGTCCACCAGCGCAAGGGGGCAAGGGAGAGAGCTGTCGACGTAGCCAAGCAGGTAATGGCTCCCAAGGAGCTGAAGAATCTGCGCCCGCTAGAAGATGTAGTTGTCAGACGACAACTTGATGGTGATAAGATGGCCGAAGTGAAACGGCGGCGGCGGCGATCCCGTCGAGGAGACGGCCTGGGGTGAGGGCACCATAGAGGCCGTCAGCATGACCGGGGACGCGGCCGGAGGAACAAAGGGCGCGGGGGCAGATGGCGCCGCAACCGGGCCCGACGCCGACAACCCCGCCATCAAGGCGGACTCGGGCGCCACCGGCGGTAGCGGTGGGATAGCACCCGCAGGAGAGGAGGCGGACGACGCAGCCGCAATGTGCACCGTGAGCTCGCGCCCGAACGACAAGGGCGCCGGCGGAGTCGAGAAGAAGGAGCCTACGCTCCGGGTTCCGAGCGGGGCCGGCACAATGGCGGCTTCCAGTGGGAGGGACAGCAGCGCCGCGAGGGAGGCCGGCAGGAACCCCGCGGTGGTGGAACCAGACGTGGCGGCGCTCGACATGGCGGCGGCGCGATCGGGAGCGGCAGCGGTGAAGATGGCGGTGGCGGCGGTGCGGGTATTAGGGTTTTAGCGGAAGCGATCATAACCTAGCATGATACCATGTAAGACAATAGATTTGGGGGAACCGGGACAACCCTCTAGGGGTGGCCTATCACATATATATAATGAAGGGGTACAATGTTACATCATCCGTAACGGGAACTATACAGTCTAACAGGCAGCCTGCCATAGTCCACCATGCCAGCATCGCTGCCAATAAAGCCCCATTTCCGCTTCGCCTTACGCTTTATCCGTGCCCCTCTCCCGAAATATTTCCGATCTTGGTTGTCAGTTTCTGCTTCCCAGCACACACGAATTAGTTCTTGCTGCTTCCCAACGCACGCTCAACTCAGAGTAAAAATCTAGGCTGGTTACATGGTCTAAAAAAGGTGTTTTTCCTCGTGCTTTTAGCTGGTTTGGTACAGATCTTGCGATGGACTCTAGCGAAAGATGCAGGAGCCTGCCATTTCGAGTTGGTTGGAACAAACGGTAGAAGAAATGAACTCTTTTTTGCGGGGAAGAAGAAAGAAACTTCGGGCTGCCCACCTGTCAGTGCTGGAGGAGGGAGGTGGAGGGAGGCCAGCGTCGCCGCCGCCGCCTCATCAGCCATCCGGATGAGCTTCCGGCCGCCTGCGGCTCGCCGCCGCCCTGATCCCTTCAAAGCCCGCATGCCTCAGTCGTCCCCGCCGCTGCCGCACGAAGAACCTCCCCCGCAGTTCGTCGCCGTCGCTATCACCGTATCAGGTACATCCACGACGCTGATGCAGCGTTGTTGCGAGGTCGGCCACTGGCGGCCGGCTGACGGGAGAAGCGGATAATGGGAGGAGGGAAAGGGAATCAGAATGTCGCAGTGGGAGGACCGAAGGGGTTGAGATGTTTTCCTTTTTGTTTCTTCTTTTTATTTAAGCAAAAAAAACTCATTTGCTTTCACTTTCTTTAGGATTGAGTTAACTACTAGAAAAATAAAATATTGTTTTTTGCATGATAATACATGTCTCATTCATATCATAAAGATCAGAGTACAAGCCACGTAAAGATCAACACAAAAAATTGAAAAGACAACATAACACTACCTTTGCACAAAGGACTATGAGCCGAGAAGTAGAAATACAACCAAGACCGAATAATCTTCTGAGCTTGACACCGACGTCCGTCAACTGCCTTCGGCACCGCCACCCTAAAAAAATATTGTATCTATTAACCAAACCTACGATACAAAACCCCTTGAAAATACAGAAATCACATTCAAATCCATGTGGGCCGATCCTATATATTATTCTAACCGAACGGGTCGATGGCATGTCGCCGCATGCCACTCCATTGACGAAGCCAACTTGCTATTGTTGATCGAGGATGGGAATTGTCATCTGTAAAACGTAGGTTTTGGGAAAACTGGCTCAACCCTTAAAGGGGTGGCCTATCACATATATATATAATGATGACATACAAGTCTAATACCAATAAGGTATGGTTTACACAGTAAGGCTACAATACGTAGTCTAACACCCTCCCTCAATCTCAACTCACTCCTGAAGTATCTAGGAGGTTGAGATTGCGCCTACAGACCTCAAACATGGGAGAAGGTAGAGGCTTGGTGAAGATGTCTGCAAGTTGATCTTTTAAAGAGATAAACCTGACTTGTAGTAGCTTCTGTGCAACATGTTCCCTCACAAAATGATAGTCAATCTCAATGTGTTTAGTCCGTGCATGGAACACCGGGTTTGATGACAGAAACGTAGCACAGATGTTGTCACACCAAAGGACCGAAGGATGTGGCTGAGCAACTCCTAGCTCTCGAAGTAGGGACTCAATCCATATAAGTTCGGCAGTCGCATTGGCAACCGACTTGTACTCAGCTTCTGTGCTGCTACGGGAAACAGTGGCTTGCTTGCGTGCACTCTAGGCGATCAGATTAGGACCCAAGAACACAGCATGTCCCCCTGTGGATCGCCTGTCATCTGGACACCCTGCCCAATCAGCATCAGAGAATGCAGAAAGAACTCTGGAGGAACTGGGGAGCAGGTGCAGACCAAAGGAGACAGTGAGACGCACATAACGCAGTATGCGCTTCACAGCAGACCAGTGTACATCAGTAGGAGCATGAAGATACTGGCACACCCTGTTAACCGCAAAGGAGAGATCAGGACGCGTGATCGTCAGATACTGCAGGCCACCAACAATACTCATGTACTCAGTAGCATCCTCAGGAGAAAGAAGAGCACCATCAGCAGCAGAAAGAGTGTCAGTGGAGGACATGGGCGTAGACGATGGCTTGCACTTGAGCATACCAGCACGGCGCAAGAGATCAAGAGAGTACTTCTTCTGGGTGAGAGCCAAACTGCCACGAGACTGATGACTGACCTCAATACCCAGAAAGAAATGAAGCTGTCCCAAATCCTTAACTGCAAAATCACGACCAAGTGCAGTCACCAGAGCATCACCAGCCGTCGGAGAAGAGCTCACCAGAACAATATCATCCACATACACAAGGAGGTACATGGTCACACTCGGTCGCTGAAACAAGAACAGTGAAGTATCAGCCGTCGAAGGAATGAACCCATGAGTGTAGGAGATATGCCCTAGAGGCAATAATAAATGATATTATTTATCTCCGAGTTCATAATTATGTTTATGTTCCATGCTATAACTGCTATGGTTCTCGAGTCTGCAATAACCACGAGGCTCGGAGGAAGACTCATATGCACGTGTGGAATAATAAACGGTAAAATGTATTCCTAGTCTGGCCTCTAAGACTAGCTCAAGTGTTGCTTGATGGTTATGTTTTCCTGATCATGGGCATGTCTATGTCAGCAACCTTGAGGGCACAATGTTAAGAGAACATTTGTGTTGAATCGACCCGGATTGATGTTATGCTATGAGATTCATTCGTCACAAGTTTATTGGTACATAACACAGAGATGGTTAACGTTTGCATGATTCCTTAGACCATGAGAGTATCGAGTTTCTTCATGCTTGCTTCATGAACTTTGGGGTTTGTTAAACGTCATCCGTAAATGGGTGGCTATTACGGCGGCTTACGGGTTCATGGAAAAGTGTGTCAAGTAACTTGATAGCTCAAGGTTGGGATTTGCTCCTCCGACGATGGAGAGATATCTCTAGGCCCTCTCGGTGTTACGGTATCCATCATCGTCTGGCCAGACACTTTGTGATTTGATCACGGGGATGCCGGAACACGATAACGAGAAAAGAGAACAATACCGGTAACGAGGTAACTAGCATAGTGGACAAGTTGTTGATCCACGGGAATGCCAACACGTCTCACCTCGGGTATTTGTAACATATCGCGAAGCAACAGGAATAGCACACGGCAACTGGAGGTTCACTCGAATATTTATTCGTGTGGGTATAGGGGTCAATATGGGTGTCCACGGCTCCGATGTTGATCATTGATCGGAAGGGGTTCCGGGTCATGTCTATACTTCACCGAACCTATAGGGTCACACGCTTAAGGGTCATCTATCTGCTGAATACTAGACAGGGAGTCTGAGAGAAAATCACCGAAAAAGTTTCGGACACCGAAAAGTTTCGGACAGCGGAATCGTACCGCAGAGAGAGGTCATCGGATAAGTTTCGATGATACCGAAAAGTTGTTTCGGGATACACCATTAAGTCAAATTGGTTTCGGCACATGCCTGATAATTCTTGGAGGATGCCAGAATCATTCTGGAAGCTTTTTGGAATTTTCTGAGATAAAAACCGGAAATGTTCCGGAGCTGCCGGAGCCACTTCAGATGCGTTTCGCAGATGAAAATCACTAAAACCGGAATTGTTTCGGAACGCGTTGAAAATCATTTTAGTGGGTACTGGAAATGTTCTTAGCCCACATAAATATTTTCAGTTCGATCAGACGCTGAAAAATGTCGTCGTGAATAGTGAAAATCAGCTTTATGGTTACTTTATGGAAAGCCACCTTTTGGGGCTTTGCTCCAAAAGATCTTGGGGATGACATGGATGGATAGGAGCCATTTTTGGGGCCCCTCATGGGGGTGTGGCCGGCCACATGGGGTATCCCCCCTTGGGGACCCTCTAGTTCCTTGGTTTCACTCCTAGGTCCTTGTGGAAGGACTTCATTCATGTGCATTTTGGGTTTTTTGTGAAACTACCCTACCCCCTTGGGATTTCCTATAAATAGAGGTGGAGGGGCAGCCCTCCACACTCATCCCTTGCTCTCATACACATGCCATGCATTATCTGGCTTCTTCTCTCCCTCCCACGAAAAGAGTTTCGTAGAGCCGTAAGGCTGTCTGGGTTCCGGCAGGAACTAGTTCTGGACGGAGAAGCCCTGCCGGATAGATGACACCGTATGTGTGCAACTCTGTAGAGAGATCGTAGTTTCGGTCTTAGTTCGTGAGTGCCTCCCGAAGGGCTGTCCGTGTGACCGTCCGAGTTTCGAAGGTCCTCCCGAAGGGCTGTCCGAGTGACCGTTCGAGTTTCGAAGGTCCTCCCGAAGGGCTGTCCGCGACACCGTCCGGGGGGCTGTTCGACCGCCTCCCGGAGGGCTGTCTGAGGAGCAGATGAGGGTATACATCCTCGCGGTTGGGAGGTTGTAAATCCTAGCTGCGGGGATCTGCACCGCCGATCGTCATCGACTCTACTTCCCGCTGCGCTACGAGTCGGTAACGAAAAAGATCAAACCATGTATGCAGTCTCCATAGTGGTCCTGGGCTGGTGCGTAGGTCGGAAATTTTTTGTTTTCTGCTGCGTTCCCCTACAGTGGCATCAAGAGCCGTGCTATGCGTAGATGCAGGTTTCGATCTAGAATACATGGAGATGTATGGGTATTGCATAATATAATTAGGTAGTAGATGAGATCTATTGCTGAAAATTATTTATGCGGGTGACAGATGAAATCTGTTACCCGAGGTTCTTGTTGCTTCCCTAGAATTTGCGTTTGCTCAATCTCGAGACAGCATGGTGGAATTTGACAAAGTTCTGGCAATCCGTGATCCTGATTGATCATGGAAGTGCTATCAGTTCTTTGGGTTCTGCCGTAGTCAAAAGAAAGATGAAATTCGCAGATGAAAGGGCATTGCAGATATGATCTGCACGGGGGTCATGCGTATGACGAAGTTTAGTATGGGGCTCGAGATTTAATTATCCCGTGTTTCATACACCCCGAGATGTTAATGTAGCAACTTGAATAATCATACTTGATGATAAAACGTTGGTAGCTGCGGTTTAAGTCAAAACCTTAGAAGCCACGTAAAATAAAATTTTGCATAAACCTATTAGAGGCGTCTAACTTGGTTTTGCAGGATGTGCATGTGATGTGGTATAGCAGTGCTCATACTAATTCGATTATGTATGAGATGACTATATGATGTAATTTGATTAACATGACCTGCGTGTCATGATTCGGCATGATGGCTGGAGCCATATGATTGCACTTTAATGACCTGCGTGTCAACCTTGTTGTAATGCATTATTTTGTTAGCTATAGAGATAGCAATATTATCTGGTGCATCGACAAGGTGGTGGCAATCTTCGCGAAGGTGAACACCGACGCGAATGCCAAAGACGAAGAAATGAAATACTTCTCCGTCAGAAAGGGCTATACCATATCATGCTATTATGAATTGCCTGAGATGTTTATCCCTTATGATGCACCCTTCTTGATTGCGCGGTAGTCGCTTTTATTAGGGTGATCTCTCACTTAAAATATCAAGTAGTTAGTGTTCTCCCAAGTGTAGCACCGTCACGGCACCTATCTTTTCGGGGTGCGCCATGGATGCATGGGTACGAACGATTAGAGAAGTGTGAGGCGGGTGAGGTCAGACCTCGCAGCAAGATCACTTGGTTGTCTTGACGTTCATGGCAGGATCGTCCTGAGCTCGGAACACACGCATCGAAAGATGAGCAAGAGTCACATAGAGATGTGATCGGCAAGTTGGCCTACCGATTAAAATTCCCGTTATGAGATGATGATTCTATGGCGATGAATTGAAGTCTGGATCTTGTATCACTCAAAATTAATTGTGAGAGATATTGATTTGAGTGGGAGCGCACTGTTGAATTAACATGTTTAATTCTAAGTGCAATTAATTATGAACACTGTCTAAGTGTTTCTTGCATAATAGTTGTAGAATAATGGCTCGCATTTCCACCTTCCCTATTAAAATTGAATAGCTGTTAAATATCTGGTTAAAACTTTACGATTGGTAACGTAATATGAGGATTGTCCTCAAAAGTGCCGAGAAGGACATTGTCCTATCGCATGCTTTCCGTATCCTCCCGCTAATGCTATGGATCATGTGACTCTCGTCCTTCGATCCAAAAGCTAGGATTCTGTTACAGTCAAGTGGAATATGTTTGCTTCCATGAAACCCAAACTTCGAAAGTTGGGATAGTTATATGATATTCATGGAACTGAAAATTATTTTCAGATACAAACAAAGCAATGTTTGTTTGCAAGTATTAGTAAAAGTGTTTACTATGCATTTGACTGTTGGGAAAGGGATCCAGAAGAACGCCTGTCATATAATGTAAGGTGAAAGATGACATAAATAAATTTGCCATTATCCCTTTTAAAGTGATGCTTTAGAGATTGCGGTTTTTACACTGAAAAGAGCTACATCGGGTCTGTTGAAATGAAGCCATGGTATGGTACGCCCAACCATGTTATATCTTTTCTTAACATTTGGAATATGGGGCTTGTGTAAAAGGTTACAAACCTATTCCAAATCAGACAAGTGCTACTTTGTAGGTTATACCAAAATGTTGGGTATTCCTCCCTCACTATACCGAGGCAAATAGTTTTGCCGCGAAACGGTGTGCTTTTAAAGAGAATGGTTCTTTCAAAAAGGTGAGTGGGAGAATAGTGCAACTCGACGAGATAAACAGTATCTACGTCATCAGATCAAAGGAAAGAGACCTTGGAAGTAATTCCATAGTTTCCTACCGCGACTGATACGGAAGTCTCTACAATAAAATGTATGAACTTCGGTCGAACTTGCAGCTGAACCACGTAGGCAAGGCTCGTGCAAACCTCTCAGGTGCGCAAACGAGATATTGTTGTTAGACAACATTATACCTACGATACACAAGGAAGCATTGATGGGCCCTGACTCCGGAATTGGCTAAATGCCAATACAACCCGAGTTAGTTTCCATATAAGTGATTCAAGATTAAAACCTTGATACACCTTTCGGAAGACTTAGAGTCTAAAGAATATTTATGGAACTTAAAACTGATACGGATAAAATGTTTTATCCATAAAGCTCGACTTGTTGGAATAACAAGTTCAAGAGTTGACTACGATGAGGTTGTTTTCATCGTAGCGATGCTTAAAGTCGGTTCGGGTTGAACTAGCAATTAATACATATTTCAATCATGAGATATGAAACATGGATGATAAAAGGATTTCCATCTAATGGAAATGAAAGCTAGGACTTGTATATGATACAGTCCAAAGTAATTTGTCGATCCAGAGGATGCTAGTAGGTATGCAAACTTCAGAGTTCCAGCAATGGACAGAAGAGAGCAAAATGGAGTTGGAATCTTCGGGTTTTGATGAAATGGTCAAAGGGGTTTTGACTTCATCAATGGGTAACGAAGATGCTTGTAATTCAAGAAAGTAAGTGGGAGCGTAATAATATTTCTAAAAACCTTATGTGCTTGGCACATTGGTAATTGGAAATAAATTTCTTGACACAAATTAGGACTTCATTTGAAAATAGTTTTTCGATGAAGTGCTTAGGCTAAATAGCCTCAATATTAGGCATGATGATCTATGGAGATAGATTTACCTAATGGGGCTAAGCAATGAATACATATTGACAAGATGCTAAAACCTTTTAGCATTTAAAACGCCAAGGAGTGATTCTTGCCAAAGTCACATGGAAAGAGTTTTTGCAAGACTCGGTGTCCCAAAACACTGATGAGTAAAATACATGATGCAGATTCCACACACTTTTGTGTTTGGATTAATCATGTATTCCATGGTATGTAAAACAACCAGATATGTCCGATACTCCCATGGTGTTGCGAGTATGGATACTAAAGTGATCAAAGTACTGATCGTGGGACAACAGTGAAAGATGTCATTGAGTACTAGAGTAAGTACTGATGATATGTTTTCTTGCAAGCGGAGATCATGAAGAGTTCGTTGTAAAATGTTACATCGATAGTCTTCATCTTTTCACCGTGCGATTTTCGATTTAAGTTAAGGGTTTTGTGTAACACACATTGTGGTGGCACAGTTAGTTGGAATTTGTTCAAACTAGTTACTGTGGCAAATTCTATAACAAGGGCTAAGTATGTTGACGCTTTAGAAGAGACAAAGAAGATGTTGAATCATATAGTTCATTCATGAACTTAGTATAGTTCCAAGATGGCTTTTGACAATGGGACACTACTGCAGGTAGTTGCTCCAAAACTCAGTCTGAGGAATCCAGGTTTGACCTGTGATTCACATACATACAAAGCCAAGTCCACACAAAATATGAATTTTTTGAAAACGTGAAAACACGAGGACATGCAATGATACACACGGAACTGAAGTCGTCAGATCCGTTGGACATCAGGCTATACCACAAGCGAAGCATATTTACACCGGTGTGCCACAGGTGTAAAGTGCATTAGCATTAACTAGATTATTGACTCTAGTGCAAGTGGGAGTCTGTAGGAGATATGCCCTAGAGGCAATAATAAATGATATTATTTATCTCCGAGTTCATAATTATGTTTATGTTCCATGCTATAACTGCTATGGTTCTCGAGTCTGCAATAACCACGAGGCTCGGAGGAAGACTCATATGCACGTGTGGAATAATAAACGGTAAAATGTATTCCTAGTCTGGCCTCTAAGACTAGCTCAAGTGTTGCTTGATGGTTATGTTTTCCTGATCATGGGCATGTCTATGTCAGCAACCTTGAGGGCACAATGTTAAGAGAACATTTGTGTTGAATCGACCCGGATTGATGTTATGCTATGAGATTCATTCGTCACAAGTTTATTGGTACATAACACAGAGATGGTTAACGTTTGCATGATTCCTTAGACCATGAGAGTATCGAGTTTCTTCATGCTTGCTTCATGAACTTTGGGGTTTGTTAAACGTCATCCGTAAATGGGTGGCTATTACGGCGGCTTACGGGTTCATGGAAAAGTGTGTCAAGTAACTTGATAGCTCAAGGTTGGGATTTGCTCCTCCGACGATGGAGAGATATCTCTAGGCCCTCTCGGTGTTACGGTATCCATCATCGTCTGGCCAGACACTTTGTGATTTGATCACGGGGATGCCGGAACACGATAACGAGAAAAGAGAACAATACCGGTAACGAGGTAACTAGCATAGTGGACAAGTTGTTGATCCACGGGAATGCCAACACGTCTCACCTCGGGTATTTGTAACATATCGCGAAGCAACAGGAATAGCACACGGCAACTGGAGGTTCACTCGAATATTTATTCGTGTGGGTATAGGGGTCAATATGGGTGTCCACGGCTCCGATGTTGATCATTGATCGGAAGGGGTTCCGGGTCATGTCTATACTTCACCGAACCTATAGGGTCACACGCTTAAGGGTCATCTATCTGCTGAATACTAGACAGGGAGTCTGAGAGAAAATCACCGAAAAAGTTTCGGACACCGAAAAGTTTCGGACAGCGGAATCGTACCGCAGAGAGAGGTCATCGGATAAGTTTCGATGATACCAAAAAGTTGTTTCGGGATACACCATTAAGTCAAATTGGTTTCGGCACATGCCTGATAATTCTTGGAGGATGCCAGAATCATTCTGGAAGCTTTTTGGAATTTTCTGAGATAAAAACCGGAAATGTTCCGGAGCTGCCGGAGCCACTTCAGATGCGTTTCGCAGATGAAAATCACTAAAACCGGAATTGTTTCGGAACGCGTTGAAAATCATTTTAGTGGGTACTGGAAATGTTCTTAGCCCACATAAATATTTTCAGTTCGATCAGACGCTGAAAAATGTCGTCGTGAATAGTGAAAATCAGCTTTATGGTTACTTTATGGAAAGCCACCTTTTGGGGCTTTGCTCCAAAAGATCTTGGGGATGACATGGATGGATAGGAGCCATTTTTGGGGCCCCTCATGGGGGTGTGGCCGGCCACATGGGGTATCCCCCCTTGGGGACCCTCTAGTTCCTTGGTTTCACTCCTAGGTCCTTGTGGAAGGACTTCATTCATGTGCATTTTGGGTTTTTTGTGAAACTACCCTACCCCCTTGGGATTTCCTATAAATAGAGGTGGAGGGGCAGCCCTCCACACTCATCCCTTGCTCTCATACACATGCCATGCATTATCTGGCTTCTTCTCTCCCTCCCACGAAAAGAGTTTCGTAGAGCCGTAAGGCTGTCTGGGTTCCGGCAGGAACTAGTTCTGGACGGAGAAGCCCTGCCGGATAGATGACACCGTATGTGTGCAACTCTGTAGAGAGATCGTAGTTTCGGTCTTAGTTCGTGAGTGCCTCCCGAAGGGCTGTCCGTGTGACCGTCCGAGTTTCGAAGGTCCTCCCGAAGGGCTGTCCGAGTGACCGTTCGAGTTTCGAAGGTCCTCCCGAAGGGCTGTCCGCAACACCGTCCGGGGGGCTGTTCGACCGCCTCCCGAAGGGCTGTCTGAGGAGCAGATGAGGGTATACATCCTCGCGGTTGGGAGGTTGTAAATCCTAGCTGCGGGGATCTGCACCGCCGATCGTCATCGACTCTACTTCCCGCTGCGCTACGAGTCGGTAACGAAAAAGATCAAACCATGTATGCAGTCTCCATAGTGGTCCTGGGCTGGTGCGTAGGTCGGAAATTTTTTGTTTTCTGCTGCGTTCCCCTACAATGAGTGCGTAGAGCTGAAGCCAGGCGAGCATGCCAGGCACGGGGAGCCTGCTTTAGTCCATATATGGCCTTCGTCAGATGACAGAGATGATGAGGCTGAGTGTGATCAATAAATCCAGGTGGCTGCCACATGTAAACCTCTTCTTCAAGCAATCCATGAAGAAAAGCGTTCTGCACATCAAGCTGGCGGAGAGACCATCCGCGAGAAAATGCCAGAGACATAAGAAGTCGAATAGTAGTAGGCTTGACAACTGGGCTGAATGTATCCTCATAATCCAGGCCCTGACGCTGTTTAAAGCCCTTAGCCACGAGGCGCGCTTTGTAGCGCTCAATGGAACCATCTGCATGTTTCTTCACCTTGAACACCCACTTCGAATCAATGATGTTGACGCGAGACGGAGGAGGAACAAGTGTACAGGTCTTATTCTTCATAAGAGCATGATATTCTTGTTCCATAGCAGCCCTCCAGTGTGGAATACTCATAGCGGCTTGATAACTGCGTGGTTCGGCGGTTGGATCATCCACAACATGAGCAAGACAAGCAGCAAGATAGGTGACCGTGCCATCAGTGCGCTCCTTGGGACGAACAATGCCACTGCGGCTGCGAGTGTGTGGACGCCGCGGAGGAGCAAACACCGGGGCCGGCGGGATGTCCGGAGAAAGTGAGGCCGGTCCAGGGGACTCCGGCGAAGAGGGACCGAGTGACGTCGGGTCGGGCGATGGCAGACCAGGCGACATAGGCCCCAGCGGCGTGTGAGCTGCTGCAGACCCAGGCGAAGGAGGCACCAGGGACGCCCGCGCGGATGGCGAAGGCGACGATGGAGGGGAGTTCGGGCGAGGAGGCGGCGATGAAGACTGCTCAGAGGAGGCCGTCGCAGGCTCTGGCCCGGTCGCAGTAGCCAGCATGGGCTCCGGCCCAGGCGCGGTTGGAGACGGGGCGCCCGGTGCGGGGTCGAGGGCGGGAGGCGGTCGACGCGCACCACAGGCGACATAGTAGGTCCGTCAGGGAGGAGTTCCAGGCAAGCTCCACGTCCAATTCCTGCACCATGATTAGGTAACAACACAGGCGAATATGCAACATCTTCAAATTGGCCAGACATAAGAGGAGATGAATGCATAGATGGTGCTGTGGTGGATGACTGAGGCATGGCAGAAAATGGGAAGACGGTCTCATCAAAAACAACATCCCGGGATATGTAGACTCGATTGGTTGGGACATGGAGACACTTGTAGCCTTTATGGAGAGAACTATACCCTAAGAACACACACTTTTTGGAGCGAAACTCAAGTTTGCGATCATTATAAGGACGAAGATGAGGCCAGCAGGCACACCCGAACACCTTAAAAAAGGTATAGTCAGGAGTTTCACCTAAGAGAAGCTCAATAGGAGTTTTCATATTAAGAACACGCGTAGGTAATCTGTTAATGAGAAAACACGCGGTAAAAGCATCACTCCAAAACGAAAGGGTACGGAAGCATGAGCAAGAAGTGTGAGGCCGGTCTCAACTATATGACGATGTTTGCGCTCAACAACGCCATTCTGCTGATGTGTATGCAGGCATGATAAATGATGAGAGATCCCAAGCTTATTAAAGAAAGTGTTGAGGTTGCGATATTCGCCCCCCCAATCAGACTGAACATGAATAATTTTATGCTTGAGTAGACATTCAACATGCAATTGAAACTGTATGAATATATCAAACATATCAGATTTGCGCTTAAGAAGATAATGCCACGTGAAGCGACTATAGGCATCAACAAAACTGACATAATAGTTGTGACCACTAACAGATGTTTGTGCCGGACCCCACACATCAGAAAACACAATTTCAAGAGGGTTCTTTACTTCTCTAGTAGATGAAACAAAAGGTAGCTGATGACTCTTGCCTTGTTGACAGGCATCACACACGGACATCTCTTTATTGCTAGACACTAATGGCAGCTCATGACGGTGGATTATGTGGCGAACGATGGGTGTGGCGGGGTGACCAAAGCGAGAGTGCCACTGGGAAGGTGACACACGAACACCGCTGAAGACGCACGGGGCGGATGGATCCTCCAAACGGTACAAGCCTTGGCTCAACCGGCCACTAAGCAGAACGTCCCGGGTTGCTCGATCCTTAACAAAAAGATTAAAAGGGTGAAATTCACATCGGACATGATTGTCAAGGGTGAGCTTAGGGACAGATAAAAGATTACGAGTCACCGAGGGTACCCGTAAAACATTACGAAGATGGAGCTGCCTAGAGGGATGACTAGTTAAAAGAGATGCTTGGCCAATATGAGAGATGGGCATACCTACACCATTGGCGGTGTGAACCTGATCGTGCCCGTAGTAGGGCTGGTAGGTGGAGAGTTTGTTGAGATCGTTCGTCATGTGATCCGTGGCGCCGGTGTCCATGTACCAGGCTGGATCAACAGGGTAGGATGGTGTGTATCCCTGCTCGACGCGTGGGTCCTTGCCCTTGGTGGCGATGTGGGCAGACAGGGTGGCAGCAATGTGGGCAGCCGGGGCGGCGGCGGGAGGACCGAAGTCTGCCATGGCAAACTAGCGCTTGTTGCCCTTGCCGTCGTTGCCGATGCCAAGGAAGCTGCTCTGAAAGCGGCGGTGACACTTGGAGGCGACATGGCGTTCACGACCACATAGCTGGCACACCACCCTAGTGTTAGGGCCCCCACCCAGGGTCGATGCAGGGGGCGGGGCTGCCTTGCCAGGTGATGGGGCAGGGGGCGCTGGCCGCGAGAGGCCCAGAAGGCCGCCGGCTGGGCGGTGATGGTGGCGGAGGAGCGACGAGCCTCGACGCGTTTCTCGGTGAAGAGGAGGCGTGAGTAGAGCTCGTGAGGAGGCATCGCTGGCTTGGCGTTGTGAACGGCCTCGGCGAGATTGTCATGGTCGGCGTCAAGGCCTTTGATGACGAAGCCAGCGAACTCCTCATCGCTAAGCGGCCGACCAATAGAGGTGAGCATGTCCGCTAGCACCTTCATCGTGTTGAAGTTGGTCGTGGCGGAAGTGTCCAGCTTCTTGATGTCGGCGAGCTCGCTGCGAAGGGCCATGGAGCGGGAGGTAGAGACCTGGGCAAAGGCGTGCTCCAGGGTCGTCCAGGCATCCATGGAGGTGGCGGCGAAGAGACAAAGGCCAGCGACCCCGTCGCCGAGGGAACCCTGGATGGCAGAGAGGATCGCCTGGTCCTGCTGCACCCACATACGGTGTTCCGGGTTGATGGCCGGGCCGTGGACGGTAGGGATGACCTGGGGAGGACACGGTAGCGAACCATCAACAAACCCTAGGAGAGACCGGCTGCGTAGCAGCGGTAGGACCTTGGCGCACCAGAACAAGTAGTTGTCCGGCGTGAGTCGGATGGCGATCAAGTTGTCAAAGTGGAATGGCCCGGTGGGCGTGATTGCGCCAGCAGCAGGGATGGTTGGCGGCGGAGCCGCGACAGGATCCACGGCCGCGACCGATGTCGCGGGTGGCGCCGCGAGCAGGGGCGGGATCGCGGCCGCAGGCAGCGTCGCGAGCGTGGCCGCGGGTGGCACCGCGGGCGGAACCTCCCCCGAGGCCGTCGGGAGGACGGCAAGTGATGAGGAAGCAGCCACGGGTGGCGCCACAGGCAGGATCGCCGTCGTGGCTGCGGAGGTTGCAGGCGACGGTGGCGGGATTGGAGCTAAGAACATGGAGCCCACAGCGGTGGTGCCGAAGAACTGGGGCACCGACGGAGCCAGGGGGCGAGGTGGGAGGTTGAGGAGGGCGGCAAGCGACGCGGGGATGGACCCGGAGCTTGCGGCGCCCAAAGCGGAAGCGGTCATGACGTCGGCAACGGCGGCGGCGGCCCTAGGGTTTAGGGTTTGTGGCGCGGCGGCGGCGGCGACGGTGGGTGGGGTGGAGGACCTCGGTTAGACTCGATACTATGTAAAACGTAGGTTTTGGGGGAACTGGCTCAACCCTCAAAGGGGTGGCCTATCACACACCCACACGCGCACACACACACACACACATATATATATATAATGATGACATACAAGTCCAATACCAATAAGGTATGGTTTACACAGTAAGGCTATAATACGTAGTCTAACATCATCGAAGGCCACTCCCCCACCAGACCAACACCCTGGGTAAGAAAAAGTCGGCACCATTGGAAGAACAGCAGATCCAAGATGCAAAAATCTCAATTATTCATCACATGCAGAGTCCTGTTGTTTTCCTCAAACAAACTTGAATTCTGTGACTTGTGAAGGGGCTGGAATCAGGGACTAAATTGCAAATTAAAGATGTTGCTAGCTGACAAACCATGCAAGTCCTAACCTCATTGGCTAGAATAGTTGGCGAGGGGTCAACGCCATCGATATCGACAAGATGGGGAGGATCAAGGAGACCTTATTCAAGCCGCACCCCCGCGAAACCCTAACTATTTAATGGCAATATTCGAGCACTAGGGTTCCTTGCCCATCACATCACCAGAACAGAACAGGTAAGGGAGGGAGGAACCCATGGTTTTGATGTTGGTGGTGGCCCGGGAGGGGACCATTTTTCTCCTTTATCGCGTCAAGGGTGGCAGGAAAACTGAACTTTCCCTGTGGATGGCTATTCGTTACTGCTTTTAAATTTAATCAAACTAAGGTGGACTTTTATGCGGACCCATTCTTGTAGAAGTTAAATAAGTGTGTGACCAAAATGGTGGTGCTGCCCATACCATGTTAAAACTTCTAGCCAAGTTAGTATTGTGCTTACATCCCTGGTGTCACATCATCTCTCAATTTTATGTTAAATCTTAAGGGGGAGAAAGGCTTGTGAGAGAAATGGACGAGCCAAGGATCATGTTGCGTGGGCAGCCTCCCTGGCCGCGCGGGCGGGGGTGGCGGTCATCAGCGGTTCGGCGTCCCCGCTGTGGTTTACTGGCAAATCATGGAGAAGACCCTTCCCCGACCCCGGTCTGCCCGGGTCCATGCCGACCTTGCCCTCTGGCGGCGGCGGTCGTCGTCCCCGGGGCTCTACCGGGCGGATCTGGTGGCTGGGCGTGTTTCCGGGGGAAACCCTTGGCCGACACAGCGGCCAATCCAAAGGCGACATCTTCCGGCACCGTTCTCCTTCCTTGAGGTTTTGGAGTGGATCCCCTCCCTCCCACCCCCCCCCCCCCCCTCGAGCACAGGTGAAAGCCTGCCCTCCCCTGCTTGGACGACGACACTCGGTGCCGTGCTCCTTCCTGAAGGCGTCTTCCGGGGTTTGCTCTTGCGTTGGTGGGGCTGTTGGTGGTGCGGTGAAGGGTGTGGCGGCCTGATCCTCTATGCGGCAGCCTGCGTGGTCCCTGGTGCGGATGGTCTCTGCCACTGGTGCCATGCGAGGGGATTCGTGACTCCTTTCTGGCGCCAGTGGTACCCTGCTTGGTGGGAGTCCCGGTCTCCGACGATTCCAATCCACGACCGGTGCAAGGCTTGGTCCCTCTTTGGCCTTCTCTATGGTATTCCGTCTTCGATCAACGAGTCTCGGCCGGCGCCCTACCTTGCCGCTGCCGACGATGGCCCTCTAGTGGTCGGTCTCCATTGCGTATGTGTCTGATGTTGTTGTGTTTCATGGCAGCTTGGGCTCCTTGGTCTGGGTTCTATGGAACATCTCCGTCGGTCGCCGGTGCGGCACCTATCGAGCCTAGGTGAAAGAGTAGTGGTCCTTTGCGGCGACGGAAACAGACCTTGCGGTTGCTCATGTTTGGCCCTCTGGTTGTAGTCAGCGGCACGATACATTGCCCGGTGTTGCCCTCCTTCTAAGGCCTTAGTTTGGTTAGTTGGTTTCTGCTTTGCGGCGGTCGATGGAATCGGCGCTTGCTGTAGCCTTTGAGTCATTCCTCGCAGCACTATGTATCTTATTCCACATTGCTTTCTTTCTCTGTTTTGTAATTCCTATATATTCATGGCCGGTTGATGGCATTGTTAATTCAAAGCCGGGCTAGGTTCGAGCCTTTTCTCGGGCTCGGCCAATGCCTTTTCTAAAAAAAAAGGCAAATAAAAAGATGGTTGACGTTGTTTGTGAGTTCATCCTGTCGCGTCCGTGGACATTTAGGTGGTCGAATTTGTCCGGTCATACCGTAGATGCTCTCACGACGCTTGAACAAGCCCTCAGTGGTGACATGTCCAAAACCATCCACGCGCGACGTGGCCGTGTGGGACGTTCAAGCGAGGGTCGTGCGCGTGGGGGTCATGTTAAGCAAGGGGTGTTTTTCTTTTCTTGAGGAGCGGGGCCGCGACTGAGCTGCGTCAGCGCTAACTGCAATTAGCACTAAAGATCGGATGATTTTAGGCTGTAGGATTTACTCTATGGATGGATAGGGTAGATTTGGATCTCTGCACTTTGTGTTTTTATAGGGGTAGTTGATAGATAGATAGGAGTGCAGCGATTCGGTACCCAGACTCATCTACATCCGGTCAGAAAATAATTCACAAAAGATTCAAACAATTCTATTTTTGTTGCATGGTAGATAATTTATTGCATGAGGTCCTCTCCAATTTTCAGATCATTTAGACATCGGAGGAGCTCTCAGCAAAAAAAAAAACAAAATCATGTCAGAACAGTAGATGAACAGTAAAAAAATTACAGACCCCATCCCAAATTTGTCCCTTTTGTCGAGAGCTGCTCAGATGTTCAAATGATCTGAAAATTGGAGCGGACCTCACGGATCAAATTATCTACCATGCAAAAAAATGAGATTTAAAAAATCTAGTATTTGTTTTAAATTTTTTTCTTCAACGCGGGTGCAAATGAGCTTGAGCTCAGAAATGAATATTCAGATAGATAGATAGATATTCTCCCCTGACCTTTATAGCTGGTAGTCTGAAAAATTGGAACATATTTAGATTAAAATATATAACACTTGCAACACATATGCTCAGGACAACTATGCCCATGTACTTGGCCGAATATCCAAAGCAGATGAGTTTTGCTTGTCATAATACAAACTGAATTGTCACAAAATGCATATCATGTAGGCAAACATCCAAAACAGACACATTATTTATAATTAGGACAGTAAACAGGAATTACCAGACCAAACTCTTGTGGATATGGACCGCGATTCTCAAGGCGAATGGCCTTCCCAAAAATTAGAAATTAAAAATACAATGGCAACTTATTTTTTGTCTGGTAGAAAAAGAGGCTTCCATACGCCCCCATTAGTCCCCAAAACAATCGAACCGTGACCAAAGGGGTCTTTAGTCGCGGTTCGGGAGGAGACCCGCGACCAACTATCTGGGCCCAGCGCGCTCGGTCGACAACTGGCGGACGGGAGGGGCTTTAGTCCCGGTTGGCCTGGCCAACCGGGACTAAAGGTCCCCGAAGGCCTTTAGTCGCGGTTGGCCAGGCCAACCGGGACTAAAGGCCCATCCAGCTGGCGGACGGGAGGGGCTTTAGTCCCGGTTGGCCTGGCCAACCGGGACTAAAGGTCCCATCCCTATATATAGGACTCAGCTCACTTCACTTCACTCAGCTCACTTCACAATTTTCAGAAGGGGGTGGTGGGTTTGCTTTTGGTTCCTCCTATGCACACAAGGTGTTCGATGAAATGCCCGAGAGCCTGAAACAAACATGATATGAAGTGTCCGAGCCACACTTGAGCTTTCTCATTTATTTTTCCTCCGCGATCGCGGTTAGCAACTTGAACCTTTCATGTGTCATTGATAAAATATGCATGTGTGTAGTTCATTGTTTAATTTGTATTATTTCTAGCTAGTTAGTTTAACAAATGCATGATGGTTAATTATATACTTTATATCATAATAATGCAGATGAATCGGCAATGAATGTACGGTCCCCGACTCTCCGGCGAGTTCACTACGGGTTTGAAAGATTTCCTCGTAGTGGCAAATGCGAACAAGCAGCAAGGTTTTATTATCTGTCCATGTGCTGTCTGTAAGAATCAGAAGGGTTACTCCTCCTCAACAGACGTTCACATGCACCTGCTTCGGCACGGTTTCATGCGAAGCTATAATTGTTGGACCAAGCATGGAGAAAGAGGGGTTAGAATGGAAGAAGATGAAGAAGGGGATGATATCGATGACAACTATCATGATCATTTCGGTGATACTTTCATGGAGGATGATGCTGAAGGTGGGGAAGGGTTAGGTGAAGGTGAAGAAGAGGCACATGATGAGCCCGCTGATGATCTTGGTCGGACCATTGCTGATGCACGGAGACGCTGCGAAACTGACAAGGATAGGGAGAATTTGGATCGCATGTTAGAGGATCACAAAAAGTCGTTGTATCCAGGATGCAATAATAGTCTGAAAAAGCTGGGCTGCACACTGGATTTGCTAAAATGGAAGGCACAGGAAGGTGTAGGTGACTCATCATTTGAAAATTTGCTGAAAATGTTGAAGAATATGTTCCCGAAGAATAACGAGTTGCCCGCCAGTACGTACGAAGCAAAGAAGGCTGTCTGCCCTCTAGGTTTAGAGGTTCTGAAGATACATGCATGCATTAACGACTGCATCCTCTACCGCGGTGAATACGAGAATTTGAATGAATGCCCTGTATGCACTGCATTGCGTTATAAGATCAGAGGCGATGACCCTGGTGACGATGTTGAGGGCGAGAAACCCAGGAAGAGGGTTCCCGCCAAGGTGATGTGGTATGCTCCTATAATACCACGGTTGAAACGTCTGTTCATGAACAAAAAGCATGCCAAGTCGTTGCGATGGCACAAAGAGGACCGTAAGTCCGACGGGGAGTTGAGACACACCGCTGATGGAACGCAATGGAGAAAGATCGACAGAGTGTTCAAAGATTTTGCAGCTGACGCAAGGAACATAAGATTTGGTCTAAATACTGATGGCATTAATCCTTTTGGCGAGCAGAGCTCCAGCCATAGCACCTGGTCCGTGACTCTATGCATCTACAACCTTCCTCCTTGGTTGTGCATGAAGCGGAAGTTCATTATGATGCCAATTCTCATCCAAGGCCCTAAGCAACCCGGCAACGACATCGATGTGTACCTAAGGCCATTAGTTGAAGAACTTTTACAGTTGTGGGCCAGACCTGGTGTACGTGTCTGGGATGAGCACAAAGGAGAGGAATTTGACCTACGAGCGTTGCTTTTTGTAACCATCAACGATTGGCCTGCTCTCAGTAACCTTTCGGGACAGACAAATAAGGGATACAATGCATGCACGCACTGCTTACATGAGACTAAAAGTGTACGTTTGGTTAATTGTAAGAAGAACGTGTACCTGGGTCATCGTCGATTTCTTCCCCGAAATCATAACGTAAGAAAGAAAGGCAAGCATTTCAACGGCAAGGCAGATCACCGGCCGAAGCCTGCAGAACGTACTGGTGCTGAGATATTTGATATGGTCAAGGATTTGAAAGTCATCTTTGGAAAGGGTCCTGGCGGACAATCAGTTCCGCGGGGAGTTGACGGGCACGCACCCATGTGGAAGAAGAAATCTATATTTTGGGAGCTAGAATATTGGAAAGTCCTAGATGTCCGCTCTGCAATCGACGTGATGCATGTTACGAAGAATATTTGCGTGAACCTGCTAAGCTTCTTGGGCGTGTATGGGAAGACAAATGATACAAAGGAAGCACGGCAGGACCAGCAACTTTTGAAAGACCCAGATGACCGGCATCCGGAATGGTTTCAAGGTCGTGCCAGCTACGCTCTTACCAAAGAAGAGAAGGTCATTTTTTTTGAATGCCTGAGCAGTATGAAGGTCCCGTCTGGCTTCTCGTCGAATATAAAGGGAATAATAAACATGGCGGAGAAAAAGTTCCAAAACCTGAAGTCTCACGACTGCCACGTGATTATGACGCAATTGCTTCCGATTGCTTTGAGGGGGCTCCTACCGGAAAATGTTCGAGTAGCCATTGTGAAGCTATGTGCATTCCTCAATGCAATCTCTCAGAAGGTAATCAATCCAGAAGATCTACCACGGTTACAGAACGATGTGGTCCAATGCCTTGTCAGTTTCGAGTTGGTGTTCCCACCATCCTTCTTCGATATTATGACGCACCTCCTGGTCCACCTAGTCGAAGAGATTTCCATTCTCGGTCCTGTATTTCTACACAATATGTTCCCCTTTGAGAGGTTCATGGGAGTATTAAAGAAATATGTTCGTAACCGTGCTAGGCCAGAAGGAAGCATCGTCAAGGGCTATGGAAATGAGGAGGTAATTGAGTTATGTATTGACTATGTTCCTGACCTTAAGCCGATTGGTATTCCTCAATCGCGGCACGAGGGGAGACTAAGTGGAAAAGGCAAGATCGGAAGGGAATCCACGATATGTATGGACGGTCATTCTATGACTGAAGCACACCACACAGTTCTGCAAAATTCCAGCTTGGTGGCTCCGTACTTCGAGCAACACAAGAATATTTTACGCTCGGACAACCGGGGGAAGCCTGAATCCTGGATTAGAAAGGCCCACATGGAGACTTTCGGCAGTTGGTTGCGAAAACATTTAATGAATGACAATGATGTTGGAGATCAGCTGTACATGTTGGCCAAGAAACCATCTTCGACTATAACGACTTTCCAAGGGTACGAGATAAATGGGAATACATTTTACACCATCGCCCAAGATAAAAAGAGCACCAACCAAAACAGTGGTGTCCGCTTTGATGCAGCAACCGAGAATGGGCGAAAGGTCACATATTATGGTTACATAGAGGAGATATGGGAACTTGACTATGGACCCTCCTTTAAGGTCCCTTTGTTCCGGTGCAAATGGTTCAAGCTAACAGGAGGTGGGGTAAAGGTGGACGAGCAATACGGAATGACAATGGTGGATTTCAACAATCTTGGTTACCTTGACGAACCATTCGTCCTTGCCAAAGATGTCGCTCAGGTTTTTTATTTGAAGGACATGAGTAGCAAACCGAGGAAACGGAAAGATAAGAAAACGATCAGTACATCATGCGATGATCCAAAGCGCCACATTGTTCTTTCAGGGAAAAGAAACATCGTGGGAGTGGAGGACAAGACAGACATGTCAGAAGATTATAATATGTTTGGTGAAATTGCGCCCTTCAAAGTGAACACTGACCCAAGCATTAAGTTAAATGATGAGGATGCTCCATGGATACGGCACAATCGTAAGCAAGCAGGGACACAAGGGAAGAATTGATGTGTAATAATTTATTGTACCAAACTTTGTATTTGGTCGATGAACTGAATGATGTATCAAACCTTTTGTCAAACCTTCAAGGGATTTTAAAATGAATTAGTTTTATTTTTCTGATTTTTTTGATATATAATTGTATTTTTAAGATTTTAAAATGAATTAGTTTTATTTTTCTGATTTTAAAAGGAAAAAGGAAGAAGAAGAAAGAAGGAAAAAGGAAGAAAAAAACAGAAGAAAAAAGGAAAAACAAAAGAAAAAAACAAACAGAAGAAAAACATAAGAAAAAAACAGAAGAAAAAACAAACAGAAGAAAAAACAAACAGAAGAAAAAAACAGAAGAAAAAACAAACAGAAGAAAAAAACAGAAGAAAAAACAGAAGAAAAAAGGAAAAAAGAAGAAAAAAAAGAAGAAAAAACAGAAGAAAAAAACAGAAGAAAAAAGGAAAAAGGAAAAAAGGAAGAAAAATAGAAGAAAAACAAAACAAAATAAATAAAGCAAAAAAGAAAACAAAAAACAGGCAATAAATAAAAAATATGCCACCTACTGGGCCACCACGGCCTGAATACGACTAGAAACCCATTAATGGGCCAGGATTCAGGCCCGCAGAAGGCCTAGTAGGCCCACAGGCACATAGTGACAGAATAGGCCCGTAAGCCTGCATTTGAGAGGAGCTCGAAGTGGTGAGCGCAGCCGCGCTTATAAACCACTGTCGAAGCCTCTCGGCTAGCGAGGTGGGACTAAACATCCCACCGCACCGCGCCAGTTCCAGCACAGACCTTTAGTCCCGGTTGGGGAGGCGGACCGCGACTAAAGGGTAACCTTTAGTCGCGGTTGTTGTCCCCAACCGCGACTAAAGGGTCTTTCTGCGCGGGAGCGAAAGCGGCGCCAAAACCCTTTAGTCCCGGTTGGGCAGGCGGACCGCGACTAAAGGGTACCTTTAGTCGCGGTTGGTGTGGCCAGCCGCGACTAAAGGGTACCTTTAGTCGCGGTCCTCCTCCCCAACCGCGACTAAAGGTGCGTCTATAAATACTGCACTTAGCAGTTTCGCCATTTCCCATTCTCCTCTCTCTCTCGACGCCGAAGCGCTGCCCCGACGCCGATCGACGCCGAAGCCCTGCCCCGACGCCGACGCCGACGCCGAAGCCCTGCCCCGACGCCGACGCCGACGCCGAAGCCCTGCGCGCCGCCGCTTCCGTCCCCAGTGAGCGCCGCCTCCGCCCGTGCCCTGCCCTTGCCCGCCGCCCGCCGCCCACCGCCCGACGCCCTGCCGCCCGCCGCCCGCTGGCCCTGCCTGCCGTCCTCCGCGCGCCGGCAGAAGAAGAAGAAGGAAGAAGAAAAAGGAAGATGAAGAAGAAAGAAAAAGGAAAAAGGAAGAAGAAGAAAGAAGGAAGAAGAAAACAAAAGAAGAAAAACAAAGGAAGAAGAAAAAAACAAAGAAGAAAAAAAAAGGAAAACACAAGAAAAACAAACAGAAGAAAAAACAAAAGAAAACAAAAAAAACAGAAGAAAAACAAAGGAAGAAGAAAAAAACAAAAGAAAACAAAAAAAAACAGAAGAAAAAAACAAAAAAAGGAAAACACAAGAAAAAAGAAAAAGGAAAAAGAAAGAAAATAGAAAACAAAAGAAAACACAAGAAAAACAAACAGAAGAAAAAAACAAACGAAGAAGAAAAAAAGAAAGAAGAAAAAAAAGGAAGAAGAAAAAAAGAAAGAAGAAAGAAAGAAGAAAAAGGAAGAAGAAAAAAAGAAAGAAGAAAAACAAAGGAGGAAGAAAAAAAAGGAAGAAGAAAAACAAAGGAAGAAGAAAAACAAAGGAAGAAGAAAAAAAGAAAGAAGAAAAAAAAAGGAAGAAGAAAAAAAGAAAGAAGAAAAAGGAAGAAGAAAAAAAGAAGAAGAAAGGAAGAAGAAGAAAGAAAGGAAAAAGAAAAAGGAAGAAGAAGAAAGAAAGAAGACAGGAAGAAGAAGAAAGGAAGAAGAAGAAAGGAAGAAGAAGAAAGAAAGAAGAAGAAAGGAAAAAGGAAGAAGAAGAAAGGAAGAAGAAGAAAGAGGAAGAAGAAAGGAAGAAGAAGAAAGAAAGAAGAAAGAGGAAGAAGAAAGGAAGAAGAACAAAAAAAGAATTTTTACTTAAAGAATCTTATTTTTTAATTCCTCCTCCTCTATGTCCCCTTAATCTTATTTTTTAATTCCTTTATACTTAAAGTATTTTTACTACATGCAGGAGTGACATATGGCGGACGATAGAACCGAGCCGCTTAGGGATCCGGAGGCTGAACGTTATTTAATGGGCATCATCAACAACGAGATTCCTTATGTGCCGGGCTCAGAATATGAGCAACAAGAGGATGTAGTCTCTTCTTATCTGAACCTTGACGGTGGAACAGAGATTGTCGATGATCAAGAAGGTGAAGGAACGGACATTGTCGACGGAGGTCAACCGTCAACAACCGACGATCTCGAATTGCAAGTAGCAACCACCTCCGGCGAGGTATATTTATACATTGAGCCTCTCGTGATACAAACTTACTGAAATGTGAATACATATGTATTAACGCGCGTGACTCTCTTTCTTTTTTTAGCCCTCCGGATCGAGTACGACAAAGCGTGGCAAATCCAAGGCGATGAAAACAGGAGAAACATATGCCATTGAGTTTGTCAGTGAAACCGGCAAGCCCCTACAGCACACCTCAAAGTTTATCAACCAATGCGGAGTCGTTGTTAGAGACAACGTCCTGATCACCGTCCAGGAATGGAAGGAGCCAAAGAAGGCACGTCTTGGTTTCAGTTTTGTCGACAAGAGAACGAAAAAGGATTGCTGGAGAAAGCTTATGGAACATTTCATTCTACCTTCGGAATACAACAAAGTCGATGAATTCGGTAACGAGGTTCCGGGTGGACGTCAGAGGAGGAGGCTAGTTAAAGAGTTCGCTCTTCAGAAGATGGGCGAAGCATTCCGGAACTTCAAGAAAAATTTAACCCGTGACTATGTCAACAAGGGCAAGACTCCGGATTTCAATGGACAACATGAGAAACTGAAAGATGATTGGCCAGAATTTGTGAGGCAAAAGCAATCGGAGCATTTCAAGGAAATATCAAAAAAAATAAGGATAATGCGAGTAAGAAAAAGTTCCATCATATTATGGGGCCAGGAGGATACCGCCTTTCGGAGCCTAGGTGGCAGAAGATGGAGGAGGACCTGAGGGTGCGAGGAATCCCTCTAGGTACAGAGGGATGGGACCCAAGGGCCAAAAGCTGGTGGTACGGGCATGGGGGATCGCTAGACCCGGAGACAGGGGTGTGTGTTCACCGGCAGAGACAGTTTGCTCCCACCCAAGCCCTTATTGACGCAATGACCCAAGCTCAAGAGGGCTTGATCAAGTTCAACAGAGAGAAAAACGCACTGACAACAGCCCTCGGGAATGATGAACACGGAGGACGTGTACGAGGCAAAGGCAAAGTTCCGTGGAAAGTAGGGTTTTCCCAGGACAATGACCCGTACTGTTACAGAAGCCGTAAGAGAAAGACGGACCGGGATGCAGATCTTATGACGAAGTTTGCATCGGAACTCCATGAGTTGAAGCAGACCGTGCATGAACTAGTGAAAGAAAAATCGGCTGCAGGGCCGCATGAAGATCATGAAGCGGATCGCGGAAGCCAGCAGCGGAGAAGCAGCGTGGCTTCCACGGATGCCCCGCCTGGTGCTAGTGCACCGATGATCGAGATTCGTGCACCGGAGCCTCACTACCCCGTGGACGATGTAAAGGAGATGAAAGAATGTGATCTGCATTATCCCGTGGGGAACGTTTCCACGAAGGTAGCTAGCGGCAGTGCTTTACCCTGTACACCTGGAGAACTCCACCACAACAACCCCATTCCATATGGCTATGCTCGTGTCACGGTGGAAGACATAGTCCAAGGGTTTGAGGACCTGGAGATTGACAAACCTACACCCGAAGGGGAGAGAAGACTTGGAGATGTCAAGCGCCAGTTCATTCTATGGAAAAAGAAGTACATAGTGTTTCCAGGCGAGGCGCCAAGGCTAGCAAGTCCACCCCCCTCCGATGGTGGTGGTGGTGGCGGTGGTGGTGGTCGTGGTGGTTCACCTACACCTCCTTCACGCCATTCGACGCCGTCCCCCGATCCACAACCTCCGGCGGGTACGACGCCCCCCAATCCTCCTCCGGCGGGTACGACGCCCCCCAATCCACCTCCGGCGAAGAAGCAGAAGCAGGCGGACAACAAGGAAACCCGCTCCTGGACTATTAACCCGGACCCTTATGTACCTAAGACCACAAGGGTACTGGAGCCATCACTGAAGCCTCTCCTCCCAAGGCCTGGGGAACTTAGTGAAGCTGAAACCAAATTGGCCGCGTCTGCTGATTATGAGAAATGGAAGGCGGATATGAAGGCGAAAAAAGAGCCTGAGCCCAAGCAAGTATTCACTGAGAAGCAAAAGAAGTGGGCTAAGGATTTTTTGACGACACCGTCCCAAGCCGAGCTGAATATGCCTGACGACTATGGACATGAACTTCGTAGGCAAGCAAAAATATTGAAGGAGGAGAAAGAAGAAAGTAAAAAAAGCGGGAAACAAGTTGACCAGCTCGGGATGCCTAGTGAAAGCCGGTCCAGAAGAGGACCCCGAGATCATAGCAGCTGCGGCAGCACTTGGATTGACTGTAGCGGGTGCCATGAAACAAGCGTCCGAGATGGGTTTGACTCTTCGTGCCTTCTTAGGCCTTGAGGATGCGCCAGTATGTGAGATAGCATTACAATATGTGCGGAATGGGCCTCTCGTCGAGCCTGCGCGGAAAAAGAGTCTACCACCACAAATGCGAAATCTGCTACGTTGGTACAAGCAATTCATAACATGGGCCGACAAAGAATATGTTTATGCGGATGTTACAGAGGAGCATCACACCAAACGGTACTCTGTAGAAATTCATATGAGTGAATTGTTCCAGCTGTTCAATCTGCGCGACCTCGACAAATCTATGCTGAGTTGCTACGTTCTGTAAGTGATTTATTTCTACCTCATCTCGTTCTTCATTGCCTGCACTATATATATATATATTGTCCTAACTATATTGTTGCGTACGCTATTATGCAGATTGAAGATTTGGGAATGCAAAATAAGAAACATCCATGATGTTGGGTTCATTGACCCACATATCGTTAATGGACATGTGTTACAACATCACCCCGAAGACGTGGAGAAAGACCTGTACAAGTTTCTTAGAAAGCATCAACTCAAAAGTCATATTCTATTTCCTTACCATTTTGGGTGAGTGTTTCTCTCTTGTGCCCATTCTCTTTTGTTTACTCCATGCATGGTATGTCTAATCGACTGTGCATGTAACGTGTCCGCAGGTTCCACTGGATTCTGCTAAATATTGAACTTCACACCTCCAGAGTTCTAATCATGGACTCTATGGATTCGGATCCAAAGCGTTGGGCCGACATGAGAAAAATGCTGCAAAAGTAATTATTTTCAATCATTTGAGCTCTATATCGATCGGTCTCTTTCGTTCATTTTCTAATATCAAGTAACTAATAACTTCCTTATTCATTTAATTTTCTTTGCCCTGTAGGGTTTGGAGACGGTTCTCAGAAGAAATTGTCGGTGAATTCAAACATGAGCTAGATTTCAGAAGGTTAGTTAATGTGGATAAGCAGCCACCGGGGACCAATCTATGTGGATACTATGTTTGTGAGAACATCCGGAGACACACCACTGAGCGGAAGGCATCGGATAGCGTGCGGAACGCGACGGATAACTTGCGGAGGAGGCTTAGTCCAGAAGCTCGCTTCCGACCAATTCAAGAAGAATTAGCAGGATTTTTCATGAGGGAAGTCATCAATCCTAAAGGAGAACACTATACCGAGGACGAAGAAATTTATATGCATACCCGAGATTGAAACTTGTACGAAATTGTATATGGTCATCCATCCTAATTGTGTATGGAAACTTGTTCGAAGTTGTATATGGTCACCCGAGATTGAATATATATTATATATTCCTCTTGAATTCTTCTTGTTTGAAATTTCATATGCATGTATATAGTAGCGTAAAATATGTGTACTGAAACTTTATCAAAATTAAAATAAAACACAAAATATAATATAAAAGAAATAAAACACTCCAAACTAAAAAGAAACCAGGTTTAGGGGGGCTAAAACCCTAAACCTGCGGAGGAGCCCTTTAGTCCCGGTTGTCCACGAGAACCGGGACTAAAGGTCCTCCGCCCCAACGGACCACGGGCGCCCACGTGGACGGGCCTTTAGTCCCGGTCAGCCACAAGAACCGGGACTAAAGCCTTTAGTCGCGGTCCGTAAGAGGCGCGGCTAAAGGGGGGGTCTTTAGTCGCGCATATTTAGTCCCGGTTGCACAGCCGGGACTAAAGGCTGTTGCGAACCGGGACTAAAGGGCTTTTTTCTACCAGTAGAAGCATAATATATATTTTTTTTAAGCATAAACCGAATGAGAACCTGTAAACCTATCCAGCAAGGACATTCAGATCACCATTCCACCTAATAACTGCTTAAACATACACAAAAAAACTCCACATCATGAGTACTATTCTAATGACCAAACTTTTGATGGAGCTGTACGACTTCAAGTCCATATGGATTAAAAGCTCCTACATAGAGACCTAAATGTACTTCACTGAGCAAACTTTACCATTAAAGGGGTCTGATCTATTAGAATCCATAAAAATCCGATTAAAATGGTATTCACGATCAGGTTGACTCGGGTCTTGCACAATGTAAGCTTTAAAAGCTCCTGGGCTTCTTTATTTATCTGCAGTGAGTCCATCATTTTCTGAGTTAACTTGATTACAAGAACAGGAATATGGTTTATAGAACTGGAATGGACAGTTACCACCACACATGGATCAAACAAATCAAGTCTGGGATGTAAAGGATCAAACTGGCGATAAATCACGACTGGACATGGTAGATGTAATCCTGCCGGTCAGCTCCCATGTGATTCGTGCAATTTTAATACACAAAGCGCGTATACTAATATCTATTCACCGTAGTATAGTTTTCCTATCCGCTTTGAGCGCACTGAGTTTTTGTTAGGCTGAATGGGTACCGAATAATCTTGAGTGAACATGCGGCTACGCGCTGCCGTTATCCAGTCCACACACTATCTCGTGATTCGTGCACTTTTAATACGAGCTCGTTGTATAATGAATCAAAACTCTAGTATAAACATCTGTATCCCGCGTATTCACACGAAGCTGACACGCTCAGATGTGGGGCCGCAGTATAGGAACGCGCTGTCGAACGGCTACTTGCAGCTGGCGCAACGGCTAGTTGCATTCATCTCCCTTCCCCAGACTACATAAACACCTCGCGCAAATCATATTCGCACTCCTCACTCAAATCCTCATTCGCCCGCCCCGCTCAACACCATGTGTTCATCCAAGTCACAGCTTAGCTCCACGCCTCCTGCATCGCACCACACCGCCAACCAACCAGGTGCTCCCTCTCCCTCTCATCCGTTGCCCGGAATGCAACGCTGGTTTCGTCGTGTGGTTTGTCTCAGGGACAGTAGAAAACCCGGGGAGGCACTTCTACAAGTGCGAAAGGCATGGAGTAAGTTCTCCATGATCTCTCCGCCCACCCATCTCTTTTGGGCTGATCATTTAGCTTGGCAGTTCGGCGGCTGCAGACTTTGAAAGTGGGAGAACAAGTACATACAGTACTTCAGCGCCCGTTGGGGACACCTCATTTCACATGCATCAGTCCATCGTCATGTATCACTACTCGAGGAAAATCAAGCATGGCTGAAGAACATCTTCGTGTTCGGTGTCGTCAACCTGGCGGTCATGGCCATGATTTGCTGAAGTTCTAAATGTCATTCCGGCCCCTCCCACCCCACATGTATCCAGCATGCTTGAGTCGATGTAGGTCACCGTATGGTTGTAGCTAGCTGGTTTTCAGAGTACTATGTGTTTTTGTCTGCCTGGTCGACGTTTGTGTCGTTGAATCGTGATGTAAGCGCAGGGCCAATCAATAATACAGATGCGCGTTTATTTTCATATAATTGAGCACTGAGTTTCTTTTTTTAGGCATGCGGGACACTGCTTGCATGGCACCCACGACGCTGCAATTATCAAACGAGTCATGGCGAAGTTAAATCCTGCGAGCGAAATCAATTCCTCCACCTGCCCTGCAAATCATAAAGCCACCCATCGAACATTTAATATTTTGTAGTTCTGAATGTCACTTTTTTAAGAACCGAGCTTCGGTGTTTAGAGAACGAAGAAATTTGCTATCACACGAAAACATACCTCCTAACCCATCCCACTTCGTCATCAAGGGCAACGTACTTGTTTTCTGCCCTCTGAATCTGCTCCTCCACCGGACGCACATCAACTGAATCTAACGAATCTGCAAATGTCCCGCCTGGGTGGTCCTTTGTCACCTCCCGTAGGGATTCAAGCATGCCCGTATGGCTGCAAAAAATGTCTGGATCTGGCTGGAAATCCAAGCGCAGAATATCGCTCGAGGTCTCAGATCCAAAAACAGGCCCCACGAGCGTCGTCGTGCTGCGGGGAGAGCGGGGTCAAGATCAAAGACATGCGTGTGCGCTCCTTGAACAGAGAACCAAGAACACCTTATCTCCGTCTGCGAGGAACCCATCGCCGCTCCTTCCTCTGTTCGTCGCCAGGGGCACCTACAGGCACATACTAGGGACAGGTGTTGCGGGGACGACGGTTCAGTTATACACATCCACCGAAGGACGGGGAGTTAATCCATCTCCCCGTCCGGGCCCGGGCTTTTTTGTTTCTTCCTCGTCTGATTCATTTAATGTGGGTTGTGCGGCCGGGGCGTATAACGCGTGTATTCGTCCGATGTGTGAATTCACGCGGTGCGTATTTGCACAAGTGCTAATAAAAATAACAATCACAGCGCGTCGCCGGACGACCACGATAACGGCAACGCGTAGCCGCATGTCCCAAAAATTCACGTCCGAATGGGTACTTACAACACGCTCCTTGCAGCTTTGTGTGGATCAGAACGCATTGAATTACTCTTCATTTATGTGCTACTAGCTTCAGGCGAGAGGTGAAAATATCAAATGCTACCACACATTACATGCTATCATGCTACCATTTTTCAAAAATCGTATTTGAATGTTTCAAAAAATTCTGAAAAATTTTGTGAGTGTTCAAAAGGCATGTGTCTACAATCTGTAAATAGTTCGAATCAAAATTCGAAACACACAACAAGAAGCAAAAAAGACAAATTTAGTATGTATAGTGCCACAAAAAGACAAAAGCCAGAATGACACTATTTACATTAGTATTTTTCCTTTTTGTTTCCGCATGTGTATTTTGAATTTTTGACTTGAACTTTTTACAAATTGTCAACATATGTCACATGAACACTCATAATTATTTTCAAGTTTTTTTGAAACATTTAAATAGTTTTTGAAAAATTGTATCATGGGAGCACCTAATGTGTGGGAGCATGGGATATCCTTCCAATCGAGGGGGGGGGGGGGGAGATGGGCAGGAGTGGCAGTTATTTCGGTAGCAATGATGATACCTGGCCCACATCCAAATTACTATGTCAGTGACCAGACATGACCAGACATATGCTGGCCTTTCGGTAGCAATGATGATACCTGGCCCACATTCCGTTTGCCATTGATCCCACCATAATGATGTTGATAATGGCTCATTATCACAACCCACCCTAGTAGATGTACTCACGTTCATATTTATTTGCTAGTACATATTATTTGCATCCTTATCAAAATATCAAGTACCTTTGGTAATAATGAAGGCCCCGCTTTTAAAGCTCTGCATGTATAGATGTTTGTGTTAACATTTTTTATTTCAAAAAGTAATGTTATATCTCCTCAGTAAGACTAGTAACTAAATTGTCTTGGGCCCCTAACATCATATGACGTTTGAAAAATGAAAACATCATATATATGCCGAACCCTACCGTCTCCACTAGGGGAGGCACTAAGACAATCCCAACAAGTACTATGAACAAGACATCGGTGGCGTGGCAGGGAGCTCCAGATCTGGATCGGGGCCGAGCAGCAGCGGCAGCAGAGAGTGTTTAGGGTTTGCCGAGGGGGAAAGTGGGGAGAGAGGGCAGGATGCCGCCGTGGTTGCGCACGTCTATCACCTCCCGACCAGCAAAGTGAAGTGACGGGAATGCCCCGGTGGGGCGTGGGGGCATGGATTTTTACATTTAGATACAATTGGAATTTTATCCAACGGCCCAAGATGATCGCGGTGACAACCGGGCGGCTCACAACGATCAGACGCAAGATCAGACGACCTGTATCGCATAGAAAAAGGCCACGTTCACTAATCGCTGTGAGGGATGCATTCCCTCCGGGTCTTTACTCCTGGGATGTAGTACCATCCAACGGTTTTGTAACACCTTCCACGAAGTCAAGCACTGTCATCCCCACCGCGACTCGCCGCCCCCGTGCTCCTCCGGCGACAGGCCGACAGCCCACCCAAGCTCAACCCCCACGCGGCGCGAACGTCGACATCGCCTGTCACGGCCTCCTCCATACGGCTCTGCTATTCAGTTCTCATGGGAGGACTCCCGCCCGGTCGCCTTCCACCTCCGTTGCGGCGACGCCCGCCGCTGACCTCGGGCCGGCGACAGTGCGTGCTTCGCTCTCTTCCTCGCCGATGGAACGCTGGTGGTTGCCTCTTCATCCCTTTCTCCGAATCGACTGCTACACTTCCCTTTTCTTCTCACGGCAGTGCTTTTCTTCTCACGCACATGTCCTGTTTGCTGAAATGCCTTCTTACATGGTGACACTCCTGATGGATCAGATCGGTGGTTCTGCAGCAAGCCTAAAACAACCTCCAATTGGTTGATGAATTATCCAATGTACGAATTAGTAAAGCAAGGCTGTTCAAGCATGGACATGTTTAGATGACACTGACCAAGCATACTCTGTGATTCCATTAATTCCTCTAGTCTATTCCTGTGGCATGCTTGATTTCTGAAGAGGTTCCAATCGGTTTTGACCGAACTGTTTAAGCTCTGATATAGAGCTTATTACAATCCTCAGACATCAGTTTATTGCATATGGCCGTACAACTCTGCATCTCGTAATCTACTTGTACTCTACATTCTGCTACCTTATAATTTGTGTATACTGAATTGATGGGCCTCTCTTTCACCAAGCATATTAAAGTTGACACCTGTTTTTCCATCTGCTGCGGAATGCATATAGCATTGCATATGTATTGCCTATTTACATAGCCGTC